>NC_083354.1:21626171-22325546 GCF_030254825.1 Meriones unguiculatus | reverse complement strand
GTTATCCTGGACTCACTCTGTAGAGCAGGATGGCCCTCAAGCTGAGAGATCTGCCTGCCTCTGCCTCCAGTGTGTCACCTGACAGCTTCCTTTTTTAAACATTTTAAAACCATTTTATATGTATGCATGTGCCACGGCACATATACATATAAGGTCAGAGGTCAGAGGACAGCTCTGAGAGTCAGTTCTCTCCTTCTACCTTTACACAGATCTAACTCGGGTCAGCAGGAATCCAGGGCAAGGCCTTTCCCTGCAGGGCAATGCATTCCTTTGTCACAGTCAGAGGCTCCTGCAGGGTGTGTAACATACACCTCTAATGGAAGCACAGCCAGGACTATGGAGAAAGACTATGTCTCAAAAACAAAACAAAACAAAAAAACAAAACCCAAAAAGACAAAGGACCCTTTAGATAATGCACTCTGCACAGAAGGGCACTCACAGCTTTGAGTTTCCCCAGTGACCGAATGTCTAAGGATAGGCCCATGTTCTAATGGAGATACTTTTACACAGTAAAACTATGGCATAAAGTTAGATTAAGTGTCTTAGGTGTTCAGGATATCAGGCAGTACTTCTCAAGTTGAGACCATTTTGCACAGAGGGACACGTGACAATGGAGCTGATGGGGGTCACTCCAGCTGGGGAAGGAGTGCCGCCGGCATCGAGAGGGCAGAGGTGTTCCTCGTGTGCTCAGCACCCTACAGCACAGGACAGCCCCAAGGCTTACCCAGTCCAGAGCATCTCCAAAGACAAGCCCTGCTCTGGGGCCACAGAGTGAGGAAACAGAAATATCCAGAGATAGAATTAAAGGACTTAAGGCTTTGACAGATCATTTTCAATTAAAAAAAAAATCTATTTGAGCCAATCATGGTGGCACACACATTTAATCCCAGCACTCAGGAGCAGAGGCAGGCAGATCTCTGTGAGTTTGGGGCCAGCCTGGTCTACAAACTGAGTCCAGGACAGCCTCTCTCAGCACAGTTTTCTCTCAGCACAGAGAAACATGTCTAAAAAAAATTTTTTTTTGGAAGAAAAAAATCTCATTTCAATAATCCCATTTTCATTAAAGCAACAAAAAGTTTTAAAAATTAAAAACAAAAATATAACAATAGTCTTGTCATAAAACTGCCTTCATTCTAGCTTTCTAAGATAGTATTTTTCTCTAGTCACGTGCCTTCTGCTTTAGGGTATGCTTGCTATTTGATGCTTCCACACACTCCTATTTCTTTATACTTTGTGTTTATGGTCAAAATGAAGTATTTGTTGTATGGGTATATTTTATTTAATTTTTCAGTTATTAGTGATTGGGGGGTCTGCAGTTTTCCACAATCACAAATAGTTTATGCAGAGTCCATTAAAAAAACAACTGTCCACTTAAATCAGCCCTTCTGCCTATGTTGGCTCCGTGGTCTGTGGTAACTGGCTCTGAACTAATGTCTCTCAGCTTCCAAGCACAAAACACACATTCAGTTTGAAGCAGTTAGTAACTTCTAAAAGACATGCTGAGGCCCTGCCAAGCAATATATGACTAGGCCACCGCTGGCTACACAGAACTGCTTTCACTGGGGCAGTGGAAGCCCTGTGCCTCTGGGGGTCACACAAGCTCACCGGCGATCGCAGTTAAGTATTCACCACCTGAACCAGCTGTGTTTCATTCAGGGCAGACAGAGGTGAGGTTGAGCTTTGTACAATACTAACCTCGTCTTTTTCCAGAAACTCCCTGACATCTGGGTCTTGCAACATGGTGGGATGATTCACAATTCTTTGAAGGTACCTAAAGGGTAAAAATCACCAACGGTTAGCACTCTGTCTTCTTGGTTTGTTTTTGTTCTGTTTTGCTTCAAGACAAGGTTTCTCTGTTTAGCTCTGGCTGTCCCGGAACTCATTCTGTAGACTAGGCTGGGCTGGAAATCAGAGATCCTCCTGCCTCTGCCTCCCAAGTGCTGGGATTAAAGAAGAGTGCCACTACCTCCCAGCTCTGGTTAGGACTCTGACTGTTTGGGGTGTTACACAGTGCTGACAGGGACTTGTGTCTTTTACTATTTAAAATGTCCTCAGATAAGGTAACTTGAGCAAATCTTGGCTTGTAAGTATTCAAAACTTCATGTTCTCCACATTTCCAAAAGACAGCAAACTGACTCATCAGAAAGAGACCCCAGAACCATTCAATAGATTATGTGTGAAGGAAATAAGATGGTTCAGTCAGGTTGGAGAGCAAAAAGATGACTTATGATTGGGGTGAGAAGGTAAAAGGCTTAGGAAAAGTGGTCCGTAACAGGGAGGTGAGACTGTAATTCACCTCAGTTTCTCTCCAGTAACGTAGCAAAGCAATAGCTTCCTGCTGTCTGAAGTGACTGAGAACAGGCTATCAGTACCTACCTTTCCAAAGCAGCCCTCCGCTTTTCAAGAAATTCTGCAGAAGAAGAATCTTCCTTTCCAACTTTCACTTTTGTCATTCCTAGAGTAGAATTTAAGAAACAAAATAACCAGAAATAGTAAAAAGGATACATCTACGTTTTATGAAGAGTCGTCTAAAGGAAAGGCAGCAAGGACAGCCCTACACAGTTCTATCTAAGGAAACTGCTAGGTCACGAGCAGGGATGGACTTTCTTTTACTAAGTAAGTCTTTATGAGTTCTGTATATGCTGGGGGCATTAAACTGTGGGATTTAGAGTATATTGTCTTAAAAAAAAAAAAGCATAGTGGCTGTGGTGGCACATGAAAGGAATCTCTGTTAGTTTGAGGCCAGCCTGTTCTACATAGTGAGTTCCAGGCCATCTAGGGATATAAAGAGAGATCCTGTGAGGGGGGCTGGAATGCTGGCTCAGTGGTTATGAGTACTGGCTGCTTGTCCAGAGCGTGTAGGGCCTATTTCTAGCACCCACACAGTGGCTTCCAACTCTAGTTCCAAGGGACCTGACAGCCTCTTCTGCCTTCCTTAGGCACCTGGCACACATGTGGTACACATACATGTAAGCAGGCAAAACCCCAAACACATAAAGTTAAAATAATAATAGAAGAAATGCTCTGAGAGTGAGAGTATAGCCTAATAATCACTTGATGGCAACAAGAAGGGTCCTACCCTAACCCTAAAGCAATTTCAATCTGGACAGAAGAGCAGTCATCAGGAGTCCTGAGACTGAAGGTGTAGAGTAGCTCAGTGGTAGAGTGTTTACCTAATATGTCTGAGGCCGTCTATTTAAATATTGCTCCTACCACCACTACCACCCCCCAACCACCCCCTCTTTCCCACAGGATACTTTAACCTGTCCCAGGTTGTGGTGGTGCATGCCTATATATAATTCTGAAGCAGAAAAGATCAAGAGATGGATGGAGGTCACCCTCTGCTAAACAGCTAATTTGAGGCTACCATGGGGGATAGTAAGACTGTTTAAAAGGAAACAAACACGACAAAACTGAAGGCTAATACCAGAGTCCTCACTAGCACCCAAAGAAAAAGAAGACTTAAAAACAGCCTGGCTATTTCTCTAGTCCGAGAGCATTAAGACTCAAGTGGAATTGAAGACCACAGGCTTACCTATTAGGCTCTTCTCAGGGGGAGGAGGGACGATGAAGCCATTCTGAGAATGCTTCTCTGAAAGCTTCTCATAGAGACCCAGAAAGTCGCTGAACCTTCTCTTCACTGCAAACTGCTTACTTCTGAACATCGGTAAGCTCGTCTTAGGATGGAAAACACACAAGGCAATTTCATTCCAAATCCAGGATGATTGAGTATCTATCCTGCTGATATCAAAGGATACAGAATTCCCAGATCCTTGCCCTTAAGATAGCTGGCAAATAATTCCAAAACAGAGGCTCTTCTTTTTTGTCAGCCTGGGGAATCTATGAACGCCTACTTAGAGTAATAATTTTAGGTGCATTAAAAGGAGGGGGGATGATAGGACTAGGAGATTGGCTCAGTGGGTAAAAATACTTGCTCTGTAAACATAAGGACCAGTTTGAATCCTTAAGTGTCCACAGAAAAAGCTGGGCACGGTTGGTGGTGGCTCAGGCTTTAATCCCAGCACTTGGTAAGAAGAGGCAGGCAGATCTCTGAATTCAAGGCCAGCCTGGTCTACAGAGTGAGTTTCAGGACAGTCAGGGCTACACAGAGACCTTGTCTCAAAAAACCCAAAACCAAACCAACCAACCAAATAAACAAAACAAAACAAATCCAAAAAACCTGAGACCCAAACCCAAACCAAACCAAACCAACCAACCAAACAAACAAAACAAAAGCTGTGCAAGGCTGTGCATGCCTGTACCTCAGCACTGGGGAGGTGGGATGGAGACAGCTAGATCCCCAGTGCCTTCTAGCCAACAAGCTTTGCCAAAAAGGCAAGCTTCAGGTGCAGTCTAAGGCAGTAAGACAGAGAACAATGGACTAAGACATCCACACAGACACACGAGTATATACACTTGCATACTGAAGAAAGCTTCAAGACGACGATGAAGGAATCAGATGACATGTCTGTAGATAGTAACCTCTAAAGTGCTGTGGGTTTTAGAGCTCACAGGAGGGCCGAGGAGTAGTATAGAGAAACACAAAGAATTCTTCTAGTAAAAGTTAAAAAAAAAAAAAAGACTAAGCTGATGGCTCAGTGGTAAAGAGCACTGGCTGGTCTTCCAGAGGACAAGGGTTCAACTCCCAGTTCACATTGTGGATCACAACTATCTGTAACTCCAGTCCCAGGAGATCCAATATACATATAAACATAAAATCACTTTACATATAAACATAAAAAAAGATTTATTTATTAATACAGAGTTCTGTCTGTATGTATGCTTGTATACCAGAAGAGGGCACCAGATCTCATTCCAGATGGTTGTAACTACCATGTGGTTGCTGGGAATTGAACTCAGAACCTTTGGAAGAACAGCCAGTGCTCTTAACCTCTGAGCCATCTCTCCAGCCCAACATTTTTTAATAAAACAAACAAACAAAAAACAGGAAAGCTAGGGAGAACACTAGAAGAGATAACTTCACATTTACCAGATTGACAAAATTTACAGAGGTTGGCTCTGCCAGTTACTGACAAGGAAATGAATCAATGAGATATTTTGGACAAATTTTTGTATAAATTGGTACAAACACATTAAAAAGTTTATATTCCTTGCATTCAATATTTCCTAGTTATTTATATATCCAGAGAAACATGTTCATGGGGTACCAGAGACATTAGAGGAAGCACACAGAGAGTTCAGTTATGAAAACTGGAAATACTTAGGGAAAACAGGTCTGTATACTATTGTGTATTTGTATAGCAGATTATAACAATATTGGGAACATGTCTGGGAAACCAAGTCAGGTAAAGAAATCACTATCTTCAGCAGATTATTTTTATGAAACTCAACACAAAGCATCACATTACTTAAAGACACACATGCAAAGACTTTTTATGAAGGCAATGAGATTCCTCAGGGGAACAGCTGCCTCTGAGGTTACAGCAGTGGCTCTGACAGAGACAAACAGTAAGCAGAGCTGATGGAGACCATGGTGCTCATCTTAACACCGGGGGTAGGTTCAGGGCTCTGTTTTAGTAGAGTAACAAAATAATACTTAACAAAAAAGGGCCAGACTTGAGGAGCAAAAGTTATAGAAAGTATAAAAAGAAAGCCAGGTACAGCGGCAAATGCCTGTGATCCCAGCACTTGGGAGACTGAGGCAGGAGGATCAGTCTGGCTCTGTATCAGGTGTGGTGCTGCACACTTGTAACTCCAATGCTAAAGAGGCTCAGGTGAGCGCATCTCATGCTTGAGGCCAGTGTGGGCTACATGGGGAGATCCTGTCTCTAACAGCAACCACCCCAAATCCCTCAGTTCTGAGGGTCATATCCACAGTCTTTGTTTCTTTGACAAGGGGCCTCATTAAGTAGCTCAGGCTGTTCTCAAACTCCTGACCCTTCTGCTTCTGCTTCCCTAGTGCTGGATTACAGATGTAGGCCACCTTGTCTGGCCCAAGAGCTGAAAAGCTATACATAGGTAATCACTCTTCATTTGAGGCAATCCACTAAACTAGCTCCAGTTAAATAACTCCTAAGAGGGATGGGGTAAAAGTCAGATATGCTGCACATCTCCGCCTCTGCTTCCCAAGTGCTGGCATTAAAGGCCACCACGGCTGGCTTATGCTGCATACTTAAAGCTTGCAAAGCTTCACACTAAAGTCTCACCTGTCTGAAAGAGTATCGGGAAGACCTAGTCTGGTGTCCCTAGTTAAGATCACCAAGGCAGGGGTCTAGAGACATGGCTCAGAGGTAAGGAACACTGGCTGTTCTTCCAGAGGATCTAGGGAGGGTTCAGTTCTCAGCACCCACTCTGCAGGTTATGACCATCTGTAACTCCAGTTCCAAGGGGCTCTGACACCCTCTTCTGGCCTCTGTGGGCACCCGGCATGCACATGGTACACAGACATATACATAGGCAAAACACTCATAGACATAAAATAAATAAAAAAGATTAACAAGGCAATGTAGATTTGCTATGGCTTGAGTAGACAGGAGGGGATCATTGGAAAAGAAACAAAAAGATAATTAAAATAATCTAACTGTGAACCTCGGGGCATGAACCACGGGGCAAGCAGTCAGGACTGCTGAGGCGCGTCAGCAGGGCCACTGGAACCCACCTGTGTGGTGACTGTGTAGGCCACATAGGCGTTCATACCGTCCCCTGTGGGAGAACAAGAAGCAGGAGGGAATTATGCTTTCAGTTAAAGAAGGGAAAGCTAACCCATAACATTTAAGCAGAGACCACGAGCTACAAAAGCTATACATTACAGGGCTTGTTTCATTTCCAGGCTTTATATGCAATCCTAAAATCCAGTTTTTCCCGTGCTTTGGGGGCTGTGTGGTACACATGCCCCTATGGATGCTGGCTGAGACCCAGTTCGAGTTAGCCAAGAGAGTCAGTCCCCTGTTCCAAAGCCAGGCTCCATTTATACTCTCCACAAAGCAGCACTGGATACTGACAATTCATCAGTTGTTACCATGCCAATATTTGGGCTGGTTACACACATCTGTCCAAAACCAAACAATTCGCTTGCTGTATAAAGCAGGAGAAGGGAGCGCCTGATGTAAAAGGAAACAGGCAGTTCTACCCGAGGCTAGCTCCAGGCCTGGTCTGCTCTTTCAGAGGTCCACCACTGGTGCTGGCAGACACTGACCTCTCTGATCCAGCCTGCTCACCCAGAGCAAAGGGCCTGGCAGGAAGACACTTGCACTGCCTGATGTCACAAAAATCTCCCTTTCCTGGAGGAATTATTTTTATGAAAAAGCCATTGACTGTTAAATAATCTGGGATTCAAGCAACTCTTTTTCTCTGTGGTAGTGTCCTGACCTAGACCACTTAGGGAGATAAAGGCACCATTGACTCCCTAAGCCTTGAAAAGACATATATTGGAACCCAGACAAAGTCCCAGTGCTGGATCAGGGGGGTTAGGGTTGGTTTTTTCCTCCCTTTCTTCCTTTGCCCCTGAGTCTTCCTGGCATGAAACAGGAAAGCCTAGGTCAACAACCAGTTGCCTTTGCTTCTGATATGATTCTGGAGTGAGGAGCCAAGGAGAAGGGGCAGAACTGGACCAGCAGGGTCAGACCCTGCAACATCATTTCCCTGCCACGGGAGGAAATGCTTGCATACACACACAAGCTAGAAATTATACAGAAATAGAAGGCATACCTATACTAGCTCACCAACTGCTACCAAAAAGGGTGTTGCAAAACAGGAGCTACAAGCTAACCTGAAGAAATTACCTTGCACCGACTACCACCTTTACAATACACAGAAACACAATGCACTGCCTGATACTAAGGCTGTTTACCACTTTTATTTTTTTTTAATTAAAATGTCTCCAACCATAGAATAGTCATGTCTACTCCCATAATTTAGTAGCCACAGGAAGAAAACTCTAAGTGGCCATATGCACAGAGCACATTAGCCAAGCAGGGCCTCCAGATACTCTGCAGGGTATCTGGAGACACTTTTCAGCTAAGCATGTGTGGAGACAGGTGGTCAGCCAACAGTACAGGAGCCCCGAAAGCGGCCTAGTCCCACAACAGTCTGAAAATGCACACAGACTTCCTAAATAAGTTCCAAGTTGGAGATGGCATCTGCAAATTGCCAAGTGTCTAAAAAAGAATACCCTGGTAAAGTGCAATTTTAATTAATGTAGATGTGTGCTGGAATGAAAGACTCATGTTGACTAAACAGCCTCCACAAACCAAATATGCTGTCACAAAGATTGGGTCCTGATTAGGAAAATGTCTTAATTAATTGGTATTTTTTTTTAATCAGTATGACAAAGAATATAAAATAAGGGGATGAAAGCTTAGCATTTAGAGCAATTTGAGTTAAGTTTGTGAGCTGTTTAAATGACTGTGGGGCCAGGTATGTCCCTCTAAATAAACTGTCTATACTTCATAACGTGACTATACTTGAAAACACTGTCTTCACAGATATAATGAAGATAAAGGAGGTCATTAGGGTGAGTCAAGCACAAGGTGATGGGTTAGGGAAACTCAGACAGGCCTTCCTACAGGATGACGATGTGGAGACAGTTAGATTGACAGGGACAGTGATGACAATGTACTGATGCATCTTTAGGCCAAGGCACACCTGAGGAGACAGGCAAGGGCCTTCCTTCCCTTCTGATTTCAAAGGAGCATGGCCAGGCCCACACCACGATTTCAGGCTTCCTGACTCAGAACTGTGAGGAAATCTGTGGGTTTTGTTTTTGAGGTTTAAGTTTTCATTCTGTTGCCCAGGTTAGTCTCAAACTCACAGCATTCCTCCTGCCTCAGCATTCAAGTGCAAGAAGCAGAAAGTACAGGTGTGACAGTACAGGCTTAGTTTTTTTTTTAATAAATAATTTATTTTTATTTTCTGTTCATTGGCGTTTTGCCTGCATGTATGTCTCTGTGAAGGTGTCAGAAGCCCTGGAACTGTATTGACAGACAGCTGTGAGCTGCCATGTGGGTGCTAGGAATTGACCCTAGGTCCTCTGGAAGAACAGTAGTGCTCTTAACCCCTGAACCATCTCTCCAGCCCGGTAGCTTACTTCTATTGGTTCTTTGCTACAGTAGCTCTAGGTAACTAACACACCCTCTCCTGGTTCAAAATCACAGCAGTCCAAACAATTAGTACCATTTGTAATTTGTATCTTTCTACTAAGGATTTAGGCAGCTAAGCTTAAAATTAAGGCGTTAAATATTCGTAGGCAAGAGATTTCCTGATTTGTAACCCAAAGCGCTGGTCCTACTGTCACACTATGCCACACCCTGCTTAACAGGAGTGCTCTTTCCATTGGCCCTCGCTTTCCTCTTCTGATAGGGAGAGGTCTAACACCCTGCTGGTGTAGCTGGGACTTGTGAGCTACCCACTGTCGGCACTGGGTCCTCTGCGAGAGCACTGAATGCTTTTAATTGCTGCGTCACCTCTCCAGCCCGTTTGCAGTTTGCTAATTCTTTTATTAATTAATTTTGTATTTGTATATATGCATGAGGGAATGGCCATGCCTTGATACACATGAGGAGGTCAGAAAACAACTTTCAGAGTGATTCTTTCCTTCCATATGTGGGCTCTGGGATCAAACTCAGGTTCTGAGGTTTGGCTGCAGATGCCCTCAATAATCTTGGGACCCCCTTTTGAATTTTTTTTTAAGATTATACTTATATTTCACATTTCTGGTTTTTCTTCTTAAAGATAAGGAAAAAAAATCTAAGTAACATGCCTGAGAACTCTCTCTGGCCTCAGCATAGTTCCAGGAGAGATGCTGATGAAGAACCTCACATCTGCTGGTTCAGCTATGTTGAGAGCCATTCCCAAACTAGCTCGTCAGGGCCAACGGTAAGAGCATGAGTCCCAAGGACACTTACCGATCTTCTCAGGATCAGTGATACCAACTGTCAAATCAAACTGGTCCTCCTGTTCTTCCTCCTCCAGCTTTTAAAAGAAAAACCAAGAGAGTTGCTATAAAGAAGGCCAGACATCACAAAATGTTGAACACCTGTCAGTATAACAAAGTAGCGATGGTCTTTCAGTGCCCACCTCTGTCCACTCCCAGGAAGGCCAGCGAGCCGGCGCCTACAGGTGAAGTTGCGAAGCAGCTGACAGGTCCTTCTCACATTGATTCCCTTAAACCCCTATTTTCACAATAATGAGTAATTATAGGATTTTTGGTAGACTTGGCCTCCTTTGGGGTAAACAGGGAGTCGGGAGGGGCTGCATTACTGCATGTGAGAGGTTCACACAGTAAACAGAACCAGTGACCAGTGAAAGCCTTTATGCCATCCTCAGGGAACAGACACTGTCTAAGAAAGAGTTTTCGTTTGGATTCTGGCTGTGCGTTAACCATAGGTCTTCTTCAAGGTTCAAATCCAGCTGAACTCCAGACTGGTAGCATACAGTCACAAAGATGAAAAGCAAGAAGACCAAGAGCACATGTTCTCACCTCCTCATAGCTTGGCTGCGTCTTAGGAGAATTTGTGGCTTCTGGTGGAGAGTGAGAAATAAGTGTTTTGGCTGGCATCATCTTCTGGTTATTTTGTGTGGTATCCAGGGATAGTTCCACTGTGGCATCTAAAACAGTTGATATTTTAAAATGAGTATCACTAATGGGGTTTTGAAGGCTGAACATCAGTCGTACAGGATGAGGCCCACAGGAAAAACAACAAGCACCCAGTATAACAGAAAACCAAGAGGTGTGTAGTTTTTACATGAAGCAAAGGAAAGGACACTGGGGGGAGAGCTATTTTAGCACAGGTTTGGTAGAGCAAGCTCTCCCTTTCCTTTCCAGACAAAACTGTTTTTGCTACCTTAGGCCAAAGAACCAGAAATCTAACAAAAAGACTCTACGGCCAAAATAATTTTACTCTTGGGAGTGGTCACTCAAAAACCTTACATGAAGCTCAGTTGTTCTTGTTTTTAGTTGTTTGTACAAGAGAATACCTTCGGTTATTTGCTTTATAAACAGCATGGCAGAACAGGCCAGCACACATCAGAGGAAGCCTCAAGAAAAAAGATCAACTAGAAAATACACAGTGACACCTGAGAACAGCACAGCGATGTTGACAGTTTATGAGCTAGTCACAGCCAGAGTTTAGCTACATGCTGGCAGATTAAGCTACAGTTTACAAATGCCACCAGGATGGGGAGAGGGCTCAGAAGACTGAACACACTTCTGACCAGAGCAGCTTTTAGAGCAAAGACTCACACTTTAAGAGGCGCTGTGTTTGGAGATGACACCAGTGAGCAGGACAACTCGCTCTGTGCGTGTTCTAGAGGAATGGCTTTTAAAATAGAACTATGTACCATTTTAGGCACTAAAATGTCTATCGTGGATGCACTTCTAATGTGGAGCAGTGAAGCTAGACGTCCTAACCGGTTTGTTGTTTTTTTCTCTCTGGTAAAGAAAAACATGAATATTCACTTGTGAGAAAGCTGCTTTCTTTTCTTTCTAGATTTTCACTGGGTTAGGCAGAACCCAGAGACAGTTTTAGATTACTGTGCCGACCACTGAGCGTGAATCGTTTTTCAGAAGACCCTGCTGTGGGGGCACAGAACAAGAAGCAGCACACAGACGACCATGTTAGGTTGTGAGGTCTTTTAAACAAGTAGCCAGCTCAAGTTTGTACAGGAGATTCACTTTATGCAGGTTCAACATAACAGATTAAGTTCATTAACGAAACATGTACTATTTATTGAAAAGCTCTGAGCGAAACTGGGTATGGTGGGATATACTTGTGATCCCAGCATTCCAGCCAGGCCCAGGGCACAGACCTAAAATCTAGCTACGCAGGAGGCTGAGGCAAGGGGATTGATAATTCAAGATCCACTTGGGCAATTAAGTGAGCTTTGTCTCAAATAATAATAATAAGAATCATCAACATCATCATAATAATAAATAATAAATAATGACTGGTGTCCTGGCTAGTTTTTATGTCAACCTGACACAAGCAAGAGTCATCTAACAGGAGAGGAGGGAGCTCAATTGAAAAATGCCTCCATAAGATTGGGGTATAGGCAAACCTTTTGCCTAATTAGGGATTGATATGAGCCAAATCCATTGTGGGTGGGGGTACACCTGGGCTGGTGAAAGCAAGTCCTGAGAAGCAAGCCAGTAAACAGCTCCACTCTATGGCCTCTGCATAGCTCTGCCTCTAGGTTCCTACCCTGTTTGGTGACGGGCTGCGGTATGGAAGTGTCATCAAAAAAAGCTCTTTCCTCCCCAAGTTCCTTTTGGTGTGGTGTTTCCTCACACAGCGACAGAAACCTCAGCGTAAACTGCTGGGGACCTAATTCTGTGAAAGGGCACTTGCCTAGTACATGTGAGGACCTAGGATCCATCCCCAGGACCATGAAAACAAAGTCCTAAGGAGCTGAAGTAGGATAAAAGAATGAGGCCATCCTGGGCTACATAAAAGGACCCTGTCTCCAAGCTTCATGCTAAAAACCTCAGACTTGGGAGGCTGAGGCAGAAAGACTGCCAAGAGTTTGAAGCTAGCCTAGGCCACAAAGTGAGGAGGGAAAGGGGGAAATGAGAAAAAGATCTATCTATCTATCTATCTATCTATCTATCTATCTATCTATCTATCTAGAGAGAGAGAGAAAAGGAGAGGGAGAGAGAGATCTCAAGAAAGCCAACTAGGTCAGCCTGAGCTATACAGTAGAATTCTGTCTCAAACCAAACCAAAAGGTGAAGCTGTAGCTCAGTGGTAGAGTACTCACATGCTCAAAGGTCCTGGACTCAATCTTCAGAATGAAAATAGAACTAAAGCATCTAGAGTTTGCTAGAGTAATAGTAAAAGCCTTTTGAAAAGCTGAGAATTTCCTATTGAAATCACTATGAGATAGCAAAAATTTTAAGTATGCCTAAGCATGGGCTTCTTTCTTTTGCCTTGCTAACAAGAATATATTTGAAAAAACTTTGGGATCTAGAGGGTCCAACCCACACTATGGTAATCTCACAGAAAGAAAATCTGAGCTTTAAATTTCCAGTCAGTATTCGTTGACTATGAACACCTAAGAACAAACTACAGTCCTAAACATATGTCTCATAGTGGACATTTCTTTCTTAGTGGTGAGGCAGCAGCTGGCTGCTGTGGTACTGGCAGGGGTGACATAAACCAAAACGACTGCTGAGAGAATCTGTAAAATCTCTACACGCCTGGAGAAAGCCAACCGCAGGGCTAACTGTGGCACTAAGACTTCAGGTTTGGTAAGGCAAGATCACATAAATGTCAAAGTCTCAGACACAGAAAGTTTACCTTCTTCTCAGGGTGCTACAGTAAAGGCAATCCATTATTTGTATTTTATTATTTTTCTTTTTTCCACTCTCCCCCACCCAAAACATAAAAATTAAAAAAAAACTATGACCACCAGAATGCACTGCATGCATATTAAAGTTTCAGAGACCAAGTAAAGTAGAAAATCTAAATATTTATATTCTTCAAGCCTCTTTTACTCTTCAAGGTCTTTAGATCACCCACCTGGTAGAGGGCTCTCAGGATCTTATCCTTTAGTCTTGTCTCTTTCCTTACTATTCTCTGCTCCCAAACCTCACCCACACAGCAGTTTCCATTTCCACCTCCAGGAACAGGACCCATTCCTGTATCTATAGCTCTCTCTCTCTTTGGTTTTGTTTTTATAGACAGGGTCTTACTAGAACTTATAAAGATCCTCCTGCCTCAGCCTCCTGAGTCCTGGGATCACACGTTTGAGTCATCAAACATAGTTGTACAATTCTTTCTTTCCCCAGACAGGCCATATCATCTCTGCATTTTCCTTTATATTCAAGTTTAAAATATTAAAATTTAAACAAACTTTCACCTTTTCCTCTATTGTACTCTCCCCCCTCCCTACCAGTCTCTCTGTCTTTGTCCTTCATGGTTCTAAGGGCTGGGCATGGTGGCCATGTCTATAATTCTGACACTTGGAAAACAGAGACAGTCACAAGGTTGAGGGCAGCCTAGTCTACACAGCAAATTCCAGGCTGGCAAAGGCTACATAAGAAAGTGTATCAAATTAATTAAATAAGGTCAAAAGTGATATCATGTACCTGTAATCGCAGCTATTTGAAAAACTGAGGCAGGAGGATTGTCAGTCTAAGCCAATTTATACAGAGAGGTGACGCAGCTTAAAAGTGTAGGGCTGCTGTGACGGTCAGCAGCCTCACACTCTTGTTTCTGTGATGCAGCGCTTCTGTAGTTCCCATGGCCCCTTTTCTAATATTTAACTCATGTTTTTAACAATTAGATTGTTTGTTTGTTTAGGGTTTATTTTATTTTTTCAGTTTTTCTCCAGACAGTGTTTCTTTGTGTGTAGCCCTAGATGTCCTGGAATCACTCAGTAGACCAGACTGGCCTTGAACTCACAGAGATCTACCTGCCTCTGCCTCCATAGTGCTGGGATTAAAGGTGAACACCACCACTGTTGTAAAAAAAAAATTTTTTTTTTTTTTTTTGAGACAAGGTCTCATTTAGACCATGCTAGCCTTGAACTTGCTAGGTAGCCAAGAAGGACCTTGGATTCCCCGATATCTTCCTGCTTTCACCTCCCAAGTGCTGGGATCACAGACATAGACTCTACTGGGCTGTGATTTAACTTGCAAACTCATGCATATGTATAGTGGTTTTCTTTAATAACTCATAACTTAATATGGATGAATAGAATGTGCCTAAATTTTGATTTTCTACTTGCCTGCAAAGAGATCCTGTGGCTCTTGGTCTTGTTCCTCATGGATCCCATTTTCTTTGGAACCATTTTTGATAGGAAAAGGGGAGATGGTTTTCTTTGGAGACTGAGGCTTACTCTGAAAACAAAAAGATACTTTCAATAAAACAGAACAAACCTGGCCTATCTAGAAAGTGACTGTGGCGTCTCTTTGTTCCCACAGGCATTTAGAGGAAGACAGCCTTGCTAGTTAGCCAGCTCAGTAAGCAGCAAATCATTGCTAGCTGAGAATGCTGCTCAGGTGACCACAGGGCCAGGTTCACAGGCTCAGGGTCAATTTCTATAATCAATGTCTCGCTGGGATATGATTACCCTAAACCACATGACACAACATGGGTATGGACACAGAGATAATGTTTAAAAAGTCTGTCTCAGTGCGCCTATTTCTCAGCTGATGACCTTTTTATTTCAAGTGCTGTTGGTATATTCGAGTGACAAGGACACCACAGGGGAGTTCGGAATTCAATCCCAGGCTTCC
This sequence comes from Meriones unguiculatus, assembly GCF_030254825.1. Classification (NCBI taxonomy): domain Eukaryota; kingdom Metazoa; phylum Chordata; class Mammalia; order Rodentia; family Muridae; genus Meriones; species Meriones unguiculatus. The sequence continues at coordinate 22,310,350 of NC_083354.1, read as the reverse complement.
TTTGTAGTGGTGGCTAAACTGAAGCTTCAGACATTCCTAACCCACTTGACAGACACAGGGAGACATAACTTTCTATCTAATGCTGCTTATAAACATGGTTCAGTTTTTTCATCTGGAACTTACACAAACAAAAATTTTAGCTACACTCAATGGTAGGATGAAGAATAAACCCAGTCATGCTTGGCCTAATAGACACACAGTGAAAATACAGTTGGTCCTTGGCTTTTCTTAAACGCTCAGTGCAGATCACAAACAAGCAGGAACAGGGCGGCTCCCCCGGCCGGTACCAGAGCGAACAAGGGCGGATTGTGCGGCACATCACAGAGAGCCAGCTTAGGCCACTGCAGGGTTCTGAAGCCAGACCCTAAGGCCAAGTCAGTTAAAAGACCTGACTTGAGGAACTTTTCATAAAACATTCCCTTAACAAATCTGAGCGAGTTTGTTCCTTGGACAGGCCTTTTCCGGCCCAAAAGAACAAAGTTAAAGGACAGATCTTTTAGGATACTCTCTGGGTCTGTCATGTAAACAGCTTCCTCACCATATTGGGTCTTCCCTTTCCAGTAAAGAAAATTTGAGCTGCATGTGGTTTGTGTTAGTAATCATGCCTTTCCTGCACTGTTTCAGTGCTAATGAAGTTGGGCGGTAGGAGCTCAGACATTACACTAACTGGTCAGAGACAGTGGGCCCTCCTCCAGCTGCTCCCAAGTACAAAGAACAAAACAGTGCCATCCATTTGCCTGGATATTTCATGACTTCCTTGTTTTTAATAGCTGAGTAGTATTTCACTGTGTAGATACAGTTTCTGCATCCATTCTTCCCTTGAGGAACACGTAGGTTGTTTCCAGATTCTGGCTATTACAAATAAAGCTGCTATGAATATAGTTGAGGAAGGTAACCCAAAAACAGAAAGACAGGCATGGTATACACTCACTATAAGTGGATATTAACCGTATAATATAGGACAGCCATCTACAGCCAGGAGGACCCTAGGGAGGACGCTTAAATCTCATTCAGAATGGCAAACAGGACAGACACCAGAAGCGGTGGAAGAGAGGAAACAGGATGGAGCGTACTATAGAGGGTCCTCTGAAAGGCTCCGCCCAACAGGGAGCTGAAGTGGATGCTGAGCCAAACTTTGGGCAGAGCACAGGGAGTCTTATGGAAGAAGAAGGGGGTGGGGATGGAGGTTCATGGAGGGGAAAGGAGCCCTCAAGGACACTAACAAAGCTAAAGGATCTAAGCCAAGGGGGTCTGCAGAGACTGATGCACCAACCGAGGACCATGCATGGAGAGGACCTAGATCCCCTGCTCAGATATGACCGATTGGCAGCTCAGTCTCCATGTGGATTTCTAAGTGAGGGAAGCAGGGGTTGCCTCTGTCATGCCTGCTCTTTGATCACTTGCCCCTGGTGATGCAGCCTTGCCAGGCCACAGAAGAAGAGGATCCAGGCAGTCCTGATGAGACTTGATAAGCTATGGGTAGATGGCAGAGGAGAACTCTCCTTCTCAGTCGAGTTGGGGAAGGGAATGGGGGAAAAAGGGGACGGTGAGACCGGGAGGAGTTAAGGGAGGGGTCTTTAATGAATATATATATAATGGGATATATAATGAATAAATTGTGAAAAAAAAGTTAAAATTAAAAAAAAAACCAGAATTACTTCTGAGAAGACAAAGAAACAGAATGAAAACTAGCACTTCCTGCCTCAAATACCGCTGGCCACCTCCCTATACAACCACTCCCTTCCTTCACTCTCACTCAGTGTTGTCTCAGAAGCCACTTCTTTCCCACGGGCACCAGCCCTCTTCAGATAGAGAGCCCAGAGAGACTAAAATCAGTAGACACCAACGACAGAGTCCACTAAAGGGAAACCAAAGCCGGATGAAAGGCCCTGTAGGAACTTGGTTTTTAAGAACACTTAGAAGCATCTATCCCTGTGGTGTGCAGATGAATAAAGGCAGCTCTCCACTTCTGACCTTGCGTCTGATCTCGGAAGGTCTGAGATGAAGCCCGTTCCATGAGACAGCAGTTTGTCCTCTGTCTGCTAATCAAGCTACAGATCCAGATGAATAAGCGGGAGACACCTGCTCTCTCCTCCACCCACCCATGGCAAGCTTGGATGATAAGTTCGGTGGAATTTGTGATTGAATCAAGATTTGTGCTGTTAGTGAGCTAGATAACAAGCACCTGTGGGAACAGAAAACTGCTCTCACAGATCCCCTGGGGCCCACGCCCAACCACCCATGGCTGAGCACTAAGACAGGAAGATAGTTGCTACACTGTTAACTCAGATCTTAATCTGTAGCTCTTGTGTAACAGTAAACACACACACACATACACACACACACACACACATAAACATAAACTGTATAAACATCTTTTTTTCAGAGCTGGGGAGACAGTTCATTGGGTGAAATGCTGACCACACAGGCATGAGGGCCCAACTTCAGATTCTCAATACACACTTAAAAAGCTAAAGGCAATGAGGAGCAGAAACAAGAGGATCTTGGGGGCTTGCTGGTCAGTCTAGCCAATTGGTGAGCTCCAGAGCCTTCATTTAAATGGTGGAGAGGAAAGCTGTGTGCAGGCCTTTAATCCCAGCACTCTGGAGGCAGAGGCAGGCTGACCTCTGTGAGTTTGGTCTACAGAGTGTGCTCCAGGACAGCCAGGGCTGCACAACGAGACCCTGTCTCAAAAATAAAAGGAAATAAAATGAAATAAAAAGTGGGAAGTGACAGAGAAAGGTGTGTAGATGCCACTAACCTCTGGCATTCACAGTGTACACACATACACACATATACCATACACACAAAATGTTTTAAATTTATTTTCAGTTGATTTGTGTTGACACTAAACAAACTAATCTTACTGAGTAAAACCCACTGTACAGCCTTCATAGCATAATAATGCTGTCAAGTTTAACTTATAACTACCACCACCACCAACAAAAAAATCGAGCCCTTTGAACAAAGTCACTAAAAAAAAAGCAAAACAACGAAACTTTGTGTCTTTTATGTAGCCCACACTATTCTTGAGCTCACAGCCCTCCTGCTACTATCTCCCAAGTGCTGAGGTGACATGTGCATGCCACTAAACGGGGCCAGGACCACTTTCTAAAGGAAAGGAGGAGGACATATTCGTGGTCTCTCCACAGTATGGGGGTGGGGGAGGGAGACAAGGCTTCTGTGAGATAGCTCTACAATGGATTGCCATCAAAATACAACCTGCCCAGGCCAACAAAATTTTCTGTACAGTATGTCTAAGGTTAAAAGCTAACTCAAAAATTTTAAGATCATTTTTATTTTGTATGGGTGTTTTGGTTTGTGCTTTGAGTTTACAGTCTGTGACAGCCAAAGGCATTAGTTACCCCATAAGGATTCTGGAAACCAAATTCAGATCCTCTGCAAAAGCAGTATCCTTGGGGGCTGGAGAGATGGCTCAGGGGTTAGGAGCACTGGCTGTTCTTCCAGAGGACCCAGGTTCAGTTCCCAGCACCTACATGGCAGCTCACAACTGTCTGTAATTCCTTCCAGGGGATCCGACATCTTCACAGACATACATGCTGAACACCAATATGCATATAATAAAAAGAAATAAATTATTAAAATAGTGCAGTATTCTCTGTCTCTCAACATTTATTTACTTATTTATTAATTACACAATGTTCTGCCTGCATGTGTGCCTGCATACAGGAAGAGGGCACCAGATCTCATTATAGATGGTTGGGAGGCACCATGTGGGTGCCGGGATTGAACTCAGAGCCTCTGGAAGAGCAGCCAGTGCTCTCAACTTCCAAGCCATCTCTCCAGCCCCAGTGTCTACTCTTACCCTGTACACAATCTTGCCAGCCTCTAAAAACTAACTTTTGTGTTAAGGTTTTGTTTGCTTGTTTTAAGAAAGCCAATCCTGAAAAGGTTCCAGGATGAACTTACTTTTGGAGAAGAAGAGACACATGTTACACTGAATGGCAGAACCAACAGTAATGCTTTATAAACCATACTTTCAAGACTTTTAGTAAGCAGGAATGGTAACATATTCCTGTGATCCAGTGGTTCTCAACCTTCCTCGTGCTGCAACCCTTTAGTATAGTTCCTCATGTGTCAGTAATCCCCCCAACCATGAAATTATTTTTGCTGCTACTTCACAACTGTAGTTTTGCTACTGCTATGAGTTGTAATGTAAATACCTGATATGTGGGGCATCTGATATTCGACCCCTGTGAAAGGGCTGTTTGACTCCCAAAGAGGTTGTAAGCTGTGCTGTCATCCCAACATTCAGAGGGATAAGGCAGGAGGACAGCAAGTTCAGGCTCAGACTGAACTACTTGGAAAGATGCTGTTTCAAAACCCTTTCAGCTCTGTGGTGGTAAGTTACAGTTACCCATCAGTTGAAAGAGGAAGCTTTTCTAGGCAACAGATGAAAACTGTAGTTAAGTAAATAAAGCCAGGGAACTGTCCTGCCTATCTCCCTTGGCCCTTTCTATATGAAAGCAACATTCTCTTTAGTCAGCAGATAGAGTTCCTAGCTACGACATCCGACACCCACTTTCTCCTTCTGGCTGTTAATTCTAGCAGGTGGTTCCCCTGATAAGTCTGTCTAAAAGCTCCTGCTTATTACAATAAGAACAGGGAAACAGGTCAATGATCTTGTAGGAAGAGGGCACTTTTATTTAGAGCAAATGAGTATTTTTCTTTTTCTTTCTTTTTTTTTTTTTTTTTTTTTTGTTTTTTTGAGACAGGATTTTTCAGTGTAGCCTTGGTTTTGTAGACCAGGCTGGCCTCGAATTCATAGAGATCCAAATGCCTCTGCCTCCCTAGTGCTGGGATTAAAGAGTGCACTACCACTCCCGGGCTCAGCTGTTTATGTTTAAACAAGTAACAGCATAGGCCATGAGCATGGTTTAGAAAGCCAGGTGTGGGCTCCCTGAGCTCACTCGGTCAGTCTGGACTGAAAACCACTGCTGGGATTCTGGGTAACTTCCTTTGAGGTTAGCAGTTGTGATTCTTCCCCTTGTTGCTTAACTGCTCTTTGCTCCACATAGGACCTATGAATCATATTTAAGAGACTTCAAATGCGTCTGTCGAGACTCTCAATTGGGCTCTGGAAAGATGTCTGCCTCTAAGCCTGATGACAAGAGCGCTCCACGGCGAAAGGAGAGACTTGACCCCTGAAAGTCGTCCTGACCTCCACATGTGGGCAGTGAGATGCATACATGTGTGTGTGCCCACATATAAATAAACGGGATAAAGTTAGGCAACTGCATTTAAAAACCCACAATTGTACTTACAGGCCCAACCCAAATTAAACACTGAGGTGATATGGCTTCTGGAGGAATAAAGTACTTATTTTTTAAGACAATGAGTCTAACTGAGCAAGGCTAAGGAGCCAAGGAACTGTGAAATTGCACAGCTCCAACGCAGCAAGAACAGCAAGGACTAAGCTGGTTCTGGAGCTACACCCATGAAACAGGCAGGCAGTCTTTAAACGTTCCCGGAAGCCTCTGGCAGGAGATGCTGCTCCCTCTGCCAACTTCAGCAAAAACGGAGAAATAAGTGAGATGGTATTACTATATTCTTACTAGTAGTAACAAAGTATCACAAATTCAACAGTTTTAACAGTGCAGATTCATCATTCTTTAGTCTTATCAGGGTCCATATAGGGAGCATCAGGCAAAAGTCAAGATGCCAATGGGGTTGCCTTCCTTTTTCAAAGTGTAAAAATCTGTAGATGACTCCTCTCCCAGAATCTTTTTTGCTTTGTGTGTGTGTGTGTGTGTGTGTCAGAGTCTCTCTATGTAGCCTTGGTTGTCCTGGAACTCGCTTTATAGACCAGGCTGGCCTCAAATTCACAGAGATCCATCTGCCTCTACCTCCCAAGTGCGAGATTAAAGGTGTGCACCACTACATCCCAGCCTCCAGAATCATGTTTAACAGTGACCAACTTCTGTACTTGGGAAAACGAACATTTTGTGTCAGTTGGAATATGGGTGAATCTTACTCTACAAACTGGGTTAATTTAGAAGTGGTTAATTTAAATAATTCATAGTATTATCTTTTCTCATAGCTTTAACAGGACCCTCCCACTCCCCCATGCCTTGGGCCTCAAGAGCCACAGAATTCCAAGGGCTTATCTTCGAACTTGGATAGGAATAAAATTACAATTGCATTTTCCCTAACTTTTGGCTCAAATGCACATTAAGTGGTTTCTGTTCTGTTTTGAAGTGCTAGGAATAAAACTTGGGCTCTTACCTGTGGGAGGCAAGCACTTCACCAGTGAGCCACAACCCCCAGCCCAACAGTAGGTATTTTTGTATGATGCAATTGCAACAAATACTGACATATCATTTGTGCTTATCTTTATTTAAAATTTGTGGTAGTTATATGTATTTCTGTATTTATTATTTAAATCATCAAAAAGGATATGCTAAGCTAGGTGTGGTGCTTCATTCTTAAAAGCACAGCATTTGAGGAATCGGGGGCAGGAGGAATGTCCTGAGTTCAAGGCCAGCTTGAGCTGTATAGTGAAACCCTGTTTCAAAAAACAAAGACAGAGAAGTACATGTTACTAGTATAAATGGTTTCATTTGTAAGCTTACATATTTTCTGTATTAAAGTATTTTGTTTTAGCTGTGCATGGTGGCACATGTCTGTAATCCCAGCACTCAGGGAGGCAGAGGCAGGCAGATCTCTGTGAGTTTGAGGCCAGCCTGGTCTACAAAGTGAGTTCAGGACAGCCAAGGCTATATAGGGAAAACCTGTCTCGGAAAAAAAAAATGTTTTGAGAATGGGTCTATAAAGTGGGTCCATACACACACAAAAAGGTAAAGGACTTCTGAACTAGAGTGTATCAGAGTAAATGAAAAAAAAAAAAAAAAAAGGTATTCTGGAAGGGTGGAGAAAAATGAGCCTGAAGTTGAGCATTTTGCTAGTTAAGGAAGATCACAAACAAGGCCATTGGAGATCTCAGAGTAAAAAGGCTGCTGTGATCAGTTAAAAGGAGACTTGCAGACTTTCGGCTCCACTTCATGCTGTGATTCCTTTTCCTGACTTTTCCTCAAACCAACCACCCCTGGGTAGGGAAAATTACAGGAGGATAAGAGCACTGAAGGGTGGATTAGCTCCTCCATGGAAAAGGCACACCCAGATCAAATCTGTCCTGAAGAGAGTGAAGAAGCACCAGCTGGCTATCTGACTAAGCAAAGCCAGAGCCAGAAACAGTTGAGCAACAGGGTTTTTCTGGAGATGAGGTACTTGTGGCTACTTTCTGCAGCAGCTACCCATGATTTATTCATGCCAAAAGTTACTTTACAGTGCTGAGAAGCTTTGAGGACCAAGGAGAGAAATTACAGTGTTTTTTCCTCTCCCCACTCCCAACCTTGCCAGCTGCCAACAGCAAAGTCATGACAGCTGCCCTGACATGGAGTAAGCAGAGAGGCTGAAGCTCTCTCCAGACCAGAAGTGTGGCTGCAGCCTTTTTTATTTCTCAGATGCTCCATACCAAGTCTACATAAATCTAGGTTGGATTCCTATTAGTCATCTTAAAAAGTCTTCTCTCTGGAACTCACTCTTTAGACCAGGCTGGCCTTGAATTCACAGAGATCCAACTGCCTCTGCCTCCTGAATGCTGGGACTAAAGGTGTGCACCACTGCACCCAGGAACATATAAAATTTTTTAAGTCTGTGACCTTGAGAAAAATACGATTGTTTATTATTTGTGCTGATCACTAAAATGAAGCTTTGACAGTAGTGTCCTTCACTGGATTCAAGTAAATTTTTATCAGAATGTGGAATTTCAACCTCTGAACTTTATTACTATTATTATCTTTGTGTTTCTGAGACAGGGGCTCTTTACATAGCCCGTGGCTTTCCTGGAATAATTCTGTAGACCAGTCAACCTGCTGGGATTAAAGGCGTGTGCCACCATGCCTGGTCCTCACAAATATACTGAAGACAGGCCAAACTTTGGGAACAACCATTGTGTATGCACCACAGAATACAGAATTAAAATATTGACCAGGTAAACTGTCATTCTCATTTTTTAGAAATAAAATTAGCAAATTCTGTTAAAATTGAAATAAGTTACTATATATGCACTCAAGGCTGAAAAAGAGCTGCGTTTGGACTGTAAAATGGTATAAGTACAGAGGTTTTTCAAAACTTTTTTTTTTTAAAAGTCGCCATATGATCTAGCAATCCCACTACTAGAAATAGATCTAGAAGAAGTGAAACAGGAACTTTGTTTGCACCCTCTTGTTCAGAAGCACATTTCATAATAGCCAAAATGTAAAAGTACCTCATGTCTAAGGGCACATGAATGAATAAAAGAGAATATATAGGATGGGATATTAAAGTACTCATACAGATACATGCCACAACATGGTGAGCCTTGAGGATATGATACTTATCAAAATAAGCCTTCACAAAAAGACACATATTGTTGGGTACAGTGGCATACGCCTGTAATCCCAGCATTCAGGAGGTCACAGCAGGAATAGGTGAGACTGAGGGAACCCTGGATTTCATGGATCCTGTCTCAAACACAAAAAACCAACCAAACTTACATGAGATATCTACAATAGTCAATGCAGAGGTGGAGGATCAGAAGTTCAAGGTCATCCTCAGCTGCAGAACAAGAAGTCAGTCTGGGCTACAGGGACCTTGTTTCAAAATTTTAAAAAAAAGTAGCAAGTTCATAAAAACTGTCACACTAGGGCATGACTGTAGTCCCAGTTACTGTGGAGGCTGAAGCATAAGTCTAGGAAGATGAGCCTACAGTCTGAGACTAGCCTGGGTAATACAGTAAGGAGCCTCAACAGGAAAAGTTCACAAAAACTTGGGTTAGAATGATGCTCACAGAAACAAGACTAGAAATGACAACGGGAGTGTAGATGGGTACAGGGTGTCAAATTTGTCCAATGAGAACATCAAGATCTGCTTGCAGCTAAGTGAATACACTTAACACAAATTAAAAATATGATAAACTTTATTAGCTTTTACCAACATCTTTGTTAAGTTGCATATACCCCCACCCCAGGATACATGCTGTACCAATCACAGGGTCAGGGCTGGATTCTAAGAAGTCCATGTCCTTCTTGCTTAAATGTTAACTCTGTTAATCAGGAGGCACTGCTATCCAAGAGTTGGTTTTCTTTTTTAATTAAAAAACTAAATTACATTAATTTGTGTGTGTGTATCAGTGCCTGAGTGTGCACGGCAGTACATACGTAGAGGAAGTTGGAGGGCAACTTTCAGGAGTCAGTTCTCTCCTGGGTGTCAAGACTCAAACTCAGGTTATCAGGGTTGGCAGCAAGCACCTTTATCTTGCTGGTCTACTATCTAAGATTTTTTAAACTTTTATTTGTTTATTATTAAGATTTATTTACTTTATATATATGAACATTGTTTTCATGCACAGCAGAAGAGGGAATCATTCCATCACAGATAGTTGAAAGCCACCATGTGATTGCTGGGAATTGCACTCAGGACCTTTGGAAGAACAGCCAGTGCTCTTAACTGCTGAGCCATCTCTCCAGCCCCCAATTTTTTAACTTTTAAATTTATAAAAATAAATTATACTCTCTTGTTAACCTTAAATACCAGAAGGCATATATAAATAAGTCTTTTGTTGTTTTTGTTTGAAGACAGGGTCTGCTATGTAGAATAGCCTGGCCTTGAACTTGTGACCTTCCTGCCTCAGCCTTCCAAGGACTGGGACCACCGGCATGTAGTATTTGCACAGGGCTCTGTAAGTACTATTAGACTAATACAAATTGTTCAGCATATGGCTTTTCCACTCCCTTGCTATTCCTCCTTTATCCCATTTTATTTTCCCATACTTTTCTCTAGTCATTAGGGTTTAGTTCACAAAAGAGTAATGAAACAAAAACAAAAACAAAAACGTCGTAACTGGCTTAATCTGAGCCCATGATTTCATTTCTTTGTATTTTCTTCCTTTCTCTCAACATAAAAAGAGCCACTCTAGTTCTCCCCATTCTTTATTTGGAAGAGAAATCTACTGTGGTCCTGGCATGCTGCTGAAGAGATGAGCAGACAAGACTGGGAGGACAAAAGGATCTGCTTCTGCTGCAAGCCCTTCAGTGAGAGGAAGCAGACCAGTCAAGTCCCCTGAGGCGTAAAAACCTGTATGCCATTTTCCACCTTTTGAGCATAACATCCAGAACTTAGAAATGCAATGGCTCTAATTTAGTCCTTTATTTTACTAAGAGAGAAACCCTATTCTACAAGAAATAATTGTCTGGATTTAAGTCCACATCCAGGATTTGGATACAATTTCAGACTTTTTTTTTTTATTAACTTTTTAAAATTAACTTTAGACTTGTTTTCATGATTCTTTCAATTTCAGGACATCCTACTCAGATGAATGGCTTATATATTCTCAGATGTATCTCAAATCACATTTTTATTACTGTGGTGACATGGCTTCTTGGCGTAGAAGAGAGCAGATGGGATGATTAACAGCAGCAGCTGTCCAGAAAATTACACGCATACCATGAATTAGTTTTAAATGTTACATGCCTCAGCTTCCCAATTCTTCAGTGTCTATTCCTTTGCCTCTAAAATGTTAACAAATCACAATAGGAACATCTGCTCTGATGACTTTGAGTTGATCAAATCAATCTTATTAGTTAGCTTTGATCATAAACCAGCTTAAGATTAATTTTTCTAATTTATTATTAGTTTTGTGGAAGTTTTCACTCAGAAATGCCACTCATCAACAAATACAGCCCAAGTTCTTCAAAACAGTTAGGGTTCTTTAAATATTTATTGTGTGGAAACAACTGTTCCCAGTATTTCACATCCTAGCCCTCATAAAAACAGTGGTAAATATACCACCCTTGTGTTGACAGGACTGTGTGTGTGAGAGAGAGAGAGATTCTACTACAAACCTCTACCTGCCCATTCCTCAGGATGCTCAAGTCCCTGTTTATTTTATTCAGTCTCCTGAGACAATGTACCATGAAGAACAACATGGCCTCTCGATTCTCCTGCCTCAGTCTCCCAAGTGTTGAGATTTTACCACACCCAGATACTTATTTTTCCTTTTTCTCAGTATATAAAAAATATAGCTTACAGCTAATTAAGCTAGCAAAATTGAGCTTGGTGAAGCATGCCTATCCTACCATTCAGAAGTGGAGGCAGGAGGACTGCTTGGGAGTCCAAGCCAACCCTGGCTACATGAGAACCTGTCTCAAATAATAACAACAAAACAAAAACCAAAGTTAAAATAGCAAGGAGTGCAGCCTAGATTAACATCAGACTTCAAAGACTTCTGTACCCAGAACATCAGGCTTCAAAGACTTCTGTGCCTGGGCTGACCTTGAACTTGTGACACAGCAGCCCCCCTTAATTATAATTAATGGCTCATTAATAAGAAGCTTTGGTTTCTTGAAGATTAGTATTCTGGGTCATATCTAAAGATAATTAGCTACCTAGGATGTGGCTCAATGGTAGAATCTTTGTCTAGCATTGGAAAAGAGCTGGGTCTGACCCCAGCACCCACTTTCTGTGGTAGACCTTCCCTCCCTCAGTTTGTTTGGTTTTCAGAGACAGGGTTTCTCTGTGCATCCTGGCTGTTCTGGACTCACTTTGTAGACCAGGCTGACCTCACACTCACAGAGATGTGCCTGCCTCTGCATCCCTGAGTGCTGGGATTACAGGTGTGTGCCACAACACCCAGCTCCTCCCTCACTTTTTGTGAAGGAGGCAAAGATTTCTACATTCTTAAGAAAAAGACATATCACGCCTCCGTCAACTAACTGGATGAGGTCACTAAAATCACAGCTTCCTCAATTTCACTCGAGAACCCTAGAAAATCACTCATCAGTGTTACTTCACTCATCATCCCAGCAGTTATCAACAGTGTCTGTTCTCCATGATTTATGAGAGTAATTCTATAAAGTTACTAAAAACAGAAATAGACTACATTAGCAGCGAGCTATTCTTTTTCAGAGTAACAGACATCATTAGACAGTTTTCTGTTATTAGCACCAGCAACCGCTTTTTGAGCTGAAATTGTGGCCTTCAATTTCTCAACATGATACAATTCTTTGTTTATGGAAGAAATGCCTCCAAAATCAAAACTTTTTCTGACATAGGGAACACCTCAAAGTTTTCAGACACATGCTGTATATAGAATTTAAAGTTGTTTAAAGCAGTTAGATACTGATTAGCTCCTTTGAAGAGAAACAACCACGATAGAAAGATAAATCCATAGACTCAGTGCTGAAGACGTTTATAAGCTGGAACTAACTGTACCAAGTGGTATGAGTCAGTGTTCTCATAATACAGCCCAAAACATCTCTCCTGGTACTGTTAACTCACGATATTCCACATAGAAAGACTAGGAGATTTGGTTTGTTTTGCCAGCAGCCAGTTCTCATTTGAAACCTGGATATTTATTTGGGAGATCTTTCCCCTTCATATGTACAGATCTGTTTCCAAGCACTTAAATGTATTCTTTTAACAGAAACAAAGCTTTCTGGTCCCTGTAATTTATCTGGCAGCGCCTTCTCTCAACTGGCTTTGGGCCAGATTCTTCGAGAGTTCAAAGGAGTCACAACCTAACTTTCATAAACTAGGATCCAGAATGGTAATGACCAGGAAGTGCTGGGTATAACAAGGAGGCCGGTGGGCGGGTCATGATCCTAGACTGCCCTAGATCACGTTTCCACTTTCGGAGCAGTAAGGCACAAAAACTGATGGGTCTGCACATCGTCCTCTCATTTGTCATAGTAAGTCAGTCTTCCCAAGACACAACCAGCAGACTGCCCAGTGGCTCCCCGGGATAATCACATCACAGGGCCAGAGAACGGCCTAGGTTGCTCTTGGCTATTAAGGATCTACAGTGAAGCCACCACACCCCTCATCTCCTCTTCCCGCCCCGGCTAGAAGAGCCCGGCTCTGGGGCTCGTTTCCCACTCAGGGCCCTGCAGTCCTGACTGTTGACCCGGGCGGAGACGTCCCAACAGGCCCACTATCCTCAGAGCCCTCGAACCCTTGATAAGCTCCTCTGCTCTTTTGGGGGTAGCTCTCCTTTCTGCTGCCCCAAGGGTGGGAACTCACGGCTGCCGCGGCGCCAGTGAAAATATCCTCCCCCTCGGTGTCGCTGTCCCCAGCCTCGGGTTCTGACCCCCCGGCAGCCCCTTCGGACTCCGGATCCATGCCAGGGAACGGAGGAGGGAGTCGCTCCGAAGCGCTACAGCCACCACCTCCCGACGCCATCTTCCTCCACCCGTGGCGGAAGCAGCAACAACAACTTTATAGACAGTGCCGCGAGCAAAGAGCTCCAGCGTGAGAGGTGCGAGAGGGCCGTTACCGACCCGGAGGGACCAGCGGGGCGGGGCTTGGGGAGGCGCTGGGGGCGGGGCCTGAGTTGGTGCCCAGCCAATCCGAGCCCCGAACCGCACCGCTGCACTCGGCAGGCAGGGGAGGGGCTAGAGGCTGCCCAGTTCCTCCGGGTCTCGGTGCCCTGCGTAACTTCACTTGCCCCCGCTTCTAAGGTTTTGTTTGAATTAAAAAGTCTGTGACTAAAAAAGTTTGAAGACTTCTGCATTCCACCCGCTCATGCCAAGTACAGTGCGCTCACAGATATTCAATATATGTTTCTGATTGAGGTCTGAAAAGACTGAAGGAAGTTCTGCCATTTAGTCTTTGAACAACATTAATTCATTCAGTATATACAGATAGTTCACTGTGATCTTGGCACCTTACTGTGCGTTTCAAATACAAACACAAAAGCTCCTGGATCACAGTTTAATGAGTCCTCACAGTGTAATGAGAGGGGCAGTCTTGTAAGCCAAGAATTTAAACACACTCAGTGTTACAGTGCGCAACAATAAGAGGTTATTGATTCATTTGGGAGGTTTTCGATTCTTTCGGGAGAAGCCAGGCTTCACACAAAGGGGAGCTCTCAGCGTATTAAATTCCTTCGTTAGGAACTTGGGGTTATCCTTTCAATGGCTATGAAGTGAACTGGCAGGGATATTGGTGGGAGTGGATCAAAATTTCCTGGGACCTAATCATATAGGTTGGTGAGTCCAAGTCAACTAGAGTTTAAAGATAATGTAGGTTATGTTATCAGGGGCAAATGATCCTTTCGTTTTAAGGAGACAAAACTTGCCACTAACAGCAACAAAAGCGGTTTGCTTTTCTGGTTGAAACAAGGTCTCAGGCAGGCTTGAAATTCTATATCCAAAGTTGACCACAAACTCATGGCAATGCTCCTCCCTCGGCCTCCCAAGTGCTGGAATCACTGGCGCGAGCCACCGGGCCTTCCATCACAGACTGTAAAACTGCTGGAGGGTCGAGAGTGTGTGTTAGCTTGTAATTTTTATTCCTGCATATACACGCTGTATGGCAAATTAAGTGTCTAATAAATATTTGAGGCTGGAAACACAATCAGCCCTGTAACTGGCATCTACCATAGCCATGAACACAAGAAAGCTTAAGAAGTGCTTTTTTAGGATCGTGATCTCCGTTATAAAATCATTACACACAGTGAACACAGAAAAAGTTCTCTTGCTGTAAGTTAGGCGATGGTTAATACAAAAAATCCCCGTAGAGGGAAGTTAAGCCGGACTAAGTCTCTAGGAGACAAGAAAACCAAGTGTTTCTTGTCCCTTCGCCATCCCTATCAACAGTGGTCTCCCAAAATATGCCTTTTAACCGCAAAGGAAATCCACTTCCGGCATAATCAGGAAGTAAGATTTTATTGGAAAGCGGCTTCCTTTGTGAAATAGCTGTTCGTTCTAGATAGTCTCCGTTCTAGAATTCCCTCCAACGTTAGTAACCTTGATCTCCTTTCCCCTACCTCTCTAGGATTCATCTTTAGTTCCTCCTAGGAGATGAGTAGGGCACTCGGTGACGCCTAACAGTCCGTTACATGGTCCTCTGACTGAGACTGCAAGTCCCAGAATGCATTTCGCAGCCGCTGGACTACCGCCTCCTCAGACTGTCCCAGCATGCAATGCACGTAACGGGCCGCAAGAGTGGTTTTTCCCCTGTCTCTTCGAAACCGAGCAAAGTATGCTGGGACATGTAGTTTCTGCAGTTAATTTCCCTAGGTCCTTCGCGTTACTGTTTTTGAGTCCCGCCTACTCTCCGCTCCTCTAAACCTTTACACATGTCTTAGTTTATTTGAAGCCTATGAAGTTGATAGCTCCTGAGGCCGGCTGCGGAAAGACGGTGGCTCGGTTAGGACAGTCGCCAGGGATGGCGGAACGTGAGGATGGAGCGTGTGTCTGGGCTGCTCTCCTGGACGCTGAGCAGAGTCCTATGGCTCTCAGGCTTTTCTGAGCAGGGAGCTGCCCGGCAGCCCCGGATCATGGAAGAGAAAGCGCTAGAAGTTTATGGTAATTAACTTTTCCCAGAGCAGCATTTGGCATTATTTGCAGAGGCGGCTTTGAGAGGGGTGGAGGAGGGCCCCACCTTTGGGTTGGAGTGGACACTTGGGGGTTTTGCCAGACCTAGTAGGACGCGTGTTCTTCCGGGTCCTAAGTCACACAGCATGTCGGTCATTCTAGGACCCGGGTAATGCCTAGACCTGGTTCGAAAGTGAGCCTGGAACTAAAAAACACTTAATTCCCCTGGACTGCTCTCCACTCTAGGGACTAGGTCATGACGTGTAGGCAGAAGGAACCTACAGTGGTCAACGAGCAAAGCTGGCCTACGATTGCGCTCCTCGAGGGTCTTTACTTCTTTAGCTACTGGACACGCGCTCCTTCCGCCATAATTGAGGCCACTGTTGGGTAATGGCCGAGTTGGGGACTGGCCCAAGGTCACAGCCACTTTCTTCTGTTACAGAGTCAATAGGAAGTGAAGAGGTGATCTCAGAGTGAGGCTTCAAATTTACAGTTTTCTGACGCAGTCAAGCTAGTGTGTGTGTGTTTTGTCAGATAAACTCTCCACTTCGACGGACTGCCTTCATATGTAGATGAGGGAGTGGGGATGAGGGGAGTGGGTACCTGGAAATCATATTGTCAGTAAGGAACAGAGAAAACCAAACTTGTGATTTCAGATGTACTGCCTGTTCTGAGTATACCTCTTTTCTCCTCCACCGTTGACCCTCCCACCCCTGTCCCTCTCTACCCTCCATCGACGATTTGTAATATTTGTAATATTACATGTCTGGTTTAGGGAGAAAATCCAGGGTTTCATATAAGCTAGGAGTGCTCCATCTCTAGCCTGAGTTTTGAAACCGAAAGGCCTAGTTGTCGAACTAAGAGATATGGTCATACAGATACAATTTGGGTAAGGATTATGGACCAGGAAGAATAATTCTAAGGGTGGAATGACCCGGGGAGCTGATCAGGCTTCCTTATCTTTTGGTAGAGGCACGACTGACTTAACCCCAGGCAGAAGATAATTACTAGTGTGCTATCTCCACAAAACATTCCTATCCTACTATTACCTCCATGTAATTTGGAGACTTCAGGGCATTGGAGATACAATTCTGCTAGAGAGATGATTCTAGTCCTCAAGTTTATATTTTGTGACACCAACATATGCAAAAATAGAGTATTCAAATAGGAGGTCATAAGTTTAGATAGGAGATAGCAACATTCAGAGGAAACAGAGACCAGAAACATCAGGAAAGATGTCTGTTACTTGAGTTGGGCTTTGAAGATATGGAGCTGGATATGTCAGAGGTTGTATAAGCTAAAGAAACTGGAGTGAAATATGGAGGTGAGAAGACATAGGGGATTAGCAGGCCAGAAGGAGGTACCTGAGAGAGAGTCAGTGATTGCAGGTGGGTGTGTCTCTTTAGATAGTAGATTGGAATTGAATACTGAAGCTTTAATGGACTTTTATTGTGTTTATTTACTTTGTGTCTGTTTGCACATACAAATCCACGTCACAGTGAAAATATGGAAGTCAGGGAACACTTGCAGGAGTCAGTTTCTCCTTCCAACATGGAACCCAGGAGGTTAAGCCTCTTTGGTGGCAGGCCTCTTTACCCTCGGAGTCATCTCGGCACCCTGCCCCCACCCTGAAATCTTTAAATATAAATGAAAGAAACTTCCTTTTAAATATTAATTTTTTTAAAGTTTGTGTGTGTGTATCCATGGAGGCCAGAAGGGTTGGATCTCCCTGAAGCTGGAGTTACAGGAGTTTGTGTCCTGCCAATTGTGGATGCTAAGACCTCAGTTTAGGTTCTCTGGAAGAGCAGATGTTAGTGTCAGTACGGAGCAACCAAAACTCTTGGTTGGGGGTAAAGGGAGCATGGGAGTGTGGTGTGAGAACAAGCTTGATATCTTTTTAAAGAGACCAAACTTGTCACATCACTAGAAAGCTGGAGACGTTTAATAAGGGGTAAGGTTTAATTTTAGGATTTAGTAGTATTCAAAGAACATAATACAGCATTTACAAATTAAGCTTAGAAGGGAAAGTTAAGGGTAGGAGAAGGAAAACCCTGCTTTCCCAAATCCCATAATAGCCTGCTAAGTAAAAGAAAATCTTTCCTGTCTGTATTTCCAAATTCATTTTCTATTTTATTGGCAAGGCCAAAAGCTACCTGGGGAGGGAAAGTTTGATTGATTTGTTTTTATAGCTGTTTTTATGGTGGGAGAGTGTGAGGTGGCAGGTGGGGGGGGGTCATCTTGCTTTTCTCCTGTCTTCACTTTGTCTTTATCAGCCTCCATTTATTTATTTATTTATTTATTTATTTATTTATTTTCTGTAGGCTTGAGGTAAGGTGAACTCTTGTCCTTGCCACTGCCAGTGCAAGGTCCAACATTCTTAATTCTCTTCTCTCTTGCTTTGCTTTTCCAGTCTCCCTTCATAGTTCTGACCTCCTTTCATTGTTCCTTACCTTTGAACTAAAACATACTCGAATGTCCCTAATCTTTGTCACGTAGCTTCTGTATAAAGCTTCTGCCCCGCCCCCTCCAATCAAGGCCTTAGAAATGCGCTTTCTGTTCTGTTGGCTTCCCCCTTTGTACCTCACTTTTCTACCAGACTGCTTTCTTAAAGTGACTTGGTGACCAACAAATCAAAGAACATTTTAACCTGAGTTTTCCTCTTATGTTAACTACCTCTGTCTTTCCTTTTCTGATTCTTTTTGCTTTTCATTCTGGTCCTTTTTTCTTTTTGAGAGTCTCACTATGCAGCCCAGGATGGCCTTAAATTCAAATTTTCCTGTAGCATATGATGTTGTTAAACACTTCTCTTTTCCCTTCTCTATTCTTCTTTACTTTTCCATTTTTGTCTTTTTCTTTTTGAGACAGGGTCTCAGTGTGTAGCCTAGGATGGCCTAGAATTGAAGATCCTCCTGTTTCAGCCTCCAGAGTGCCAGGATTATAGGCATGTGCCACCACAGCCAACTTTACGCCAAGGAGTCTCAAACTAGGCTGCATATAAGAGTGACCTGAGAGGGCAGGAGAAATAGTTCAACAGTTAAGACAACTTGTTGCTTTTACAGAGGACTGCTGTTGGATTCCCAGCACCCACTTGGTGCCTCACAACTGTCCCAACTTTCAGAGGATCTGAAGCCAATTTCAGATGGCATGCACCTGGTGCACACATATACCTGTAGGCAAAACATCCAAACATAAAAGCAATAACAAAAACAACGAAATTTTAGGAAAATAATCTGAGGAATTTAAAAAAAAACTCGAGCTGTTCAGACCATGCTTTAAACCACTTAAATCAATTCCTTAGGGTAGGGCCCAGACAGCATTTTTGTTTCAAAGCACTCCTGGTAACTACAATAACCAGCCAAGTGCTTCTCATTCCGGATAGATTTCATGAGTTCAACAACCACTCTAGACTTGTGTGCACTTATGGAGTAGTTTAACATTTGCTGGAACATTTCATTGGCTTGTGCCAGAAGCGCCTCTGAACTAACTTGCTGTTAGTCTTTCCACTGTGTGGGAAAACTCAGGTCTCCTTTCCTAGCCAGCCTCCAGGACACCCCCCCCCCTTTTTTTTAATCTTAATACTATTCTCCTAAATAACTGAGCTTAAAATCTGAGTCATCTCCCTATTTTCTCTGTCTTGACTTCCAGATGCAAAGTCCGTTCCTCTGAACCCGCTTAGTTGCATGTCCCATCCCTGTTCCTGTTTTCATGTGCTGATTTTAGGCCTAGCTTTTCAGTGGCTGTCTCTAGCTCTGCTGTTTGGTTCTGGGTCCTGCAGCTGGTGTAAGTTAGCCGGTGACAGTACAGTGCTGTCCTTTTCAGTTCCTTGCCCTAAGTCTCTTGAGGAATCCCTTTTGCCCTAGTGGTTGGGCTCCGCCTGTCTTTTTAACTCTTTCCTTCACCAGCAACAAGCTAAGGAAACGCCTAGTGGTTCTTTCCTTCAGTTTAAGTGTGAAATATTGAAAGGCTGCTCATTTTCAAAAGCTTAATTCTACCTTCTGTCTAGTCAAAATTCCTCTGGTGCTCCCTTACTGTTTTCCCCATTTACATTCCCCTTGGCTTTGAATTAAGAATTGGGTATGAGTGGAGCTATAATCCCAGCACTCTGGGAGGCAGAGGCAGGCGGATCTCTGTGAGTTTCAGGCCAGCCTGCTCTACAAAGTGAGTCCAGGACAGCCAAAGCTACACAGAGAAACCTTGTTTTGGAAAACCAAAAAAAACAGAACAAAACAAAACAAAAGATATGGTCTAATAATTATCCAGGAAAGTTATTGTCTCAAAGGAAACTGGTAGTGGAAATTTCTGCCAGAAACTTGGGAATTGCTGAAATATTTGTTTAAAAGAAAGTTGGGATCAGGTGGTCAGGGCTTGAGAGATGGCTCAACACTGGCTGTTCTGGCAGAGAACCTGGGTTCAGTTCCAGGCAACCACACGACAACTCAGCCATCCATAACTGCCATTCCAGAGGGTCTGAGCCCTCTTCTGGCTTCTGTGTGCACTGCAGACACAGACATACCTAGAAACAAAACAACACACATAAAATCAAAATAAATCTTTGAAAATAGGGCTTCAGTTGAGATGAGAAGACTCATCTTCACTTAGGATATTTATATTTTAATTTAATGCCTTGTCTCTAATGCCTCTAGATTTGATTCGAACTATTCGGGACCCTGAAAAACCCAATACTTTAGAAGAACTTGAAGTGGTAACAGAGAGTTGTGTGGAGGTTCAAGAAATAAATGAAGACGACTATTTGGTTATTATCAAGTTCACGCCAACAGTACCTCATTGCTCTCTGGCAACTCTTATTGGTAAGAGTTTGTGTGTGTGTGTGTAAGTGCATGTGAGGCAGGGCAGGTCTGTGTGTATGTGTGTGGGGGTGCATGTAAATTCTGTTTTTTATTGGTAAGTGTGTGTGTGCACATGAATTTTTTTTTTAAATTTTTATATGGGTGTTTGCATGTATGTCTGTGTACCATGTGCATGCAGTGCCGACAGAAGCCAGAAGAGGATCCTCTGGATTGGAATTATAGACAGTAGCAAGCTGCTCATGTTAGTGCTGGGAATCTAATCCAGGTCCTCTGAAGAGTGGCCAGTGCTCTTAACCCCTGAGCCTTCTCTCCAGTCCCATGCATATGAATTAGAGTTCCTTTCCTTTTTTTTTCTTTGTGTGTGTTTTTGTGTGTTTGTGTGTGTGTGTGTGTGTGAGAGAGAGAGAGAGAGAGATTGAGAGAGAGAGACTTACTATGAGGCCCTGGCTGAAAAGGACAGTGCTGTAATGTCACTGGCTAATTTACACCAGCTAACTTACACCAGCTGCAGGACCCAGAACCAAACAGCAGAGCTAGAGACAGCCACTGAAAAGCTAGGCCTAAAATCAGCACATGCAAACAGGAACAGGGATGGGACATGCAACTATGTACTATAGACCAGGCTGGCCTCAAACTTAGGGATCTGCCTGCCTCTGCCTTTCAAGTGTTGGGATTAAAGGTTTGCATCATGTATGATGCCCATGTATGATTTTTTTAATTTACTAATATATTGTTTAGAAACTTCATTTTTTATTTTCCTTTATGTCTGTGAATGTGTTTCCTTCGTGTATGTATGAGCACATGGTCACACCTGGTGCCTGAGGAGCTCAGAAGAGGGTATCCGATTCCCTAAGACTGGAGTTACAGATGGCTGTGAGCCATCATGTGGGTGCCGACAACTGCCTGGGTCTTCAGAAAGCAAGTGCCCTTAACCAATGAACTCTCCTACCCCTAATTTTCTAATATTTATGTGTGTACATGCGTGGGTATGCATATGCCATGACACGCGTGTATAGGTCAAAAGACAACTTGCAGGCGTCAGTCCTCTATTCACCTCTCTGTGGGTTCTGGGGATCAAACTCAAGTCTCCACTTTGTCAGCAATTTACCTGCTAAGCCATCTTGATGACTGTTAAAATGGTCTTAAATATAGTTGGTTTTTAATTTTTGCATATCTTGGCTTGCCAGTGGCATTTAATAAATCCTAATGAATTAATCCATTATGCTTGAGTACCAATCGGCACAGCAGAAAAGGCCTAGCCTTGTGGTCCTCTGCTCCAGTCAGTCCTGGCTCTGCTGTGTTATCTCCAGCCGTCTTGGGCAGGTTACAGTGTGACCTGGGTTCACCATGTATAGGATGGACCCAGCTCCCTGGGTTTTCTGGGGGACAGTGAAGCTCTTCTAAAGTTCCTTATGGTACCAAGCTCATGAGCAGGACTCTTTTCAGCTGTCATAGTATGTGGAGGCAGTAAGAAGATAATGGAAGATTTTTTTCTCTTCTATCGTAGGACTGTGCTTGAGAGTAAAACTTCAGCGGTGCCTGCCATTCAAACACAAGGTAAGAAAGCTTGTTTTATATATAATCTCCCCCCGCCCCCGAAACAGAGTTTCTCTTTGTAGCCTTGGCTGTCCTGGACTTGCTTTGTAGACCAGGCTGGCCTCGAACTCACATAGATTCTCCTGCCCTCCTGAGTGTTAGAATTAAAGGCGTGTGTTACTACTGCCCAGCGCTTGTTACTGTTTGGAACCCAGAGCCTCACACAAGCCAGGCCAGTGCCCTGCCACTGAGCACATCCCTAGTCCAGGTTGTCTTTTATGACGCCTGTTAAGATGTAATTCACACATCATGTAAGCCACCTGAAGAGGACAGCTTAGTGGTTTCTGATGACTTCTACAGGATTCTGTGGCCTTCTCCGAGTCACTTTTAAGTCATTTGCAAAAGGTCCAGTCAAGTGTGGTAATATATAAATGTAGTGCCACCGCTTGGGAGGTTGAGATAGGATGCCAGCCTGGGCTACATAGCCAGATCCTGTATCAGAAATGGAAGGGAGGGAAGGAAGGGAGGGAGGGAGAAAAGGAGGGAGGGAGGGAGGGAAGG
This sequence comes from Meriones unguiculatus, assembly GCF_030254825.1. Lineage (NCBI taxonomy): Eukaryota > Metazoa > Chordata > Mammalia > Rodentia > Muridae > Meriones > Meriones unguiculatus. Next base: position 22,288,068 of record NC_083354.1, on the reverse strand, counting down.
AGGGAAGGAGGGAAGGAAGGAAGGAAGGAAGGAAGGAAGGAAGGAAGGAGCCTATTCTTATTAGCAGTCATTCTACTCTTACTCCGTCCCCCTCTCTGTGTTAGAACAACCATCTATTTCCTGTCTTCACTTTAATGAAGTTACACAGTGTGTGGGTTCTTTGACGTAGTGTGTTTTCAGTGTTTATGTTTTAAATTGTGTGTTTTATTCTTTTGTATTGTCGTATAATACTGCATTATATAGAGAGACCTTGTTTTATTTTACTTTCTTATCAGTTTTTAAACATTTGAGTTGTTTCTAATTTTTGTTAAAAGTATTGTTTTGGGGCTCAGGAGATGACCCAGTAGTTAAGAGCACTGGTTGCTCTTCCAGGGGACCTGAGTTCAATTCCTAGCAACCACATGGTGGCTCACAACCATCTGTAACTTCAGTTCTTTTCTTCTTTTGCCTTCCATTGGCACATGGTATACATACATATGTGTAGGCAAAACATTCATACACAAAAATAAAACAAATAGGGGCTGGAGAGGTGGCTCAGTGGTTAAGAGCACTGGCTGCTCTTCCAGAGAACCCGGATTCAATTCCCAGAACCCACAAGGCAGCTCCCAACTGTCTATAACTCCAGTTCCAAGGAATCTGACACCTTCACACTGATGCACATAAAATAAAATAAATTATTTTAAAAAATTTAAAAAAATGAAACAAATAAATCTTTAAAATATATATATATATATTATATAATTATGTCTGCAGTCCAATAATTTCCTTAATAGTAATCTACCCTCCCATTACTGCCCCCCCAGGTTCTCAGTAGTTAGTCTGGAGTTCATTCAGGCAGGAGTAGTTCCTTATTCTCTATCTTTCATGATTTTGATTTGCTGTTGTTGAGACAGGATCTCATTATGTAGCCCAGGCTAGCCTTGAACTCATGGCTGTTCTCCTGCCTCAGCTTCACAAGTGCCAGGATTTATAAGTACCCACCAGCACAACTGGCAATTGTGACACTTTAGAAGCATATAGACATTTTATAGATTCTTTCTCAATTGGGGTTTTCAGGGTTTCATGATTAGACTGTTATTCATTTTTGGCAAGAAAACAAATATGTGTTCATTACATGTCATGAAGAGACTGTAGTTTTGCTTTGTCCTATTACTGATGATAGTTGCCTCATTAACTATTTGGTTATACTGAGGTATATTAATAATTCTCATAGGAATGGGGGTAAAAGCTTGACTCTTCACCTCTGTTTGTTAGCCTTTTGTTTTGTTTTTGTTTGTGGAACAGGATCTCACTGTATAGTTCTGGCTGTCCTGGAACTCACTGTGTTAACCAGGTTGGCCTCAAATTCACAGAGATCCGTCTGCTGCTGCCTCCTAAATGCTGGGATTACAAGGCATCTGCCACTGTGCCCAGCCTTTGGCTGTTTCAGAATAATGAGTCATGTGTAATTTTTAACCAAAGTTAAAATTTTGATTTTCTTTTTTATTCATGGGTTCAGTAAGGAAGAGTTTTGTGCCACTGGGGGAATGTGGATGGTGGTCTTTTTAATTGTGTATGTGTGAGTGAGGGTGCAATGTGCCATGGCACATGTATGGAGGTCAGAGGACAACTTGGTTCTCACTGTCCATGTGGGTTCCAAGCATTGTATTTAGGTCATCAGGCTTGTATGGCAAGCACTTCTACATACTGAGCCATCTCAGAAGCTCATGTTATATGTTTTTAAAAGAGACCAAATTAACCTGGGTATGGTAGTGCAAACCTTTAACCCGGCACTTGGATCTCTGAATTTGAGGCCAACCTGGTCTACAAAGTTGGTTCCAGGATAGCCAGGGCTCCACAGAGAAACCCTGTTTCCAAACAAACAAATGAACAAGCAAACAACAACAAAAGCCAGAAAGAGAGAGAGAGAAAGAGAGAGAGAAAGACTGAACTGAATGGTTCTAAGATCTCTATTAGCTGTAGTAGGTTTTAAGCGTTTTCCACCAAAAGCGTTGATCTCTGTGGCGGTCTGTGCTTCCTTCTGCACAGGCTTGCCTCAGCCACAGGATTTACAACAGTCTTGTGGTTGTATCAAAAGCTCTTGTGCTTAGGGTTGACTAATTTGTCAGGCTAGCAAGGCTAGACGAAACAGCTTTACTGGTATTATACTTGGGAATAAATTTAGCAAGATAGCAGAGGAAAAGGAGGATGCAAAAAAACACATATTTGTCTCAATTTCGTAAAACAGTAACTTTATGTGTATGTGTATAAATTATGCATAAAAGAAAAATGTAAGAGTTTGTGTGTGTAAAGGAGAAAGAATAACAGTGCACTGGGTTGTTGATATGGTGTCCCTGAAAGATGGAACAGAGAGTGGATTGTATACAGATTTGGGGGTAGGGTGAGGTAAGGGCTAAGATCACAGTGAGATCTGTGTATTCATACGGAAATCCAGGGGCACGCCCATTGCAGGTCAGCTAGCGGAAATGCTGCCATCGGCTCCATCCTGTTAGGCCTCTGATGGACAGGGTTTGGGCTTTGCCCTCCATCCTGGGCCTGCCCTGCACGCCCCTCACCTGATGTTTTCCTTCTGCCTCTCTTCTCGCCAGTTGGAAATCTACATTTCTGAAGGAACTCACTCCACAGAAGAAGACAGTAAGTGAAAAACAGCTGCAGCTAGTATTTTTATCTTGGGTACTAGGTTATCTGTTGGGGTGCCCTGAAAAAAAAAGGGGACACCATCAGTTATATTCTTCCTTCACAGGCGGGGAAGCCCAGACATTCAAAGGAAGTCATTTTTCACTGGGTCCAGTACGCTGGAGCCTATGAATATTAACTGGCTCTGGCCTTAGGCTACATAAAGATCTGCAAACATGTCCAGCCCTGAAGGCTTGGCTCTGTGCTGACAGCCCCTTAGCTATGTGCAGATTGGAACTGGGAGTCTGACAAGTCACCATCTCTTGTCGGGGAGGGGTTGTCTGTTTGAGTTAATGTGCTAGGATGGGAGTTGGGGGTGACCTTATACTTAGGATTCCCGGTCAGCAGAGAGAAGACCACCAGTACAGCTCACAGTCACTTAGAGCTTCAGCCCCAGGGATCCAGTGCCCTCTCCAGATCTCCGTAAGCACTTGTGAGCAGTGCACATACCTGTGTGTGTACACATAAGAGAAAAAAATCTTCAGCTACCTGCTGAAGGTCTACTAGCTGAAGGTCTCAAGGAGTTAAATTCTTCGTTTTAGCAGGCTAACACAAATGCTGTCTGAGGTCTCTGTTGACACAGTTCTGTTAACTTTTGTCCACGTGTTTTGCAGTCAACAAGCAGATAAATGACAAAGAGCGAGTGGCAGCTGCAATGGAGAACCCCAACCTACGGGAAATTGTGGAACAGTGCGTCCTTGAGCCTGACTGATACCATCTCAAGAGCCAGAGGCCTATAAGAATTCAATTTATTTGTTTAAATCCTTTGTAAAATGTAGAGGACTCATGTTGAATATGTAGGTGATTTGTACATCAGACCTTTTTTTGTTCTGTTTTGTTCCGTTTTTGTTTTTTTGAGACAGGGTTTCTCTGAGTAGCCCTGGCTATCCTGGAACTCACTCTAGAGACCAGGCTGGCCTCCAACTCAGAGAGATCCACCTGCCTCTGCTTCAGAGTGCTGGGATTAAAGGCATGGGCCACCACTGCCTGGCCCTCAGAGCATTTTTTTAAGGAATTCTTTCTAAGTAGATTTCAGTTATGAGGTAGAACTTCAGTTAGTAACATTCTCAGGATTTCTAACTCAAGTGATCAGACAGAAAAATATTTTCTAGTTCATTTGTGTAAAATGTTACTATTTTTCTGATGACCATTCTGATACAACTGCTTTTCATGTCAAATATCTACTGTGCCCAAATGTATTTGATTTCAATTATCATTCTAAAATAAATATGACAGGTGATTCTTACAATGGCTCACCTTAGGTTCCTACTGAATTGTCAATTCTAATGTAAATGTGAACCTCCAACAGATATCTTCTGTGTTAGAGCTGTGTTCACTGATTATTATGTAGAGTGAAGTTTAAAAATTGAAAAGACCCTGCCTTCCTTTTTAGAGAACCCTGGGCCCATGTGGAGCTGAGGAACGTATGTGGAGAGTGTCAGGTGACAGGCACAATCTTAAATAGTTTAGTTTAGCTCGTGTGTATGATTGTTTTCCCAGAATGCATGTGTGTGTTCACACCACATGCTTACCTGCTGTCTGAGGAGTTTAGAAGAGGGATCAAATCCCCTGGAACTGGAGTTACGGGTAGTTGTTGGCTGCCATGTGGGTGCTGGGATTGAACCCAGGTTCTCTGGAAGAGCAGTGCAGGTGGGTGCTCTTAACTCCTGAACCATCTCTCCAGCTTCAGACTCCCAGTTTTAAAGAAGTCTCCCAAAGAAGGGCTGAGGATACAGCACAGTGCAAGTGTTGTGCTTTGCGAGGTCACACTACCCCCCGCTTAAAAAAAGTGCAGTGAAGTGGTTGTGCCAAAGGTTATTGTTTGTTTGTAATGAATCAGTGGAGATGTTCTGTTCTTTTTTGCTCTTGGTTCAGCTGGATGTGAGGAAAAGCATTCATCTGAAGTGCAGAAGGGTGGGTAGACAGTTTGCAACAGACCTTAACATTCCTCGTTATCTGGCACTTGTGCTCTTGTACAGTTTCTTCTCTATTGAGTCCGAACTGGTGGGCAAACCCAGTTCAAAATGGCAGAGGGACAGGGTGTGACTTCTGGGTATAGGTTGGAATGGGCATTCTGCCTTGATCTTTTGGATTTGCTCTCTCTGCCAGAATCTGGCCTCCATAGCCTGAGAACACTCAACACCTGTGGAGATTTTCCCAGATAGAGGAGACCCCAAGGCCTCCTGCAATCACCATGCACCAATTTGCAACTTGAGTGAATCACTGTGGAAGCCATCTTCCATCCTTGGTCACTGTGGCAGGTGGACAACAGTTTCACAAGAGACACCGAGGCAGAACTGTCCAATTTCTGACCTGGAATGGTTATGCAAGAGACTAAATGTTCATTTATTTCACTAAGATCTTTTTTGGGGGGGGGTGTGTGGGGCTACTTTAACATGAAACACAGAGTTCTGGTGCCAACCCCATTTTGGCAGAAGGCTAGGGATGTGACCCTTGGCATTCTGTTGAGGGAAATTTTAGGAAGTTAACTCAGAGTTTGAAAGTGTGCTGTCTGCAGCTGAGAGACTCAGGACATCAGTACCTGTGGCAGGCCTAAGGGACAAAGTGGAATGAGGATAGAGACTGGGGTCCAACTCCTGCCTTGGAAATTTAGAGCTACTCTAAAAAAATTTTTTTTTTATTTATTTTAAATGTATATCTGTTTTGCCTGCATATGTGTCTCTATACCACATGTGTGCCTTGTGTGTGTGGAGGCCAGAAAAGGGCATCAGATCCCCAGAAACTGGAGTTACAGATGGTTGTGAGCTGCCATGTGGTTGTTGGGAATTGAATCGTGGGTTCTGCAAGAGCAACAAGTGTTCTCAGCCGCTGAGTTGTCTCTCTGGACCCAAAGCTAAGTACTTTGAAGGCAAAGCTGGGCCTGAATATTTGTCATGAGTCCTGCCGAGGGGTCATAATTGTCCAACAGGCTATCAGCAGGAAACCTCAGCAGAAGAGGGTCCGGATGTAGGCTGCCTAGTGCCTGCGGATCAATTGAAGGGCATCAAGTGGACAGTCAGGGAGGAGAGGTCTCTGCCAGGATCAGGAAAGCACTTGAGAGCTCAAAGAGTATGACGCCAACTGGTGGGGAAAGAAACTTTGTGAATTCAGCATCCCCTCACCTGGCAGCCTAGACAGTGGAGAAGGCCAGGAAGTCGAGGAGTGAAAAGTAGGAGAGAAGGGCAAGGAGCCACCCCTTTCCTCACTATAAGTTCAAGTCTGAATGCCAGCGTTGTAGCCTCATAGGAGGCATGATTGGGTGCTTTGATGAGATGACTGTAGGATTAAAAGCACAGATGGGCAGGCTGGCCAGCTCCGGTGGAAAGGGCTTCTGCTGCCAAGGCTGACAGCCTGAGTTCAATCCCAGGGACCCACACGGTAGGAGAGAGCCGATTCCCACAAGTTGTCCTCTGACCTCCACACACCTGGACACAGACTAACTAAAGTGTAATAAACACACACACACACACACAAAAAGGCAGGAAGGAGCTGAGGAAGTGGTTCAGTGAAAAAGGCTGTGCTTAGCTGGTGTAAGGATCAGACCCCAACACCACTACCAAGTAGAAACAGGCAAATCATGCCAGGAAGACTGCCAGGCAAAAATCATGTGTGTTTGAAATCATCACCCACGGACATAGATCATTGCTCTCCCAGTAGAGCTTCAGAATAGCTGGGGATGGGAAAAGTCAAAAACACAACTAATTCTTGCACAGCACACGCGTTGCAGAAGTTTCTTTAAAACCCTCCTGGCCTCTGCTGAGACGCTGTCTCAGCTCAGCTCTGCCTGTGTCCTTCCTTCCCTTGAGACCATTGAAATGCTAGCTTGTGGAAAGGCTGTGATTTCTTTCCTATCTTTTGCTCTAAGTTCCTGTTGGCTTCTCTTTTTCTTCCAGTTCTTGCAAAATGTGTTACTGGAACCAGGAGTGGTGTGCACGCCCATAATTCAGCTCTCAGGAGGTAGCGGCAGGATGATTAGCCTTAGCTACACTGGGAATTTAAGGCAGGCCTGGGCTGGAGACAAGATCCCGGAAAACCAACCAACAACATAAGCTGTTACCTAGCATGTGTAAATAATGGAAGTATTCCTGATTTTTTTTTTGGGGGGGGGGATTGAATTTCTTACACACACACACACACACACACACACACACACACACACACATATATAGTTGTATGTATGTACTGTGTGCATTTCTGGTATACAGAAAGGCCAGAAAAGGGTCCCTGGAACTGTAAGCTGCCATGTGGGTGCCGGGAAACAAATCTGGGTTCTCTGCAAGAACAGCAAGTGCTCTTAATTGCTGAGCCATCTCTCCAACCCCTTGCCCCCCCTTCTTAGGAAGTATTAATACTACTTTGTTTGCCCAACCTCTTGCAGACCTTGGGACTCCCACTGTGTGCCACTGAACCCAGCACATGTTCCTGTTTTTCAGTCGTCACTGTAAGCACCTTTTTCTAAATTACAATTTACTATAAAACGGTGCTTGGAACTAACAGCAAGTTTTTTCTTGGGAGTCTGTAGAGCAAGGCCAGGGCAAATGTACCTGATACCTCCCTTGTTCTGTGTTCTCCAACCTGAAGTATACGTGTTTGCATGCACAAGCCATCTCACCAGTGTTTACTTCCAGAACAACAGTGGGAGTGTCCTTGAAGGTCAAATGAACCTTTCAAAGGGGTGTCATGTCAGATAGCCTGCATATCAGACATTTACATTACAGTAGCCAAAGTACAGTTATGAAGTAGCAATGAAAATAATCTTATGATTGGGGGGGTCAATACAGCATGAGGAAATGTATTAAAGGGCCATAGTATTAGGAAAGTTGAGAACCTCTGTTCTAGAAGCTAGGGCAGCCATTGTCTGAGAGGGTCTTTGGACCTTGTGGTGTTGGGGCTCAATAAACAATACCTGAAATATGTTTTGGCTTAGTACTGTAAACTAAGGAAACCAAAGTCAGACATGATGGCTCCTACATATAATCCCAGTGCCCTGGAGACCAAGGCAGGAGGATTGCCAACCCAGTTCAAGGCCAACCTAGGATAAGAATTGAGACTTTTTTAGCTCCAAAAGTAATTAAGTTCTTAACTAATTAAGACAATACCTTAAAAGCCATGTTTCTCCATCATTCTGTGTCCTGTGCCTTGTCCTTCTCTCTCCTGAAGTCATAGAAACCAGAATATTTCTCCTAGAATAGCCACTCTTACTGCTTAGGAGCTGAACATAAAGAAACTCTGCTCTACCTCATCTAACACTAAGATCCTTGCTTCGGATGTCCTGTCCTATTCCCTGAATGGAGGACCACTGCACAGAATCCAAGAAGAGTCTGGGCAGAAAGACAGACAGGCAGGCAGGACTTGCTGTTTCCCTGCACGAGCATTACCTCACACTCTTCTGTGCAACCCTGAGACATTTCTTTGCAACAGAATGAGATAGGAAACATTTCAGCACAGCTGAGGGTCCAGCTCTGAGGTAGAGCATTTGCCTAATGTACACAAGGCTTGGGTCGGTCCTCAGCATTTTGGGAAAAGTGCCAGTGGTGGTGGCATACGTACATGAGGGAAGGTAGGCGGGCATGGAGTTACAGCCTGATCCACAGGCAGAGAATAAGAGACACTGGGCCTTGTGACACACCTCTTTCAACAAAGCCACACCTGTAATCCTTCTCAAATAGTTCCACTAAGAACCAAGCATTCAGACAAATGCACCTCTGGGCGGCCATTCTTGTTCAGATCACCACAGATCTTAGTTACGGTTTCTATTGCTGTGTTGAAACACCATGACTAGAAAGCAAATTGGGGAGAAACGGGTTTATCTGGCTCATGCTTCCACATCACAGTTCATCATCAAAGGAAGTCAGGACAGGAACTCAAGCAGGACAGGAACCTGGAGGCAGGAGCTGATGCAGAGGCCATGGAGGAGGCTGCTTACTGGCTTGCTCCTGGTAGCTGGCTCAGCCTGCTTTCTTATAGAACCCAGGACCACCAGCCCAGGGATGGCAGCACCCACAATGGGCTGGGCCCTCGCTTATCAATCACTAAATAAGAAAATGCCCTCTAGGCTTGAATACAGCCTCATCTTATGGGGGCATTTTCTTAATTGAGGTTCCCTCCTCTCAGATGACTCTAGCTTGTGTCAAAGTGACATAAAATTATCCGGCACAGACCCCACCTAAACAAAACCAAATGAGAGACAGAGACAGAGAGAACGCAAGAAGGTTTGAGACTTTGAAATGTATGCTCTATTCTAACTGTCTGACTCCACCCGTGTAGGGTAACGGCAACCAGGGTAACACGTAAACAGAGTACCAGAGTTACAACAACCTTTGTGTACGGGCTGGAGATGTGGCTCAGTTGGCAGAGTGCCTATGAAGTCCTGGGTTCCGTCCCCAGCACCACACAACCCAGGACTGGCGGGACACACCTGTAACCTCAACATTCAGGAGGCAGAAGGCTGGGGATCAGAAATTAAGTCATCTTAGGCTACATAGTTTGAGATCTTGTTTAGAAAAGAAAAAAAGTTTATTCATGAACATAATCTAGACCATCATCTCATCATTATTATTGCAATTATTATTTTAGGCAGGGTCGCATTATGTAGCCCTGGCTGGGCTCAAAGGTAGAGCAATTCGCCTATGTTTGCCTTCTAAGTGCAGAGACTACAGGCACATGCAACTGGTGTAAAATTTAATTTCATGTAATTTTTATGCCCTGAACTCTGCCCTCCTCCCAGTCTCAATCACTTGAAAATATTAAACCTGTTTTAGCTTGAGGTTTATATAAAAACAAGCACTGAACTACATTTGGCCCCTTGAAAGGTCTCAAACCAGTTTGAGACTCCGTCAAAATGTACAAAACTGACGTTCTTCCTAAGGGAAAAAAAAGGGGGGAGGGGTGAAGTTTACAGAAATGACACTGACCCCGGGACATCTGAATAGCCCAGGGCTAGAAATAACAGTGTTGAAACTGGGAGTGGAGGCTCCTACTTGTGACTTAAGCACTTAAGAGGCTGAGGTGGGAAGAATCCGGAGTTCGAGGCCAACCTGGGTTACTCTGTAAGTTTGCCCAGCCTGGACTATAGAGTGAGTCAACAGCTCCCAAAGCCAAAACAACAACAATGAAACTAAATGAATGATGGAGTGATGGGTAGCTTGCTACAAGCCCTCAACACATGGGAAGCAAGTGCTTTGTTACCCAAACGGTGGATGTTTCCAGCAGAATACTGTGAAGAGGGGAAGGGCTGCCACAAAACTCACGGGGCTTCCGCAGCCCAGCTGCTGGCTCTCCTGTATTAATAAGACAGCAGAAAACAAGCCAGGGCGCTGTAGGCTTCAGATTTATCACTGCTGGGTCCCTCTTGTCAGCACTGGTGTTTCCAGGCTTCTGAAAGCTCTGGTCAGTCATTCCTTGTACATTTTTGTGCAGGTCAGACTGTAGGACAGAGGAGAACTTGTTCCCTGTGTGATATTATTTGGGACAGTTGTGCTGCGGGTGTATGTGACATGCTGAGTAAGGCTCTCTCCATAGACCCTTGACCCTCACAGAGCAGGTGACCAAGATCACAGAACTCAGGACAAACTTCACTTTGTCTAATTCTGGACTCTGAGCCAGGTATGGGACCATGAGCAAGTTCCCTAACCTCTCTATTTTTTTTCATTCCCTCTTCTACACAGGTCAATAACATTATGTATGTTCTAAGGATGGTGTAAGGATTAAAGGATGCTGAGCTCTGTGCTGGAAACCTAGTATACATTTTGTTAAAAATAGAAGAGAGGAGCCTGGCGTGGTGGCCCATGCCTTTAATCTCAGCACTCCTGAGGCAGAGGAAGAGGCAGGCAGAGCTCTTGAGTTAGAAGCCCAGCATGGTCTAGAAAAGCAAGTTCCAGGACAGCCAGGGTTATGCAAAGAAACCCTGCCTTGAAAAACAAAACAAAACAAACAAAAAAAAAGAGGTGGGGGGAAAAGGAGGGACAAGAGAGAGACACAGAGACACAGAGAGACAGAGAGACAGAGAGACACAGAGAGAGACAGACACACACACACACCCACACACGGAGGTAACTGGGTTTTCTTGGCTAGACGCGATTACCTAAGAAGAACACTAGATGGCAGCAAAGCGTGGCTCTGACAGCATTGCACTTCTAGGCTTTTGGAATGTATAACTGGAGATTTTCTTAGGTATAGAATTTCTTCACCAAAGATTATGATACTTTTTAACATTTTTATTTTATGCATATGGATTTTTTTTTGGGTGCGTGTGTATCTATACATTGTTTTCACTCTGTGGGTACTGGATTTGAACCCTAGTCCTCTGGAGGAGCAGCCACTGTTGTTAAATGTTGGGCCGTTTTCTCCAGCCAGATGGTGGTTCTTTCTGAGGCACTGATACATGAGGCGCTGATAAAAGAAAGTGGCCTGTGCGTCCCTGCCATGCCTTAACCCTGGAGTTTATTACTTAAGAAGATGGTCCGAGGCGAAGGACTGAAAAGTATATTTTTCTATCTGTTTGTTTGCTAAGGTTAAATACTTTAGAATCCCACTGGGGGAATATATGTTTCTCAAAGGATATGTGCTATTATTTGTCTACTTTTCTATTGAGATTTTCAGTTTTAAACCTCAATATAGGGACTGTAGAGATGACTCAGTAGATAAAATTCCTGCTATACAAGCAGGGGGAAGTTCAGGCCCTCAGTACCTGTGCAAAAGCTGGCATGGTGGGAAAAAAAGCTGGCATGGTGACCTACACCTGTAATCTCAGCACTGGGTGGTGGAGACAGGGGCCTGCGCTTGCTGGGAAGCCAGCTTAGCCAAGATAGTGAGTCTCAGGTTCACTAAAATGCAGAGGACAAACGATCATGCAGGGTCCAAGGCATACATCTACAACACAATTCCTGCACCTAAGGCTCATTGCAGAAGAGGGAGCAGAAAGACTGTAAGAGACAGAGGAACAGAAAATTTGTCATGAGATTGTGGGTCCTAGAAATATCAGAGAGGCCACTCTCAGGAAGTGTTACCATCATGGATGTCTCAACAAGACCGGAATAATGACAATACCGATGGAGAGGGAAAGCTGGTGGAGCTTCAACCCTAGACAAAGAACTATGGGCAAGTGGAGCATGCCGAGAGTGGGAGAAACAGTCTTCCCTGGGGAAGAGCCATGCCCTCACCATTGGTTATCCAGCACCAAGCAGTTAGCCTTGAGATCATGTACACACAGGTAACATTACATGGACTGAGCAGGTGCATTTGTGTGTGTGTGTGTGTGTGTCTAAGTGTAAGAGAGAGAGAGAGAGAGGGAGAGGGAGAGAGAGAAAGACAGAGAGAGAGAGAGAGGCAGAGACAGAGCCACAGAGAGAACAATTAAAAAGTCATGTAGTGAGAATTTTGGAATTTTGGTTTCTTAAGAAAACAGAAAAATATAATGTTTTCATTTTAATCCCAGGTGTGGGGATGTGGGGCTGCTTCACAGCAGCTGACTAGGATTTGTCTTGTGCTATAGCGGGGTCGTGCTTTTGCCAGCTGCAGACAGTTTCTGCGATTGTGTGACATTTGGAATTCTGGGGACTTTTTAGAGGTTATATAAATGCTAGGTCCCTGAGAGGCAGGGTGGGTTGTTGGTCTTAGTTTGTTAAGTACTCATGTGCAAAGAAGAAACAACAACAATAAGAAAATCCTTACAGCAAAGATTGAACTTGCCTCCAGGAACTCAACACCTCCTAATCAGCAGGAAGTAGCCTAACAATAATGTTGCCCCCTTTCTGACTCCTGACTTTATTCAGGGATCTCTTTCCTTTCCTCCCAATCCTTTTTACTCTCTTAGAGGGTAAAATGTTAGAGGGTTGAAAGGGTGGAAGGAAAGGGGTAGAGCAGGGTGGAAGAAAGAAGAACCCACCAGCTGCAGAGTCATGAACTTGAGAGAGCAAAAGGAAGCCATTGGGGGTTGGAGGGAGTAAGGGAAGAGGAAAATTATGTAATTATATTATCACTTTAAAATTTTAAAATACTAAATTTTTTTGAAATGGTGGAGAGCAGTAGACGAAGACACTGATGTCGACTCTGTGCTTGCATGTACAGGCAAGCACACACGTGTGAGCATCTTCCCAACCCAGTGCACACATTCAGATATCCACACAAAACCTAACCATCAAACCAGGTATATGCTTGCTTGTGAGCCTGGCACTCGGCAGGAGGCTTGGATGAGTTTTAAGGCCAGCCTGGACTACATACAAGCGCTGAAAGTCGGAGGCTGGGGAAATGGGTCAGAGGGTAAAGTGCATGTGAACATGAAGGCCAGAGTTCAGATCCCCGGAAACAATGTAGACAGGTGCAGGGTGGTTGTGTGGAAGGAGCCCGTTATCCCAGCACTTGGTAGCTGAACTAGGGGAGCCCCGGAACAAGCTGGCTGGCTACTTTAGCCAAACTGGCATGCTTTGGGTTTAAGAGATAGCCTGCTCTAATATATGAGGTGGAGAGAGATTGAAGAAAACATCCGACATCAACATTGGGCTTCCATACACATGCGCACACATATGTGTGAGCACCGGTACAAATGCGTGCCCACCCATATGTGAACACACACACACACACACACGAAGGTTGGCATAGTGGTGCATTCTGAAGGCAGAGGCAGGCAGGTCTCTGTGAGTTTGAGGGCATTCCGGTCTATTTAGCCAGAGCTACATGGTGATACCTTGACTTAAAAGGAATGGAAAGCTAGCTATGTAATATGGACATTGGTGGAGGGCAGGAGGTCCCTGTGCTCACAGATAGGGGAACCGGGAATGTTAAACACACAGGGTTGCCTCCTCACTGCAGAAGGGAAGCTGGGAATGGGTGTTGTCCACAGCCTGGGGACCTGTGCTATCCATAGGGCTGGGTCACATTTGAATCCCCCAGACTGCTGTGTTTCTCCCAGATTCTTCCTCATTAAATCTTGTCTTGAGCAGCCTTATGGGAGATGTCACTTGTACTTTGCAGTAGCCCTAGGTAACTTCTGTGCTGTCTGTAGAGTCATGGGCCACTCCTGACTGTCACAGGCTTGGGTTTATCGCAGACATACTCCCTAGAGCCTTATCTTGAGTGTTGTTTCTGAGTCAACAGAACCCATCTTTATGGAAGAGGCCATATGTTCTTGGTAAATGTGTCTTTGATGTAAATGTGTCTTAAGCTCTGTTGTACACACAAGATTGAGTTAGTTATCATCAGGAAACATTTTTTTTCCCCAAAATGGTGCTATGCTTCAATATGTCTAAAATAAACTGCCCAACGTCAGACTCGAGAAGTTTGAACAGCACTGGCTACTGAGTTGCTCTGAACGAAATCCTTCTCGGCTCTGCTAATCCTAGTATTTGCAGAGACCACCACCACCACCACACACACAGTTACATTTTCCTTCCTACACTGTAGGTTTGCTTTTTAATTTTTTCTTTGGTGAGGAAGGTTGGGCTGCCGTGATGCCTCAGTGGTTAAGAAATCGCCTGTAACTCCAGCTTCAGGGGTCTGATGCCCTCTTCCGGCCTTCATGGCCACCTGCATGCATGTGCTACAGACTCACATACAGGTAAATGATAAAGAAATCTTTAAAAAACAAATCAAGTAAACACATTTAACATTACTTTTTCCCCATCTGAGTTAGCAATGCCATAACACGAGTTAACAGCAAAAAGCACAGAAATGTATAGGGTGAAAAGTCTGTTTCCCAAACCAACTCCCCCACCCCCGACTGGTTAATCATTTCTTATTCATTCCAGAGAGTTTTTACTTTGGTAAACATCACAGTATCCATGTCCCTCTAGCATACATCATGCAGGGCCACTCTGATCTGTGCTTTCCTTTATTCTTTTACAGTAACAATGTATCTTTTGTATACCCCCCCATCAGTTTACAAAGAGTGTGCTCATTTTATAGCCTCATAGAGTTTCATTGTATGTAGCATAGTGATGGACATTTAGGTTATTTCCCACATGCCGCTGTTATAAACTCCAGACACACCTCATGTTTGTCATGAACAACTGACCTCTAAGGTAGATTTCTGGAAATGGGATTATTGGGTAAAGAATATATGGTTATTATTTAGGCAGATAATGGCAGATTGTCATCTACAAAAATTGTGCCAGTTCATATTGCTGCCTTCAGTGTCTGAACATGCTCACATAGGTAGGACATTATCGGACTTAGATTTTGTCCAAATGATAGGTGAAAACTCCTACACTGGTAAAGTTCTCGTATTTCTCTTATGGGTTAAGTTGAGCATCTTTTATGTACGAATTAGAGGCATTCATGCTTCCTTTCCTGTGAACTGTTTGTTGTGTTTTTTAAAGCCTTTACGTTCATTTCTGTATTCTGGTTGGGCCTGGGAAGCTGAGGTGGGTCACAGCAGCCAGCGTCCTCGTTGCAGGATCGATCCCAAGGCCTTCACATCGGTGTTCTGCTGCTGCTTTAGGGGAAGCTTCTCGGGTGAGCCAGTGCGCATGAGTATGTGTGCAGGGCTCCCGGCGCCTTGCCAGGAGAGCTTCTGAGACCACAGTTTTGTAAGAGCTTCGTTTCTCCACAAGAAACTGCACACAGGATCCACATACTCTAATCTTACCATCCATTTTTTAAAAAGTTTATTATTATTCTGTGTATATGAATGTTTGTCTCCATGTACATACATGCACTGTGTGTCTGGTATCTGAGAGAGCCAGGAGGGCATTGGATCTTCTGCAAATGGAGTTGCCAACATTTTAAGTGCCACCTGGTTGTTGGACCTGAACCCAGGATTGTCTGCAAGAGCAAATGCTTTTACTCAACGAGTCAGCTCTTCAGTTTCCTACAAATCAGACCACCAGCAACTTTTAATTCTTAGAATCAAGCCTATGGACAAGTTATCAAATGGTTTAACCATAGGTGCAGGTCGGAATGTCATAATAGGGTCTCATGTAGACCAGGCTGGTCTCAAACTTCATATCCCTAGGATCACTTTGAACGTCTGATCCTCTTGCCTCCACTTCAAATAGGATTACAGGTGCACCATCATGCCCAGTTTATGTGGGCTGGGGCTCACACCAGGGTGAACATTTTATAGGCAAACACTTATGTCAAGAGATGGTGGATGAGTTGCCTACACCACGTATATTGACAATCGGATTGTGGAATTGAGATATATGGAAAGGAGGTTCCCAGCTGCATTCTTGAGAACCAGCAGCATGAGTCAGGCAAGTCATATCTCTCTACTGATGTAATGAAATCAAAGAGAGTACAGGGGCTACGGAGGTGGCTCAGTGGGTAAAGTGCTTGGTGGTCAGATGCGAGGGCCTAAGTTTGGATCCTCAGAACCTATATAAAAGCCAAGCACTGTAGTGTTCATCTATAATCCAGGCACCCCTATGGGGAGGCTGGGAGGCCGAGAGAGTCTCCTGGAAGCTCACTGCTCAGCTAGCCTGGCCAATGTACCAGAACAAACAAACAAACCAAAAAACACAGTAAGAGACCCTGCCTCATGAAAAGTGAGGACTGATGCCCAAGGCTGTCCTGTAACCTACATACACACATACACACATAGACACACGGGAGAGGGAGAGGAAGAGAGAGAGAGAAAGAGAGGTTAATAGGATAGGGATGTGCTTGTCCCTTGCATTCCCTGGATTCTTCATCATCAAGCACCATAAGCATGTAAGTAAGAAAATATGTGTAACTTTTTAGGTTCTTTTTTTTTTTTTCTGTATAAAGATAGGCTAGGGGGATGGGCAGACGCGGGATTTCCCAATACGAACAAGGTGCAGTTAGCTGGGAAGATGGGTGTGCGGTGGGTTCTGTTCTCTTCAGTTGTGACCGTTGGTGAAGGACCTTTACAGCACATGTGTCTTCACACTGGTGATTTTAATGTTCTTGATAATTTTTCTTTTAGAAAGATTTAGAAAGAGAATACCGGGGCTGGACAGCAGAGGTAAGAGCAGAGGACCCTGGTTTGTTTTCCAGAACTCACATGGTATCTCACAACCCCCTAAACGTCCAGTTCCAAGGACTCTGGTGCCCTCTTTTGACCTCCTTGGACATGAGGCACTTATGGGACATACATGCATACACTTGGGCAAAATGCTTATAAAATAAATAAAGCTACATAAAATAAATAAATTAGAAAAAGAACGCAATGACCTGAACTAAGCCTAGTTGCTGCAGGCCAGCTGCTAGGATTGCCAAAGAAGAAAGATCAAGAGTTCAAGCCCCTCCTAGCCTACCAGTGGAGTCAATATGGTAACTTAGTGAGAGAGACCTGGTCTCAAAGAAAACAACAGTAAAAATAACACAAAGTTTGGGTTAAAAAAATTAGTGGCCAGGCACTTGTGAGACCCTAGATACCAACCCCAATACCACAAAAGTGAATAAACAACAGAGCTGCAGAGCAGAAATGACAGGCTGCTAAGGCAGCACCAGTCACACCTCGGCGTCTCCTAAAGCAATCCCCTTCAACCATATTTAATTTTAATTTTCTTCAGTTTCTTAATTTTATTTCCCCAATTCTTTTTTTTAATATTTTTTTATTTTTAAATACTTTTATACATTCATTTGTATCCCAGCTGTAGCCCTCCTCCCTCTTTCCCTCCCAATCCTCCCTTCCCTATTTCCCTAATTCTTTACTTTGAAAATTTCCAAGCTTACAGAGATGTTCCAAGGATTAACCTAGGCTTTTTGTTTGTTTGTTTTTCTTTTCTCTTTCACACAGGGTCTCAAGTGGACCAGGATGGCCTCAAACTTGGTGTCCCTGGGATTAGCTTGAGCTTCTGGTCCTCCTGCCTCCACTTCCAGAACAGTGGGCTTACAGGTGTGCACCTCCATGTCTGGAGTATGAGCACAGAGGATTGAACCTAGGGCTTCATGAGTTTTCCTGTTATTGTTGATAATGTTTTTATTGTGGCATTTGGGGCTGGGGCTGTTAGGCAGCTTGCCTAGTGTGCACAGAGCCCTGGCATGGTGGTGCATCTGTAATCCTACCAGTTTGGACAGGGAGGCAGGAGGATCAGCCATTCAAGATGAACCTAGGGAGAGCAAAGAGACCAGCCTGGTCTACATGAGACCGTATTATGACATTCCGACCCGCACCTATGGTTAAACCATTTGATAACTGGTCCATAGGTTGATTCTAAGAATTAGAAGTTGCTGGTGCTCTGGTTTGCATTGTTGAGATAAAATGCCTTTTCCTTCTTAATTTCTTTAAATGTTTTCTCTATCCTTAGGGCTCTAATATTTCATAGTGATTTCTCTTGATGATTCTTTTTTTTGAGACAGGAGTTCTCTGTGTAGCCTTGGCTGTCCTGGACTCGCTTTGTAGACCTGGCTGATCTGGAGTTCACAGCTATCCGCCTGCCTCTGCCTCCCAGAGTGCTGGGATTACAGGTGTGTGCCACCTTGCCCAGCGTTAAATCTTTTGTTTGTTTGTTTTTGTTTGCTTGATAATATTTTTAAAGATTATTTCTACTTGTCACATGGATTCTCTCACTCTCTCTCCCTCTTCTTGATAAGGTCTCATAGTTCTAGCTGGCCTGGAACACACCCAAATAGGAAGAGGCATTGAAAGTTGGACAGCTCCAATAAGTTTAAACATTCTTCAACTCTCTATTTCTGAGATATAGAAAATATAATAAATTTTGCTCTAAAAAATATTCAGCATGGGGATTAAAGGGGATAATTGGAAACTGGCTCAGATGAACTCTTTGTCTGGGTTGAAGGATGAAAACCTACTGTGTGGATGGAATGATGGGAAACTGAGGGGTCAGGCAGCTCCAACGAAAGCAAAGGGCTAAGGGAGCCTGGGTCCTTTAGCCTCATGCCTTGCATCACATAAGCCAACCCTAGTGTCATCTAGCACGGCCAATACACGCTCTGTCCCCTTCACACGCTCTGTCTGAAGGGGACAGAGCAGAGGCCCAGTCCTGTCTGGGACAGAAGCCACTGTAAGTGGGTGGACACCATTTTCCAGGATGCAGCTGTACTCAGTGGGGTCAGGACATGGGCTGGGTTGAGTGGAGTCACCGTGCAGGCTAAGGAGGGCAGAGCAGGGGCTCTGAGTGGGACACAGAGCCAGGACGCACAGGGATCAAGAGTCAGCCAAGGGTGTGGAAGGGGCCACTCTGAAGGGAAGCTAGGGAGGAAATGTCCTCTCTGGCCTTCCCATGTGGGTCTGCAAAAGGCCTCAGGTGATACTGCTTTGAGAGTGGCACCAGTGGCAGGAGTCAAGGACCTGCTGGCAAACACAGAAAGGTGACACTGTCCTCAGCTTTGCAGATATGACTATGAGCTCAGGGAGCCTTCCTGTCCTCCGGGAGCCTCCCTGCTGTTTTCTCCCTGGCACTCAACACCCTTCCCTCCCATCTCTGCACTCCTGCTGGGCTCTGCCCAGACCCTGGCTTGGCCCCAGAATGCAGAACTTCTGAATCTTTTTCTAGGATATCTCCTCTGCTTGTCTCTGAGTTCCTGACCTTATGTGAGTGCCTCATTTCTCTACAGGAGCAGCTCACGGTACCTGTGGTGGACCCTGAGAAGGGTCTGAATGCATGAGGTAGACTCAAAGTGAGACCTGGATAGATGAAGGAGGAAAAAGAGCGATGCACAGGGGCAGACTGTCTCAAGGTGGGGGCTTGGGTCAGGGAAGGGTCACTGTTTTCTCAAATGTTTGGCTGTGTGTGTGTGTACATGTGTGTTTGGGCTACAGAGTGGAAGGAAGGGAGGGAGAAAGGGAGGGAGAGTGATAGAGGGAGAGGGAGAGAGAGATATACTGTTCCTAACATCAGCCCTGAAGGTGCTTATTCTCATTTCACAGATGAGGCAACCAAACCTCAAAGAAGGGAACGGTCAGGGTACAGATGGGCCTGTGTACGTGTCACCACCCTCTGCCTTAAGCAAAAGGCAAATGCTTAGGTCAAGATTCTTCCCCGTGGCCCCTCTGCTGGTCAGGAAGTCTGGGCAGGCCATGACAGGTGGTTTCACACCCACAGCCATTTACACACAGACGGAGGTTCCTGTTTTCTAGATCCCCTTGTTCTCTTCTGGTCCTTCCTGCTAACACAGCTCTTCTTTCAAGCTTGACTTCAGGTTTCCCTCTCTCTCCAGGCCCCTCAAGGGATAGACCTGACCCTTAAGCACTGGGCCTCTGCTTCTCTCCCAGCACTTGCAGAGTGAGTCAGAGCACACACAAGCCCAGAAAGCCCCTATCCTCCAAGCCTCCCAGCTGCCCTTCCCATGGTGGGTTCAAGGCTGTAGTAACAGAAACCCCAGGACCTCCTCCCGAGAAAGCAGGCACAGCTTGCTTCATACCCAAGTCCTCCACGGCTGGGTGTGGAGGGCAGGGAGCTGCCTTCTGTCTAGGAGTGGAGGCTGGGGCTGGGCAGGCGGAGCTGGAAAGCCAAGTCACTAGGCCACCCTTGGGAAGAGGAGGCTTTCTGTCTGTGCCACCCAAGCAGAGGACCAGCCGTGGAGGAACCAGCTGACCTGACAGTCTAGGAGAGGTGTCAGCACTGGACCCATTGCCAAGAAGTCTGCATTCCAGACTTTATTTGGTACTTCCTAAGAACCTGCTCTGGGCAAGGTGGAGTGGAGTGGGAGCAAAGGTGAATAAGACCTATCTTCTCCCCCAGGGAGCTCACACCCAGACATTTACAGAATACAGGCGTGTCTAAAACTCATTGAACTCTTAACTGAGGGCAAGGCACTGACCTAAGACTTTCAAAGGTGTTGAAAACTAACCAAATATGCTTTTTTTTTTTTTTTTTCTTAAGCTCCATATGACTTCAGGAGGCGAGACATGGAGAATCAAGTCATCTGCCTGAGGTCACACAGTAAGTAAACGTTGAGCTTGGATCTACACTAAGTCCTTCACTTGGCCCTCATGCCTTGCATCATAGAAGCCAACCCTAGTGTCATCTACAACGGCCAACACACGCACCAGCTCCATCCCTGCCCTGTCTCTTTGGTCATTAGGTTCTGCCAACTTATCAGGCACCAAGTGTGCCTAAGGGTGACTGTGTTACTTTTTTTGTTGCTGTGAGAAAGCAACTCAAGAAAGGGTTTGTTTTGACACATACACACATACACACACACGGGGGGAGGGGGAGGTGACTGCTGACACACACACACACACGCGGGGGAGGGGAAGGAGAGAGAGAGGCGACTGCCGGTACTCTGTTCATTGAGGAAAACCCTAGTACCCGCCCAAACATAAAGGTTTGTCTTCACAAACTTGAAGGCCTGGGATCTTCCCTGAGGCTGTCCCAGACGCTGAAGATCAGATAAGAGCAGGGTGGCACTCACTATGAACTGTGCCCCGCCCCCCGCCCCATCAAAGTCCTGGACCCATAGAATATTGCTGTCCACATCTAGGGGGGTCTCCCCAAAGCTCAGGTTACTCAGTCTAGAAAGGCCTCCAGGCACGACCAGAGGATTACGGATCTCCTAAGTGACTGTATCCAGCCAAACTGACAGCACAGCCGTGGCGGTGCTTGGGGCTGAGTACTCTAGGTGGTGGCCTTTACTTCCTTCCTTGAAAGGCCTCCGATCTTGAACTGAGACCACTAAACTTGGCTTCAGTTTGGTTTCCAGCCACCAAGGCTACCACGCGATTTCATTTCTCCTCTGATATTTTCTGGCCGAAGGAAGAGAGAAGACTTCACTCCCAAGTACTTTAACACAGGCTTAACGGTGCTACAGGGGCCGCACTCAGGAATGGTGCCAGGGCTGGCGGAAAGGGCAATCGCGGGCAGCCTCCAAGCTGGGTTGGGGATGAGTAGGGGATACGAGAACTTTTTGCCCTTATGTGAACCAAAGCAGGTGAGGTCCCTGGGGAATTTGTGTAGTCCGGGAATACCGGAGCTGGGAGTTGGGGTAGTGGGGCTTACTCAGGGTGTGCGTGGGTGGGGACGAAGGACAGAGAAATAGTATTTTCTGGGAAGTTGTGCCAGGCTGTGTAGTGCGTGGATCATCCGTTCACTCAAGCTGGTTCGCTCCAGCTGGCACAGCATGTGAGAGACGGGTGGGAAAGGACCAGGGAATCTGCTGGTCTCCTGAGCATCTCAGCCCTCACCTCGGGGCGGTTCCGCGAGGGTTCCAGCAGGGGGCGCGCCGAGCTCCGGGCCGAGCGTCCCGGGCGCACCTCCAGCCGGCGCCTGGGACGGGGCTGGCCGCTCCGCCCCCTCGGCTCCTCGGAGGCTCTGCTGGCTGACGCCGGGCTCCGGGAGCAGAGCGGAGCCTCTGGCCGTGCACCCCGCCGCGCCCCGGTGCCTGTCCTGCCCGCCGCGCATGCAGCGCAGCCTCTCTCCGTGAGTAGCGCCTGGGCCACGGGGCTCGACGGCAGCAGGGGCTGGGTGGCCGGGCATTGCCTGCCTGTCGAGGATATGGCCCTTCTGTAGTTTACGCGCTGTGGGGCCCCGGCAGGCCAGTCTGCACGCTGCTATCTCTGGGTGCCTCCTAAGCTTGGCATTCTGATCCCGGTGCCGGGCTGGGGAGACGGACAGAGGCCTGACACCTGGGCAGGAGAAGGGAGACAACCATGCATCAAGTTTGGCGCCTTCAAAGGGGACCGGTCCTCTGTGGGCTCACACCTCCTCCCCACCTCTTAAGGAGGTTGCTTCCTGCGAAATGAAGCTCGAGTGTGACCTATGGAGCTGTGGGCAGGTGGAGGAGGGACACTTCCTTGCTCCCTGTCCTCTAGAATCTGAAGGCAGCTGGAGGCAGCTCTTTTGGTTTTTGACATTGGTTCCCAACTGCCTTGGCATCCTAGGGAGTTTTGTTGACAAGAGGGGCTGGCACCCTGACTGCTTCAGAGTTCAGTTCAGAGCCCTGTTTTCTCCCCACCCACCCGCTGTTAAGGTTTTGGCATTTAAAGTGATGGCATTGATAGCCTCCTAACAGGCTTGAACAGGGGTTGGGAAAGGGTGGGTATCTGCTGCCAGTGACAAGCTTCCTGCCGGCAGGAATAAAAGCCAGCACTCCCCTAGAGCCTTCCATTCTGCTAGATGTGGGGGCAGACAATCCGGCTGAACCAAAGAAGCTGAACGTTCTACCAAAAGATGGAGTTTTTCTCATGTCAACTCAGGCAGGAGGCTGACCCTCTCTGAGCCTCAGCTTCCTTATCAGGGATTGTCCAAAGGTTCTGTGATGCTAGAGTCCCCTCCCTTCTGCTGGCAGCTTTCCCAGAGCCCTACTCTGAGGATTCTTCATGGGTGTGTGTGGTGGGTGTGTGTAACACCCCCACCACCCCCACCCCCACCCCACGCGCGCGCGCGCCAAACCACTGCCTGTTCCTGCCATAGCCTGGTTTCTCTTACCGGAAACGGGTAAGGTGGGAGAGCTTTGACCAGCAGCGGAGACTTAGAGAGTGTGGGGTGGGTTCCAGACATGAGCACCTTCTCTTACCTTGGAGTTGTCCTCCCAGAAGCCACTGGCTTTCCAATCTTGAGCCACCCTTCGTGGAGTTGCGTAACTATCAAAAAAAAAAAAAAAATCCCTGGGAAGCTTGATGGCCTAGCTGGGTTGATGGTGGGTAAGTCCCTTCTCCTGTATGAATCTCAGATTCCTCCTTGTGTCAAACAAGTGAGTTAGACTAGATCTCAGTGGGTTCAGACTTTTGTTTTGAGATGAGTTTTTACCCAGAACCGCCGTTCATAGCAGGGACAGTGGAAGTGCTCTGGCCCACTTCCTCAGCCTTCTGACTTCCAAGGAAGAGTTTAAACTGAAAAGGTATCCGTGAGGTCCCTTCCTGTGGGGTCCTAGGAAGTTTGTGTTACTTCCTAAAGTGGTGCTTGATACTCAGGCCATGGGCAGGAAGGTGAGTTCCCAGGGGCCCTTGGGAGAATGACACCCAGGTGGGTGTCATCTTTGGAATGTCTGGAGCTGGTAGTCTGAGCCTCTGGTCAAAAGTTGTAGTCATATCCCTCGCCTCTGATATGTGGTTTCAGCTTTTCAAAGTCGGTGGTTATAATTCTACCTTAGAGGTGCTGTACCTGACTCTGACAATTTGTTAAAATCCAAGTGGATCTTGTGGAGGTGTTATAGAAGGGTGATAAGGTGCCATAGGTGTTTTTACTTGATAGCAAAGTATCTGAGTCGTGGTCTTGAGAAAAGAGGCCAGGGCACTAACTGCACATCACCATTTTTAGAGCACCAGCTGTATATCGGCTACTACCAGGGGAGAGAGGGCAATTGTTACACCCTTTGCCTTCATGAGTCTCCAAAAGCACTTCACATAGGCCATCTTACTTATAAAATAGATCTTTATTATGGGGCTGGAGAGATGGCTCAGTAGTTAACAGCACTGGCTGTTCTCCCAGGGGACCTGGGTTGGATCACCAGAATCCACATGGTGGCTCACAACCGCCTGTAACTCCAGTCCAGAGGACCTGATGCCCTCTTCCGTCCTCTGGGCACTGCACACATGTGGCTCATGGACACACATGCAGGCAAAGCAACCATATGCATAGAAATAGATCTAAAAAACAGTTTGAAAAATAAAGGTGATATTAGCTTACTAACCCCGCCCCAGGATCTCATCTATCCCAGGCTAGCTTTGAACTCATCGTGTGGCCAAGGATGACTTTGAACTTCTGATTCCCTGCCTCCACCCGGCAGGGTGATTATAGGTACGAGCCACCGTGGCTGGTTTAGGGAGTGCTGAGGATGGAAGCCAGGGCTGGTTTGTGTCTGCTAGGCAAGCACTCTGCAGACTGATGTGTCCCCAGCGCTTTTATGTTCCCATTTCTTTTTCTTCTTGGAGATAGGGTCTTACGCTACAGCCCACACTGGCCTGAAGCTCAAGGCACCTCCTGAGTGCTGGGATTACACCTGTGTGCCAACCATACCCAGTGCATTTGGTGCTGAGATGGAAGCCAGGGCTTCATACAGGCTACATACATTACCCAATACCTGAGACCGATCCTCAGTTCTGTGCATAAGCTTCTCCTAATTGAATCAAGCAGCTTACAATCTTTTTGTAGGATCTGTTTTTTTTTTCTTCATGCTTGTGAAGTACTTCACTAATTCACACTGTTGTATAGTGTCAATTGTGTTTGTGTGTGTGTGTGTGTGTGTGTATGTATTCATCGGGTCTATCCATTTTTCCATTGATGGGCATTTGGTTGGGTTCAATTTTTAGTTGTTGCTGCATGGACCATTCTGGAAAACAGCTGCACATGTTTCTCACAGTACAGTCACAGAAATGGTTCCATAGTATTCAGAGTCATTTTTCCCAGTGTGTGTGCTCACACACCCTCCTCCCCCCGCTGGCAGTCTGGTTTGCTGTGGTGGCTCTATGCACGCGCCCACAGCAGGGTTGACTAGCCCTGTGCTCCATGGACGTTGGTTTGAAGCTCAGAATAGCTGTTTTGTGCTCAGCTAAGGGCAAAGTGGTTGTAAGTGACAGATTGGGATTTGAATCCAAGCGTGCATGACTGCGTCTCTCTCTCTTCCGAATTTATTGTTATTTTATGTTTATGAGGGTTTTGCCTGCATGTATGTCTGTGCACTGCATTTGTGCTTGGTGCCTGTGGAAGCCAGGAGAGGCTGCCAGCTCCCCGGAAACTGCAGCTACAGACGGTTGTGAGGCACCAGGAACTGACCACGGAGCCGTCTCTCCAGTGTCTTTGCTTTTCTTTTTGAGACAGGCACAGACTATGAACCCCGAATGAGAAAATTCTAACCTAAGCTCAGTAAGGAGATTTTCTAGAATTTGAAAAGAGAAGAAGGGAGTCATGGAGCCTCACAGGAAGTGGTGCTTGGGCTACTAGACCCTGAGGGCATGGAGCCGCTGTTGGGTGGGCTTCTTGTGGAAAGAGCCCTTCTGGAGCAGTGACGTGGCAGGGGAACTGGGAGGACAGGAAAGTCCTCTGTGGCTGTAATGTAGGATATGTGGACTGGGGTGTGGATCTCTGTCTGAGCTCTCTTCCCCTCCCTCCATCCCTGGACATTTTTTTTTTTCCTGGGGAAACTGGGGCTTCTTTGAATCGAGCTCAGCTCTTGATGGCAAATGGAGCTGGTCTCCCACAAAAGGGAAGCTCACGGCTGTTCTGGGACCATGCTTCATGTTCCTGCCAAGAAATTTTTGAGGGGTTTTCTGCTTTTACCTCTCTGTGTGAGCTTGGTGTCCTCCTCTAAGAATGAATGAATGGTTTATTTGGCAAGAGTGTTGGTTTCTGAAGGCCTGCAGGCTTAGTGAGCGTGAACACAGGTTCAGTTTCCAGTTCTTGTGCAGTTAAACTTGCTAAGGGGACCCCAAAATCTTTTCCTGAGGACAGAATTGAATTGGTTGTCTTCATAGCTGTGGGAGGCAGAGACATAGCGGCCTCGGCTAAGTTAAGTAACAATATAACCATCTTCCTTACTTTGCAGTATCTTACATTCTTCCCCCCAATGGATCCCCACATTGGTATATGAAGTCGATGTTAGGAATTATAGGGGTGTCCCTGTTTACAGATGAGGGGGCTGAGGATGAGAAAGGGTGCCAGCCTGTTGTGGGTGACAGGGACAATCCACACCAACCTGGTCCTATACCTAGGCTTGCTCTTTTGAGTATCTGCGAACACTCAGGCCCTCCCTGGCTGCACAGTGGACGTGAAGAAGGAAGATACATCAAGGGTCATGGGTGTTCACAGGCAATTGACCATGAAAGTGAGACCTGGGAGCCAGGCCAGTTCTGTCGGGGATAGGGGGGAGGTGTCTCAGGGATTTGTGTGCTTTGAAGGAAGAGATGAAGGAGGGGGCATTTTGGTAATGGAGCTGTGGCTTGTGAGAAGGAGACACACACACATCCCTTGAAGCCCGGAACAGCCCCAGTCTCTTGATGTTGGTGAAGCCTGTCCTGTGTGAAATTCCCTCTACCCCCCCTTCCCGAGAGAGGACCGCCTCTCAGGGTCATGTGTTTGGCATTTGATTGGCAGGCAGAAGAACAGCTGCCCATGCTAACCAAAATGGGCTGAGAGCCCTTCGTTAAGGACCCTTGAGCGATGCGTCCATCGGCAGCAGGTCCTTTCTCTGTAACTGGGCCCTGCTCTCAGAGTGTGGTCCCCAGGTAGCCCCTTGGGAAAGGGGATTGCACGCCCCACACTGAGGGCTCCCTGTGGTGAGACTGCCCTGTGCCGGCAGAGGCAGCCATGTTTCATAGATGAAGAGACTGGGTTCCTCTGCCAAGCGATGAGGTCACGGAGCTAAATGGGAGTAGCACTGGAACCAAGCACCTCAGGCTCCTGACTCCTGGTGCTGTTTTTATTTGTCACACCATCCCCACCCGTGTTCCCTGTGAGGTGATGAGAGCGTTTACCACTCCGTTCAGACTCGCCATCTGAGGTCATGCTAATCCTTTGTCTTTCCACAGCGCTTAATCATTCACAAAACAATCTCATGACTTGAAATCGATTTTACAGTACCGGCCCCATTTTACAGATGGGAAACTAAGAGGTAACTTAAATGATTTACGAAGGCAAAACTGGGCTTTGTTCTGGGCAAATATTCTCCCTCATAGCTGCACTCCCATATTTTGGCTTTAAACATATTATTTTATGTGTAGGGGTGTTCTGCCTGCGTGTGTCTGTATATCACAGGTGCACAGTGCTAGCTGAAGCCAGGAGAGGGCATCAGATCCTCCAGAACTGGAGTTAGGTATGACTGTGGGTGCTGGCAGTGGAACCTGGGTCCTCTGGAAGAGCAGCTAGTGCTCTTAACCACTCTCCGATCATCCCTCCAGCCCTGCTCTTGACTTTTTGAGACGGGGTTTCACCATTTAGTCCAGGCTGCCCTTGAATCCTCAATTCTTCTGCCCGGCAGTGCTGGGGTCATAGATTCCTGGCTATAGACACCGCTGGGGTCATAGTTTCTCAGCTGCAGATACCGCTTTTCTCAGTAGAGCTGACCTTAGAACAAGCAGCTGAAGTTCCCATGGTGCTGTTTCTCTCTGAACTTCCTCAGACAGATCTGAACAAGCAGGAAGGACTCTTTTTCTGTTTCCTTAACAAGTCGGAGACAGGTGTGATGGTACATGGTACATGTCTGTGATGTCAGCACTGGGGAGGCTAAGGCAGGAGAATTACTGCTAATTTGAGGCCAGCCAATGAGCACTACACCAGCACAGGCTCATAGCAAGACCCTGTGCCAAAAATGAAAGACAGGAGAAAAATTAAGAAGAACCAAATAATGGATATGGGGAGACGGCTCAGCAGTTAAGAGCTCTTGCTCCTGCCTTTCCAGAGGACCTGAGTTGAGTTTCCAGAGCACATGTGGAACAGCTCACAACTGCCTGTAACTCCAGCTCCCGGGCTGATATCCTCCCCTGGCCTGCTTGGCACTTGCAGTTGTGTGCATATACCCATAAACATACACACACAAATATAAATAAAATTTAAGAAAGGAATAAAAACTATATGTCTTAGAGTTACTATTGTGATGAAACCCCACGACCAAAGAAACTTGGTGAGGAAAGGGTTTACCTAGCTTACCCTTCCACATCACTGTTCATCATTGAAGGAAGTCGGGATGGGAACTCAAACAGGGAAGGACCCTGGAGGCAGGGGCCAACGCATGGGCCGTGGAGGGGCTGCTTACTGGCTTGTTTATTATGGCTTGCTCAGTTTGCTTTCTTGTGGAAACCATGACCACCAGCCCAGGGATGGCACCACCCACAATGGGCTGGGCCTCCCCAGGTCTTATGGAGGTATTTTTTTCAGCTGAGGTCCCCCCCTTTCAGATGACTCTAGCTGGTGTCAAGTTGACATAAAACATGGTACATCAGTGGTTCTCAACCTTCCAAATGCTGTGACCCTTTAATACAATTCTTCACGATGTGGTGACCCCCCAACCATGAAAGTATTTTGTTGTTATTTCATAACTGTAATTTTGCTAATCATGAATCGTAATGTAAATATCTGATATACAGGATTCCTGATGCATGACCCCGATGGGGTCGAGACCCACAGGTTGCGAACCAGGGGTATACATCCTTCTCCTCCTCAGGTGCGAGGCTCGCCCAGACCCATTCTTAAGGAATCAAAGTTGTGGGCAACTTCAGCTGTTTTCTCCCTTGCACTTGGTTGCTCTTCGAACTCAGACTCAGGCTTGTTCTAATTTGCACGGGCGTTCCAAGCTTAGGTTTCTTTCCGTTTCAGGGTTGTATGGTCCAGGCCCCGATGAGGAGTCCAAACATGGAGACTTTCAAGCAGCAAAAAGTGGAGGACTTCTATGACATCGGAGAGGAGCTGGGGAGGTAAGAGTTTCTGTGAGAGGGTGTGTAAGATGGACACACCCACCCTCCTCCTGGCCATTAGCGCTGTAAAGCTGGTCTTGTCACGGGGCTGTTGAGAAGCTTTCAAAGCAGGCCCGAGGTTTATTCATCCTCACGTTGATTCTGCAGAGCCCATCTCTGACGTCATGACGCAGCAGCTGTGCGCGGCTGGGGGCTGTGTTTTCCCTTACACGCTGACTGACAGCTAGGGGAAATCTTCAAGACACTTGGCACTTTTCCCCCCAATTTCAAAGCCCCCTTTCCAGGCTGGCTGGGCATCTGGCATGTTGGTTTTTGTTCTTGGTGTCCTGTTGGGATTCTCCGTGGTTCCCTGGGGTTTCCTTTTTAAAGCTGGAGTCTGAATGGGAGGTGAAGTAATCCTCCCAAAAGGGGATTTGTATTGAGTAACAGCCACACCAGCCTTGTCAGGAAGTTTCCGGGATCTGAGTTGTCCTGTTTGCTCAGCCCAGAGCAGGGCTGTGCTAAATCTTGTCATCTCAAAGTCACTATTTTATGAGGGGAGAAGCTGGGTTTTCTGAAACCCCTCCCCGTCGCTCCCACCCCCACCCCAACCCCTGACCCCTGGGCTTCCATTTCTAAGAGCGGTTGCTATTTAGATAGGATTTTAGTGGTTTCAAAATACCAATCCCAAAGTCCTAGTCTCAAAGCCATGTCAGGGATGGAAGTTACCTTCACCCTGGTCTTACAGGTAGGAGATGGTGGAGCAGGGTTTAAGCAAGTTTCTTAAAGTTGTTGACACAAGAAACAAAGTGAAGGTCCCGACCTGTCCAGTTTGTCCCTGCACACCTGCCCTGTTCTCTCCTGTGGGCGAAGCACTTGCACACTCAAACGTGTTCCCCAAGGCACTCCACCTCGGCCCTTCACACACCTAGCACAGCGAAGCTACGGGCTGTTAAAGGCGCTCCTGGGACCAGACAGGTAAAACAGGAGGCCTTTGCCTTCTTTAGAATTGTTGAATTAACACCGGTTCTCACATCCTTTGTTTTAAACCCAAATAGAACAATGCCAGGGAACTTTATTCCAAGACGAGAGGTAGTGGGGGTGGGGGTTGGGCACAGGTCGGGGAATAACTGACCTGGCAGGCTGGTTGGGTGGGGGAGCAAATGTCCACAGACTCCCAGGGCCCTCAGCCTTCTGTTGCTTATTTATCTTGGACCTAGAAAAGGTGTGTGGGAAAGGTAGAAGGCAGAGGCTTCGGGGTGCTCTGCTGGAGCTTGCCTCCGAATGGAAAATCAGGGTCTCTTTGCTTCAGGCCCTTGTGTACCCCTCACCCCCAAGCCAGGAAACAGTCTCTCCTGGCAGCGAACTGCCAAAGGTGTTTGAGTTAGTGTCCTTGCCTGGGCCTGTGTTCTGTGCCATGGGTGCAATGATGAGCAAGGTACTGTGTTCCTTCTGGAACTCCAGCCTGGCTAGAGGCATGCTTGATAACAAGGCCAGGCTGGACTGGTGTCTGAGGGGCAGAGAAATTGAGAAGTTGCCTGGGCGAGGGCCCCTGGGGAAGGATACAGAGGCTGTTCCTGGGGAATTCTTGTCATTCCCTTCCTGCCTTGCCTTTCTACCATGTTAGATGTGAGCTATTAGAACTAGGAGTCAGTGGGGGTTTCGGGCCCTCCCTTACTGCGAGTGTGAAGGCTGTGTGTGCCTCCCGGGCTGGGACCCTCCCTCCCCAAAGGTTGGCAGAGTCAGCAGAGTCTGGGAGCTGTGGAGAGGTCAAACATGTGAGGACTTGGCTGGAGGTCAGGCCATTAAAAGCTCTTCTTCCAGGATCCCCACCTGACAGTTGTAACCGAGTTCAAGGTAGAGAAGGGTTCTGAAGGGGGCTATAGAATGGGCTGGAATTAGAGCTGCTCTCTTTAGGAGGTGCTGGGGGACCCAGCCTGGGATCCTCATGCATGCTACGTGACTGTGAGAAGCTCTGAGCCTCCAGCCACCCAGCTTGTGAAGAGCTTAGTCCTGCTTTCGCCACTTGACATATTGAGGACCTACCTACTGGGTGCCAGGCATCGCCTGAGGCGGTGGGAAGGAAAGCTTGTGTCCTGTTTTCTCGAAGTCTATAATTTATTGATGTAGAGAGGCACCAAACAAGTGGGTTCCAGAGGGTGAGTCATGGTCAGGTCAGATATGAAGGGAGAGGAAAGGATGCTTAAGGGAGAATAACGGCCCGGTGAGCAAGGCCGCTCCGAGAGGGCCGAGTGTGGACACTTGGCTGTGCACACAGCTTCTGCTCTGGCCTGCTCACAATGCTGGAGATTGCCTACTCTTTCTGGAGTGTTTAGAGAAATGCTAGCTTATATAGTTTGGCCTCTCCCAGCCTTCCTAACTACCAGTTGGGCAGAACAGGGGAATACTGACCGGACCCATTGTTTTATACAGGAGGCTAATACTGCGGGCTTTTCCAGAATCACAGACTACTTGTGTGACGGTATAAAGATGGGGGCTGGTGATCTTTTTTGGGGTCCCAGCCTTAAAGGAACATAGCGACCCCCACACAAAACCATTTTCCTTTATTTGAATGCTTCTGGGGAGTGGGAGAGAACAGGAGGTACGGTAGTTGTTTTTCTTTTTTTTTGGTGGGGGGCTGAGTCTTTGAGAGAAAGTGTTTGCGGCCAATGTTAGCAACATAGTAAGACCTCTGTGTTCCAAAACAAACAGCCAGGTGCATGGTATACACCCTAATCTCAGTGCTTGGGAGGCAGCAGCAGGGGGATCTCTGTGTGTTGGAAGCCAGCTGGTCAGTTACCTAGTAAGATCCTGTCTGAAAAACCAAAACCAAAACCAAACAAAAACCCCAACAACAACACCGTATTCAATCATAAGCTATTTTTATTTCTGAGTCCTTCCTGTAATCTTGACAACACTCTTGCACACACCCCTCCTGCTCTTTGTCCGCTTGTGCATGAGTTCACATTCCTCTAAGAGCTAAGGTGGCCCAGAAGGCAAAGAGGAGCAGGCAGCTGGGAGAGGCCAGCTGAAGTTAGGCCTAACTCATGTTTGTCTTTGATGTCAGGTCTACATCTGGTTTCCTGTCTTAGGCATCAGACCACACTGAACCTAAGGCCAAAGGTTTCCTTCAAACTTCTGCGATTTGTTTTTGCCCATTCATTCCCCTCACTATTAAAAATTATACTTCTAGGGTGCTATAGAGATGGCTTAGAGGTTAAGAACACTGGCTGTTCTTCCAAAAGAACCTGAGTTCTCCCCCAAGGGAGGAGCAGCCTTGCTAGGCCACAGAAGAGGACATTGCAGCCAGTCCTGAAGAGACTTGATAAGCTAGGGTCAGATGGAAGGGGAGGAGGACCTCCCCTATCAGTGGACTCGGAAGGGGGCAGGGAGGAGATGAGGAAGGGAGGGTGGGATTGGGAGGGAATGAGGGATGGGGCTACGGCTGGGATACAAACTAAAAAACCTGTGATTAATATAAAAAAATAAAAATTATTTAAAAAAAACACCCGAGTTCAAGTCCCAGCACATACAAGGCAGTTCACAACTGTCTGTAACTTCAGTTCTAGGGGACCTGATGTCCTCTTCTTGCTTCTACGGCACCAGGGGTGTGATGCACCAGGCATGCAACATACACACGGAAAAAAAGTATACCTTTTTCTTAAAATCCAAATCAATTGCTGACTCCCCAACAGCTTACTGTGGCGCCGCCCCCAATTCCACCCATGCTCTTCCTAAATGATTAATTAGCTTTTATTCTAGATCCCCACACGCGTTACCTCAAACATATCACACAAAAGTGTTTCCCCAGCAGACCGAAGGTCCTCCATCTGCCGCTGGGCTTCAGGCGCTTCAGCCTTAACCCCCAGTTCTCCACACCCACTGTGCTGTTCACCTTGTCCTTGTGCACTTGGTGAGTTCTCAGCCCCCACAGACACCTAGAGTGGAAAACAGAACACAAAAGCACTTCTCTCCATGGAGCACTCACACTGATTCTTTGGTGTAAAAAAACAAAACAAAAAACAAACAAACAAACAAAAACTATTTATTTGTGTGTGTGAGAGACAGAGAGATTGTAGGTATGAGTACATGAGTGCAGGGGCCCTGGAGAAACATCAGATCCCCTAGAGCTGGAATTCCAAGAGGTTGTAAGCTGATCAGCACTGTGTATGCGTGCATATGAGGACATCCTGTGGGAGCTGGTTCTGTCCTTCCATCATGGAGACTGAACTCAGGTACTCAGGCTAGAGGCAGGAGGAGGCTTTATCCTCTGAGTCATCTTGGCGGCCCCATATTTAATTCTTACACCTCCATGTGATGCTCTGCTCCCAAAGCACTGAGTAGCCACCTCAGGGGACAGAATTATGCTACCATAAAGTTCAGGAGACACAGCAAACCTCAGAGAAAGTCAGGCTGAAATTCGGGAACTCTCTCTAGGCAGAGCCCACGCCTCAGCTGCTCTGGGGCCTTTGTGCTGGTGTTTCCTTGCCTCTGAGAAGGTGAAGTGACTGGCCAGGGATCTCCTGTCCTTGTCAGAGCCTGCTCGGAGTCCTCCCTGTCCCTGCAGAACAATGCAGGTGGACTCAACATTTCCATTTAACAGTTGAGGAAAGCAAGAGAAGTGAAGTTATGTATTTACGGTCACACCATCTAAGGAGGGCAGCCAGGACTCCATTCTCGGCCTGTCACATTGGAAGGAAGCTCATGTTCTTTTTAGATCTAGTTATCTTATTTTATGTGTATGAGTGTTTGCCTACATGTATGTATGTGCACCCTGTGTGTGCCTGGTGCCCCCTGGAGGTCAGAGGAGGGGGTTGGATGTCCCTGTAACGGGAGTTATGGATGGTTGTAAGCTGCCATGTGGGTGCTGGGAACTAAACCTGGGCCCTCTGCAAGAGAAAAATGCTCCTCACTGTTGAGCCATGTCTCTAGCTCCCTGGATCCATAATTTAATCAGAATCGATGAGGATTATTCTTCGAGGTCATGAATTCCAGTGGTGGTCAGTGTTCAGGGTGGTGAGGGTAAAGGCTGAGACTTGCTGAGGGCCGAGAAGGGTGGAATGGCAGGACAAACATATTCATTCATCCTTTGCAGAAGGTAGGGGCGAGAAGCACGCCAGGCCACAGACTCCCGGGCA
Organism: Meriones unguiculatus; assembly: GCF_030254825.1. Lineage (NCBI taxonomy): Eukaryota > Metazoa > Chordata > Mammalia > Rodentia > Muridae > Meriones > Meriones unguiculatus. The sequence goes on along the minus strand of NC_083354.1, from coordinate 22,254,066 downwards.
GGAGTCTGTTCTGCAGCTTCCATGGTTATTGTTGTTTTTAAACCTGGGAGTCTTTTATGCACACAACCGTGGCCCAGCTCAGGATGGAAAAGTGATCAACAGCAGGAGAGGTGGGCGAAGGGAGCCAGCGGCAGCTCTCTTAATGCCGAGGCACGAGCATGGCATTTCTACCTCCGGTCCTGTCAGCACCACAGTAGATGGGGGCTTTCCAGTCCAGGGGTTTCTTGGAGCACCTTTCCTATGGAACAAATCAAGGCCATTATGAGCCAGATGGATGCAAAACGGTGCAGTAGAGTGCAGTGGCTTCCTGTTACCCCAAAAACATGTAATAGGCATCAGAGGGGGAAGCTACTGCCTTGAGAGGGGTGCCTTCTCATGACTGAGTCCCAGAGCTCTTAGTGAGGGAAGGCAGCCATAAAGCAAGGACTCAGGAGTGGTGGGCCTGGGCTTGGGTAAAAGAGCACAACAGAGCCAGGGCTGCCTGCAGAGAGCCCTGGATGACAGAAGTCCTGGAGAGGGAGGGGGCCTGTTCATCACCCATTGTGAGGAAAACAAAGCACAAAGCCACTCAAACAAAGTGGCTGAGTGGAGCCTGCTTCGGTCAGAGGGAAGCTCAGCAAACATGCAAATCATCCCCCCCATGGGCGGGTCTCATGGAGCCCAGTTTTCATTGTGAGGACCCAAGAGGTTCTCCTGAGGGGTCATTGAGGCCATCACCATCTACCCAGGATTTAAGGATGTACTTTGTTTTCTGTTTGTTTATTGTCAGCATGTAGGTTTTGTGTTTGTTTGTTTTTTATTTTGACTCATTAAAAAAAATTCCCTCCAGTGTACCCAGAGTACTCAATTTTCAAAAGTAATAGAAGAAAATTGTAAGAATAAGGGAACTCTTGTGAACTTTCACCTAGATATCACCTAAATTTCAAAAGACTTTATTTATATATTTATTTATTTGTGTGTGTGTGTGTACCTGTGGAGACCAGGAGAGGGTATCAGATCTCCTGGAACTGGAGTTAGAGGAGGTTGTGAGCTAGCTGTCCATTGTAGGCTCCAGGCACCAAACTCTGGTTCTGTAGAGCACTAAGTGCCACTGAGCTATGTTTACAGCTGCTGTCTCAATTCTTAAAAAAACGAGCAAGCCACATTTGCTTATTTGCGTATTTGTTCATGTGTGTGTGTGTGTGTGTGTGTGGGAGCAGAGCCTGCGCCACACCACAGTGTGTATGTGTGGAAGTCAGAGGGCAACTTTCGGAAGTTGGCTTCCTCCACGTGGGTCTCAGGGACTGAATTTAGGCCATCGGGTTTGGGGATAAGCGCCTCTACTTGCTAAGGTAAGCTAGCTGGCCTGTCCTAGATACCCCAACTTTTATCATCTTTTACATCCTTCTCCCTTTCTTCCTTCTCTCTCTGCCCTTTATCCCCTGAGGCTATGGGTGTGTACATTTCTGTCTGTCATTGTTTTTGAGCCATTGAAAGTAGTTGCAGACATAATGGCTCTTCATCCCATGACACTTCATGATGTATTTCCTAAGGACATTGACATCCTCTTTTATCACCAGGACATTTAATACTCTAAGCAATCACTCTCATTCTAATTATGTCAACATTTCCATTTGTGGTGTTTTGTTTTTGTTTTGTAGGGATGGTGATGGGCTTGCTTTGACTTTGCTGTATAACTCAGGCTGGTCTCAAACTGGCCCTCCTGCCTGTCTTCCAGGTGCTAGGATTACAGGTACATGTCACGTTGCCTGACTCTGCCATTAGGGATTTCTTTTTCCCCTTAAGACAGAATGTCATAGACCCCAGGCCAGCCTTGAATGTGCTTAGCTGGGGATGGCTTTGACCTTCTGATCTTTCCGCCTCCATTACTTCCTGAGTGGTGGGGTTACAGCACGCCTGGCTTATGTGGTGCGGAGGCTGGAACCCGCGTCTTTGTGCATTGGAGGCAAGCACCCCGCCAGCTGAGCCACCTGCCACCCCCATTAGTGTTCCTTGTAGTTCTCCTCCCTACTTTATAAGAGCCAGTGCAGGGCTGCCTGTAGCGTTTCCTTGTCACAGCTCTCTAGCACCTCTAATCTTGAACTATGTGATACTGGTATTTTTTAAAGACTGGCCTTTAAAAAACTAAGTATAGGTTGATTAACTTCGTTCTATTCTCCTCTATAAACATTCTCAATTAGCATTTCTTTTTTTTTTATGCCAAAAGTAAGAGTGTTTCTGTGAACTCATTTGTTCAGAGTTCTCCCTTGGCATTATTTCTGCCGGGTGTGTCCCCAGAGGTAGCATACCAAAGCAAGAGTTAGGACTGATTTGCTTAGAGGTTGAAAGGAGAAATATTAAGCAGTGTGCAGTGCCTCTAACAAGTGTGCATCTCCCAACACTTCACTCATTGGTGTGTGTGTGTGTGTGTGTGTGTGTGTGTGTGTAACAGTTAAAGAGTTTTGGGAAGGAATGTTAAGATTTTTCCATTGGGAATTTCAAGTAGTTAAAATCTTGTTTGCTTTCCCTTTAACTTACAGTTAAGTTACAACGTCATTGTCTTTATTTCTTTAGCTTTCTCCTATAATAGTTCTCTTTAATTTCATTACATTTTATAGCTAATGTGAAGTTCTGGCCACAGCAAGGAAGGTAGGGCACATACAATTATTCTTTTTTCACAGATGATGAAAGCAGGGCACTCCTCTGGCAGGCTTTCGAGGACCAGGGCAGAGCTCTTGGCAAGGATGCTGCTGCTCCCTTCCCCAGCTGCAGAAGGGATGCAGATGCATGGTCCTGGGAGCCCAGAACGCTAGCCCCAGGGTTCTGCTTGGACGCATGCAGACTGAGTGCCTTTGGGAGAGTGGGTACTTGAGGGGTGCTTCCGAGAGGAAACGGGAGTGAGCTCTCATTCCTCCCCCTTGCATCAACTAATCTGCAGTAAAGCACCCAGGGCTCTAAAGTGCAAGCAGTGCAGGTAGAGGTCCGTCTAGGCCCTGCCATCCAGGGCTCCTACAAAGGGACAGCCACACCTTCAGCCTTTCAGCATTGTCCAGTCTCAAAGCAGACCCTAAGAACTTCATTCCACATTGTCTAAACCAGGGGCCAGAAAACAACAGTCCTACACAAAACATTTGAATTGACCTGTGTGACAGGCCAAATAGGTAGGTGTACTGGCTGGGTTTTTGCGTCAACAACAGTAATCAGAGAGAAAGGAGCCTCAGGTGAGAAAATGCCTTCATGAGATCCAGCTGTAAGGCATCTTCTGAATTAGTGACCAACCATTGTGGGTGGGGCTCTGGGCCGGTGGTGGTCCCGGGTGCTATAAGAAAGCAGGCTGAGCAAGCCTCGTGAAGCAAGCCTTTAATCAGCACCCCACTTAGCCTCTGTGTCAGCTCCTGCCTCCAGGATCTACCCTGCTTGAGTTTCTTTCTTACTTCCTCTGGTGATGAACTGTGATGTGGAAGTATAAGTATGTGAATAAACCCTTTCCTCCCCAGCTTGCTTTTTGGTCATGGTGTTTCACTGCAGCAATAGAAACCCTAAGACATTAGGATAGGTTTTTTAATTTAATTTAATTTAATTTAATTTGTGTGTGTGTGTGTGTGTGTGTGTGTGTGTGTGAGAGAGAGAGAGAGAGAGAGAGAGAGTCTTTCATTTTGTCAGTCTGGCTGGCTTGGAACTCAGTATGTAGACCAGGCTGGCCTAGAACTCACAGAGAGCCAACTACCTCTGCCTCTTGTGCACTGGGATTAAAGGTGTGTGCCACCATGCCCAGCTAGGATAGTTTTTTACAAGTAAACTTTTCCAGTGTATTTGATGGTAGGGAACGCCAACCTAGAGTTGGAGTTATCTGTACCCCTATTTCCATCTGGGAACCAATATAAAACAAAACAAAACAAAACAAACTCAGTTACTTAGTGTATGTTGAATTATAACACTTAAATACTTGCAGAAGCTTTGTTTTTTGCCATGTTATATAATACCTAGCTAGTCATGTGGATCTTGCTTTTTGGTCCCCAGTGCCTCAAATATTTACCATTTGGCCCTTTGCTGAGAAAAATGTGCCTGCTCCTGTTCCCCTTCAGGAGAGCTGACTGTTTACAGAGCAGAACTCCTTATGTGGACAGCCAAGGAGAAGGAAGCAGGTTATAAACAGGTCTCAGTGAAAGGGGAAGAGGGTGAGCAGAGGCCTCCAGGCCCCCTCATCTGTTGTTCCTCTCATTGCCCCCAGGCTTTCAGGGTCCATAGGAGCCTCTTCAGAATCACAGCACACTCAGGTGAATCCTGCCATTTTCAGGGAGGGGCTGGTCCATCCATCTATATTTAGGCAATTGATCCTGTTGTTACAACCTCTCTCTGAGTGGACACTGGATCTTTTGGTTTGGTTTGATTGTTTGTTTGTTTTCTTTTGTCCTTTTTTCCTAGACAGGGTTTCTCCGTGTAGTCTGGCTATTCTAGCACTTGCTCTGTAGACCAGGCTGGCCTCAAACTCAGAGATACACCTGCCTCTGCCTCCTGAGTGCTGGGATTAAAGGTGTGCACCCCCACTGCCTGGCTGGATCTTTTATTTTTGAGTCAGGCTCTCACAGTGTATCCCAGACCAGTCTTAAATCCATTATTCTCCTGCCTCTGTCTCCTGCATACTGAGATTACAGGCATGTGCCATCACACCCAGTGTCTTCTTTTGTAGATTCAAAAGAATTTTTGAATTTGAATTTTTTTCCTTAAAAAAAGCCAACTCTCAGGCTGGGGAGATAGTTGTCAGTAAAGTACTCACAATGCAAGGTGGATAGCCCCTGAGGAACACAACTCAGTACTCACTTCTGACCTCCATGCACACACACGCGCGTGCGCACACTCTCACCACCACCACCACCACCACCATCAGGAGCAACAACAACAAACCCAACAGAACAATGATCCCCGAACAATGCCATCCTACGCTTCTATTAGCAGGTGATAGATAACTGCTTTTGGCATCTTTCCAAACAGCACTTTTTCTGAAGATTTGAAGGACATAGCTTGGTAGGTGAAAAGTGCCCAGCAGGTGACCACAGATATCAACACCTTTATCCTAAGAGGTGACGGTTGTTTCTGAAGAGCTAGACTGTGCAGTTTTCCTCTGTTGCTGCATTTGATCTTGACTGTCCCCGTATGGGGCTAGTGGATGGTAGGAAGCCATTATGCCCATCTTATGGATGAGGAAGAAGAGTCACAAGGACCCAGTCTCTGCCCGAGAGAGCAGAGAGGCCAGATGAGTGGGGATACTGCCACATGTCGACAGAAGGTCGTGGATACAGATCTGAGTAGCAGTCTCATTCCTGAGAGGGTGAGGTTTAAAGACCCATCTAGGGCTGCAGAGCTGGCTGGGCAGGTAAGAGCAGTGTCCTAATATCCACATGGTGACCCACAACTGTCTATAACTCCAGTTCTAGGGGATTTGATGCCTTCTTCGGCCACCAAGGGCCCTATGCCGGTGGTACACATATATACATGTAGGCAAAATGCTTATACACATAAAGTAAAAATAATCTTTAAAACCCATCTCAAAGTGGGATACCTACAGTAGTTGTTGGGTTTGGAGACATGACTGGAATCTCACATGAACCCCTACATGGGCTTCTTCTGGAGTCTGTGAGTGCCTCTATAAGACTTCTTGCTGGCTAGGAAGGTCTCCAGGCCCTAGGTAAGAGGCGCTGGATCTACCACACTCTTCTGTAGTTCCCCGTGTCCCTTCACATCAGGGAAGTTTGTGTGCTAGACTATGTCTGTGGGGTAGCTCCAGTATGTGGCCAAGAATGGGACATTTAAGGTCAAGGGTTGAACCTGAGTATGCATTACTGCTGGTGGCCTGTGTGAGTTTGGGCAAGTTGCTTCATTCCCCAGACCCTTGGTTTTCATCATGTGTGAAATGAGAAGAGTAACACATACTATATACTTTATCAGGTCAAGGTTTGAATCTATCCCTCTCCTGTGGACTGAATGAGGTTATGGCTGATACATGTAGCATGATGGTTGTCATCTGTGGCCACACGTCTGAACCACAGGGACGGTGTTGTGAGAAAGTGGCTGCTAGATTGAAAGAGGTGATGTAGCTAGCCCACTACCTCATTCATCCAGATCAACCTAATATAGTTCTCACTCCAATTGCTCCGCCTGAGGCTTTTAATGAATTGTTCTTTTTCTCCCGATTCTCTCTGCTCTTAGTCCTCGTATCCCCTTCCTAATTCCTCTCAGCCCTCACACTGTATAAACACCTCCGTTCCCTCTGAGACCCTCACATGGGTTCCTCTTCAGAGACCCACTCATGGCCCTTAGAGTTTGCGTTTCGGGCATCACTGTCACAAGCTGCTTTCCAAGTCAGATTGTGAGCCCTTTGAAGACAGGACCAAGCATTAGGCTTAGTGTCCTTGTTATTTCTAGTAGGTAGCTGGACATACCTACATTGGGCATTCAGTACATGTGGGCTGGAGCAGTCACAGGTTCCTATGGGCTATGGATTTGTGTCTGTACCCAGGAGAAGGTAGAGGTGGATCCTGGGAGGCATTTCCTCAAGGCCGTGTTCCAGGACCTTCATTATTTTCCTGTCTGGAGGGGACAGAGCCAACCAGTAAGCATGCAGAACTCTTTGACATCCTCTGGCTATTTAGAATATTTACTTGAGCGCTTTGTAGTGTCTCAGGGTCATCCTGCATTGCAACATCTTTTTGCACTGGTGTGGGCCTGGTGAACCTTGTCCTGACTTGTTTCTTTAACCCTGGGTAGAGCCAGGTTCTTTGGACTCAGCTGGAAGTGCCTTCTCTCCAGGAGGTAGGGTACTGGGGGCCTCCCTTTGTAGGCAGGGCCTGCCCCCATCTGAGCAGGAAGAAGAGAAATTTGTTGCTATAGATAGCCAGATCTATAGGGTTGTGGCTTTCTTGGGGCTATCCAAGGGTTGGAAGAATAGACTCAAAGGTGTTTTCTGGGCCATCAGCCATAGACTTGGAATGAAGAACTTGGTTCACATATCAGTTTACTAATCAATATGTGTCCTTATGTGTCCTTGGTTAAGGTACTTCCCCTTTGGGTTGTACGTCATTTCGGTGGCAGAAGCAGGAGCTGAGTACAAGTCTCCTCTCTCGAGGTTCCTTAATGTTTTCCACTTCTTCAGCACTTCACAGAAACATGCATATTCGGTGTCACAAAAAGTCACCTTAACTTGTCCCTTTTTGTAATGTTATGGGACAAATTAAATAATGACGATTAGGCATGCAACAGATTTTCTATATGAAAGTGGTTTATTAGGTGGATATAAAGAGAGAGGGAGAGAGGGGAGAGAAGGGCGTGATGGGGGGGAAAGAGAGAGAAAGGGGTACCCAGATAGAGAAAGGAGAGAAGGCCAAGAGAGAAGAGGCCAGGAGCAAGAGAAACCAAGAGAGAAAGGACCATGAAAGAGAACACATGGTGGGCTGGTTCCTTAAAGGGGCAAGGTAACCACGCCTTCCAGGTGTGTCCACCTGGCATACGACATCATAGGTTACTAGGCAAACCAGAAGCAGGTTTGGTTTCAAAATCCTAACACTTTTTAACTTGTTCCTTTTGTTTCCCAAGGTGCCCTTGAGAAAAAGACCTTATTCCAGAGTCCTGTTGCTGGAAGACTCCCCCAAACCCTCCTGCTTTTCTTTTCTGTAGGTATTTTCCTCTAAACTTTGGACTCCCTTGAATTACCCAGTGGTTGTATTTCTTGACCGTCTTCCAGGAACGATGGGCAGACTGGGGTTGCCTTGGGGAGGCATCTTTCCGTCATTGATGCATAATACAAATATGAGTGAGGGGCTGCCAAATGACACAGTGGATAAAGGTGCTTACCATTGAGCCTGAAGACCTGAGTTCAACCCTCAGGACCCACGTGGTGGAAGGAGAGAACCAACCCTTGCACGTTATCTTCTGACTTCAACATGTATGCTGTGACGTGTGTAGGATCACACACAACAAATAAATAATAAATGTAAAAAAATCTAAAACACCATGATTTAATGCCAGGTAGAGAACTGAGGGTGCCATGCTATCACCCCAGTCATTACTGCAAGAACCCAGGCCACTCTGGGAAGACCCTTGTGAGAAATGGATCCTCTCAGAGAACTTGGCCTACTCTCTAGGTCCTGTGAGTTATATTCTGTTGCCTTCTCAGCTGTGTTGATGGACTCAGTGAGACAAGATGATAGAGAGCTTTACATAGAGCAGAAGAGTCCTGGATTTGGTTCCAGACTGCATGTGCTTAGGCAGGCCCTTTCCCTCCAAGGAGAGTCTCAGTCTCTCTCTCTCTCTCTCTCTCTCTCTCTCTCTCTCTCTCTCTCTCTCTCAGACTTCACTATATAGACCAGAGTGTCCTTGAACTCATACCAGTCCACCCGCCTTTGCCTCTCGAGTGCGCCATCAAACTCGATTAGTCTCGTCATGTTTGAAGTGCTCTCCGGCACTCCCAGCATATCGTGCTTCTGGGAAGCATCCTTGCTGGCCAGCAGCCACCTGCACAGAGAGGGTCAGATCCACTCCCCTGGGGCTGTGGCCTGTGGTACAGTAAAGCCTGTGGGTGCCAGCGAGACTGCTGCGGCTGCCGTGATTAGACAAGGTGACTTGGCGTCGTGTCTGTGACCAGTGCCTGTTTTAGCAACGTGGTAAATATTGACACTGTGGTGTGAACTCGAAAAGGAGAGATGACTGCATTAACTCATTCAGAGGGGAGAAGTTCACCCACCCCTGATAACACAAGATGCAGTTATGCAATGGGAGGGTTCCCCTCCCCAACAAGCAAGTTGTTTAGAGTGGAAAAGAACGAGAAAGCCTTCCATGCACAATCACTGGCTGGCTGGCTCTCTGACTCATTTGTTAGTTTTAAGATGACTGTCACATAAAAAAATACAAACACATAGAAAAATCAGATGTTTTTCCCATTTGCTTTTTTGAAATTACAAACATACATTTATCTATCTATCTGTTTTCATGCATGCACTTGTCGTAGTGCGTGTGGAGGTCAGAGGACAACTTGCAGGAGTCAGTTTATTCTACCATGTAGGTCCTTGGGACAGAACTCATGTCATTAGGCTTGTCCAAAGCACTTTTACCCACTTTTACCTTTACTGGCAGAGCCATTCCCAGCCTGTTTTCCAGGTTTTTATGCTGTCTACAATGATCATATTGTAACTCTTATTTATTTATTTTTGGTTTTAGTTTTTGAGACAGGCTTTCCCTGTGTAGCCCTGGCTGTCTTGGAACTCACTCAGTAGACCAGGCTAGCCTCAAAATCACAGAGATCTGCCTGCCTCTGCCTCCCTAGTGCTGGGATTAAAGGCATGAGCCACCATACCTGGCTTACATAATATCTTTTATAATTGGACAAGGAAATAGTATTTTTCTTCCAAAGAGTCTGAATCTGAGGGAACTTTCAGCATCTGCCAGGTGCTTTTGCGTCTTGCACTTGCAGTGAGCAGTCACAAGGTCTGTGTAACAGAACCTAGCTTCAGTGTGTTTACCTGCCTATCTGTAACCATAAAAGCAGAATGTGGTAGGGAAAGGAATTCCAATCATGTCAGGTTTCAGGATTGCAGTTTCTATGTTTTGAGTACTTCCTGGTTGCCAGGCCTGTCCTCCGTCAGCGTGCAGGGCCTGGGCACGGGGCACACTGGAAAGTGGTTACTTGAGAGCTAGAAGTGGGAGTAGCCAGATATGGAGAAGGGCCCAGGCCATAGAAACTGGAGTACTGGGGTAAGGGTTAGGGCTGGGAGTAGCATTAGAATAATTATCGCTGATTAGGCACTAGCATTATTCCAGGTGCCTTTCTTGCTGTTACTAACACCACAGACATTTTGTAGGAGAGGCTCCAGCTACCTTCTAGGGAAGAGGGTACCTGGGCAGTCAGTTTTCAAAAGCTACTACATAGCATTTGCACTTTGTGCCAGGCCAGGCTGCCTCTCACATGGCTCACAGTTTTACACTAGAGAACAGAAGCCTAAAGGGAGCCCGAGCTACCGAATGAGTGTGTTCAGGCCCCAACTGGGTTGAGGACCTGTGGAAGAACAGGCATCCTCAAACTGCAAGGCCCAGGCAGGCTGCAGACGTGTGGCAGCTGAATGCAGGGCTGGGTGTGGCAGCCTTTGAGCAGTGGGACAACCCTAATGCCAGTTGGTTCAGACTGTGCGGCTATAGGAACCGTGGGGCAGATGGCCTCCTTTCTAGTACCGTCTAGCCAGCCCGGAGGGCTTTCATTTGCCAATGAAGCCCTTTGTCTGGGCTGCACCAGGGCTCTGAGTTCAGAAGTTGGTTTGTTGGCTTTCCTTGTACTTGGTTGACTAAACTAGCAAAGGGATCTTAAGATGGTTCAGCCTTTTTAGCTGCCTTAGTAGAGCTCATGTCTGAGTTTGAGGGAGTTGTTGACGATGGTTGCATGGGACCTGTCTCAGAGCAGAGGACTTACCCTGAGAAATCTCCTGTCTGCACATTGTAAGTGGAAAGTGCTTGTCCCCAGATAAGGACCTGTCTTCCCATAGTGTCGTGGGCAGGCTCTTATCACTTAAAGTCAGTTTCCACTTCGTTCATTTTCTTCAGAGGAAGGATTTGTTTTGGGGTAGGGGCTGGCCTGTTTGTTTGTTTGTTTTAACCTAAGTGGCCGAGTTGATTAGAACCTATCAGTACTCATAAAAAATGGCTTATCCAATGGTCAGGATATTTTGAGCTGTGGCTAGAATATTTTTGGTTTTCTGGCAAGGCCACGTAGAAGTTTGTAATTTGATGTTGGGAAGGTTTTAATGTTGCAAAATAGAAGGGAGCCTTGGTGTTTAAATCTTCTTTGAGGCTCATGCCTGGGTTCTGGCTTTTTGCCTGGTGGTGGATGATGATGATGTTGGAAGGATGAGCCTGCCTTTGGATGGAGCTGTCAAACTCACAGAACTCATGCACAAGCACCATCTCATCCAGATCTTTCTTCTGCATTCCCAGAAAGGCTCAGAGAGGTGAAGGGACCCAGTCACACACCTATGGGAAAACAGTGTTACAGCTGAGCCAGCTTTCTTCAGGCATCAGAAGTAAGGCAGGAAGCTTTGCATTCATTTCAAGGTGTTGCCCTGCTTTAAAATGCCTTAAAATTGGGAGCCCTCTGCACGCAGCCAAGTGTGACAGATAACTCACTGACTGGCTCAGGCTCAGCGGGACCCACAGTTTGGGGCCAGTGTGGTGCTTTGGCCTCTAAGACCTTCTGTGGTGGCTGCTGCTGCTTGATTTTCACTTGCTTCATGAAGCAGTGAGATGGAGAGATAAGTATTAGCTCCCTTTTACAGAGGAGAAAGATATTTTCGAGTGACTCATTATTTATTCATCATTCACAAAACAAATACGTTTTGGACACCTGTTAGAGGCCCTAGGGACTGAGGTCACAGCTATCGACTGCGGAAGAATAGATTTGAAGGCGAACAAGAGTGAATGAAGTAGGTGCTCATGCTGAGTAAGCACAGTAGGTGCTTGTGCTGGTTTGTTTTCATTGTCAACTTGACACACCCTAGCGCCACCTGGCAAGAGGGGGCCTTGTCTGAGGACTTGCTTATACTGGACTGTGGCCATGTCTGTAGGAGACTGCCTGATGACTGATGGGGGAGGGTCCAGCTCACTGTGTGCAGCGCCATCTCCAGGCAGGTGGACCCCCGTTGTCTGAGAAAACCAGCTGAGTATGAGCCAGGGAGCAAGCCAGTAAGCAGCACTCCTCCATAGCTTCATGCTGTGAGCCCTTGCCCTGACTTCTCTCCATAAGGGACTGTGACCTGGAAACGTAAGATGAAGTAAACCCTTTCCTCCCCTCTCCTACGATGCTTTCAGTCATGGTGTTCAGTGTCAGCTGAGTGAGTGCCTGGAGATGAGCCGTGCAGTGTAACTCTGTGCATTTGAGACTAAGAAGACTCAGGCCATTGCTGCAGGATACTTTCGTTATGATATAAACAACCACAATAATAGTTGCCAGCACTTAACTCTGTGCCTGCTGTTTAGAAGGTGCATACTGGGCACTTTACATGTGCTGTATCTGATTGCCACATACCCTGTGAGGCAGCACTTGCTGACATCACTTGACAGAAAAGATGCAACTCATACTGTAAGTCACCCTAGGGTTGAACCTGGGGTACCGCTGGCTATCAATCCAGAACAGTTTTTGCCGAGCCACATCACCTCTCAATGATGATAAGCCTTGAGTAACCCACCAGAGAAGGATGGATGGTGCCAGTGTTTTCTGGAAGCTCCTAATGAGAAAGGGTCAGGTGTGACAGGGCTTGGGTACGTGGTCTGGGCCATGTCTCTGGCAGAGAATCTGAGAGTGTTTTTTTGTTTTGTTTTTTTTTTTTTTTTTTTTAACCGTGCTGGTTGGCAGCTAATGCCAGAGAGAGGTGTGGGGGGGATAGGGGTAGGGTCACCCAGTTATGACCTTTGAATCTTGTTGGCCTGATGTCATCAGCAGCCAGATTTCCTGGGCTCTGTGAACTCTGAAGAAACCCTGAGCCCTCCCCTCCTCTTTTTCTGGCTGTATTAGTTTTCCAAGGTTACTATAACAAATGATCATCAACTGGGTGGCCTAAAGCCACAGGAATCTATTCCCTCATAGTTATAGAGGTCAGAAATCTGAAATCAAGATGTTGCCAGGTTGCGTCTCCCTCTGTGGGAGTCCATTTCCATGCCTTCTTGACTAGAGCCTGGCTGTAATCTTTGGTGCTCTCCCTGGGTGTTTGGGAGTGCTGCTCTCCTGTCTAACCTCCCCCTGCATCACTGTCACAGGGTTTAGGGCTCACCTCTACCAACTCCATCTGACTGCTTTACCTATGTGTTAATTCAGGATTGGTCTCATCTCAAGAGCCTCAGTTGATTACATCGAGGAAGACTTAACAAATATGGCCACATCCACATTTTCTAGGGGTAGTTGGGTGTGGTGGCATATACCTGTAATCCCAGCACTCAGGGAGGCAGAAGCAGGTGGATCTCTGGGAGTTCAAGGCCAGCCTGGTCTAGAACAGCCAGGGCTACACAGAGAAACCCTGACTTGAAAAGCAAGCAAACAAAATAAAACAAAACAAAATCCTAAAACAAAAATAAACATTTTCTAGGAGTAGGCCACTGGACACATGCCTTAGGGATCAATGCCAGCTCATTACATCTGTTTACTCCTGTTTCCTCATCAAGACCTTTGGAGTCAGTGTACTCACCACAGCCACTATCAGCTTTTCTGCCCCTGCACCCTCCCAGGCCTGGTGGTCACAGAGGGCTTGGCTCCCTATTGCTCTCCAATTGCTGGGCCCTGTAGAGAGGGTCCACAGAGCTCAGGGATTAGCTGCGCTTGTACTTCAGGGTGGTGGTAATTCCTACCTAGAGTATGTTGCCTTTTTCCTGTGTGGTCCTGGCAGGCAAGAGCTGGCCTGGCAGAGCTCCAGGTCAGCCTGGCAGTTTGTTGTCCTGCCTGATTGACACTGGCACAGCTCTCTGACCACCAGCTTGTGTCATTTCTCCCCAACCCCCCACCCCCCTGACCAACCCCATCTGACTGCTTTACCTATGTGTTAATCTGCAAAAATCTGTTCTTCTGTTGGGTCCCTGCTCCTTCCCTGTCTCTGGCCTCTCGGGGTTGAGACTTACTGCGTGCCTCTTGGTTGCCTGCTCTATGAGCCTGGTAATTTACCTCTCTTCCCTGAACTGGGTCATATGTTATTTTTGTTTAATGGTATTAGCTTACCTGAGAGCCCAGTTCCTGTTTCTCTGCTGAGGTGTAAATTTCCCCATGACATCTTGGATATAACTTTTGGGAAATAGCTGTTGCCTCCTTGGGTGATAATGTGGCATAGGAAATCATTTATTTATTAGTATTTTTATTAGCATATGATAGCCATACATAACAATAGGTTTCATTATGTCAGTCATTTGTATATATATCTATATAATGTATTTGTATAATATTCTGCTTCATTACTCTTCCTGTTCCCCCTTCAGGTCTTCTGATTCCCTTCCTCTTCCCATCTAGTCACTCTTCTACTTAAAAAAAAGTATGTATGTATGTATGTACATATGTATGACAAGGTCTCACTAAGTAGTTCTGACTGACCTAGATCTTGCTATGTAGACCAGGATGACCTTGAACTCAGAGATCTGCCTGCCTCTGCCTCCCAAATGCTCGGATAGAAAGCCAACACTTCTGGCTTATTTATTTATTTACCTAAGGAGGCTATTTTATCTCTTTCCATCTCTGTTCCTAAATTTCCAGGTGACTTTGAATGTGTCAGCTAGTTTCTTTGGAAAGCCAGAGCATTGGCCTATAAGATGTTTTTGAAGGTCCCTTTCAGTCTGCTCAGCCTTCAGTTCCCTGAAGACTCATGTCTGTCAGAGAATGGCTGGGCCTGGACCAACGTGAATGTTTTCCCCATTCCCACAGGATTGGTTACTGATAGCAGCTCCTGTGTTGACTACTTTCATGTCAACTCAACAGAAGCTGCAGTTATCTGACAGGGGGGAACCTCAATTGAGAAAATGCATCTGTAAGGCCGTGCTGTAGGTAAGCCTGTAGGGCATTTTCTTAATTAGTGATAGCCTGTTGTGGGTGGTACCATTCCTGGGCTGGTATTCTTGGGTTCTATAAGAAAGCAGGCTGAACAAGACATGGGGAGCAGGCCGGTAAGCAGCCTCTTCCACCGACAGTGTTTGCCTCAGCGCCTGCCTCCAGGTTTCTGCCCGGTTTGGGTTCCTGCTCTAACTGCTTTTGATGATGAATTCCTAAGTGGAAGTGTACGTGAAATAAACCTTTTCCTCCCCAGGTTGCTTTTGGTCGTGGTGCTCTATCATAGCAATAGGAACCCTGATGAAGACTGACCTTAATAGTAAGAACACCTCTATAGGTGGGATTCCTAGGACGCAAACTGCAGACAGGACCCCATTTTTCTGTTGTAGCAGTCTTGTGCCAGCCCCACCTCCCACAGATTAGGTTCTGTTCTGTGGGGCACATTAAAGCCATCCTGGAGGCTGGTTAGAAAAAAACAAGCAAACAAGTTTAATATAAAAAATGCTTCAATTGGTGTAAGCTCCACACGGGCCCCACAGCCAGGCCTCCTGGACCTGGCCCCTCAGCCACACCCAAAGAAGGCGGGGGCTTCCCCCATTTGCTCGGTGAACTGACTAATTTGTCCTGAAGCAGAAGCTGTCAATCTGCTCACAATGGTTTCATGACTTATTCATGGAAGGTTGGACCACTTTGAAAGATAGGGTCCTTGTTTCCTGTGGCTTCCATGTAAAGTGCAGCCAGCCGTGTTTTCCCAGAATCCATAATTTCTTAAATCCAGCTTGCTTTCCCACTCACCGCCAGAAAGCCCATAACTCTGGTCACTTAATAGCAACCCTCTTCTTGGGTTTGTGATCATTCTTAGAAGAAATATGTTATTATCTGGGCCTCTGTGCTTTCTCTGGCAGTGTGAGAATTGGTCTAGGTGCTGTCTCAGAGAATTTCTAGCCCTTTCATTCTTTGTCAATAAATCTTACTGTGTGCGCAAGTCTTGCAGTAGTGGGTGGGCCTGTCCGGTGCTGGAGATTAAACCCAACCAAGGAGCAAGCCCATGCGCTGCCATGGGATAGCCCTTCAGATCCACATTCTTTACTTGTTTTTAAAATTAAAATATAATTACATCACCCCCATCCCTTTCCTCCCTCCAGCCCCTTCAATGTTCCCCTACTCCCCTTCAAATTGATGGCCTCTTTTCATTGCTTATTATTGGTATGTGTGCGTGCACACAGAGGTGAGAAGTCAGAGTCAGATCTCTTTATCACTTTCTACTTTATCTTTAAAAGAGATCTGTTTTTATTTTATAGGAATGGATGTTTTGCTTGCATGCATGTGGACCACGGGGCCAAAGAGGCCAGTAGGGGGCATCAGAGCCACTGGAACTGGCGTTACAGACAGTTGTGAGCTACCACGTGGGTGCTGGGACCCAAACCCAGGTCCTCTGCAAAAGCAGTAAGTGCTCTTAACCACTGAGCCATCTTCCCAGCCCCTTCATTTGAGTTTTTGAGACAAGGGCCTTACTGAACCTGGATCTTGCTGTTTTGGCTAGACTGGCTGGCCTGTGAGCTCTTGGGATCTGCCTGTTTCCCTCCCCGGGACCTCCATGCTAGTGTCACAGATGTACGGTGCCATGCCTGGCTTTTTTATGGGTCCTGGAACTCTAACCAGGTCTTTATGCTTGCATGACACACATTTTACCCCCTAGCATCGCTTCAGCAGCCCCTGGCTTCTTAGTTTGAGGCATCTCCCTATTAGATTTAGTCCTCTCTTCTGTGGCTTCTGTTTCCATAGGATGGCACAGATGTAATCAGAAACATCTCAGTGGCTTGAAAGCCTCTCCCCTGGTTTCACTTTTCTTCTGTTACTAAATCTTAAAGGCGCCTTATGTAGTTTAAGTGGCTAGCTGTTGGGGTCCTCAGATAAGCAGATTCACTCAATGCCCTCTGACTCCCAGCCTCCAGCCTCAGATCCTCAAATCTCAGGGACAAAAAGTCATAGCCCTGCTGTAAAAATATTGGCAGACTCCTCCCCACCCCTGTCCTTGCCCAATCCCAGCAGGAGGAGAGAATTAGAGCCAGCTCAGTTTACAAGACATTTGAAATGTCATTGTGACTGCTGGCTGCACTCTGGATGCAGAATGAAATCAGCTCTTAATGACTTGGTTGCCACCTTGTGGATTGTCTGGGGGCCAGGTGTGGTAGGGACCTCAGCCTCCTCCCGGGGACCAGCCTGACAGGGACAGTCCTAGTTCATTCTCTGTGTGTGTGTGTGTGTGTGTGTGTGTGCGTGTGTGCGTGCGTGTGTGCATGTGTATGTGCCTTCACACATGTGAGTATGTGTATGTGCTTTAAGTGTGTGTGGAGGTGCTACGCCTATGTGTGCATGTTCAGAGGCAAAAGGCTGGCATTGGAGCATCTTCCTCTGTTGTTGTTGTTTTTTAATCTAATTTTGGAGACAGGATCTCTCTCTGGACCTGGAGCTCACCTTTGGCCAGGCTGGCGGGCTAGTGAGCCCTTGGGACCCTCTTGTCTTTGTCTCCCAGTGCTGGGATTACAGAAAAGGACTGTCATGCCTGGCTTTTTATGTGGGTGCTGGGGATCTGAACTAAGGTCCTCATGCTCAGACGGGAAGCACATTAGCTGCTGATCCATGGCCCCCATCTCTAGTTCAGTTTCTCTCTCTATATATTTTGTTAGACATTATGATCATATTGAAAACAGACTTTATATCCATTTTTCTCAGTTTAGAGTGTAAATATTTTCCCTATAAATGTATTTATTGTTATGCAATGTTAAAAAGAGAATTTTTAATACAATCATGATTAACTCCTTTTTAAAGACAAGGTCTCATTCTGCAGTCCAGACTAATGTCAAAATCACATTGATCCTCCTGCTTTGGCTTTCTGAATGTAGGAATTTTGAAGCATGACCTACCATGCCTGGCTTTGCTTAACTTTTATAGTTGAAAACTAGTTAATGAAAAAATAGTAATGAGACAGACATCAGGTGGGGGAGGGGGATGTAGTTGGGATACACAGTGAATAAACTATAATTAATAAAATAAAAAAAAAATTTTGGCTCATTCTCCCCCAAACCTCTCGAGTACCTTTCCTCATGATTACACATACTTTTAACCTCAGCACTTGGAAGGCAGAGGCAGGTGGATCTTTGTGTGTTTAAGGCCAGCCTGTTCAATGTAGGAAGTTCCAGGCTACTAGCTAGGGCTACATAATGAGACCCTGTCTTTAAAAAAAAATCAATTTATTTTTATTTTATGTCTATTAGTTTGCCTGTATGTATGTGTGTATACCATGTGTATGCCTGGTGCTTGTGGAGGCTAGAAGGAGATGCCAGATCTCCTGGAGCAGGAGTTACAAATGGTTGCAACCACTGTGTGGGTGCTGGAACTGAACCTGTGGTCTCTGTAAGAGTATCCAGCCCTTTGATCTTCAGGCCATTTCTCCAGCCTCAACAACTTGGTGTTTGTTTGTTTATGACAGGGTCTCACTATTTAGTTCTGGCTGTCCTGGAACTCACCATGTAAACCAGGATGACCGAAAACTCACAGAGATCCACCCACCTCTGCGTCCCAAGTGCTGGGATTGAAGGCATGTGCCACCATGCCCAGCTTTTTAAATAATATACTCTTCAATGTCAGCATTCATTTGTGTATACATATGTGTACATCCCATTCTTTTTTAAACAGCTGTGTAGGGCATCTGTTGAAAGTTTTAGGTTGTTATAGAAATAAACATGTTTGTATATATGTCATGCACATTTCCTGTTATCTATCAAGGATGGTTCTAGATGGTGAAGGATTCAATGGTGAACAAGACAAACACCATGTCACCCTTTTATCAGGGCACATACCACATAAATTCTGGAAAGAGAAATTGTCTCCCTATTTGTTTATCTCGTTTATTGAACTATGAGACACAGAAAGGACCTAGCTATGTAATGGAACGTGTGATTAACCAGTGGCTGAGAGGAGTCGTCTCCCCTTCAGCTGACCCTGGTGCAGTGTCCTCTCCCCGACCTTCCAGTGTGTAAAGTGTACAGAGGTCTTGGGCAGATGGCTCCCACAGTGCTGTGTGTTTGCGAGTCCTTAGGAAGTTCCTTACAGTGCAGCTCTGCAGTGTGTTCTCATGGCTGTCTGAGGAAGTCAGAATGGCCGATTTGTAGTGTATAAGAGGTCATCAAGAGCTCAAGGCCATTGTGGCTAGAGAGAACAGACTCCTAGTTGCTCTCGTAGGTGGCTGATGGAAAAGCCAAGCTGAGAAACCAACAAAAGGACTCTCCTTATTGGGTCTGTTTCAAAGCCCTCAACATTTCCGCCGTAGATGGAAGGGCAGTTCATTTTATCTTCATCACTTGTTGTATGGATAGTGAGTTCTCAGGGACTTTTTATTAATATTCCATGGATTCATTTATAATTCTACTGTATAGTGTGATAGCCAAGGATACTTATGGAGATTTAAAATTAATAATAGAATGATTAAAGTAATTGAAAGGTAGGCTAGTACTTGGTTCATGCTGGCTCATTTCAAGGGCTGGCTGGTTGGTGCTGCCTTGGGCAGAGTGTTTCCAACCACGGTATCAACTGGAGTGTCTGCAGGGCTGCAGAATTCTTTTTCTCTTTAACACTCCAATGCTTGTGTTTTAACTTTTTTTTTCTTTGCTTTTAGAAACAGGGTCTTGCTATGTAGTCCAGGCAGGCCTCAAACTCATAGCACCCTCCCTGGTGCCGGGATTATGAGTATGTGCCACCATGGCCAGTTTAGAAGGTCATCTTTGCTTTCTAATCTGTGGGAAGGGCAAGGCTCACAGGCAGGGCAGGTGACTTGTCTGCAATTAAGCATTTGGGAGTGAGAGCAAAGCCCCAGTCCTCTGCCTGTGCTTTCTCCATGGCCCCATTTATCCTGAGAGTGCCTTTATATATGGTGACATGTTACCTTACTCTTCCCAGTCATCTAGAGTGTGTAGAGTCTCTGGCTGCTGTGAGCAAGACCCTCTGCGAGTAGCTTCAAGCCTTTGTACTCCAAGACCAAGCAATCACAGTGTGAGTTGTTCACCTCCGTATGAGGATGCTGTGCCCCACAGCTTCTCCCCAGGGAGTGTGGGCCTCTCTGTGAGCCCTTTTCTGATGTGGTCGGGGCATGTAGCAACAGTTTACCTGTAAGCTTATGGGAAGCTAGCTGTCACTGTGTATGCAACCCACCCCACCTGGCAGTCTGCAGAGCCAGGACAGGTCTTGAGGAATGATGAGATGCTAGCAGACTGGCTCAGTGTTTTCACAAGTGGAGGTAGATAGACGGACCAGAGACTAAAACTCACCATGGGGACTCAGCAATTAAAGCGCAAACTGAAAATCAAGAGCAGATTTGCTGCTTAAAGTGGTCTGTTAGGGCCTGTGAGTGATGAGAATCAGTCAGGACTGAGACAAATGGAAGCTTCACCACACTGAAAAGACCAAAAAAGTCTATGCTCTTACTCCATGTTCCTGAAAACTCATTAGGATAATTTGGCAGAGCACTGGGTCATCAGTAACTTGTGATTATTACAGTTTCCTTAGCACTGGGAATTGTGGTAAGCAGAAAGATGTGCGTTAGAAATACACCCACAGGCAGTTCACAGAGTTGAAGAAACTCCTTCTACTGTCTACTGTCCCAAGAGGGTCCTGCTGAGTTCTCAAACTTGAGTGGACACAGGACCCACCCACGCTTCTGATTTAGTAGTTCCATGTTTTTTCTTTCTGGTGCTGATGGCCCTGATCTGGGGACCACGTTTTGAGAGCCACTGATTTCTTCCATCTGGTGCCAGGAGAACTCATTTCAGGTCCCAGTGACATAAACTTGAAATTCTGTGTCCCGTTCCAAACCTTGCTATTTATGCCCAGGCTGTGCTGGCTGCCTCTGTGAAGACACTTTGCCATCTCTTTCTAAGATTTTCTTAATTTTTCAATTGTGTGTGTGTGTACATAAGTGCAGGTGCCCTCAGAGGCCAGAAGAGCGCTTCGGATTCTCCAGAGCTGGTGTTCCAGGCAGTTGTGAGCCAGCTGACACGGGTGCTGAAGTCAGGTCCTCTGCAAGGACAGGCTATGTTCTCACCATAACTGTTTCGATAGTTGTCAGTCCTAACCGTTACTAAGCCTTGAGCTTTTCAGTGCGCCTTCTTAAAGCGGGCGTGGTACATCACAGATGGAGTGTTGGGTATCGCCCTTCCCTTAAGTAGATTAATCTCGGTTGGGGGTGAAGGACTGATAATTAGCAAAGCACACAAAGAGAAAAGGGCATGAAAAGATGATTAGGTGTACTCAGCCACAGGAGCTGATACATTGTTAGAGGTGACAAGCCCCGGGATGTTGGCATGGTCAGAAAGGCTTTCAGGAGGAGTTGAAACTTGAACTTAAGCTGGAGGAGGACTTGGGTAAGCAGAGGTTCTCCCAGGATAGGCAATCAGGCTAGCAGAAGCCCTGAGGTGGAAATGAGTGTGCCTTGCTGTGCCTAGTGGGAAGCCAGAATGCAATTGGGCAAGTGGATTGGGGCCAGGTGATGAAAGGCTGCTGGGGCCCAGCCCTGGAGCCCAGGCTTGATGGGAAGGGGAGGGTAGTGTTGGGCAGAGAAGACATGATGATGTCAGTGCTGTAGGAAAGTGAGCGGGGGAACGTGGCAGCGGGCTGGGCTGGGGGTGGGGGATAGGAATGCTGATCCAGGAGGTTGTGCCAAGGGCATTGGTTTCTGAGTAATGCTCAAGAAGGAGGCAAGAGATGTAGATAATCTAGTATAGTTCCATCAAAAATCAACACACACACGGGGCTGGAGAGATGGCTCAGCAGTTAAGAGCACTTACTGTTCATGCAGAGGACCTGAGTTGAGTTCCCAGCATCCACATCAGGCAGCTTATGACTGATGAAACTCCAGTCCCAACGCACACTGTGCCCTCTTCTGGACTCTATGGCAACCTGGACATAAACTCAAACACACACATTAATTAATTAGTTCATTAACCTTAAAAAAGAACACGCATATTACAAACCTACTGTGCACCAAATAAAATACTCTTAGGTGCGAGGAGGACAAGGAGGGAGAATTTATGGGCTCTGTCCAAGGTACTCAAAAGTCAATTGAGTAGAGTAATGCTGTCTGTCACCAGAGAACTACAGTAAAACATCCCACAGTGGTGTCCATGGGAGGAGAACGTAGGAGAACCTCGTGTCAGAGACACAAAGAATGTTGCAAGGGGCAGATCAGTGGTGACTGAGTGATGCTGCCCAGCTTCCTGTGGATGAAGAAGAGGTTTGCAGAAAGGGAGTAGGGGCTGCCCTTTCTGTCCACAGGAAGGCCCGTGGTGACTCTTGCACAGTGTCTTGTCTTTGACACTGTTCACCCTTGACTGGATATTGAGAGTGCTCCTCCAGGTTTGTTAGGGTATGTGACAACGTGAGTGTTCCCTTTCTCATTCCCTCACTGTTGGGACAACACAGGAAGTTTCATTCCATTTTGTTTGTCTTTTTTGTTTTTGTCAATTAAGTTTGTTCTTTGACAGTTTCACACGTGTGTGTGATGCACTCCAGTTGCTCTCAGTCCACAGCTCTCTCTTATCTCTTGGTCACCCTTGCTTTGAGTTCCTTTCCCACATGCATGTCTCTTTGTTTGGTGACTCGCTGATTTTAAGGAGGGGGCCATCTCTGTGACCACAGGTTTTGCACCGTCCTCTGGAGTCTGGTGGGCTCATTGTCTGGTACTCAACTGAAGGCAATGACTGTCTCTCCTCCAGAATCCGTTAGGAGCCAATAGCTTAGCAGGGAAGGATGGGGCCCCAGCTTACTCCCAACTCTCCATTGTCTGTGGAGCTGGGTCCTGCTGAATTTGCTCCAAATTTTCAAAGAACACTGCGCTTATATAACCTGATTTTAAATTCAGAGGTGACAAATTGTCTTGGTCAACATAATTCTCTAAGCCTCGGGTGTCTGGTCTGTGTAATGCCAGTAACACTGACTGTGCAGCTAGAGATAGAAGTGGTGTGATATCTACCTTCCAGTTGTCTGGGTGGACTCCTGCAAAGGTCGGTGGTGCCGAGCATGGTGAGGTAAGGATGTTGCTGTCCTTTTCCATGTAGTTGACAGGCTCTTCTGAGTGAGATTCGGGCCTTCACTCTCTCTCCATGTGGTTTCCTGGACCTGCTTACCTGTGTGTGGGAGGGGAGAACAGTCTCCACTTCCTTCTTGGCTACCTGCTTCAGTGATGTAATGTGTACTTGGCCTTCTTCTTCTGTAGCTGCCAGTCCTTCCCTTTTTAGGTGCCAAGTCAGAGTTGTATGAAACGTGAGGCCGGGTGGAAGGGAGAGTGACCTGGGCTGCCTGACAGGGGCTTCTTCTGGCCTGTGTCTGCCGCTGCCTGAGCAAGTGGCAGGCTCTGTACTTTGCCTGGATCACAGTCCCCACCCCCCACACTGTGAATAGAGGGGGAATGATGAAAAGTTCCCTTTATTTTTGTGCTTTTCTAAGCCCTGTGTCTTGGGGAAATCTCAGAGAACTCCTCTTGCTTGCCTCTGCCATCCCCTGAAGACAGGAGATGGATCTGCAGGGGTCAGTTGCTTCTCCTGACTCCTCCTCCCTCCTTCTTATAATTTCACGTGTGCTGGTGTTTAGCCTCCGTGTATGTCTGTATGAGAATGTTGGATCCCTTGGAATTGGAGTTACTGACAGTCATGAGCTGCTGTGTGGGTGCTGGGAATTCAGTCCGGGTCCTCTGGAAGAGTAGCCGGTGCCCTTAACCCCTGAGCCCTCCCTCCAAGCTCCTCTCTGGGGATCTTAATGAAGATATGGAGGCTGTCTTCTTCATCTGGAGACAAATGTTAGCTCTTCTTGGCTCAGACAAGTGCCTGAGAGGAATAACTGGAAGGGGAAGTGATCTGAACATGACGTCATGGTGCCCTCCCACCTTCTGAGTTACTTTAGGTATCTCTTTGCCTTCCTTCTTCAGCACCTGTACTTCTTTCCTGAACTACACGTGGCATTCCTGGGCTGGCATGTGGGATTTAGTCCAAGGAAGGGTAAGAGCCTACTGTGGTTCCTAGTGTCTACTTACTTTCCTGAGTGAAACACGAGGCTTCACACACTGAACCAAATCAGGATAGGGAGGTTTGCCATGAACAGACTGTGTGTTCCTTCTGAAGACAGCTTCTTGGCTTTCCTGAGACCACCCAGCAGAAGACCCCTATGGGCTGGGCGCTGGGCTCCGTGGCAGCATGCCTCTGTCCTGGCAGAAACGTGTCCTTACACTCCTAAGGGCAGCTCTGAGGCCACAGCGATGCCGCATGGAGAAACAGAGAAACAGCCCAGGCTTCGGGATCAGTGTCCCTGCTTGGAAAGGAGGGCTTCTCTACTAGCTGAGAGCTGGGAGGATTGTGTAAGAGTGCTTTGAAAGCTCCTGAAAGTTCTCACCTCAGAGGGGATCCAGCAGGAAGAGAAGTTAATGTTTTAAAGGGAAGAAAGACGGATACATTGCTTTTGGCACTGACGCCAAGATCTGAGGTCAAAGAACAAATCCTGGCTGCTGAAAGGGAGGGTGTGGCTTCAGAGTGGCTGGATCCTTGGACTGTGCCCTGAGTGTGCAGCATGCAGGTCTGCACGTGCCCAGTGTGTGTGTGTGTGTGTGTGTGTGTGTGTTTCCCAGAGCCTGTGTGAAGGCCCATCTCCAATCTAAAGGCCCAGCAGGTAGATGTGATGAAAGAGCTCTGCTAAGCCAGCTATCAGAGTCTGTGGAGGGCTAGCAGGGATCTCCACCACCACTTATTGCAAGTGATGGGTGCTGGGGATTGGGGTGGGGGTTATCTTTGGAAGTCTGAATCCCACTAGGAACCTAAACTCTCAGAACACCCTTCTCCTCCTCCTCCTCCTCCTCTTTCTTCTCCTCTTCCTCCTCTACCTCCTCTTCCTCCTCTTCTTTCAAGATAGGATTTCTATACATAGCCCTGGCTGTCCTAGAACTCACTCTGTAGACCAGGATGGCTTCAAACTCACAGAGAGTTGCCTGCCTCTGCCTCCCAGGTGCTGGGATGAAAGGCATGCACCTGTCTCATCCCTGCAAAGATCTCATAAGACAAATCATCAACCATCACGGTGATGTTTTAAGATTACCAACTGTCTTTGAATGAATGAGTCTAGACCTGGAATGTGATGGTATCAGAGAGACAGATGTTCAGGTTGAAGGTAGGAGGGAAAAAACTGAGA
This sequence comes from Meriones unguiculatus, assembly GCF_030254825.1. Lineage (NCBI taxonomy): Eukaryota > Metazoa > Chordata > Mammalia > Rodentia > Muridae > Meriones > Meriones unguiculatus. The sequence goes on along the minus strand of NC_083354.1, from coordinate 22,229,306 downwards.
GACTCCCTGGCCCACAGGGCTAGTAGCAAGACCTTGCCTCAGAAATGAAGTCTTGTTAAAATGAACCAAACTCAACTAAGCCAAAAACCTATTTCTAATGAGAAGGGTTTGTTTTGTCTTGCCTTGCTTACTTGTTTTGTTTGAGACAAGGTCTTGTAGCCCAGGCTGGCCTAGAATTATTACTCAACTTCCCTTAATGTTACTATCCTACATAATTATGGTGTATTTGTCAAAACTAGTCAAGGAAATGTGAGTCACACCCGTAATCCCTTCACTTGGGAGGGTGAGGCAGCGAAAGTTTGAGGCCAGCCAGATTAAGTATTACATAGTGAGACCTTGTTGAAAAAAACTTGTCAAAATTAAGAATACATTTGTGTGGCTAGAAAGAGCTTTTCTGCTCTTCCAGAGGAGCTGTTCAATTCCTAGCATCTATGTCAGGTAGCTCAAAATGGCCTGTATCTCCAAGGGGTCCAATGCCCTCTTCTAGCCTCCAAGGTCATCAGCACTTACTTGGCTAAAACCAAAAGAAATAAAAGTAGAACTCCAAAAAATACCCAAACCCACTTAGGCTTTTTACTACATTTTGGTTTTTTGTACTTTTAGGCTCTTTTTTTTTTTTTTTGGTTTTCATGAGCTTTTGGAGTCAGGTGTCTTATAGGATATTTGATTGATGATTTTCTTGGGGTTAGACTAGGTGATATGTTTTGGGAGTAACACACAGAGGGAAGGCCTCTTCTTAGCCCTTTCACTCAGGGCTGATGTGTCAGTGTGACCTATCTTTGGTTATGTTGACCTCCATTGTTTGGTTAAGCTGGTATCGGCTTCATCTCCCCTGGAAAGTTGCTGTTTTCCTTTTCTATACTCCATTAGAAAAGTCCTTCATAGGGCAGGAAATTTATATCTGTATCTGTATCTTCTCTAAAAAAGATTGTGCAATATTGTTTACAAGATGGGGAAACCGAGGCACAGTTCAGCAAAATGCCTTGCTTAAGGCATGTATATCTCCATAGGCAACCATAAGATATGTCTCACATGGCCTTGGTTTATACCCAACTCTAAACTTGGTCCCTTGACTTACCAATATAAATCATTTTGTCTCTGATTCACTCTGACATTTTGTTTGTCTATGTTTTGAGACAGAGTCTTACTATGTAGCCTTGGGTGGCTTAGAACTTGCTATGTAGACCAGGCTGATCTTGAATTTACACAGATCTGCCCACTTCCACCTCTGCTGGTTTCAAAGGTGTGTACCATCATGCAAGGCCCACCTCAACATTTTTCCATCAGTTGCCAGCACCAATCATGGACCCCCAAAGGGTAGAGAAATTGATTTTCAAGCCATGTTTTTACAATGTAGAATCTCCTAAATTACCATACAAATAGAGGGGCTAGGAAGTTGGCCAATTGATTTTCTTACTCTTATTTGTTTTTATCTGGTTAAACATCTTCCCTCCCTAATTGAGAAGTTTAAAGACCATGAATGTAGTCTAGTTTCATCATTTTCTTTGTGTGTGTGTGTGTGTGTGTGTTTGTGTATGTGTCTGTGTATGAGTATGCACACTTATTTTGAGGTGCCCTTCGAGGCCAGAAGAGGGCATTGGATCCCTTGGAGCTGGTATTACAGGCTTTTGCAAGCCACTTGACATGGTTCCTGGCCCTCTGAAGAACAGCAAGGACTCCACCGTTGACATACAGGAAGTCAGCCACTCTCTTTTTTTTTTTTTTTTTGAAACAAGGTCTGTCATTGAACCTAGCACATGCTGACTCTGCTAGATTGAATGGCCATTGAGCCCCAGGAATTGTTCTGTCTCTGCTTTTCCAGTTTGGGATAACAGGCATGCACTTCTGTGCCTGCTCTACACGTGTGTTAGGGATCCAGACTCAGGTCCTCCCATACTTGATGGACTGAGCCTTCTCCCCAAGCCCTCGTCTCTATAAACAGAGGAAACTAAGGCCTGGCAGAGATGGCCCATTGGCTCTTGATTCTCAGCCGGCTAAATCCAGGTTTTGAACTTCACTCTGTGTTAGTTAACATGGAAGCAGGTTCATCTCGGCGATCAGGAAGCATCAGACGCTTGACAGGACCTTACCTTGCAGTCTCCAAAGGTCTCTGCCAAGACTGCTCAGTGGCTATGTTGGAGCACATTGCTACTAAACCTTCCTGTGGATGGAGATTAATCTCACACCCTTTGGAGTGTTGCTGGCTTTGCTCGGTTGCTGGAGAGAGACTGAGTCAAAGATATGCTCAAGACCTGAGATGGCCTTTAGTGAGCAGAGCTGGGGACTGGGGTCCTTTACCTTCTCACCCAAAAATCTCTCTTCTGGAGGTGGTTCCTCCCCATTTCTTACTGTGATCACTCCTCCCTGCTCAGGCCCCAGGTCCCACTCTTGCTAATTCCTGTTGGGGGCAGTTAATGAAGGACTCGGTCGTGATTTACCTCCACCTACAATACTCTCTCTCTACCCCACTTTCATCCATTAGGTAATGCTCTGTCAAAAAGATCCAAGACTGCAAAGAATGGCAAATGATTTTTTTTTCATTGTATTTGAGGCAGGATCTCATGAAGCCAGGCTAGCCTCAAGCTCACTGTGAAGCTGAGCAGTCTTCTAATTCTGATCCTCCTGCTTCTACCTTCTGAGTAGTAGGAGTGCAAGTATGTATTATGCCTAGCAGAAGTGATACTTGCTTATTTACTTTTTCACTAACTTTATTTATTTTTGAAGACAGACACTCATCCATATCCCTGGCTGGCCTGAAATTCACTATGTAGACCAAGCTAGACCTGAACTCACACAGATCTGCTTGCTCCTGCCTTCTGAGTGCTGGGACTAAAGGTGTACTGGGAATGACCCTTTAGAGATGAAATGACAGGCATGGATTTATTTGAGGGACAGAGGTTTGTCACATGTAGAGATCAGAGGTCAATTTGTTGGAATCTGTTCTCACACCGTTTGGGTCCTGGAGATTGAACTCATCATCAGGCTTGGCAGCAAGCTTCTTTACCTACAGAGGCATCTTGCTGGCCCTCTTCCACTTACCTATACATCTATGCAATCTATTCTATGTCGGGACTTTTATTATCTACCGAAAAATGATCCCTTTTACTCTCACGTCAGCCTTACATTGGACTCACATAGGCAGGAGTTACCCTAATTTTACAAAAGAGGAAACTGAGGCTGGGAGCTTAAGATATGTTCTGATTACCTTTCCCATTGGTCATCTACCTGTTCATCCATTAATTTATTAATTTAAAATATTTTACTGATCATGATGTGCGAATTGCTGTGATAAATGTTGTTGGGGGACATGTTGATGGAAGAGACACAGTGAGATCTTGCAAGACCTGCCGCCTTCAAAAGCACGTAGTCAGAGCACACATACGAGATACTGCTCGTGACTCCTGTATCTAATAAAGCCCAGTCAAGGCCGTCCCAGTGAACTTTGCTGCTAGAAACCTTTAAGCACTTCCCATCCTTTCCTGTAAACACAAACTAGTCCCAGTTGAGCTATGATATTTCCTCTCTGTGACCATGTCGGTAATTACCATGTTGTCTGTGATGCTCTAATGCTCATGAACTTGGCTTCTACTCTGTCACAGGGCTCATCAGTCCTGTCCTCTGCAGCCTGCCGTGACTCATGAGTGTGCAGAGAGGTGAAGCCACTGGGTGATGGTTCCTGTCGAAGGCTTCCTATTCACAGGGTTCATTCATCAGCTCCGTATTATTTTGTTTGATCATGATGTTGGCTACACCAGGGCAGGAAAACAGATTTTTAGCAAGAGGGTCTAAACTGAAGGAGGTTTGTACCCAGCCATGTTTGTACTAGGCAGTGGGTTCAGGGATCCCTGTGTTCGTCTCGTGATTTAATGTGCATGTAACCGTGGAAGTCTGGGCAGATTCTAATTCAGCAGGGCTGGGTGAGGTCTCAGGCTCTGCCTCTCTGAGAAGCAGAGAGGTCAATGCTGTGCTACTTGTCCAGGGAAAGCAGTGTTCCCAGGGTGCCAAAGCAGAGCTAGGGGAGGAGAGGAACTGCAGTGCAGGGCCAACTGCAGTACTGACCTATTTGAGGGAGGTTTTCCGAGAGGTCCATGCCCCAGTGGACATCTGGTGGGACGAGGCTGATGTTTTCCCAGCCGGGCATTGCTCTGAATTTTGGATGGTGATGATACACATTGTGAGTGTTTGAGCCCCATCTGGGTTTTGGAAGAGGAAGGAAGGAGGTTGCACCATCAATATGGTGACTGTCCTCTTGAGGGGCATGCCGTATTTCCCCATGGCTGCTCAGCGATCTAGAGATAACAAAACAGGTCAGTTCCTCCTGTTAGTATCTGTTTGTGCAGGGCTGCAGAACCCAGACAGACTGGGAAGTTTGGGGGTTTGGGTCCATTTTTATTTACTGTTTTCAGAGGGTGGAAGCAAAGTGTGTGACTTTTGAAGAGGTTTCAGATATGCAATCTCAGCCTCTTCTTGCTATATCCTTTTGACATGTTTTGTCTTCATTGATGCTCAGCTTGCTGGTTTCTGGATATCCACATGCTGCTGTCTAGCACCCCAAGGATCACCATGGAGAATGTGTGATTACTATGAATTTAAACTCACAGTGAGACTCTATCTGAATAATAATAATAATAGTAATAATAATAATAGTAGCCAGGCCCCGAGATGCGTGCGTATCATCCCAGAGCTTGGAGCCTAAAACAGGATATACAGTAGGTCAAAGCAAAGATGCTTTGGCTGAAAGGGAAAAAGCACCTGTATTACCATCACTTGAGAAGCTTTCCTGTAGGGGCTTTCCTCTTCCCCTGTACCATATTCTCCCCTACCACCAACATAATTCCTCCTTTCTCCCACATAAAAAGTTCCTTAACAAGCTAGGTGTGTTGTTGCCTTTAATTTCAGCCCTTGGAAGACTGAGGCACATGGACTCTTTGAATTTGAGGCCAGCCTGGTCTAGCCATTTACATAGTGGGACCACCTTCTTCTCTCTCTCTCTCTCACAGATTCCTTTAGTTCCCTAGCTTAGCTGAGTTGTACCAATTGGTAGGACCTAGTACACTTAATTAATATTAATGGATACATGACTGCTACCCCAACTATTAGTTATTTGTGGTTTTATGAATTTTAACGCATGGATTCTTCACTCCTTTGGTCTTCCTAGTCAGAACCTGCACCTTAGGAGACCTCTGAGACTTTCTGGATAACACCCCAGAAGTTGAGGTGTGGGGAGAGCTCAGGTCTACCTGTGGCAGGTGTGACTGACTGGGGGCAGGGCAAGAGATCCCTTCCCCTCTTATAGGCACCCACTGACAACAGGAGGCTGTGATATGAGGCGGGCTCACTGGAGTACTGTGGTTTTCATACTGTCTGTGCTATAGACTTAGGGGCTATTCTGTGCATGTGTGCGTATGTGTGTGAATGGGTGCGTGCATGCTCACGGAGTGGCCAAGGGACAGCTTGTTCAATTAAAGCATCATTACCTTGACCTGTTCTGTACATCCTGCTTGGGATCCAAGTTCTGGGATGATAGGCACGCACCACCATGCCTGGCTTTTATTATTAATATATATTAGATATATTATCTAATATTATTAGATAGATAATATATCTATACATATTATCTAATATATATTATGTACATAATGTAAGATATGATCTCACTGTGTAGCTCAAGATGTGTTCAAATTCATAGTAATCTTCCATACTCCATTTGAAACAGATGTTTATTTGCTCACTTGCTTGCAAGGGTCTCATATACCACAGGCTGGCTTCAAACTCACCATGTAGACAAAGTTTGGTTTTAACTTTTGATCCTCCTGCATCTCTCTCCTAAGTGCTGGGATTATAGGCATGTGTCACCATGCCTGGCCTGCAGTTCACACTGTCACAGGATTCATATAATGGCTTTCTTCCACAAATGACTATGACATGATTGACTACTTGGAAAAGCTGGCCTTTTCCTTTTCTCAGAGAGAAACAACCTCTCTTAACGCTTTAATTTCCTTTTGTTGTCTCGGTGGCTTAGATCCTGCGTATATTTCCTACTCCTTTCACACTGGTGTTTCTCAGATTCACCTAGGGAATGTGTTAATATCCAGGTGTTCAGGCTTTATCACAGTTTACCAAATCACAATCTTTAGAGGGCTTCTAGCTTTTTAAAAAATAAGTCTAAAGGCCTCGTTATATAGTCCAGGCTTGCCTAGAACTCAAAATTATCCTGCCTCAGCCTCCTGAGTCATGGGAATGCAGGTGTGTGCTATCATACCCGACTTCTTCTTTTTTAATCTTTATTTTCTATTCCAGTTGAATTTGACTGTGTGCTTCCTGTTATGTATTGCCCAGCATCCTGAGCATACATGACCAGGAGGAATGTTGGCTTGTGCCACCATCCACGCAGGGTCTCCTGGCTCAGGAAGCAAGCATGGAGAGACAGTGGGCTGCACACGTGGCTAAAGTCAGCCCTGGAGTATTAAAGGCTCTGTAAGGCAAGACCACTGACCGGGGCTGCTGATGTCAATCAGCAGGTAGAATGCTTGCTTCGACTGATCAAAGCCCTGAGTTGCCCAGTCAACGAGGTATGGTAGAATGCTTGTCCATTCAATCATACCAATAGGTATGGTGGCGCATGCCTGTGATCCCAGCATTTGAGAGGTGGGAGCAGGAATATCAGAAGGCCATACTCAGGTACATAGCAAGTTGGAAGCAAGCCTGGTCTACAAGAGACCCCATCTCTTGGAATGACAACAGCATGATTCCCAATGGCCATGCTGACTGACTGCAGAGTGGAAGTCATTTCCCATAGAATTCAGTGGACTCACCTGACTTCTTCTCCCAGGCTTGTGAGTGGCCATTCCCCTATCCCCACCCTTATAGCTCCACACCCAGACTCCCCGTGCCCACAAGCCTAGAGGGTAAGGTGGAGATAGAAGGACCTGGCCCCAGTCCTATTAAAAGCCCACAAATTTCCCTCCACTTCTCTCTCACCCAGCCCTGCGTGCCAGCAGCAGCCAGAGCCTCTCCTGGGCAGGCAGCTCAAAGCAGCTGTGCCATCTCCTCTGTCAACACCACTGCCAATTAGCGGCTCTCGGGCGCCTCTGGGGCTGCCACTCCCACCTGGCTCCTCTCTAAGTGTGCTCTGAGTTGTTCTGAGCATTGGCACTGCCTTCAAGCAGAACTGTTGGGGCACAGGAAGGGGACATGTCACAGCCAGTAGTATTTTCCCTTTCTACCTAAACTGAGTCCTAAGTGAGCCCTAATCTTTAATGTTGCCTCGCCTCACCACCACTGCCAGCACCACCCGGTCTTGCTGCATTTGCTTTCAGGTGCCTTAGCCTTTGCTGCCCAGATTGGCATGACAGGGCTTAATAAGAGTCTTCCCAGGGTGTGTGTGTGGGGGGGGGGGCCTCAGACACGGAGTGGACCCCAGGAAAACTGCACGATGGTTCTGTTTCTTCGCTGTTAGTGAAATGCTGGATAAGTTTCTTTGTCCTTTGACAGGCATGATAACCCCCTCACAGGTTGCAGTGAAGGTTAAATGTGTTGATCTCTGTGAGTGCCCAGGGTAGCACTCACACAAGGAAACATTAACAACCATAAAGGCCTCTGGCTTCAGTTTCTTTCCCTATGTAATGAAAATAATACACTTACCTTGTAGGACAGCAGAGGAAACTTAGTACTAGAATTATATGAATATAAAGTAGGGCAGAGCAGCTCATGCCTGTAACTCCAGGACTTGGGAGGTGGAGATAGGCAGGTCAGAGGCAGGCTTATCCTCAGATACATAGGTGACTTTGAGGCTAACCTGGGCTATGTGAGACTCTGTTTCAAAAAAAAAGTAAGTTAAAAAATATATATATACACACACAGATACATACATACATATGTGCACGTTAATCCTGGCATCTGGAAGACCCATCACACTTGGGGAATGGTTTCTGATTGATAAAGGTGAATTAATCAGACTGAGTTTCACAGCTCAGAGGAGACTTTTCTGTTCATGGTGTTGCAGGCTGCCCTTTGCTATTGTCAGCGTGCCGGGAAAGTCCCCCCTACCCTCAGTGAAACAAACCCAAGCCCAGTCAGTTCCTGGCTGTCACACAAACCCAGGCTGGCCAGACAGGCACATTCCAGCCTTATCTTGAGCATTAGCAGGTCTAGGCCTCCCTCAGGAGCTGAGGGAGGAGCCAGGTTTTGTCTCAACTTGTCAGGACCCAGGACAGCCAAAGGACAGACTGTCTCCCTTGGGCCACCTGCTACCACTCTGTTTTCTCAGAGTTCCTGCCAGAAGCTGGGCCTACCTAGCATTGCTCTAATAGCAAGCAGGGCTCTCTGTCTGGGTGGTGGTCCTGCCTCAGTGGAGACTCGGGCTTTGCCTGGAAGCCCAGCCAGAAATAGCCAAGGTAACCCACAGAGATGACAGGTACCCTCTCTGACAGCCCCGTATGCTCCCCATGGAAGCTCTTACCACTCTGGAGCAGCCTGATAATCTGCATGTTCCTGCTATGGCTGTCAAGTCCTGAAGGAGCAACGTGGCTATCTTGTTCATCGCTATACTTTAGCATCTATAGTCCTACCGAATATCAGCTGAATGGATTCCTCCTGAGTGTGGATATTGGGACACAACAGTAAACAAGGGCCTGTCCCTTATCCACAGGGAGCCATCAAGTATTGGATAACAGAAAGAATCAAAGAACTCCCGTGAGAATCCCCTTCCTCTGCAGCCCAGAATGTCTCTGGGCAAGATGGAGCTGAGGTTGGGACTTGCCACAGGCTGGATGTCAGACCAAGTCTTTCCAGGCACAGCTGTGTGTGTGTGTGTGTGTGTGTGTGTGTGTGTGTGTGTGACAGTTCTGCCCCTACAGGGGCAATCATTTTTAAACCTTGTACTTAAGAAACACTTTTTCAGCTGGGCATGGTGACATGCACCTTTAATCCCTGCACTCAGGGAGGCAGAGGCAGGTGGATCTCTGTGAGTTCAAGGCCGGCCTGGTCTACAAATCGAGTCCAGGACAGCCAGGGCTACATAGAGAAACCCTGTTTCAAAAAACAAAATCAAAGACAAACAAACAAAAGGCAGGTGTGGTGGCACACACCTGTAAAACCAGCATTGTGGGGCTGAGGCAGAAAGATTGCCATGGCTTTGAGACTAGCATGGGCTACATGGCATGACACTGTTAAAAAAAAAAAAAAAAAAGGTAAAACCAGTAAAAACAAACAAAGACCCCCAGAGGACATTGCACAATTTGGTGGATATTTGTGATATTTGTGCTTTGTATCCCAAGGGAGTCTTGGACCACTGGCTTTGCCAGAAGACCTACCCGTCTCCAGATGCCACTTTTTCCTTCCTTTGGTCAGTATGGGGAACATTGCCAGGAGCAAGTGTGCAGTGGCTTTGAAGAAGGAGCTGGTGTGAGCCTAACGCTCCTTTACAGACATTAAGTATAGAATGCTTCTGCCGCAGGGAAGTAAGGGAAGTAGTTGACCTTATTTGATTGATAGGTCTAACATCGCAAATTTGTAAAGAGGTTTTTTTTTTTTTTTTTTTTTTTTTTTTTTTTTTTTTTTTAACAAGGGATAAGAAAAACACAAACAGTCCAATAGAGAAATGTTCACAATCTGTTGTTAATAGACAATAAGGCTAAGTGTGATGACACATACCTAGACTGTCAGCACTTGGAAGGCTGAGGAAGGAAGGAGAGGCCAGCCTTGGTCCAATAGCCAGTTCCTATCGCTACCAACAGCAGCAACACAAAAAAGTGCAATAAAAAAGACTGTGAAATTTTATATGCAGCATAATCCACCTTCTGCCAAGAGAGGGCTTGGTGGGGCAGGTCTCTAGTTCTAGCTACTCAGGAGCGATCTCAAGTACAAGGCCTGCCTGGGCAGCTTGTGGGACCATCCCAAGACAAAAAAGAAGGGGGAGGGCTGGGGATGTAGCTCAGAAAAGGGTTTTCCTAACATATATCAAGAAAAAAGAAAAAACAAAACAAAACAATAAAAGGACTAGGAGTGTGCATTGAAAACAGAAATTCCAGCAGAGCAGATCCTCAGCTGATCCCGGCTCACCTCAGGAGATAAGATGAAGGGGACTATTTAGCTTCCTCCTCAGCAGATAGAGGCACTTGCTGCCGAGCCTAGTGACTGGAGTTTGATTCCTGGAGCCCATGAGGAGAGAACTGACCACTGCAAGTTGGCCTCTGACTTCCACATGCGCAGAGACACACTGAATAAGTGTAATTTTTAAAGATAATGAACTCTTTTGTTCTTGAATATTTTTTTATTAATTTTTATTTATTTTTATATTAAACACAGGTTATTTACTTTGTCTCCCAGCTGTAGCCCCCTCCCTCATTCCCTTCCAATCCTACCCTCCCTCCCTCATCTCCTCCCTGCCCCTCTCCAAGTCCACTGCTAGGGGAGGTCCTCCTCCCCTTCCATCTGACCCTAGCTTATCAGGTATCTTCAGGACAGGCTGTCATGTCCTCCTCTGTGGCCTAGCAAGACTGTTCCTCCCCCAGGGGACGGGGAGGTAAAGGAGCCAGCCATTGAATTCATGTCAGATATAGTTCCTGTTCCCCTTACTAGGGAAACCCACTTGGTTACTGAGCTACCATGGGCTACATCCGAGCAGGGGTTGATAATGAACTTTTACAAACTTAAAAAATCAAGGATGCTTTCTTTTTCACAGAGGCCCGATAGTGAAGAACCCTGTGACGTTGTGGGCTAGATGGGGGCAACCAGGCCCTCCACTACACCTCCTGCCCCTTCGGTTTATATTAAGCATTTCTGTGATTGCTGGCAACATAGCCCTGCTGCTCCCTGTGCTGGGCTGCACCCTATGACATGGCAGCCTTTATTCTCTTGGCTCCTCAGGGCTGGCTGAGAGTTGAGGGCTAGGAAGAATGCCCAGGTCATTTGCTAGAGCAGTACTTCTGTGGCTAGAATGTTCCTTGGTTTCCCGGGTTTCAGTCATGGGCATCTCAGAGCACCTGAGATCAGCTCTGCCGGCTTGAAGCTCTGGTCTTCTGCCTCTTGAGACTGAGTTGGCTAACATGATCAGACTCAGGGTTCTATGCCCATGACTGAAACCCAGAAGCAGTCTGTGCATCTTTGGATTGCGTTTCTTATGGATATACACATGTGATGTACTGATTTGAATCAGAGAATCTTAACAGAAGAAAATGGGGTTGATGGGGAGATGGTCTAGCACTGTCCTTCCCCCCACCCCCAAGACAGGGTTTCTCTGTGTAACCTTGGCTACCCTGGACTCACTTTGTAGAGCACTTTGTTTTCTGATGACAGATCTAAAGCCCCAAGAGATAAAGCAGCTTGGAATTTGGTGATAGAGCCAGAACCCCTAATCCTGTCTTTTGTTCACACATGGCCTTCACCATTCATCTGCTTGGTTGTGAGAAGAGGTGATTGTCAAATAATGCCAAGGAAGCAAACAATGAATAAAAAATTCACAGAAATTCTGTGAAATAACACCTACCCTTAAGTTGCTTACAGTTGAGTGGATCAATCAAGAAGTTGCAACCAGAATTCCTTAGCTGTGACCCCGGCATGAGGGAAGTAGAAGCAGGAGGATGGTAAGCTCCAGGTAGCCTCTGCGACATAACAAGAATACTTTGGGCATTAGCATTCGGGACTGGGCTAGGGCATATAGAGGTGGATGTGCTAGGAAAACAACAAAAGCCAAAACCAACCAACCAACCAACCCAAATCTCCAATTCTCCAGAAGAGAGTGGCCTGTGATCTGTGCACACTGACACACGCATTCACATCCACCCAGTGTGAATTTTGGGAGAGTAGAGAGAGCTGTCTCTAAGAAGTTTCCCTACTTACCCAGTGCTTGCCTTAGCTTGTTACTGATTTTTTTAAAAGTCATAAAAATGTGAACATGTTACTCAGCAAAGGGATTGGGTTAACTCTGGAGTTTCCCATCACCTTATATCAAGTGTGGAAGAATTGAAGGGTTTACCAGAGGGTAAATGAGGGTAGTAGGGTCTGAAGGTTGGGACAGAGGTATTCAAGAAGATGAACTGTTTGTGTTAGCGTTTAATGAGGGATGACCTTGTATTCCACAGGAACAGGTGGAGTGTCCTGGATTTTCCATCTTTTTTTTTTTTAAGTCTTTCCTTTCTTGAAATGAATTATTATTGTTGTTGTTGTTGTTGGGGTGGGAAACTTGCCACAGCACTCGTGTGGGTATCAGTAGACAACTTTGCAAGCGTTGGTTCTCTCCTTCCAACGAGGAGATTCTGGATACCAAGCCCAGTCACCATGTTTAGAGCTCTTACCCACTGAGCCATCCCGTCGGCCTGCAGTTCTCTGTCGGCTCTGCAGCCTGAGCTCATGTGTAAGGAATCTGTTCTGTATGGCTAACTTCTAAACTCTACGAGGAGTTTGGGTGAGGGCTGAGCTAGGTTTTCGATGAGAATACTTCCCTATATAGGCAAGTCTCGCTTGGACTGAGCCTGCCTTGTTTTAAGACTTGTGTTTGTGCATGGCTTTTCATTTGACAACAGTGTGAAACTCTGCTTACATCTCAAAATCTCTAACCATCCCTTAGCTCCACTTGGCTTTGCTCAATAATTCCTTCCCTTTTGTGCTTTAGGAATTTTGGGTTTCTGTTTTTTTTTTTTTGTTTTTTTTTTTTTTTTTTTTTTTGTTTTTCTGACAGGGGGGAAAAAGACAGAGGAAGGAAGTTAGACTGTAGGGCCAGAGAATTAAATGAGCTCACCTATGAAAGCAGCTGCCATAGGCCAGCAAACAGCAGGACCTGTGAGACTGGGGTCTGGGGACATTTGTAGGCCAGGCTTAAGTTCCCTGGAGATTTCTAATTCCTATCCTTATCTTGTACATAATCCTTATTCTTTTTTTTTTTTTAAATTTATTTTGGTATTTATTTATGTGTATGTGTGTGTGAGTGTAGGTGCCTATAGAGGCCAGAAGAGGGTGCTGGATCCCTCTGGAGCTCAAGTTACAGATGGTTGTGTGTCCAATATGGGTGGTGGGAACCAAACGCTGGAGGAGCAATATTTCCTTTTAACTGCTAAGTTCAGCCATCTCTCCAGGCCCGTGCTTTTCACTCTTGACCCCCAATTTGCCTTGATGAGCATGCTTCTCAAGATGATTTTGCAAAGCACCAGTGTGCTCTACTTCTCTTTTGTTTTCATTTGCATCTTGAAACCCCCTTGGGATCATCTGAAGTCATACTTCTGTGTTTTAAGAAGTACCTCTCAAACTGAATTTCCTGGAGCCTTAGGGTCCCACAAAGCCCTTAAAGGGGAGGCCTCATTGGTACGGTGGCAGATGGGTGGGCTCAGAGTGTTTCTCTCACCAAAGAAACATGGCTTCTTACCTGTTTTACCTGTTGGACTTCCATAAAACATTTGCCTAGGAGGCATCTCCACCCTCAAACAAATGTGAAAGTCATTGTCAAGAGTCTAGAAATGCTGAAGGCAAGGGAGGGCTTCTCAGACAGCAGAAAAGACCCTTTGAAGGGCTGTGGACCCTTTTCTATTTGCAGGTTCCCACTTGGCTGCTGTTTCTGTTGCCCCAGATTATTCACCTGCTGTGGGTGGTTGCCCTTCCTCATCTTGTTCCGGACTCACGCCCACCAGGCTTTGGGCAGAGGGCTGCTCCTTCCCTTATCTCTCACCTGCTTTCTGCTCTGACTACTAACAACATTTATTTCTTTACTTTGGATTCTTAACTATATGGTCCCCTTCCTTACCCTGAGTTGGATACCAATGTCCTGAAGTATTTTCTGTCCTTCTAAATCTCAATCCCTTCAGGGTACTCTTCATGGCCATAGTCCCTCCAGCAGTATTTATTTTGAAGCTGAGGTTGGGTTGGTCAGGTTGAATCAGGTCCCTGAACCCGCTGGGATTGGGAACTGGAGGTGTGATGATCCAGTGTGTAGCAGGGGATGGTGATTTGCACTCATGGACACTTGCCTTTCCTGCTGCTCTCAGATCCCTTTCATTCACATTACAGTGTGGTAAAACTAGAGTATTCTTGCCTGGATTGGGTACAAAGAAACTGAGGTCGAGACTCATATGCTTTGCGAAAGGCAGCAAATTTGAAAATAAACCGTGGGTCTTTTGACTCTAAATTCTGAACTTGAGTGATTGTGATTTACAGATTTATGTATTGATTTGAAACAGGTTGGTAGCTAAAGCAATGTGGAGCACACACACACACTTTTTTCAGTACTGGCCATTGAACCTGGGCCTTGTGTGTGCTAGACAAGCACCCTCTACCACTGACCCTATAACCTCAGCCAAGAGAGTATCATGAGGCTATTGTGGCTGGAGGACAGTTATGCTGGAAACAGCTAGGAGGTGAGCAAAGGGCAGCAGGGGCAGCCCCAGAGGACCAACATTGGAGTATAGCCAAGGAGAGTGCAGAGAAGCCCCAGAGATACCCTCTCCAGAGTGGCTGATCCAGTTCCTGCGGACTGGAAGGTGACCTGCTCCTGCCTTTCCACACTTAACACGTTTTGACTGCAGGTCCTTTTCCCTCCCTGGGGCTGCACCTGGGGTAGCCTGGAGTGGAAGTTTCTAAGCACTGTCCTTGCCTACAGCCCTGAATGCCCAAAGGGTAATTCCAGAGGAACTGGGGCTCATTGTTCTGTGGGTGGGAAAGGGAACTGCAGTTATGGCTGTGGGGAAGCAGGAGGAGGAACCCTCAGTGGGGAGCTATTCCTTACCTCTCTCTCAGGGTCAGGCGCCTACATTCTCGGCAGCTCTGCCTTCTCCTCTCCAGCTGATAAGGTGGCTTTGGGACACTCACTTCCTGGACACCTGAGAGTTGATTGAGAAAAGGGATAAGGCCTACACCATACCACCCCGAACACGAACACGCCAATCCCATCTGATCTTGGAAGCTAAGCAGGGTCAGGCGGGTGAGTGCGTGGGTGGGAGAAAGGGGAACGTTTGTAAGTCATGGGGACTTACAAAACTTTCAGCACCTGGTCCCTAGCAGTTGACAGAACAAGTCTGGCTGCTCATGGCCAGGCAGAGAGGAGGTGGGCAGTGGGAGCACTTAGCCTTGATGAGGGCATGACTCAAGGGTTGAGTTGCCTTTTGAGAATTTAACTTAAGCAATATAACCTCGAGCCTCGCTGAGGCTGGAGGCTGTAGGTCCATGGTAGAGTGCTTGCTTAGCATGAGTGAGGCCCTATATTTGATCCCCAGTAATGCAAAACCTTTTTTTTTCCCCTGAGGTGGGCCCTATCCCCACTGTTTGGAACCCCCTTGTGGGGTAGTTTTCTCCAGAGCCCTGAGGTTGGAGTCAGGAGACACGGGCTTGTGTTTACACCCAATAGTCAAACAGATTAACTTTTCTAATCCTTAGTATTCTTTAGAAAATACATTTACTTGATGTAGTATGTGTGTGTGTGTGTGTGTGTGTGTGTGTGTACAGCACACTTGTGAAGAGACAAACTTCAGGAGTGTGTGTGACACTAACAGCCAGTACCTGTACCCATTGAGCCACCTCTTCGACCCCTGGTTTCTCTTTATTACAACTGTGTGTGTATGACGTGTGTATGGGCATGGCTGTTGACGTCAGAGGACAACATTGTTGAATCAGTTCTCTTCCTCCACATTTCTGCAGGTTCCAGGGATCCAACGCCTGCTCAGCAAGCACTTTATCCATTGAGCCATCTTGCCAGCTCTCCCAATCTTCTGATCTAGGAAACAGAACCAAGACTGTGTTGTAGCTGAAAGCCACTGGTGGTGCTCTTGTTTAAAACTCTACTTTATTTGGGGCGTTTAGGCCTCTACCTCCCTTCTACCAATTCCCCAACCTGAAGTAGGTGAGAAGAAAGGTCCTGGGGAGAGGGGACCAGACCCCTTCACTTCTCCCCGCTAGTCATTGTCAAGAGGTCTTTTAGAGCTTTATACCAGTCTCCATCAATGCAGACGCAGCTAGCAGGCCCCTCCACGCCGCTGTGCCCTGAAGCGTTACTCTCCCTCTGTCTGCTCTAAACTGTCTCTGGTCTCTCCAGACTCTCCACGCCATATGCCAACACTGTACTCCACCAAACGCCACATAGTCTCTTTTGTGGCCTCATATTTAATACGCTCAGAGTCCTAGACCACACCCCCTTACGAAGCAAGTGGAAGGCTGTTACCAGGTGGCAAAGATCACACCCCGCATGTGACAATTAACAGGTGTGGGCAAACTATAGCCCAACTAAAATCCCACACTTGGGATTAAAACAGAAGTATTTTTACATAACATACAAAGAAACCAAGACTTCCATTACATTGTGTCTTCAAATATAAAGAAAAGAATGACTGTAAAATTGTCCTGTAAAGAGAATAGCTGTATGTGCCCACATAGCCCTCCCTCCATCTACTTTAGATGTCTCTTTTATTTCCTCTTCTGAGTGAGATTCAAGCATCCTCCCTTGGCCCCTCTTTGTTACTTAGCTTCTTTGGGTCTGTGGATTGGAGCATAGTCATCCTGTACGTTATGGCTAACATCCACTTGTAACTGAGTACATACCATGCCTCTCTTTCTGGGTCTGGGTTACTTCACTCAGGATGATCTTTTCTAGTTCCGTCCATTTGCCTGCAAGTTTCATGATGTCCTTGTTTTTAATAGCCAAGTAGTATTTCATTGTGTAAATGTACCACATTTTCTTTTTCCATTCTTTGGCTGAGGGACAGCTTAATGGTTTCTAGTTTCTGGTACTATGAGTAAAGCTGTTATGAACATAGTTGAGCAAATGTCCTTGTGGTATGGTGGAGCATCTATAGACATATCATCCCTAAGGAAATAAAAGCAGTCATTAAAATCTCCCAAAAAGAAAAAGCCCAGGGCCAGATGGTTTTAGCGTAGAATTCTACCAGACTTTCAAAGGAGAGCAAATAGCAATACTCCTTGAACTCCACAATAAAAGAAACAGAAGGAACATTGCCAAATTCATTCTATGAAGCCACAGTCACCCTGATACCTAAATCACTCAAAGACTCAACAGAGAAAGAAAATTTCAGACCAATTTCCTTTATGAACATTGATGCAATAATACTCAATGAAATACTTGCAAGCCAAATCCAAAAACACATCAAAACATCCTCTACCATGATCAAGTAGGCTTCATCCCAGGGATGCAGGGATGGTTCAACATATAAAAATCCATCAAAGTAATTCACCACATAAACAAACTGAAAGAAAAAAAAAACTACATGATTATCTTGTTAGATGCAGAAAAAGCCTTTGACAAAATCCAGAACCCTTTCATGTTAAAAGTATTGACTAGACCAGGGATACAGGGCATGTACTTAAACATAAAGGCAGGGTACAGCAAGCCACTAGCTGGCATCAAATTCTGTACCTTAATAGTAGGTTACTATCACGGCAGTTATATCCCATCCAGCAGAACCTGATGGGAGGAAAGCCTTCTTTCCCATCTGATTCCCTTGTCTTCTTTAGTGAAACTGGATTAGAGAAGGCCTCCTCGGAAATTTACTGTAAGGCCAGGGACAACAGTGACCTTAGTGTGGCTGGGGTGTTCTTCACCTGTGAAGGAGAGCTGGTCTGACTCGTGGTTCCCAGCCCAGACATCTTTTATAACCAAGATGCTAGGCACAGGGGAGCATGCCTGTAATCCCAGCACTGGGAGGCTAGGGTGGAGGGTGGTTTACAACCTGGATGAACGACATAGTAAGGTTCAAAAAACAAAACCAGAGTAAGACAAAAGCCTAAATGTCCTCATTCAGGTCACAGCCCAGAAAGCACTTGGAATCTCTGGATTTGAAACCCAGACTGCCTGTGCTTTATAATTTCCCCAGGGCTTCTAGAATGTCCCCAGGGTTGAATCCTACTGCTCTGGAACAGAAAGAGTCAATTAATTGCTCTTACTAATTAATACAATTCATGAGAGTAGAAGTAGTCCCATATCTGGGTGTGCACTGGCTTGGGGGAAAGGGCGCTGTTCAAATTACATCGATTCCCTGGCTGCACATTCCTGACTGTTGGAAGCAGTGACTTCCAACCCTAGGTGTCTCTTACTCAGCCCTCATCTATGCCAGCTGTTCCGAGTGATGGTGAGCCAGTGGCGCAAAGGTTTCCTTTACAACTGTCTAGCAGTGAATCACGCCGACTCCCATTTCACGGGTCAAGAAACGAACGCTCAGAGCAGGTAGTGGCCTGACCCACATGACCACATAAGGAAGCCTCTGAAGCAGGTCTGTCTAACTTTGAAAGCTGTCCCAGTTTCCCAGATCCCAGTCATTGCATTATGGACCTAGTGGAAAGCTTTCTCTGCTCTTCCCAAAACAGCCACAGGCTAGGGGAAGGCAGCCTGAGGCTGTGGCTCTTTTTCCAGCTGCCCCCGAAGCCTGGGTGGGGCGCCCTTCCCCAGAGGAGATGGCTGGTGTTGCCTGGTGTTTGGCCCCGTCCTAGTCACCAACTTTTGAGGGAGGAAGAGTAGACCTGCCCCACTCCTCATTTGCATACTCTTCTTAAGAAACTAAGAGGCAAAAGCAAACACTCTCTTGCTTTTTGAGAGCTTGAGGGATTTTTTTCAGTCACATGACAGAAAGATGTCTCCATTCCCCTCATAAGACCAAGGAGATGCAATGTCAAGATGACCTGAAACCTTAGCTCTGCTTTGCAACTCTGTGTTTTCATCTTCCTAGGTCATGACGTAGTGCAGCTTGAAGGTGGGTGCTGGGGGACTTGGGTGCCAGACCTAACTCTGTGCTACCTGTAGGTATACAACTTAAAGTCCATGAGTTTCACTTTCTCCGTCCATCAACTCACTCAGGATTGTGTGGGGACAGTTACAGGAACTCTGGAATGCCAGGCCTGCCAGCAGCCTTTGAGGTACCAGAAGGAGAGGAATATGCTGGCCTGATGCTAAGACTCAGGACACCTGGGACTGAAAGCTTTGTCAAGTGTTTTCTGGCACCCATTCAGGGACCTTATGTCCCCAAGACCCAGAGTGGCTCCAAGTGGCCGGCTGTGTTAGAGATCACATTGCTTGTGCCCATTCTGGCTCCACCTGCCTCAGCCCCTAGTGTGTGGACAGCTCACAGCCAATACTTAAAGCCCAGATAGTTGAAACTTTAGAGTTTGTGGCTAGTGTAATGTAAATTTGGCCCCAGGCCTGGCTCCTAGAGATCTCTGCTCCCCCAGGGCCCCCTCTGCACCTGTTGTCTCTGCCTTTGTTCCCTGTTATTTTCCAGCCAGCACTGGGCACATGCTCAGACAGTGTTGAGTGAAGGCCGAAGGTGGAGAGATGAATGAATTTGCTTTTGACGACACCTCTCAAGTGCTTGCCCTAGCAGGCTGTTTAGCTGTTGGCTAGCTGCTTGCTTGCTCAGCTTCACTTTATTGTGTGGGCCATCTCTTTAAAGATTTTTCTAAAAATAGGGTGCTCTAAATTCGGTGCCATTTCCCAAGGTTGTGACAAATACCCAGAGTTTCTCACAACTGTAACTTTTACACCAGGTCCACTAAGAAGATGTGTCTGGGCTCTGGCTCCTTTGGGCCTCTTATTAAGCCATTTACCAGAATAATAACCTTTTTTGAGCTACCCAGGCAGTGGGTACTTGCGGGGGGGGGGGGGGTGGAGGAACAAGGGACAATGTGGAAGGTAAGAGGGAAGACCTCAGAGGATAAGGAAGGGACACTAGCAGTCAGGGTTTGGATCTGTCCCAGCTAATGGCCCGAGTTGAATGGAGAGGTACTGGCTGGGCTGCCATCTGACTCTTAGGGAAATAGGCTCAGGGGTGCTTGGATCTCTGGCGTGGTCACCATTTCGTGTTTTCTGTCGCAAGTCTGAGCAGGGTCATGTGGCCAGTAACTATCTGAGAAGTTTTGTGGGCAGCCGGCTTTGATGTCCTGCTTTTCATTAATTCTGTCGTGAGTCACTCGACCTCTCCTTATGCCCCAGTTTCCAAATTTTACAGCCCTCTGTTCACACTATAATGATGGCTGACCTTGCCAAGTGGCCTTATCCCAACCCCCATCCCAAACAGGATCCTCACCAACTCAGCCTGTTTACGTGACAGTGTAGACTTGGGTTCCAGCTGAGGCTTTGCAAGGACAAGGCCATGTCACCCTAACCAATGAAATACTTCCCAGGCCTTGGTATTCACCTTTGAATGCCCAGAACAATGATATTCACATCTCATCCTGGTAAAAGGTAACCGTCTCTTAGGAACAGAGGGGAAGTCCAATCCCTGCCCTACCTCATTTACTGCATGTTAGTTTGGCAGGACCACTGGCCAGTGACACGCCTTTCTGTCTGCGGATTGTCTTGGTAGCTGGCTGCGGGGTCACTTCTCCAGTGGCTACACCTTAGCTGTTTGTATCTGTGTCCTCACAGCGGCCAGTTCGCCATCGTGAAGAAATGCCGGGAGAGGAGCACAGGGCTGGAGTACGCGGCCAAGTTCATCAAGAAGAGGCAGAGCCGGGCCAGCCGTCGGGGCGTGTGCCGGGAGGAGATCGAGCGGGAGGTGAGCATCCTGCGGCAGGTGCTGCACCCCAACATCATCACGCTGCACGACGTCTATGAGAACCGCACCGACGTGGTGCTCATCCTTGAGCTGTGAGTGGGGCGCTGGGACGTGGTGAGGGGGAAGCGGGTGGGCAGCAGAGACAGGCCAGGGTAATGGAAACGCCAGCCACAGGCCCCAGGGCTAACAGCGACCAGGCCAAAGCTCAGCCCGGAGAGCATAGTTTCCTTCTTTCTCACTTATCCACATCCTCCTAAAATGGAGCCAGAGGAGCCAGGCAGCCAGCGTAACAAACAGTGGCCTGACTCTTGCTTTCATTGGATTTTGGAGATCAAAGTGAAGAAACTAGTGATTCCGACTTATTTCTTGGCCGGAAGAGCATTTATGATCGTGAGCAGGAGCAGAGGGTAGCATGGGTAACAGAGGCTGTCAGAGAGGGATCTGCCTTTCCAACTCGGCAAAACCCTTCTTTAGCCCTTCCCTGGGGAAAAATCCACCCCACTGGCAGGACGTTTAATACTTGTCTTATTACAGTGATAGCCACTATTTAAAGAACCCTGCATTTGCAAGGTGTCTTGTGTTTGTCCTAGCTTTAAGGAGTCTTACTACCTCAGAGAGGTTATTTTATATTCACTCTGATTACCTTATGTCACCCTCATAGTGGTACGATCACAGAGTACCACTTTTACAGATCTTAGCGTACCCATTTTACAGATCAGAGTACCAAGGAGTCAACATCCCATAGCCGGGAAATATCAAGGCTGAGACTGCCACCTACAAAGCCAAGCACATGAGTTACCGCTTCTTCGTGATGGCCTTGCTAGGAAGAACTTCACAGTGGTTGGTGGAATTTAGTGATGCCAAGACCAGCTTGGTTGGCTGCTCTGATGTCCTCCTGAATGAGTCCCCCTGGCATGGGCAAGTGGAGCCTGGTGGGTAGCAGGGTCTGAGTCAGGCTGTGGCACAAGTCACAGTAGCCCCAGCCAGCCAGCCAGCAAGACCCCACAACAAGAGTGCTCTGAGCCTCAAGAGCATGTGGTGCACACCTGTCAGTCAGCACAGGAGTGGGGTGTTTGTGCCAGGATGTCTTGATTTTGTGACTGTGGGCAAGTCACCTGTGAACCAGGAAGTTTCTCTAACCTGCCTCCAGATTGAGTGGAACACATGACGTTTGAGATTGCTTTAGCCTGAGACTTATCAGCACACTGGCAAGATCTAAATGTAACTAGCAAATGGGAATTTGCATCCTCTCACATTGGATTCTTGCATTATTGACCTTGGTGTTTAACGTCATAGAATTGTCAACACTCTCCCCTTATCTAGAGCCCGGTGTCCTCTGTTTTTGCTTCCATGGACCCCCTTGCAAAATGAACTGGTTTCTGTCTGTGTCTCCCTGGCCCGGACAGGAGCCTGATGAAGGCCTTCCTCTCCTTTCCCAGGGATGGTCAGTCATGTGGACACCCCACAGTGCATACACTAACAGTCACTAGTTAGCCTTCTGATTCCCAGCCGATAGTGACAAGCCCATCTCTCTGAAGAGGCCAGAGTCACTTCTTTAAATGGCTGTTATTCCCCTCTGCCCCCCCCCAAAAAAAACCCACAGGAACTACAAAGAAACACATCATCTGTACTCCTCTAGGGCAAACACAGCCTCTTGTGTTTCTCTGTGGTTCCTTCCAATCTTTATCACTTTGTGTATAATTTTACAATTTTCTGTTCTGTTTTTTCTCCAGCTAACACAATCCCACATATAGCCTTTCCCCCTTAAATAGCTATATCGTGTTTCATTAAATTACACACCAGTGTTTCTCCACTGATGTACATTTGCTTATGATTTTCCAGCTGTTACGCTGTCCAAGTTTTACTGATAAAAACCTTTCTTTCCAATGGTTTTCCACATTTTCTTTTTAATTAGTTATTTCATCTGAGTCTGGAGGAGTGGAGGATTAAGTTAAGGGCAGACACGTATAGTTTCTTGGTGACTTCATTTCCAAAGGATGCAGGGACAGGGCAGTGTTTCTATTTGCCTTCAAATAGAAGGCACATTTATTTTAACATATGTGCCTTTCTTTATTCATCTTTATAGTTAAAAATCAGTATGCTGTCATTTTAATTGGCTTTTATTTAACTGCTGGGAAAGGGTTCATTTCCCCGTTTGTGGAACCCTAGCATTTGGGGTATAAGATGCCTCTGCCCTGTCTCCAGTTCTCCCAGCAGGGTTCATGACCAGCCCGTACATACATGCTGGAGTCTTGTGAGTGCAGGTGCACCATGGGTAATATCAGACCCCACACAGGTGCTCCTGGGAGCTGCTAGGCTTGTGGAGTTCTAGCTGTCCACAGTTTCTGTCTCCTCTTTTACTTGGAGGTTGCCTCATTGTGCTTGGGATGATAGGCTGAGGAATACTAAGGGTTTATGAAATTAGAAAAGAGACAAGTGTGACCATGCTCAGACCATGCTTGCTGGGCTCTAAGGAAGACTTCCCAGGGGAGGGGGACTTCCCAAGGGAGGACTTCCCAGGAGAGGACTTGAGAAGATTTTTGCTTGGACTTGGTGACTCTTTTTTGTTTTGTTTTGTTTTGTTTTGTTTTCAAGACAGGGTTTCTCTATATAGCCTTGACTGTCCTGCTGGCCTTGAACTCACAGAGATCCACCTGCCTCTGCCTCCTGGAGTGCTGGGGATTATAGGCATGTGCCACTACACCCAGGTTGATTTGGTGCCTCTTGTTTGGCTGATCAGAAGTTTTTGGTATTCAGGTCCTCACTGGGCAGTAGGTTTGCCTAGTGGTTAGACATAAGTGCTAGTGTCCAGTTGTTTACTTTCAGAATTTACTCATTTATTTGTCAGTGTCTTTTTCACATAGCATCTCACTGATGTTCTAGACCTCATGACACTCCCAGCTCAGCCTGGTGGTGGGTTTATACATATGTGACATCACACATGTATAATGTGTGCACATGTATGTGTCCAGTATATTACACATGTGTGTGGAGGCCAGAGGAGGACATCCAGTGTCCTGAAATACCATTCTCTGTCTTGTTTCCCTGAAACAGGGTCTCTCCCTGAACGTGGAGCTGAGCTGGCAGTCAGCAGACCTGATCCTCCTGTTCCTGCCTCCCACAGTGCTAGGGTTACAGGTGTGCATGGCAACCCCAGCTTTTCAGTGGGTGCTGAGGATTTGAACTTGGGTCCTCGTGTTTACAGAACAGTCACTCTTAGCTGAGCCATCTTCCCAGCCCCTCTCTGGCAGTTTTGGTGGGTGAATTGACTCTGGTCTCAGGGTCCTCTTTAGATGCTGTTGTCTTGTATAGTGCTTCCTTTAATTTCTGCTGAAGAGGCCAGTACTAGAAGACATGCCAAGCCCTGACTCCTGTTCCTTTCCAATGTCTTTATCCCATCTCTGGCCATCTTAGGGGCACCTGCTTATGGTCATGGCAGTTGAAGGGAGGATTAGGAAGGATTCCGTATTCTGTGTAAGATGACTTCTGTATAGCACTAAGACTATATTCAGAACCTCAGTATCTGAACCCATGTGATATGTGGGGAATGGCCCTTTGCAGCTCTAAATGGCCGGGTCCTCCTGGACCTCCAGGATTGCAGCAAGTGATGCGCTGGCAGGTGCTCCCAGGTGATGCTGATGTTTCCTAGGCCCAGCAGCTGTGGCAGCACTATCCCTTCATTGCCTAGGCAGGTCGTTTATACAGTCAGCAGAAGAACTCTGGAAAGCGTTTCACCAGGTACACCAACCTGCAAAGGAGAGTGTTGGCATGTATTTTTTTTTATCTGTTTTATTTAGGTTTCTTATGCCTCTTCCTCCCTTCACCCCAACCCCTTCCAATACTCCAACACCAGGAGGAAAGAAAGAAGGTTACTGGGGAAAGGGAGTGTAATTCTCTTTAGACTACTTCCTGCTGGTTAGGGTCGTCAGGTTCCTTGGGGCAAGTCCACTCTCTGTTTCTGGACATCTCCAACTTCCTCCTGTCAAACCACAACAATAGCAACCAGGAGCAGCAGGGGGGAGCAGCAGCTCTCTTCTTCCTTCCCCTGACCCTGTGCCCCTGTCCCTCTCTGGTCTCTGGCATATATTCCCTCTCTGAGTCACCAGAACTAAACTATCTACAGCTTGTGAAGATCATGCCCCTCTCAGAGCCCGCATGAGGCAAATAGTCTGCTGCTGTGGACAATCTGAAGCATCCCCATATCCTACATGTTAAAAAAACATGTTTACATGACTTTTTAAAAAAAATATTTATTATGTATACAACGTTCTGTCTGCATGTACATCTGCATGCCAGAAGAGGGCACCAGATTTCATTACAGATGGTTGTAAGCCACCATGTAGTTGCTGGGAATTGAACTCAGGACCTCTGGAAGAGCAGACAGTGCTCTTAACCGCTGAGCCATCTCTCCAGCCCCATAAGTAAGCTTTTAAAGAAACTAAAATTCTCACTACAGGAGAAGGGATTGACTCTGAGAATACTATTACAGAGGAGAGGAGGCCAGATCCTTAGCCTTTCTTCTTTATATTAAAACTGGAGAGATGGCTCTGTGGTTAAGGGGATTGGATGTTCTTCCTGAGGACCTAGATTCAATTCCCAGCACCTACAAGACAGCTGGTAAATGTTTGTGTTAGGAATTATAAAAAAGATGTGTAGAGGTTACAGAAGTTACACTCGGGTCCACAGATCACACCACGAGATTGGTTCCATGCGGGAGGTTTATTAGGTAGAGGGGGGTTACAGAGAGGGAGGTAGATAGAGATAGAGAGACAGAGAGAGGGAGAGAGAGAAAAAGAGAGAGAGACAGACAGAGAGAACGAGAAGAAGAGGAAGCGAGGAGGAGAGAGACAAGGGGAGGGGCCCCAGTTCTCTTATAGGGGGTCCAGAGCATGCGAGGTGGTTCCAGGTGGTCAGCAGGTGGTCTGGGTGTCTTTCCAAATGCCTGATACCTGCCGGGTCTGCCAGGCCCCAGGGGCTGCCTGTAGAAATGCCTGCTTGCTGATCCCAACAGTTTGTAACTCTGATTCCAGGGGATCTGATATTTTCATACCAATACACATAAAATTAAATAAATTATTTTTAAAAACCTGGAGAGGTTTGATTTGGGGGGTGAGCTGAAAGAAACTTGGAAGAAGATAGGAAATGATCCTGGACAAAGGTCTCAAAACTGAGAGGCTCTTGGTAAAAAAAAAAAAAAAAAAACTATGTCACCAGAATCATAGTGACAGCATGAGCTCATTGCCTCCTGCATGCTAGGCAAGTTTCTATCTTTGGGGTTTATCCCCAGCTCAATGTTTTTGTTTTTTGAGACAAGGTGTCTTGTAGCCTTGGCAACCCTTAAACTCTCCATGTAGACAAGGATGGCCATGATCTTATGATCCTCCTGTCTCCACTTTCTGAGTCTTGGAATCACAGATGTGTGCCACCACACTAAGTTTATGAAACTTAGGAGCAAACCTATGCTTCCTGTGTGCTAGGCCAGCACTGTGCCAGCTGAGTCACCAAACTCCTTCTGAACAGCGTCTTGCACACAAGATACTTCAGAAGCAATCTAATCTATATGGAGAGACACGGTGGAGCCCAGTGTGACCTCGGCTGCCTCTGCACAGGCTTGTCGGAGGCAGTGTCTGGGTGGCTTTGAGGTGTCCTCATTTCCTGCGTCACTTCAGGATGGGCTTCAGGATGTGGAGAGGGCAAGGTGAAAGGAACACACTATGACTTGCACTCAGGTGAAGTGGCTTTAATCCTGGTTCTGTCACTTATTAGCTGCGTCAGGGAGGGCTCAAGTGTGCTCTCTTTGACCCCAGTTTCATCATAAATGGGGATCGAGAAGTAATCTGCATTCTTCCAGGAGGATATGAGGGTCAAGTGACTATTGCAGAAGGCATATTGTAGGAATGGTGACCTTTAAACAAAACTTTATTTGAAACCTCCTGCAGTGACACTGTTCCTAGTGTTTACTTGCAGGACTTATCAAGGACCTCCCAGCACTGATTCAGCCTTCTTGAATCAGGATTCCTCCCAGCCTGGAAGTGGCCAGGAGACATCTTTTCTCATTTTAGTTCCAAGAAGAAACACTGACGTCCAGGAACTTGCATACAGCCCATCCCAAGGTTAAGGTCTTGCAAGTACTGGGCCTCCACCCTAGCCCTTTGGGGGACAGACTCAGGGTGTCCCTTGCAGCATCTGTGAGGTTCCAGCACCTGCCCCAAATCAGGTTGCTGGGTGATATCACCACGAGACACAGAAAATGCTGGGCTAGCCTATTCTTCAGCACCCAATCAACTCTTTAGGGCCACACCCAGCTCACTCTGAGCAGCATGGACAGTGAATGAAGAAAGAAAGAAAGAAAGAAAGAAAGAAAGAAAGAAAGAAAGAAAGAAAGAAAGAAAGAAAGAAAGAAAGAGGGAGAGAAAGGGAGAAAGAAAGAGAGAGAAAGAAAGGAAGGAAGGAAGAAAGAAAGAAAGAAAGAAAGAAAGAGAAAGAGGAAAGGGAAGGACAGGATTGCTCCTAGGTACGGTGGAGGAGCAGGTCTATTATAGATGTGTGAGAGAGCGTAGCCAGAGGCAGACACATCTGGGAGAGTCCAGAGTAGCCATGACTGAGCCATGTGGGGGAGAGGGGAACCAAGTACAGCATCCAGGAGGCCAAAGGTGCAAAATTATACAAGAGAAGGCGGGTAATCAAAATGTCTGGATTATATAATGAGGAGCCTCTGGGGGAAGGGCAGCCCAGCTCTTGGGCTGGAAAATTCAGGGCAGAGGGCAGGCTATGCCAGCCGTACCCGTAACAAGTAGGGACTGAGGGATGCTGGGAGGACCTGGAGGCCCGGTCCACACTAATGTGTTAAATGGACACCTCAGCTGCTTGTTTGAAACTTAACAAACAGCAGGTTTGCTCCAATGTGCACTATGTCCCTTGCTCCCTGGGACCTAAAATAAACACTAGCCCTGTTGCTGTGATTTAAAAATACCCCGACAAAAACAACTTAAGGACAGGTTTACTGTGACTCACAGTTTGAGGGTGCTGGTCCATTGTGGACCAGGAGAGGTCTACTGGTCACATTGCAGGCACAGTCATGAGTCAGAGAATTGCTAATGCATAGCTCACTTCTTTTTATTCAGTCCAATAAAATCGACTATTGACCACATGTAATTCTAAATTCAATAGTAGCCACACTGAATAAGTAAAAAGTAATACGTGAACTAATGCTAATAATAATTATATTATTAGGAATAGTGTTTCCTCAAGATCCAGCTATACCAATCCTAGGCATATATCCAAAAGAGGCTCAACTATCCAATAAGGACATCTGCTCAACCATGTTAGTAGCAGCTTTATTTGTAGTAGCCAGAAGCTGGAAACAGCCCAGATGCACCACAGTTGAGGAATGGATACAGAAATTGTGGTACATCTACACAATGAAATATTACTCAGCAATAAAAAACAAGGAAATCATGAAATTTGCAGGTAGATGGTGGGAACTGGAAAAGATCATCCTGAGTGAGGTATCCCAGAAACAGAAAGACACTCAGGGTACATACTCACTCATAAGTGGATACTAGACATATAATATAGGATAAACATACTAAAATCTATAAACACCTAAGGAAGCTAATCAGGAAGGAGGACTCGGGCTAAGATGCTCAATCCCCATTCAGAAAGGCAAAGAGGATGGACATTGGAAGAGGGAGAAAACAGGGAACAGACAGGAGCCTACCATAGAGGCCTCTGAAAGGCTCTACCCTGCAGGGTATTGAGGCAGATGCTGAGACTCATAGCCAAACTTCGGGCAGAGTACAGGGAATCTTATGAAAGAAGGGGGAGATAGAAAGACTTGGAGAGGACAGGAGCTCCACAGAGACAGCAACAGATCCAAAAAGTCTGGGCACAGGGGTCTTTTCTAAAACTGATACTCCAGCCAAGGACCACTCATGGAGATGGCCTGGAACCCCTGCACAGAGGTAGCCTATGGCAGTTCAGTATCCAAGTGGCCTCCATAGTAATGGGGACAGGGACTGTCTCTGACATGAACTCAGTGGCTGGCTCTTTGATCATCTCCCCCTGAGGGGGAGCAGCCTTACCAGGCCACAGAAGAAGACAATGCAGCCACTCCTGATGAGACCTGATGGACTAGGATCAGAGGGAAGGGGAGGTCCCTTTTCAGTGGACTGGGAGAGGGACACAGGTGGGGAAGAGGAAGGGTGGGACTGGAAGGGGAGGACAGAGGGAGGTACAGGGGGGATACAAAGTGAATAAACTGTAATTAATAAAAATAAAAACAATTAAATAAAAATAATAATAATTGTATTGACCCGAACACATACTGACTTTAATATGTAGGCAGTGTGAGGTTATTAATAAGTAATATATATCATACGATACACATGTACATAGATATTATTATATACATTATTATGTATATATATTATGTAGATATTATTATGTATACATATATACATAATGAGTAATATGTACACATGTGCGTATACATGTATATACATGTAATATATTGAGTATTACATGTAATATATACATGTAATACATTGAGTAATATAGATTACTCAATAGTAACCTGTATGTGTTCTAAGTCTACATGAGCTGATGTGGATTTGACACTTGGAGCACATAGCTGCTTATAGATATTATGCTAGTTAAAGTAAATAGTTCTATTTAAACAGGAAACTTGTGCTTCATGAAGAAATTTTATACTGTATCAGTTTTTATATTAAAATTAAATTCAATAAGAAAATTCAGTCTTTTAGTCACATTGTCGTATTTCAGGTGCTCAGCAGCCATGCATGTTCAGTGGCTGAATATTGTTGAGCGACTAGACGGAGAGGGTTACTGAGATGGCTTCAGCCGATGGAGGTGCTTGTTCGCAGGCCAGGACGTCCATGTGCACCATTATGGAGGCGTGGAAAAGGCTGGAACCTGAATTCCGTAGTTTTCTAGAGATTGTTTTATGAAGTTAGGGACCACGTCTAGATTATCCTGAGTCCATGGAGAAAGCAGATTTCATAAAAATCAAAGAAAGGAAGCTTTTGGCCAATCTGCTCTTTCAGGTGAGAAAACTCTTGCCTAGAGCAGTCTACACCACAGGCCTCAGGTTGGAGTTGCCTGGCTGTGGCTCTTCCAGAGCACTACATGCACCTGTAGGTCCACTGGTCTGGAGTCTCTGGGTAACCCCATCTCATGGCCTGCTGGGTAGCTCTGCATTGTCCTCCATCCCCGCACAGTTCCCTCTCTGGGGCCCACCGAGCCCTGAGGCATCCTTGATATCCAGGTGGAAGTATCCACGCCCAGAGCTTTGCCTGGCGCAGAGCAATCACTTCAGGAAACAGTGGGAGCCACACCTGGGTGACTGATGAGGTGGTTTTAGAGTTCAGGAAGCGAAGGCCTCAGCGTGAACCAGTGTGGGGAGATGGGGGCGGGGCTCTTCCTTTGAGAGGGTTCTGTCCCCCAGGCCCTAGTGTGGCCCTGTGATGGGAGTGGAGCTCTTTCCTTATATGCAGTCTGAGATGACTCGAAGTCTTTATCTCACTGTCTGGGACAATGGGCCCTTTATACCGTTGACTAATCTCCTCCATTGTCTTGACGAATAACACCTGGCCTTCCTTGGAACTCTCCTTATCAAGCATGCCTCAGCCACCTGGGTTCACTCCGCCACAGAGTTCCTAAGGTAGGGATAGGCTGAAAAAACTCCAAACTTTGACATTTTCCTTTTTATTTTTTTAATTAATAATTCTATTTTAAAAATACTCCTCTTTGGGCCAGTGAGATCTCTCAGAAAGCTGCTCAGTAAGTAAGGGTACCTGCCATCAAGCCTGACAATAGGAGTTTGATTTCTGGGACACATACATTGGGAGGAGAGAATCACCTTCAAGTTGTTCACACACTCACACACACTCACACCAAGCGACACAGAGAGACAGATAGGCACAGAAACACATACAGTACGCTTATTTTCCTCAGCTCCTACTGTGTGCTCTAAGCGTCAAGAGGAGCCGGACGGCTTCATCAGCACTGTGCTTAGACATTTTCTCACCCAGGTACCCAGTCTCATCACTCACAGGTCTGACCTTCCATAAGACACTGCACAAAATTCGGTGACATTTCTCTGCTTTCTTATCACTTCCATTGACTGATGCCAGGTTCCTCAGTTCTATTTGCAAACCTCCCCAGAATGGCGGTCGCCATCTGTACTTCTGTGTTCTCTGCGGAACCACCCAGCTACTTTCAGGCTGTGTTGAGCCTCCTCTCCTCTCTTTCTCAGCCCGCCCCTCCCCAGAACCATGCTCTGCTGTTTACTTAGGACACTGAAGACTTATCCCAGCATGCATCTCGCAACTCACGTGGCCTCACTGTCTTACTTCCGAAGCCACTTCCATAGTTTTAGTTTGTGTTTATTTGTTTGGTTTTTGGTCACAGTATCGCCCCACTCGATACAAACATCCTGTGTTAGGTTCTTCAAGCAGCTGTACAACAACATACCACAAAATGGTATTTATTTCTTACACTTTCTAAGGCTGTGAAATTCAAGGTTAAGGTACTGGGAGACTTGTCTTGGGGGAACTTGCTTCATAGATAGTGGTCTTCCTGTGTAACTGAAAGCTTTCTGTTTGGGGGTCACAGGAAACACGGAGGCAGACTGTCTTTTGGGGTAAGAGACTTATTAGAAAAATTATTAGTGCCATAAACTGACAGGCAGACATGGCAAGGGTCTTAAAGAGAGTGTAGGCCCACGAGGGCTAAGTGATCGACTTCGTAGTTTTCAGAGGGGACCGAGTGATGCCATGCTGTGTGATTGACAAGTATAGTAACTCACGCTTGTGATCAGGCTGTGTCTGATTCCCCGGTGGTAGGAAAAGGGGAAAGATTTGGTCCTTTATTAATATGTGTGTCTGTCATACAGGGTGTGCTGCCTGAAGCCCCTTACTGCTTAGGGTGCTTATAAAACTTCAGATGGGGGAATGAGGATTATAGGCTCACAGACAGCCATACCTGTTCTGTTTTGTTTTGTTTTTTTTTTTTTTTTTTTGCTTGTGTTTCTTTTCTGTTTTTAATGGCAGCTGTGAAGGTAGAGACAGAAAGAGGACTGAGTGGCTGGTAGCCCAAACCTACAGTTATGACCTCAGCAATTGCAAGTTCTTTGTTTCATCCTAATTTCCTTTTGTTTCATCTTGGTTCTGTCCTTTCTGAGGTAGGGTCTTCCTCTGTATCTCTGGCTGGCCTGGAATTGGTTATATTGACTGGGCTGGCTTCAAGTTTGTGACAGTCCTCTTGCTTTTGTCTCTCAAGTGATTGAGACTATGGATACATAATTTTAATTATTATACATTCCTGACTTCACAGAATTATTTGTAAGTTACAGAAGAGCTAAACAAGGCTAAAGAAACCATATATGTATGATATATGATATGATATGATATGATATGATATGATATGATATATATATGATCCTTCTACATAACTCTGGCTATCCTAAAACACAGAAGTCTACCAGGCTCCATCTCCTAAATCCTGGGATTAAAAGCATGTGCCACCAAGCCTGGCTAAACTGTAGAATTTTAAAAGATAATGCAGATTGATGCCAGGACTATGTGCATGGCTTGTTTGGTAAAGTGCTTGCTACATAAGCTTGAAGACCTAGGTTCAAATCCAGAGCCCCCACATTAAAGTTACCTATCTGTACTTGTTGCACCGAGGAAGAAGAGATAGGAAGAGCTTGCTGGCATCCATTCTAGCTGAATCCATGGGCTCTGGGTTTAGCAAGAGACCCTGTCTTAAAATATAAGGTAGAGAGAACACTTGAGACAGATGCTTGTCCTTAACCTCTTGCTTCTAGCTACCTGTGTACACAAAAGTATACACATGCAGCTCAAGGTATAAAGTGTCAGTGGAAATGCAGAATACTTAATGGGATCAGACACTGGGTCTGGAGAGCTCCCAAGTGGGCAGTACCATGAGGAGGAAAAAATCTTGAGTCTAGGACAGTTAGGAATTTGTTACCTGGTGATGTACAGGGCAAAGGCATATTGGAGCGGTCCATGACAGTGATGGGCTGCTGTGCTGTGCTGGAGCCTGTGGTTTCTCCTTTCGTGAATCTTGGGTGAGGGGATTGTATCATTCGTTGGGCTGGTCGGTTCAATGAATTCTCAGGAGACAATTTTTTTTTATTAATAATTCACTTATATTCTCCGCCTTCTGGGTGTGCAGGGTAGATGGTACTTGTTCATATGTCTAAGTGAGATACCAAGTCAGGGGCTGGGGAAGTGGCTTTCCAGGTAAGGGCGCTGGCTTGCTGCCAACCATGACTGGAAGGAGAGAACTGACTCCTGCAAGGTTTCTTCTGACTTCTGCCTGTGCCGTGACCTGTATGCACCAGCTAACTAACTAGCTAGATACCAGGTCATCCTACCTTAGCATTCATACCAAATGGACCAACTGCTATTCTATCTGAAATGTAATTCACAATGGGCACAGCTTGCTCTCTACAGAGAAAGTGTAATTTCCAGGGTAAAAAGGGACCTGGGCCTGGAGTACTAGAAGAGGCTTTCCTGTGAATACCCAATAGAAAGAATACAGAAGCAAAGACGGTGTTTGGTGCTGGTTAGACCAAGCAAGAGGTAGGGCTAGGGAGAGTCTATCTTTTAGGCAATCTGAGCCAGGCCTCGCAACATACAAACCTAACTGGGCCTGGCCCTCCCACCTGTGTCTTCCAGAGTGTCCGGAGGAGAGCTGTTCGATTTCCTGGCCCAGAAGGAGTCGTTAAGTGAGGAGGAAGCCACCAGCTTCATTAAGCAGATCCTGGACGGGGTGAACTACCTTCACACAAAGAAAATTGCTCACTTTGATCTCAAGGTCAGTCAGGGGAATAAAGTGAAAGAAGTGTTTAGGAAGAAGGGACCTGGTCCCCTTGTCATGCGTAGGAAGGGTGCAGAGCCCACAGGCCCACCCTGCTCCCCTCCGACTCCAGACTCTGACCTTGGGGGAAGAAATGGCCTTTTGCAAGCATCCACCTCAGTTTCACTCTTCTTATCAAGTCTTCTGCACGTGGGGCTAACTGCAAGAAGCTCTTTGATCAGCTAGAGACACTTTATCTCTTCCGGGGGGGTAGGTGAGACATACTTAAAAAAAAAAAAGCAATATTGAAACAAAACTCACTTCACAAGAAGAAACTTACTGACAAGAGGAAGAGCTAAGTCGTGAGTGGGCAGAACTAGCAGGGTCTGCAGAGTGCTGAGGTTGACTGACACTCTAGACTCAGCGCAGCGTGGCCTTCTGTGTCCTTTGGCTGCTTGCTCCTACCTCACCTCGAACTAGAGCCGCAAGACTGCTTGCAGGGCCCACCGATCATTTGTGGTAACTGGTGTTCAGGGTCGAAAAAGTTCACTGTGACCACATATAACTGCATAGAGGATGACTGTGGTCAACACAGGATTGCTTCCATAGTAACTCTGCTCTGGCCCAGGGACTGATGGGCCTTTACAGATCGCTGACTCATCAAGGCCCCTTTAACTCATGAATGGATTCTTGTTGATACGGGACACCCACCACTATTTCAGTATTTGTTGCTATTCCTTCTTCTTTTTCATTGTCTTCTTCTTCTTGATTTTTTAAGTTTCGGTTTACTTTATTGCTATTGCTTCTTTATTTGCTTTTGAGTCATATTCTTATGAAGTCCAGGCTGACCTCATACTTGCTGTTCAGTCAAGGCTGACCTTGAACTCTTGATTCTCCTGTCTCTGCTTTTCATATGCTGGGCTTACAGGAGTGCACTACCACACCTGGCTGTCCATCCAGTCTTCTATGTAGAAACCCCGCTGCTTTCTCGTGCACTGTGTAGCATTTCTTTCTCAACTTAGCTCTTTTCTCCTTCCTTCCTTCCTTCCTTCCTTCCTTCCTTCCTTCCTTCCTCCCTCCCTCTTTCCCTCCCTCTCTCCTTCCTTCCTGCCTTCCTTCCTTTTTTCTGGTTTTTGGAGACAGGGTTTATGCAGCTCTGTACGTCCTAGAACTCACTCTGCAGACCAGGCTGGCCTCGAACTCATAGATCAGCCTGTCTCTGCCTCCTGAGTGCTGAGATTAAAAGCATGTATCACCATTTGCCTGGCTCGTTCCTTTTTTCTCAGGAGATTGGCGCAGGAGACAGAAAAGAAAGATCAATCATTGTGAGTTGTGACAGAGGGAGTTTGGTGGGGGAGGCTGGTGAGCCCAAAGGACAGACCTCCATCCTGAAGTGATCAGAGAGGGTTCCTGGAGAAGCTGGCGCTTGAATTTTCTAAAGAATGGACAGGGGTTTGCAGAGGGAAAGGACCATCTGAAGAAGAAAGACCAGCTATGCACAAGATCACAGTAACAGCTCAACAAATTCAATGAAGTATAGAAAAAGAGAGTGTGTACATGCCTGGGGAAGAGGCCAGGAGGCAATCGAGAGACGCTGAAGCTGGGCCAAGGAGGGTGCCCTTTAATTACCCTGAATGATATGGGACTGGGTTAGCAAGCATTTATTTCAGCTCAATTCCTCTGGCTGGGAAGATGGACAGAATGGGGTCAGCCGGGCAGCTCGGGACCTAACCAGAAGACTTACGAAGTAATCTAAATGAGGTATGACAAGGGACAGAGGTCAACCTGAGCAGTGCTCAGGTGCCTATTTTCATGTGAAGATAAGCAGCATCCACGATAGCACCAAGTTTTGGTTTGAGGGACCAATCCAGAGAGAATATGACATGCCCGCAGGCTCACAGCGGCCACCCGAGGATGTGGGCTCAGAGCTGTCCCAGCTCTTATTCTAGCATGGTCCCCTCCTGATACCAGTCGTCACAGTTTTTAAAATTATTTCCACTGAAGATATCTTACGGAGGCCCCTCAAATGTCATCAAATAAAAGTCGGGGTTCTAATGGAGGGAGGTCTGGACAAGCTTTGGACAGTGAGGTTGTGGTACACCAGGCAGGTCACCCTCTACCTGGCTTGCGTCTGTGTCTCCATCCTGATAATTCTGTGGGCAATTAACTTACTGTCTTGGGCCTTTACTGGAACCTCCAAACAGGCTCCCTTTGTCTTTTCTCTAGTGGCTGATAGAGGTGGGTGGGTTTGCTCTGGTGAAGGGGAGGCTTGGTTGGCGGCAGCTGTGTTGGGCTTCGTCTTGCCATACACTGGAAGGCGCCTGAACCTTGGTTTTTTCAGCCCTGCTCCAGACAGTGCCACCTACCCGGCGGAGTTGACATAGAGGGGGGCAGCGCTACGTGACGCACGCAGAATGCGTGTTGCGTGCTGTCACTGTTATCTCCCTTCCCAGAGGACTGGAAAAGAAAACACAACTCTTATTACAGTGTTTTGGGCTCTGCGAGGCTAGGAAAATAAACTCGGTAATGCAGAGAGCTAAGACTTGCTGTGAGCTAAGGGGGCTATTTCTAGCTCACAGACTCAGTCTGGACATTTTCCATGGCTTA
This sequence comes from Meriones unguiculatus, assembly GCF_030254825.1. NCBI lineage: Eukaryota > Metazoa > Chordata > Mammalia > Rodentia > Muridae > Meriones > Meriones unguiculatus. The sequence continues at coordinate 22,193,373 of NC_083354.1, read as the reverse complement.
GGGACGGTCATCTGAGTTTGCCCCAGTGCATATAGGGTAAGGTTGCTGCTAAGCCCACCCATGGCCACGCATCGTCGGGTTTGAACTTTTTTTTTTTGGGGGGGGGTTTCAAGACAGGGTTTCTATGTATAGCTCTGACCATCCAGGAGTTTGCTCTGTAGACCAGGCTGGCCTCAAACCTAGATATCCACCTGCCTCTGCCTCCCAAGTACTGGGATTAAAGTTGTGCTGCCACTTGACTCTGAACTTTCTGGTTTCCCCTTCTCCTGGGTGCCTTGGTCTAGGCCCAGATAGGCACCTTTGAGAACTGATGAGTAGCTGGACCACAAACAGATTTCCCTCATGGTTTCGGAGATACCTCCTGTACCCAGAATGTGCTATTGGGCTGGAATTTTCCCACTAATTTGGGGGAATACAGCCAGGTGGTAGCCTGGAAAAGGTTTCTTGATGCCACGTCACTTCCTCCCATCTGAAATTCACATATTCTTCTCAGTTTTCCCTTTTTGTGGTGAGCGTCTGCTTCCCCCTACTTGCTTGTTCTGTTACTCCTCAGCAAGAGGCCTGGCCTCCCTGGGATGCAGCCACCATGCCTTCTCCTGTTACCTCTTCTCTGGGTCCTCTTTTCAGCCTGAAGGAGCCATGGCTGAGGAGGGTCAACTGTCTGGCTGTCTGCCTTAGTCATACGAATGACCTCCTGGGAAGCTGTCTTAGTTTCTTTGCCTGTTGCTATGATAAAAATACCATGACAAAAGCAACTCAGGGAGGATGGGTTTATTCAGCTCACAGTTCGAGGGAATAGCAGATCATGCGGTCATGGCAACAGGAGCTTGAAGCAGCCGGGCATCACGTATAGTGAAGAAGCAGAGAGAATGAATGCATGCTCCTGCATAGCTGACTTCCTCCATTTTATAGAACCCTGGATCCCCTGTTCAGGGAAGGGTCCCACCCACAATAAACACGGGTCTTTCCACATTGGCTAACATGAAGATAATCCTCCACGTGCACAGGCCCATCTTCCAGTCAATTCTAGAGACCATGGATGTGTGTTGCCAGGGCCTTCCTGCTCATCCTGTAAGGCCCAGCGGAAACGTCCTTTCTTCTGGAAAGCCTCTGCCATCTGCCAAAAGTGTAACTAGGAATTAGCCAGCCCCTTTGCTTCTGTTGCCCTCCGTACGAACTTCTTCTGGGAGTGCCGATCTTTGCGAATCATTTCCTTTTGCACAGTTGCCTGACATAGGATGAGTGGCTGGGTGCTGAGTGAATGAACGAGCAAATGAATGAATACCTTAGTGACAACCAAATGTACCCTGGATCTCGTGGGAACTCGGTGCCCTTTCATGAAAGCACCAAAGAGGTTATAGGCAAGGTGCAGTTAGCTCACCAGTGTGCACAACAAGTAAGGACCCACTATCACCCAGGGGACGGCACCTAATGTGTCACAGTCTCTACCTTCCTGGAGCCTGACGTCTTCACGGAGATGGACGTAGCCAGGCTTGGTGAGGAGGCCCTCCGCAATAAAACCTGATAGGTCCTCACTAACCGTGCCCACTTCCAGGGAGTGAGCTCTTTGCCTCAGACAGCATAGGGAGCCTTTCGATGTGTGGTTATAAATGACACAGATTAGAGTAGGTTAGGGTGGACGGGTAAGGTAAAGGTTGTTACCTCATTGGGAGGAACAAGGGCCAACTGCCTCTTGATATCAGGGACCATCAGGCAGGATGTCTGTAGGTCAGAACACCAGGAACTAGGCCTCAGAACTACCCAGAAGCCTCATCTTTCTTTGTACGAAGTCTCAGTACAAATAAAGGCCTTGGAGAGAGTGCTTGTGACGGCCCTGTACTTAGTTAGTTTAGGGAGTTTCTCCTCTGAGCCTGGTGTACCCTTTCCCTCTCCATCCACCAAATCTAGCCTGAGAACCCTCAGATAGAAGGTGGTCCCCAGGACTGATGGTGTAGTAAAGCAAAAATAGTAAACCATGAGGAATGACTGAAGTTGTACATAATCCCGAAGTTCAAAACTCTGAGGAGCTTTGTTTTTATGAATACTAGTAAGAGGGTGTACTCCAGAGCAAGGAATCCCCCCAAAACCCAAGCCTCCACGCTCCTTCCTGTCCAGAATCATTCTTATTGCTGTCTCTATGGTCATGGTGTAATAGAGAGTACTGATCAAGCTTTTTTAAGAGTGATAATGGTAACACATTAAAGACAGTACTTTCTAGAATGCAGCAGGCTCACACCTCTTTTTCCTCACTTGATCCCCATGGCAGAAGAAGGTGATGTCATATTTTTACAAACTAAACATTGATATTCAGAGAGATTAAGTAACACACTCAAGATCACACAAGTATCCAGTGACAGAGTGGCACTTGCTATTCATACAGTTAATCCAGGTCTGGGCTGGGCTATACATCTTGCTTTGTTTTTCTGATACAGGGTCTCATGTAGGCCAGGCTGGCTTCAAACTTGCCCAAAGATGCCCAAACATACCCAAAGATGACCGGGGACATCTGATCCTCCTGCTTATGCCTCCTGAGTGACAAGCATGTATGTACCTGGCATCTCTGGGTGAAGCCTCTCGGATGAGGGTTATGCTAGGTGCCTGTCTGCCAGTATAACAGAATATCATTAATAGTGCCAGTGTGGGCTGTCTCTCCTGGCATGGGTCTCAAGCTGGGCCAGTCATTGGTTGGCTCTTCCCTCAATGTCTGCTCCATCTTTTCCCCTGCACATGTTGTAGGCAGGACAAGCTAATCTTATTTTTAGTCTCATTTAAAAATTGTGCCTTACTAGTTAGTACCAACAGTGCGTGCACTGGAGTGTGAGTGACTGGTAGCGGTGTGGGGACAGGAGTGCAGAGAGAGAAAGGGACTGTGCTCTTCAGCCTGTGAGAGCCAATATGTTCCCCACTTTTCAGTTGAGCAAAATAACCAAAAGTGTTGTCCCCACTCCTTCTGTGCGCATTTCCTTTCCTGTCATGTTAGGGGCCTCAGGGGTTAGGGTGAGGGTGAGAGTGAGGTGAGGGCTAGGGCGAGGGCGAGGGCGAGGGCGAGGGCGAGAGCAAGGGTGAGGGTTGTCTTCCACCTGAAACCAGCCCATCCTGATTGTTCTCACGGTTTCTTTGAAGTACCATCACAGCCCACCAGGAGCCCTAACGATGCAGCCTGAAACTCAGAATATTAGAGTCCGGGTCAGATTCTTCATTGCTTAGACACTGACCTAGGAGCTTCCCAGATCCGATGAGGAATGTGTAGGGGGAGCTGATAGCAAGCATTGGCTAACTGCACAGACGGTGAAGCCTGTACCCCGACACCGGAAACCAGCGGTCCTAGCATAGCACTTGGGAGGCACAAGCCAGAGGGCTACCAGCCGGGTCTTCACAGCAAGTTCTAGGCTAGCCAGAATACCTAGTGAGAACATTTCTCAAAAATAAAACAAACAGCATCTTTGCTTCTCCTCCTCCCCAGTACACCAGAGAACGAATCAGCAGTGATTTCCTTTCCTGCTTTTTTTCAGAGGGCGAGAGGTCAAAGCCACATGGCGGCCACTCTGCCGGCGAGTGGGAGGAGGCTGCGGTTTGACAGATCCGAGGGCAGCTGGGTTCAGCCCTTCCCTGAGCCACAGCTGTGGCTCTTCTGGGAAAAGCAGGGAGCTGGGGTGGCACACTGAGGCACCAGAGCCAACTCAAGGCGACCCTGTGCCAGCCAGGGTGATCCCAGGGACACGGCTGCATCGGAGGAAGAGAGGCACCTGAGGAGTAGGAAGCACAGAGGATGTAGGCTCAGCCCAAGCCCCTATGAGCTTAGACACCTTTACAAGCCCTTGTTTTGTTTTGTTTCTTTCCGTCTGTGTATGGGCTGAATCCTGACAGGACTGCCTCACACCGTGGAGATCAAGAGGCGAGTGTGGTGGCTTTACAAACTGCCAAGTTCTACGAGTGTTCAACATTCTGCATTGCTAGCTAGATGCTGTGAGGGACACCGGAAAGATATTTATTATTATTATTATTATTATTATTATTATTATTATTATTATTATTTTTGCTGATGCAGTGGGGAAGCAAGACTCATTTCCATCAAGCCAAGTGTGGTGGCTCATCCCTGTCCTTCCTAGTGCTCACAAGGACCACCAAGTGTTCCAGGCTAGCCTGTGCTACAGAGTGAGATCCTGTCTCAGATCCCCAAATAACAACAAAAGCCTTACTCCCAGAGTGCTTGGGCACTGTGGTGCTTTAGGTGGAAATGGCTCTCAGGTGCCTAGGGAGGGGAAAGCTGAGCCGATGATTTAGGTAGGGGAGACAGGATTTGGTGGTGCCTGAAAGAATGGCAGTTTTTGACCAGATCCTCATTCTGGGAGGGAGAGAATCAACAGGATAGTCCCCGGGCTGAGGGTAATGCCTATGGGCCATTTGTGTTAGTAAGACTCTAGAGCAGGAGTTCTCAACCTATGGGTTGTGACCCCTTTAAGGGTCAAATGATCCTTTCACAGAGAATGCATAACACCACAGGAAAACACAGATATTTACATGACAGTTCATAATGGTAGCAAAACTGCAGTTCTGAAGTAGAAATGAAAATTGTTGTGGGGTCACCACAACATGGGGAACTGTTTTTAAAGGGTCGCAGCATCAGGAAGGTCGAGAACCACTGATTTGGAGGTAGCTTTCGTTATTATTCCTAATTCTTAGGTGAGAGAAGCTAGGAAGCTTGTCTGGTGTCAGACTGTTATTAACGGCGGAGTGGAAGGCGAGCCCAGATTCCACGGCCTGCGACGTTAGCCATTGTCCACACTGATTCTCTGAAAACAGGACGTGTGAGAAGGGCCTGTGTGGCCGAGTGTTGGTTTATTCATTTGCTCGCTCGCAGCCAGCCACTGACCACCTCCTACAGGGCTGGCCACTCTTGGATGCTAACCCTGAGCTGGCAGTAGGAAGCAAAGACCCTGGCTTCCATTCCTGAGGCAACGTGGGCAGGACACGTAAGGAAGTGGTTATCATGGCGGTTTGCCAGAGGCATGTGCAGTGATCACACAGGCCCTCAGGTGGGAACTGGGTCACAGACATTCCTGTGTGGGGGTGGAAGAGGAGCTATTAGGATGGGGGTGTCTGGCAGAATAATCTGCTGGTTGGGGTAGTGGTGGCAGAGGTAATGGAGGTAAAGCAGATGCTGAGCTGGCAGTAAGGGCCAAAGGGCTAGGAAGTCTTTGAATGGCAGACATAATGGGGAGCTGGGCACTGGCAATACTGGAGGCCTGTGGGTCAAGATGTCCACAAGTCAAGATTGCTTCCTCAGGGTGCCCAGAGGTGCCTGACCAGTCTGGGGTTGGGCTTGGATTACCCGTGACGTTTTCTTGTCCCCATAGCCCAAGCCCAGCTGGGCCTCAGCCCCACCTGCCTGCCTCGGCCTCAGCCAAGCAGCAGGCAACCTAGGGAGGACACCGGGGCGTGGCTCAGTACGCTTGAGCGCTGCCTCTTCTTGACAGCCTCTTGACCGCTGTGGGCTTCCCTGCAACATGACTGACTAAATGACCTCCGGGATCCCATGTGGCCCCCCACATTGTGAGGACAGGGAGGAAAACAGGGTGGGGAAGGGAAGCAGGAGATGAGAGCGTGGGGAAGGTGTTTTAAACGAGGGCGTGTTCTTTGTGAACTCAGGTGACTGAACAGGGAGCCGGGCCCCGCTCCTAGAGGGGACTCAGGGCTGCTATGTCAGAACGGAATGAACGGCACAGCCAACGTGCTGCAGCCTCTCTTGGGGACTGTGCTCCTCAGCATCATGAGCCATCTCCCTGAATCCTCAGAACAATGCTAGCACCTGGTGGGTGTGTCCCCATTTCCTATTTGGATAGGAGGGAGAGGCCCCCAGGAGGCCCGGTGACTTTCCCCATGTTTCGTATTTTCAGTGGCAGAGCTGAGACGCCAAGCCCCTGTGTTTCTAATTTTCCTGCATAGTCACCGAGGTTGCCTTCACCCCATGCTGGGCGTGCTGTGCGGGCCCCGTGGAACGCGTGTACCCCTTGGAGGACCAGCTTCCATGTTACCACAGCAGGCACCTCTAGCAGGATCTACTAGGACACAAAGGGGCATGTTGACCTCTCCCAGGCTGCTCGCCTGCTTGGCAGGCCAAGTTGGGCATGCTTGTTTTGACAGGCGGGGGCACTTCCACCCCACCGCATCCCCCGGCGGCAGCTGTCTGTGTTCCGGGCTGGGCAGCGGCACCTGAAGAATGTGGTGCCTCCCTCAGCCGTGCTTCCGAGGTGATGTCAGGTGCGTGGGTTAGGTCCCTGGTTAAAGTGAATAGCGCTGGAGGAAGATGACTGAGGCAAGGGCGCTGAAGAGATTTGTACTACCCACAGGATAGTCTGGCTGCGGCCCAGCCTGCTGGGAGGGGCGCAAGCCTGTTCTTCCTTCCTCACCTGAGGCATAGACGCGGGGTCCTTTCCGTGTTCAGCCTTGGGGCTTAGAGCAGCAGACGTTTGCCCAGCTAGCTTGGAAATTTGTGCCGAAACTGCTAAAGGGACTTTGGATGGCATCCGATGCCTCACTTAGAGTTGGGAGCTGGACCCAAAGAAAGGAAGTCGTCTGTTTGTTAAGCTCAGCGCCTTTGCTCATGGACCTGAAACTGTTTCCCAGCCCCGGGTGTGGGCTCTTGTCTACCCCCATGTTCTATTCGAGGGAATGGAATCAGAGGCCACAACCTGGGGAGTTTGCCGGATCCCAGGCTCCCTTTCAGATCACATTTTAGGTCTAACAGCTCTCTGGCCAGGAGGGCTCTCTGGCACTCCTAGTGGTGGCAAAGGGCTTACGCCAGGCAGAGAAAAAGGAAACCCTGGCTGTAGTTCTTTTGCTTTTATTTTTTCGTGTGCATTGGTGTTTTGCCTGCAGGTCTGTCAGCGTGAGGGCGTCATATTTGGGAGTTAAGACAGTTGTGAACTGCCATATGGATCTTGGGAATCGAACCCTGGTCCTCTGGAAGAGCGGTCAGTGCTCCTAACCGCTGGACCATCTCTCCAGCTTCGCTGCATGTATGAGAATACTAATGGAATATGCAGCAGGTGAGAGAGCAGAGGCAATGCCGGGCACCTGGAACTGAGCTGAATTTCCCTAGGGAGGTCACCCATCTGGGAAAGTCATTACAGATGAGAGATAGCCTACAGGTAGGACTGCCAGTAAGCGTTGTTAGCTCTGGAGGGTTAAAGCCTTGAAAATAAGGGAGTGAAAGGAACAGGCTCATGAGGCATGGCTTGGAAAAGTGTGGAGAAGAAGAGCAAAGGCTGCGAGACAAGAAAAGCAGCTACAGCTCGGGGGAGTGTTTCCCTCAGGGGTGCAGGCCGGGGGAGGCTGCTCATGCTCCAGTGGACGGTTCTCCTCCTCTGCATATACAGGAGCACTAAATGGACTCTGTGGAGGCAGGGGTGGGGGATGGGGGGGTTGGCTTGACCAAAATATTATGTGCATGCATGAATGTTAAATAAAATCTTAAAAAAGAATGGAGCTGCATCCAAGGATGGACCAGGCGTGATCTGAGGTGTCTGAGGTGGTGATACCCACCTGTGGGGAATGAGAGTGGGTCCAGGTGTGGGGCCCACCGAAAGGCTGAAAAGGTAACCGGGGATAGGGTGGGGCTGGTGCAGGGATGTGAGTGCCTCAGTCATCAGAATGAGCTCTTGATGGTCCCTGGGACCGCTAGTATATTTAACAAGACTGGGCGATGTGGTAAGACTAGGAGCTGGACTTCCAGGGAAGCTCTCCTGCTGTCATGAGCGGATGGGCCCTGGGCGAGTGTTTTAGGTCTCTGGGCCTCAGTTTCCCCGCATCTGTGACATGGGAATGCCAGCAGCACCTATCTCTCGGGGTGGCTGCAAGGACCTCGTAGAGCGCTGACACGAGTCTCTCTCTGATCCCCGGAAATGGTCAGGCTGTTGCTGGAGGCCGAGACAGCGGAAGGGAGCCTTGTGAAAACTCCAGATAAGGGGCCGCATGTTCTCTGGCCTATATACCTTGGTGGCCTGGAAGAGGCAATTTCATTTGGTGGCAGAGAGCCAACAGCCTATCTGCGTCCAGTCAGGGCATGTCTGAGTATCCAGGCATCTAATCCAGGTAGCCCATTGAGTAGCTGGTGAGGTGAGAACAAGAGTCCCAGGCCTCCTCACTCAGCAGAGTCGTCCTGCAGCCACAAGGTCACCTCCCAGGCTGAGCCCCGTAGGCCGTGCTTTGTGTGTACCCAGCTTGGGTCTTCTCCTCCTAGGACTCGCCACTTTGCATTTTTCTTTATGTGTAGGTCTGTGTGTATGATGCCACATGTATGCAAGTGTCTTTGGAAGCCAGAAGAGGATGTCAGGTCCCCTGGAGCTAGAGTCACAGGCTGTTGTGACCAGCTTGACATTAGCGCTGAGAACTGAACCCAGGTCCTCTAACAGGGTTTTTAAGCACTGAGCCAAGTACTCCCCCACTCTCTGCGGCTCTCTTGTCTAGGTGAGGGCTCTGGGCTCACGGCTCTTGAAGGTCTGAGAAGCAGAGGAAAAGGCATCCTGTGGCGGCAGGTAGGAGCCTGCTCCAGACGCTAAGCTCCAAGGCTTTCCCAGCTCAAGCAGGGAGAGGACTGGCTTAGTCTGCAGAAGTGGCTCCCAACCTGTGTTATCTCGACCCCTTTGGGGGCTGAAGCCCTTCCACAGGGTTCACACAGCAGATATCCTGAATACCAGATATTTACATAACTGTAGCAAAATTACAATTACGAAGTAGCAACAAATTCTTTTATGGTTGGAGTGTCACCACAACATGAGGAGCTGTATTCAAGGGTCACAGCATCAGGAAGATTGAGAACCACTGGTCTTGAGGGTGGCTCAAGAGCTTTATGTATGACAGATAAATGCTTAAATCCCTGTGTCCCTTGGCTGATGTCTTGGCTCCCCCACCCCCAGCAGGAAAGGGACAATAACACTGCTTGAGGCAGTTGAGTGAGGGATAGAGTACACCTTGTGTTTGGTTGGCCCTAGGTGCTGCATATTGCATTGGCAATATTCTTGTCTTCTCACTTACTGAGCACATGGTGGCTGCCAGGCTCTATCTTGAGCTCTGGGGAGATGCTAGAACAAATTGCTCAGGAAGCTTGAAGCCCACTGGAGATGGAAAAATAACCAGAGGAGCTCTAGCTTTGGAATGAGGGGCTAAAGGAAGGCTATAATGGGGAAGTGCGGGGGAGTTTGGAGCTGGGAAAGGAGGGTCCATCAGGAAGGACCTTTTGGGGGATACTGGCTATCTTCATTGAAATGTGAATGGGCATCACCATCTTTGGGGAGGGGCAGGGCAGGGCAAAGTGCCCTCAGCAGCCCTGATCCAGGCACAGCTAGAAACAGATGGGTCTCTGGTAAGAAATGTAGTCTCCTGCCATCCTTCCAAGCCAGTGACCAAGCCATTTCCTCGGCACTGAGAGCTACAGATGTGAGTGAGCTACAGGGCCAGGGGCTGTCTCTTCTCTCAAGGCGGCACTGTCCTAGAGATTTCAGCCTCAGTCCTTTGATGCCTCATCTCTGCTGCTCTGTAGCCCTTCTCCAGGTCTGGGGTGTCCCATCTCTGTGGCCCATGGCTCCCATTGCATCATTATGCTGTGCTGGGTTCTGGGCCGAGGGAGTTAGGATAGCCTAGGACCTCGCACCTTAGCCCAAGAGTGGGCTTGGGGCCTCATGCCTGCAGAAGCACCAAACAAGGTGGCCACTGATGTGTGTGTAGAAGAGAAGAGAAGCTGCCCGGCAGGGAGGCCATGGATGGAAGGGTGGATGTGTCTCAGGGCAGGGAACACCGTAGCTCTCCTGTGGCAGCCACTGGAGTGCTGGGCCAGGGACACTGGAATGGGGCCACCTGCCTGGAGCTTGTCTCCTGACCCTACCTGCCCTCACACTCCCTTCAGCAGAGGCTAAAAATCTGATCCGCCTTGGGAAAGGACTTTGACACATTTTCAAAATAAAGTTGAGAGTAATCTCCAGAGGGGAAGTAAAATAAACAAGCTTTTAAAATGCAAAAGGAAACGTGTTATTTAAACAAACCAAAAAAAAAAAGTGGAAAAATTGTAAGGGAGGGCCTTAGCTCCCTGGAGTATAAGTCTCTAGCTGTGGTGATAGGAGGTCACAGTAATTTCAGGGATCCACAGATGCCTGTGTGTGTGTGCGTGCGTGTGTGCATATTGCAGGGGTGACTAGACCATTCTGTATGAGCTTAGCTAGGAGTTAGGGCCATTCCCAGTATGTCACCATGAGGCATCTACACAGCATTTGGGGTGGGAGGCCATTGCAAGCTCTGAGTTTTCCCTCCAGTTGAGATAGATCCTCCAGTGAGTCAGGAAGGACAGCAAGGACTTCTGGACTGGAGACAGCAGCCAGACGTCCTAATAAGAGCAGAGCAAACAGTCGCCTAGGGTTGACCAAGGTTTGCTCGCAGACAGGTAGGGTAGGGCTGTCAGGAATGTCTTCCAGGGAGAGAAAGTTTGAGCATGATGTATAAACCCAGCTGGGATTGTGCTGGGGGCAGGTGGCCTGGAGGGCCTCCAGGGGGAGACAGACATGAAAGCCATCAGCCATTATGGCAAGGCGGGAACTCCTGAGAACGGGGCTTCCGGTCCCCCTGAACATCTGTTTATTTGGGCAACAGCCTTTCTGAGTTGTAGCCCACATATGACAGGAGCCGGCACTTGCTGTGTGTAAATTACAGATTTTATAACCAAAGGCACAATCGTCCACAGTGCCGTCTTAGAATTAATTTTAAAATACATTTATCACCCCCCTTCCCAGGAAACCACACATTTATTAGCACTCCCTACCTATTCCCCAGGCTTTTGTTGATGTTGTTTGATTTTCAAGACAGGGTTTCTCTGTGTAGTCCTGCTGTACTAGAACTCCCTCTGTAGACCAGGCTGGCCTCAAAATCACAGAGATCCACTGTGCCACCACTGCCCGGCTCCCCGATCTTTTTAAGAAATATTTTTATTACATTTTTATGTGTGTACCTGGAGCACATGGAGGTCAGGGATCAACTTGCTGTAGTCTGGTCTCTCCTTTCCACCACGTGGGTCCTAAGGATTGAACTCACATCATTATGTGTCCTTTTGTGTATACTTCTCTCTTTTGGCATGTTTTCTTTCTCCTCTCCTCCCTTTCCTCCTCCTCCTCCTCCTCCTTTTGGAAGAGACTTAAGATGTATCCCAGGCTGACCTCAAATTCACTTTTATCTTCCTCCTTAGTACCCCAGGGACTAGTATTTCAAGCACATGACATGACACCTGGTCAGTGAAACATTTTCGGGGCTTATGTACATTGTAACATAGATGGATACTTAATTCCCTTTTATCTTTTTATTTATTTCATTCCATTTTTTATAATCAAATAGTATTCTAAGGGCTGGTAAGAGCACCTACCTCACATAAGTAAGGCCCTGGATTCGGTCTCTAGACAGAAAACAAGTAAGTCTTTCTATGTGGATATTCTATGTGGTGTGGGTATGTTACACGCTATCTCATCAGCTGATGGGCCTTTTATACTTTGGGGATATGAATGCTGCATATAAGGGTTTATGTGGCTGAAGTTTTCAGGACAGTACAATTTAAATGGAATCTAAGACCTTCATTGGCAGAGGGGAGAAAAGATGGCTAAGCAAATGGACCTGCCCATTCCGTCTCATCTGGGGACTTGGATGGAAATGAGGAGGGCAGACCTCAGACCCTGTCCCAGATCCCTTAGGAGTTGGGAGAGGGATGACGAGAGGACTCTGAGGGTCTTGTCGGTGTCTCCTTTCTCTCGGCCAAGTCTGCATTGTTGTGTCAGGCCAGCAGCTGTTTCAGGGCCGGAAATAGCTTGAGCAGCTGGTATTTTCCCTGGAAATCAGGTGCATTTTTTTTTTCCTGTGTCCTGCCAAAAGCCAAAATTAGTTAAATACACAGAGAGAAATTGGTTAGTCTCAAAGAAAGTCAACAGGAAGCTGGCGGGCCAGAGAAAGAGAGGGAGGTCACACAGTCAGTCAAGGCTAGCAAGCCTTGTGTAAACCCAGCGGAAGCCCGTGCTTTCATCACACTCAGGCAGCGTGGTGGCTTTGCCATAGGAGAGGCTGCAGCTATCTGACTGATCCACCTAATGGATGAGGAAGCCGGGCATCATGTTGAAGGGTTCTTCCATTCAGAGACAGGCGGGAAAGAAGAGCCAAGTTCTCTAGTTTTGCTGTCAGTACAGGGTTAGTAAAAGCTGACCCTTAACCCTTGGTGCTGGGTTTGAGTGCACAGAAGACCTAGGACACAAAAACAAGAAGTTGGCTGTTTTAGTCTCTCCCCCACACCTGGCAAAAGAACATGAAGCCCCACCCTAACCCAATAAGAAAAACACAAAACAACACTTTAATTACTATCTTGCCTTCTTTCTGTTTTGTTCTCCAGCCAGAAAACATTATGTTGTTAGACAAGAATATTCCCATTCCACACATCAAGCTGATTGACTTTGGCCTGGCTCACGAAATAGAAGATGGAGTTGAATTTAAAAACATTTTTGGGACACCGGAATTTGTTGGTGAGTTTTGGGACTGTTTTTCTCTCAGTCTGGTGTTGGGGCTAGGGAGAGTTCAGACCTGAGTTCAAGGCCCAGAATCTCTACTAAGGGAGACACGAGTAGTTGTGCCTGCTTGTAATCCCAGAGCTGGGGAGGCAGAAACAGACAGAAACTGGGTTCACTGGCTAGCCAGCTGAGCCTACTTGGAGCAATAGCCAAGGTTGTCCTCTTGCCTGCATGAATGTGCACACACACCCACACACACTCCACACACACAGAGGAGGGGTGGAATTCTAGGAACAATCCGTCCTCATGTATGGGCTGAAAAAATGATGCTTTGGGATACTTGCTAGAAACAGAAGGGTTGAGAAGGAATTGTCTTGGGAGCCCCTGGGTGAGGAGACAGGCATGGGCTTTGAGGTGCCCACTGGGACACTCTACCACACTGGCCTGGTGTGGCTACAGGCCTCTGTAGAGTTAAACTTGCCCAGAACTGGCTTCACCATTTACTTTTGAAGGAGTTTATTGTGCAGATTTAAAAATCACTTCCCTGTCTTGACTCCCCACACAAATTCCTCTCTCTGAAGTAGCTTCTGATTTCCTGAAATGGCAAGAGCAGTTATCTGCCAGGTGCCAGATCCACCACCTGCCTCTCCTGGGAGCCTGCCTCCGCTCAAGCATTGGAGCTGCCAGCTCAGGCGGGGCCCTGGCCTTGCTCTCTTCCTCTGTTCCTTTCACCCTTTGTTCCAGCCCTCTCTGTCCTACACCCTAGAAATTCCCCCATGGGACCTGGTCCAGAGGTTGGAGGATCATAAGAAAATCCCTCTGCAGAGAGGAAGGAATGAAAGTTGAAAACCAGCCCACCGTTTCTCTTCTGTGGGAATTAGTGTTTCAGAGGTGGAGAGAATGGCCTCTTCAAAAAGCAGCTTAAATTATTTTTTCCATCAGGTACCTTGGTCCAGGCCAAACCTTGTCTCAAAAGAAAAAAGAAAGAAAGAAAGAAAGAAAGAAAGAAAGAAAGAAAGAAAGAAAGAAAGAAGAAAGAAATAAAATACCAGGCAAAATTTAAGAGAACTAGCTAGAACTTTAGGGCTGGAGAGGTGGCTCAGTGGTTAAAAGCGCATACTCTTGCAGATTGAGCATCCAGCACCCACGGCAGATGGCTCACAATCATCTGTAACTCCAGCTCCAGAGGGCCCAAAACCTTCTTCTGGCCTTTGTGGGCACCTCCACTCACATTTTCATACCCCACCCCAACACAGAAACACACATCTGTACAGAATTAGAAATAAAAATAAACCATCAAAAAGAAATTCAGTATGTAGCCACGTGCCACAGCCTGCCTCTCAGTAAGATGCAATGAGATTAATTTCCTCCGGCTGAGGAGATAACAGTGAGTAAGGCACTTGCCACTGCCTGTGTGATCTCAGTTTGAGCCCCCAGAACCCAGTGAAAGCCAGGGGCAGGCTGTGGGTCTGTAATCTCAGAGTTTCTACAGCAGGATGAGATGCAGACAGTGGAATCCCCAGGAGCCGATGGGCCAAGCCAGCCATGCATAGGGTGAACAAGACACACACACACAGAGAGAGAGAGAGAGAGAGAGAGAGAGAGAGAGAGAGAGACAGTAAATTCCTAGAGAAATGATGTGAAATCGATGTCAAGTTGCTGTGTGAAAATGACTTGGGTGTTGGGCATGCTGATACTCACAGTACATCAGTAGTAATCTCAGTAACTGGGAGGTGGAAGCAGGAGGATCTTAGTTCAAGGCCATGATAAGCTACACAGGGAATTTGAGTCCAGCCTGTACTACATAAGTTCCTGTCTGAAAAACAAAATAGATGTTTCTAACTAAGTAATCTGAAACAGGAAGATTGTTGAGTTAGAGGCCAGCATCGGCTGTATAGTGAGACCTTGGCTCTCTTACTTTGAAAAAAAAAAAAAAAATTCTCGGCCAGCTGGTGGTTGAAGCACACTTTTAATCCTAGCACTCAGGAGGCAGAAGCAGGTGTTCTGAGTTCGAGGCCAGCCTAGTCCACAGAGCAAGTTTCAGGACAGCCAAGGCTACACAGAGAAGCCCTGTCCCGAAAAACAACAACAAATATATATATATAATGTACTTTCAAGTTCTGCACTTACCTTATTGTACCAGTCCAATATGAAACTGGAAACTATTCAAGTGATCTCTGAGAGAAGAATGACTGGATGCAGATGGACAGTAACACAGCAGATGTTATACTATTATACAGTGGTGAAAACAAAAGGCCATGGATGAAGCAAGCAAAAGTAATCAAGAGATAGAGTGTCAAATGCATCCTGACACATTTTTGAAAAGCTAGGAAAATAAGTCAAAGTCGGTGTAGGTACGTGCTTGTCAGTCCTACCCTAGAGATGCTTTGGTTTAGATGGTGTTCTGGGTAAAAGCCTCCGTCCTTCCCATGCTCTCCCTCCTGCCTTAACACTTAGCAGAGCGCTGTCCTTCTATTGTGAGGTCCTACCATTATTGCATCCTCTTTGTGACCACATTCTTAAAAGTCTTGGACAAAGCGGGTGTGGAATTGAGCACTGGCTTTCAGGGCCTTGGTGCTCTCTGGGCAGCACGTCATTCTCTTGTCTATTTGACAGACTCCTCTCTCCTACTCTGGACCCTCTCTTGGTCACCCACCTTATCTTTGGCTCAGTTTCTGCTTCCACTAGTGTGTTTAATGGCTTCAAATCTGATGCTTGGCCCACCTTCCTCCCCTTCAGCTGGCTGTCTCCTGGCATGTTTGACATCCCTTCAGGCTTATATTCTTACCTCAGTGACACCCCCCCACCCCCAGAGATGTCCTCAGATGAAGTCACCTGTCTGGCAGGACTCAGAGGAAGATGAAGCCCCTCTCTGCCTTCTTCCCCATTACCACTCTGCAGTGGAACTGTCTGGAGCCTCTGTCCACCAGAGTTCCCACAGCAGGTCATCAGCGGGCCTCCATGTCTTCTTCCTTCTTCCCACATTCCTCTTCCTTTGTTCTATCCTTTTTCCTCCTCCTTGTTCACGAGTGGTTTCTCCCAGATTAGAGGGAACTCATATCTTACCCTGTCCAGGCTACTGTAACCAAACACCTTGACTGGATAGGTTATAAACAGTAGAATCATTGACCACAGTCCTGGTGGTTGAGAGTCTTGGGTGATGGGCTCAGCGGGCCTGGTGTCTGGGGAGAGGCCTTTTCACATATATCCCAGTGTCTTCCTCTGCTGTCACATGGAAGGAGAGAACACGATCCCTTGGGCCTGACTTTCTTCCTGAAGGTTCTACTCTCATGAACTAATCATCTGATCCAGATCACCTACATCCAGATCATTCCTTCTGCTGTTCCAATACTCCTTCCTCCCTACTGGAGAGTCAGGATGGAGACATCTGGCATAAAATAGTTTAGCATTCCCTAGAACCGTCTCCTCTCATCTCTAGCCCGTCTTGACTCCCAAACATGACTTCTTTCAGCTCCAGAAATCGTGAACTATGAGCCACTGGGACTGGAGGCCGACATGTGGTAAGTGGTGGCCTGGCCCCCTTTCAGGTGGCACGCCCTTGCTTGAGCCCTTCCCTCACACTCACATTTCTTAATGTCCTAGTCTGCAATGCAAAAGGAACTAGACGTGCCGCTGGGAGACAGTGAGGCTGGGATCTGTGACCAGTTAGAGCTTGGTCAGCAGGGGAGGGGCTGAGGCAAGTGCGAGCTTATCTGGACCTGCCTCAGCTGGTCTGGATGATGGTAAATTGAGCTCCATTGGCCAACCCATCAAGCGTTCCACAAGAGCATCCTGTGTCCTAGGCATGTGCTGGCCTAGCGGCACTGCCATGATCAGTTCTTTGCACATTTTATTTGAACACTGCTCTGCAGTTAGCCCAGCTCGTGACTTGGCTAAGACCCTGCCAGCAGTCCTGGGAGGTTGTCCTAATCATTTATTGCTCTCATTTTATAAGGAGAGTGGGTTCAGAGTTTGAGGGACATGCCCCCATGACAAAGTCTGCAAATAACACAAGTCAGATCTTGAATTTGGGTCCGTGACCCAATGGGAAGAAAGTGAGGATTCTAAATGCATCCCTGTCTGTTGCAGAATGAGGTTGGGGTGGGGAGCTTGAAAGGGCATTCAGGGGCCAGCTTGGGAAGCAAGTGCCTTTTTATCCCTGTGTGGTGACCCTTTTGGGGGTTTGAGATTGGAACCACACAGCTCTGACACCACTCTCCTTTGCAGGAGCATCGGCGTCATCACCTACATCCTGTGAGTATCTCCAGCCTTGGGCTGCAGCCCTGCTTAGCTCAGGAGGAGTGAGAGAGGGCAGGGAGACAGCACTAGCTGTATCAGGTCCACACAGAACCTCAGGGAGAGTGCTCTGACCTCTACTTCATACACTTGAGCAGAGTTAGGAGTCTGGAAGAGCAGCCCTCCCAGGCTGTGTACACAGCCCACGGCTAAATTTCTCTGTGGCAAGCTAGGGCTGCTCTGCTCAGCTTTCCACACTTGCTTTACCAGAAGACTCCTTGTGACAGCCCTGAAGGTGCTTGCACCTGTGCTCTTTCTTCTCGTCTCATCCCCAGGCCTTTTTGATTCCCTCTCACACTCTCTTTCCTTCTCCTTTTCCTGCATAGGTGTGTGTGTGTGTGTGTGTGTGTGTGTGTGTGTGTGTGTGTGTGTGTGGAATAGGCCTCATGTGGGGCAGAATACCAGTACTGTCTCTTTTCGTTTGTGTGGTCACAGACAGGTATTTAACCTTTGGATTTGTTTTCTTATCAGAGAAATAGGAATCACAGACTTCCTGCCACAGGAAGTAGGGCAGGAATAAGCCATGTTGTACAAGCTTCCTAGGCCCTGTTTGGCTCATGGGGCAGGGTAGACTCAGTCCCTTAGCGCTTCCCAGACGTTGCCCTCTCATTGTCCACATGGAGAATGCCATGTTCAGAGCATTTTCAGAGTGAGAGCCAAGGCCAGCTGAGGGGTTGTTAGCAGCACAGACCGGGAGTTCCGTCCAGCTGCGCTGTGATTCCTCCAGCGGCCGCTGAGGCCTTCAGCCCTGGCTGCACAGTAGATTTCTTAATATGGGCCTCAGCCCGGCCCCACCCTGCATCCATTAAATTAGGCCCACTAGGGTGGGGCCATGCCTCTGCCTCTTAAATAACCCAGCTGCATCTAGTGTAAAGCCAAGGCCAAGGTCCATTCCAGAGTCAGAGAAATTTGTCTTATATTCTTAAATCTTGTGGGTTTTTTTTTTTTTTAATTCCAGTTTTCACGTTGAACTCTTAAGGAATTCTACAGCATACAGTCTTCTTCTGGCTCTTGACCTTGAGGAGATTTATTTTATTTTGTATTGTTTTGTTTTGTTTGACTTGTAGCCCTGGCTTGTTTATTTTTGTGGCACTAGATATTGAACCTAGAGAAACTGCACACAGCTAGGCAAATGTGCTGCCACTGGATTCTATCACTGGAACCGCTTAATTATTATTATATTTTGCGATAGAGACTCACCAATTTCTCCAAGCTTATATTTGTGACATTCCTGCCTCAGCTTCCCCAGGAGCAGGGATTATAGGCCTGGCATAAGCACGCTTGGCTGACAAAGCTTCATTGAAAATGTATTCTATAACCTGTTTGATAGTCCTAGTGCTAGCACTCAGGAGACGGAGGCAGCCTGGTCTACCTTGACCAGGACAGCCAGGGCTGCACAGAGAAACCCTGTCTTGAAAAACAAAATGAAACAAAACAACAACAACAAAAAATCCCAAACAAACAAACAAAAGAAAGAAAGAAAACTTGTTCTATCAGAAGCACCATGCCAGGCACTCGGGATACTGACGTGGATGAGAGTCAGATGTGCTTGTCTGTGTCTGAGGAAGGCACATCACACAGCTGGTACCACCCTGTGGGGGCATGGTTACACTGGAGGTTCGAACACACTTCTGTGGAACACAGAGGGGGAGATTGGAATTGCAGGAGATGGGTAGGTAGATAGACAAACAGACAGCTAGATAGATATGTTTGAACTAGGAGATACAGAATGAAATCAACTCCCCAGATAGGAAAGAAGAGGTAGGTAGGGACATAGCACACACGATAGAGACCATCTTCTGGTCTCATGGAAATGGTGGATTTGGGACTCTAGAGGGATATTGTGTTTTATCAATAACAGAAATAATGACTATTAATTGTAGAAAAACTAGTATGGATCAGGGTTATACAAGGCATTTTTGTCTATTTCTTGTAGTGCTCAGGATTGACCCCAAAGACCTTGTATATGCTAGGCAAGTGCTCTACCCCTGAGATACAGCCACATTCATTGATTTTGGGGGGAGGGGCCGGAGCTGTCATAGAACTCTATACAGACCACAGTAGTTTCAGATTCATAGAGTCTTCCTCTGCCTCTACTTCCAAGTGTTGGGATTAAAGGTGTGCACTGTCATGGCCAGTTTCCCCCTGATCTTTTATGACAGACTCCCTGTAGGTAGCTCATGCTGGCCTCTTCCTCCTGCCTCTGTCTCCCAAGTGCTGGGATAATCGGCATCCATGATCATGCCTAGCTGCCCAACGTGTTTTACATACATTGGTTTTTCATGACGATCACATGAAGTATTATTGACTTCATTTTAAGGGAGGAGATAGCGTCTCAGAAAGGTGGGGAACCTTCCTCAGTTTACACAGTTGATGAGCAGCGGAGGTGGATTCAAACTCAAAGCGTCAGAGTTTTCCTTGCTGTCCCCCAGGCCGAGAGGGACGGGAATGAAAGCTATCTGGTAAATAGAAACAGCGAGGGTCTCAGCTAAGTGGGAATGTGACGAGGGACCAGAAACAGAGTCCAAAGTGACTGCTCTTTATAGCCTGTGGCTAGTCACGGTAGGCATGTGTAGATGGAGGTCGTGCACATCGAGGGCGCATCTGGGTGGCGGTACCCAGTGCTCAATGAAGATCCGGTGCTTCAGGCCGTCATTGTGTGGTACAACCTTGCCACATCCTACACCTTCTGTGCCTCTCAAGCTGTGCTCACGTTGCTCCCTCACTCCTGGAGTTCTTCCTAGAGCTGCTCTAACTGCTGACAGCCTTCAAGATGGAGTCAGTGCAAGCTTCAGCCGCCCCATGGACCTGCGCCCCCCTCCCTCCCTGTCCCCGTGCTCTTCCCTGTCTGGCCCCTTACTGTATTTCGCTTTGTTCTGCCAGGGACTGTTTCTCTTCTTTTAGCATCTGAGTGCGCTAAACGCAGACTCCCTGTGTCAGGTACTCAGTCGGAGGTTTAGAAAGTGAACCAAATTGGACTGCACTGAGAGTCTGTTGTGTGGTTGCCTGGAGAGAACAGGCTGAGGTTCCCCAAGGCCTTTCCTCCTGTTCCATCTCCTCTCCCCCAGTTACCTGTTCCTTTCTCTGTTGTGCCCAGACTAAGTGGAGCGTCCCCCTTCCTGGGAGACACAAAGCAAGAAACACTGGCAAACATCACCGCTGTGAGTTACGACTTTGATGAGGAATTCTTCAGCCAGACAAGCGACCTGGCCAAGGACTTCATTCGGAAGCTTCTTGTGAAAGAGACCCGGTAAGAAGACAGAGAAAGGCTGGTTTCTCAGGTGCTCATTCTTTCCTCTGCCTTCACAAGACATGCCAGGCTGCTCTCATGTTGCTGTCTGTGTCATGTAGTCCCATCTGGTCAGGAGCTGAGAAGCCTCACCGGCCATGACTTGGCATTCATCCTGTCTTTTTTCCCCCTTCATCTCCTGTCAGAATACAAATGACTGCGTCTACATGAGCATGTACATTTACGTGCGTGCTTGCATTTGTATTGGCAAACAAGGGGTTACCGTGTGCAGTCTTCCCTATACAAATGCAGGACTCTGACCTGAGAGGTAAACGATGAGCATTTTGTTCAAGTTGAGAGTGCAGGCAGACGGGCCCAGAGAGCTCAGAAGAGTGGGAGAGACGAGACATACCAGTCCTGCCTCTGCTTCAGGTCCTAGGCTGAGCCGTGAGGCTGGGATGGGCAAGAAACTGTGTAGTGAGCTATGACCTGTGTGAGCATCAGAGAAGGGCCTGGATGGGCAGGGGACAGGTCCAGAGACAATAGAGAGTGGTTTTCACAGACTTCAGAGAGAACCAGAGTGGGGTCCTATGGCATGCCGAAGCCCTGATTTCCCTACTTAGGGCAGTGCTGGGGTTGGAGTTCCTGCCTGTATGTAGAGCAATAAAGGGACGAGGGGAGACCTGGGAGGCAAACACCAAAATAGACCCCAGAGATCTGTTCCTGAAGAACTGGCTTTCAGCGAAGTCCGGGAGCTTGCTAGAGGGATGGCAGTTAAGCCCTTCATTGTTGGAACTGAAGCTGAGGGCTGGGGTAGTGAGCTTTCTCTGCTGAGGCTTATTCCTGGATCACTTTTCCAAGAGTATTGGAAATGCAGCCAGTTTTCAGCCATCTCTGCATCTGTATGCTTTGGCGTCAGGGCCAAAGAATGTCCAAAAGATGAGACACTGACTGCTCTCCCAGCAAGTGTCCTCATGGAGTATCTCTGTTTGCTCATCCTCACCGCAGGAAACGGCTTACCATCCAAGAAGCGCTCAGACATCCCTGGATCACGGTAAGGGCATGGTAATGAGTTCCAGTGAGCAGGAGGCCCCTCTTCTGCCACCAGAGCTGGCTGTGGCAGTCTGATGCAAACAGCTGTTAAGTGGCCTTTGCTTGATCTCGGGCACAGGTCAAGGGTCCCCAAAGGGCCTATGCTTGTTCAAACAGGGCTATGCCGGCTCTGTGCTAGAGTGCTTGCCTCGCTTGCATGAGGCTATGAGTCCTACCCAGAGTGCCACAAAAGCACAAAAGCAAACATAAATAAATAAAATTGGTTATGCTGCCTTAAGGTTGTATTTTGTGGGTTCAGAGAGCCAGTGAAACCATCGTGGACCTCAGTGAAGACACTTTTTCTTTGGAGCCCGTCTTATAAAATGTTCTTTATTGGGGTCATGTCTCTTCACTTTTCAATGAAAAAATTGGGTTATAGACAGATCTCTCGCCACTAGAACCTTGACTCTGTAATCAGGTATATTTCTTTTCCTGGCTTCTAGGCTCTCACTAAAGGATGAAGTATGAGTCAGTCATGTAGCTTCCGTAGGCACTGTGTCACCTCAGGAATTGGATCCTGAGACAGAGACCTGCCAGGGAAGAGAAGCCAAGCCTCTGTTAGCACAGTCCTGTTCCTTATTGGGGGGTTAAGGCAGAAAGTGAATCCAGCTCTGCTGGCAGTGAAAGGCCACTGGTTTTCAGAGTCTTAGAGTCTGGTGCGACACGCATTGGGAGTGACGGTGGGACTCAGAGCAAGGCTTCAGCCCTGGTTCTATGGGATGGCCCCCTGAACACTACCTCTTGAGCTCCAGATTACCTTCCTTGCTCACTGAGGAGGCCCACTGGGGTGATCTAAGTGTAGACAAGAAGCACAGAAGCAGAGATAAGTTCAAGTTCATTCAGGCCTTGGAGGATGGGGAAGGGCAATAATCTTCCAGGTTTTGATGTGTCCAGATTGCAAAGCTAGAGAGCCTCTTGGGCTCCTTTCTGCTGAGAATGCTGGGTTTTGCCAAGGCTGCAGGTGTCCTGAAAGGCAGATACCCTCAGCTTTCCTTTGCCTGCCACAGCCTGCATGTTTCAGCCCTTGAGTGGATGTTGGCCGAGCCCTGCTTGTCTGTGTGAGCTACTGTTACATTCTCTGTGTGTGCTGACCCTCCCTAGTGGCCATAGAACCCTCTGCCCCGGAGTGAGCATGCAGGTGGTACCCCCACATTCCCTAATGTTTCTTACGGTCTTGTGTGTTGTGGGTGTGTTTGGGGGGAGCTGCTAGCCTCGCCCTGGCTCTCTCTACCATGTCTTGACACGAGCAGCGAATGCCAAAGAGGCCATGTGTCTGCCTTCCGCCTGCAGCTTGGACTGCCCTGTGGAGCGCACATTATGTTAATATTCTGGTTCTTCTGTCCGAACACCTACCAGTCAAAAGGAGAAGCCAGAGCCCCCGAGCAGTGGAAGACACAGCCTGCCCAGCTCAAGACCAAACGCCTGAGAGAGTATACCCTCAAATGCCACTCAAGCATGCCCCGCAACAACACTTATGTCAATTTTGAGCGTTTTGCCCATGTGGTAGAGGATGTGGCTCGGGTGGACAAGGGATGCCGTGCCCTAGCAGGAGCTCATGATACCCTGCAGGATGATGTGGAGTCCTTGGTCTCAATCTACAATGAGAAGGAGGCCTGGTACCGGGAAATGAACGAGAATGCCCGCCATAACCTGTCCCAACTCAAGTATGAGTTCCGAAAAGTGGAATCCCTGAAGAAGCTCCTGAGAGAAGACATCCGGGCCACAGGGGCCAGCCTGGGAGGTGTGGCCAAGAAGCTAGACCACCTGCAGGTGCAGTTTGAGACTCTGAGGCAGGAGCTCTCAGCAGATCTCCAGTGGATGCAGGAACTTGTGGGCAGCTTCCAGCTGGAGAGTGGCAACACAGATGGCCACAGCCTGGGCTCCATGTTCCACGGGGACACCAGCGAGTCCCTGTCAGAGCTGCTCAACAGATCACACATGGAGGGACTCCTGGCTGGCGTGAAGCTCTGAACGCCAGGATCTAGTGCGTTACCAATGCTTTGTAGAAGTGGGATGTCTTCCCCGCTCCTGGGGCGTCCAGCTGGGTATATCCTGCAGGAGTGTGTATGTAGCCTTCCACTCTTTAGACTTCCCCAGCCACTGGGGTGCTAGTTAGCAACTTCCCCTGCACCTCCCTTACCAGCCTGGTTTTCTGAGAAGGCGCTGGCCAAGCAGCTAAGTTGAGGAAACAATGAGAAAGTGTATCCCCTCAGTGTGCTCTTCTCTGGGGGTGACTGCGGCCCCCAGGAGATACTCCATAAGTGGGTAATGATGATGGATGGGCTCACCTCTCACATTCCATCTGCATGCCGTATGCGTGAAGATCTTGGGTAATGATTGACATAACTAAGAATAACTTGCCCAGCAGGGTACTTTCCTGCTACAGAGTCAGGGCTTTAAAATACACAGAGAAAATACTAGCTTTCTTCTGAATTGTCTTCTGACTCATCAAGTCTTTGTGCCTGTGACATTGCTGGGTCCTTAAAGAACTCTGTGAGATAAGGGCCTGGGCTGTAGCTCAGTTTCTAGAGTGCTTGCCTAGCTTCCACAGAGCCCTGGGCCTGATGCCCGGCACAGCAGAAACTGGGCTGTGGAGCACACCTCTGTCCCTGGTACTTAGGAAGAGTCAGAAGGGTGGGGGCTCGGTTAAAGACCAGCCTGGGGTATACAGGACCTGTCTCGGATGGGGCTGGGCTCTGTGAGCTGAGAAGTGAATGACAGTATTACTATTCACTTCCCTGTAACCAACGAAGAAATTGATAGAGGAGAATGACACAGGATCTTTCTTAGCCAGTTGCAAACCCAGGGTGCCCATATTTGAGGTGAGGTGGGTAGAAGAAGTTCAGTGAGGCTTAGTTGTAAGATGTCCACCTCAGTATTAAACTTCAGGTCCCAGAGGCTAAGGGTCCAACTCTACACTGAGGATGAAGACAAGAGGCACATAGCACGGAGGTATTTACTCTTGTATACTAGGCCAGTGCACACTGAGGTCGGGGAAATCCCAGAGAGCACTGGGAAGCATAAGGCTCATTGGGCTCTTCTAGCTCCAAAGCTTTGAGCAGCATGAGGATTTTGTGATGTCATTTCCCTTTCCTAGGAGGAAGGCCAATCAATTCATCCATGCAGATAGCACATAGAGTATAGTCTCTGGACCTCACATGATGCTAGAAGCTTGGGACTGGGGGCAAACTGTATCGTTTTAAGTACCTCACAAAACATCCATCAGATATTTGTATTAAATATTATTCCCAGGTTAGAGAGAAAGTGAAGTAAGTATGTGATGTCACCTGTGTCACATTGGAGCCTTCTGGTGGGTCTGCCGCTCTTTCTGATTCCCCTAACTGCTTGGACTTTAGGAACTTACTCTCTGCTTGAGGAGGCGGGTGGTACCCAAGTTCATCCATTCATTCAGATGTTAGGTAGCAGGCACCTGCCAGTTTCCAAACAGTTGACTTGAGCCTAGGGATGCGGTGTTAAGTAATATTAAGCCGGGTTTCTGATTCCTCTGAGTTCTCAGTTGAGCGACAGATTCCAGCATTAATCAAGAGTTCTACAACTCTAGAACTCCAGCTGGTTCCTAAGCTATGAAAGAGAACTAGGCGGTACTGTAAGGCCTGCAGAGAAAGAGGGAGAGAGACAGAGGGAGAAAATGAAGGAGGGAGGGAGAGAGGGAGGAGGAAACCGTGTGTGGAGGACACTGGGGCTGTGGGCAGCTAAGCATATCAGGGAGAGAGGTTTCCCCCATGGCACCATCAAGCAGCGTTCTATGATGAGAGGGGAATGGTAGGAAAACTAAGGGAGAGAGACTGGGAGTGTGTATAGTGTAGAGGGGACAGAGGAAGAACGGAAGCAGCGGGGCTTTGGCGTGTTGAGGAGTTCTGCCTTTATTCACAGGATCACCAGAAGCCACTAATTGGTTCTGTGCTGGTGTTGAAAGAGAAATTCTCAGCAGGCAGCACAGACTAGATTTTAACCTAATAAAGTCAATCTTTAGAATCCCATCCTTTTCTTAATTAGCAAGCTGGGTCATTTAGAGTATCACATATAATAACTGTAATGGGAATAATAATAACTATTTTAACCAAATATTTAAAAAAAACCCACAATCTTATGATGCATGACTATTTTATGGACAATTAAGAAAGGAAAATATCCGTGATAGGCAGTCTCTTGGGAGATAGCACGCAGTGAGAGGGTGAAGGAGAGACAGTGCCACCGCGCAGAAGAGAGAGCGGAAAACACCTGGCTCAACTCCGACCCTAGGCCGAGATGAAACACTCGGAGCAGGAGGCCTGGCTACATGTGCAGCTGTGCTCTTTGGGTTCGGACTACATCAGCGTGAGTCGGAAGAAACTCAAGCAGGGACTGCCACGCCCCACAGTCAGACCCCACCTGTTTCACCAAAGCTGTATAGTCTTCCAGATGACCTGCCTCACCCCAGGCCCGCATCCAGTAATGAGATGCCACATTGATTGGGAGATACCGCTGGTGTCCGAGGTCTCACATCACACATCCTGGAATCAAGGAAAGACCGCAGAACCCTGTGCCTTACCCTAAAGACAAACGGCTCTACAACTGTGTCAAAGTCCTGTGTTCCCTGTCACACAGCGATGTCACATACTTGTTCAGTACAAGACACTACAAGTATTAAAGGTCCTTTTGGTTGCACCAGCAGACCTGGACCATCAAACGCCAGGTTTCCTAAGAAGATGAACGCTGTGCATGCAAAGGTGCCGGAGGATGAACATTCTTTGAAGGCCAAAGTAAATGCAAGATTTGAGTGATGGTGATGGTTTGATATGGGAGGATGGGAAAGGGCGGGAGAGCTGATTGGCTTGAGTCTGTGGAATCAGCTACTCTGTTCATGCTGAGGATGCTCTCCCTGTAGAGCAGTTTTTGGGGCTTATCCAAGCTCACGTAGCTGGTCAGCCTCTCTGCGGCCTCAGTGCTCTAAGTGGTTTCCTTCCCCGTAGTGAAAACGTCCTCTGTGTTCCTGGCCAGTCCCCTAGATGTTTTATAACGAGACTCTTAACTGGACAAAGACAAAGTGAGCTGAGGAAAGCACCCCAAGACTTTCAAGAAGCTTAGAAAAGACTGTGTGAGCCTCCTCTGTTACCCGCCACACAGACTCCCTTCCACTAAGGTATCCCCAACCTGACCTTAGGGGTGTCAGAGGAGGCCGGTGAATTGAATGCGGCCAGTGGACCTGTTTGCTCCTTACAGGCTCATGGCTGGGGTTTTATTTGTTGGGGGGCGGGGAGTGTGTTGGGTTTCGTTTCTTTGTTTTGAGACAGAGTTTCTCTTTGTAGCCTGGGCTGTCCTAGAACTCACTCTGTAGATCAGGATGACCTCTAATTTAGAGATCTACCTGCCTCTTCGTCCAGAGTGCTGGGATTAAAGGTGTGTGCCGCCATGCCCAGCTCCTTTACCTTGTTTTTTGAGATAGGGTCTCTCATTGGGACCTCTTAGAACAGGCTGGCTGGCCACTGAGCCCCAGGGATCAGTTTCTTTCGGCCTCCAAAGCACCAGGAATACAAGTACACACCTGGCTTTTTACATAGGGATCAGATGCAGGTCCTCTAGCTTATGCAATAAGCGCTTTGCTGAGCAGGGCATCTCCCCAATCCTCATGGAGGATTTTTAATTTACCAGATTATAAATTAAAGATTGGCTTCATGCTCAGTTCAGACACCATCTAGGTTGTCACGAGGTTAGGGAGAGTGAGTAACATATGTCCCAAAAGCATGCCAAGGAGGCTGGGAGGTGGGTCCTCGGGCAGGCGGCTATCCTATCCTGTGGCAGATACAACTATGTCTGCCTGGGTATGTCAGGAAGGGCAGCCATACTTGGTAGTGAATGGTTTTGCAGACTCTGAAGGCTGATAAGAAAGGGTTGGAGCAGAGCAGAGCAGAGCAGAGTGATCGTGGCAGGAAGAACCAGAGATTCCTCCCCAGCTTCTCCTTCTGCAGGTCGCAACGACAACGGTAGCTTTCCTCCTCACAGCCCACTTAGAGGTGGCTTTTCCCAGATATCACCCCCTTCTAGAAATGTCTGTGAAATAAATGGCTTTTCTCCTTTGTGAAATTCTTGCTTGTGGAGAAGGTTGTTGGCCCTGGAGAGAGAACTATCAGTGGGCACACGGGAGAGGTCAGTTCAGTTGAACAAACACCCATTGTGCTCTGATTCCAGTGGGAGGTGATAGATAGATAAGGACTTGGCCACCCTTGAATAAGAGCTGCAGTAAACTTATCATGGTTGACAGGGAGAGAGATTTTCTTTAGTGATGGAACCACTAAGCCCATCGAGGTTCCTGTAAACAACCCTCGTGAAGCTCATCGGGACACAGACACACACGTGAGAGGCACTAGTTAGAAAGAGAATGAGAATTAGAGAGTGGAGGAGTGATGAAAAAGATTAATGGGGCGTATGTGTGTGTGTATGAATCTGATTGAAATACATTATGTACATGTATGAAAATGTCATAGTTAAACCAAATATAATATGTGCTAATAACATTTTAAAAATTACCTCAAAGTGGAAAAAAAAAATCAGTATCAGGCTGACAGGAGCCAGTCAACTGGGAGATGGGAAAGGCTTGGTCAGCAGTCAGTTAGAGCAGTAGTTCTCAAGGTCCTATTGCTGTGTCCGTTTAATCCAGCTCCTCATGTTATGGTGACCCCCCCAATCATGAAATTATTTTTGCTGCTATGTCAAAACTGTATTTTTGCTACTGTTAGGAATCATAATGTAAATATCTGTGCTTTCTGATGGTCTCAGGTGACCTCTGGGAAAGGGTCATGACCCACAGTTGAGAACCGCTGAGTTAGCAGGCTGTGACACAGT
This sequence comes from Meriones unguiculatus, assembly GCF_030254825.1. Taxonomy (NCBI): domain Eukaryota; kingdom Metazoa; phylum Chordata; class Mammalia; order Rodentia; family Muridae; genus Meriones; species Meriones unguiculatus. The sequence goes on along the minus strand of NC_083354.1, from coordinate 22,165,386 downwards.
AGAGCTAAGTTCTGGTTGAGGCAGGAAGGGCAGCAAATCCTGCAGAGGTCTTGGGCAGCTGCCTCGTCTCGGAGACACTTGCCTCCTCCTGTACCGTTGGGAAGAAGGTACTGGGTAGAATCTAAAGGACTGAGCCCAGGTTGGCCAGGAGCTTGGAACTGTTGAGTGAAAGGTAAAAAAGGAGGTTACAGAGATTTTTAAAAAAGAGTTTTTATAACTCTTTAAGGGAAAATTGTCAAAACTTCTGCAAAAGCACGGAGGAATGTTCTGTCGAATGCTGTGTGTCGCACCCTGCTTCAGCGAGAACCAAGTCCAGGGCGGTCCTTCCATGCCCCGCTCTAGCTTTTGAATTATTTAAAATACTTTAAACGAACTTTAAATGTATTCAACTCATTCCCCCACCCCCACCTTTTTGAGACAGCTATATAGTCCAGCCTGGGGCCTTAAATTCACAATTCTCCTGCCGTAGCCTCCCAAATGCCGTGACTATGGGTGTGTTCCACCAAGCCTGGCAGGACCTTCCTCAGCTGCCTTCTTAACATTCTCTCTCTTTCTCCTGGAACCTCACTAGGAAGACGGGCTAGTCGGCTGCTGAGCTTCCTGGGTCCACCTGTCTCCTCCTCCCACGTTTCTGTTACTAGAGTTACAGGGGCACGCCACTGTGCCCAGAGTTGTATGTGTGCTCTTGGGTCTTAAACCCAAATCCTCATGCTTGTCATCATCATACCTGACGAAATCAGTGATTCCCGTCTCCTCCGTAAACCCCGTCCATCTCACATGGCAAGGGTGACTGTTGCATTCAGTCAGTTTATTCCTGTCAGGATCCGAGCGCAGGTCACACATGACTTTAGTTGAAGCCTTTAAATCTCTCAAGGGTACAGGAGGGAGAATTTTGGAATGTTTTTCTTCGAGATTAAAAAAAAAATGCTCAGAAAACAGAAAGGCCCGGTAAAGAGGATTAAAACAAAGTCCACGTAGCCGTGCTGAAACCTAAGAGAAAAATGAGGGAGGCTAGGCCAAGCGCGGAGAGGAGCGTTTCCTCCCATTGTTTGATTGCTTCAGGGTCAGCTCCCAAGCACCCAGCCTGTCTGCTCACCCTACCCAGGCAGGAGGAGGCAGAGACACCCACAGAAATTTCACCTGCATCTTCCTGGGAAAACAGGTGTTTGCCAGCAGGAGCCAAGCCCCAGCCTGCAAAGCCAGCAAAGAGAAGGGGAGGAGTGCCCCTTGAAGGGAGATTTAACTGAGAGAAGGGGCGTCTATGAGGCCCACAATGACAGGAGAGAGAAGTGGGTGTTCCTGGCATTCTGTGGAGTATGAGGCCGTCGGCATGGCACAGATGGAAGCTTCAAAGCTTCAGTCTATTTGTAGCTCTTAGGAAAGTCACTGGAGGAAGTGCCTCTTCTAGAAAGCCATGGTTCCTTTCTCACATCTTGGAGGTGGCTGCTGCTGCAGCTTCCTCTCCCTGCTCTGTGGCTGCCGTTTCAGACCCTAGGATACACCCCTGGGCTGTTTCAAAGACGTTTGCATCTGTGTAAACAAAATCTGACTTTAGCCACTCTGTTTTCTTGCCTCCCTTTCTGACATTTTTTTTTTTTTCAAGACACCAAACATTCCTAGGAGCCTGGTCAGGATTGCCCAGGCTTCCTGCTATCAGTGACAGACTGTAAAACCAGAAGATGGGTACTCACTCTCTATGTGAAGAGGGAGGAGCAGGAAGCAGACACAGCCCCCGTTCAATAAAAACAATGCCACATTCCTTCTGGGAACAGATCTCACTGCAGAATTTATGTCTCTCTGACTTTCTGTGCTGAGTGTCAGCCTTTTGAGAGACTCTTAGCAACCAAGAAGCCCATTGATGAGGAGAGACCAGCCTGACAGATTCATAGCTTAGGTGGCCTCTTCCTTGGAACTCGTGTATGTGTGTGTGTATGTGTGGCTTATAGAGTGGACCCAGAAATAATTCTGTCACTGCCTGTTGATGGCCCTGGGAGGAGCTCCACTTGACATTTTATCTTGGCATTTCTGCTCCAAGAATGATCCTGTTGAGCCAGCAGGAAGTGGGGCTTTCCTTAGATTCCCTTAGCCTTTGTGTTTTCTCTCCAGTTATGGGGGGTGGGGTAGGGGTGGGAATCAGCCATTTTTCTTCTGCGTGAGGAAACCCATCAGTCAGTACAGAAGAATAAGTCCTTTCTCTCCCTGAGTGTGCTGATCTACTGGCTCAGATTTCCTTCTAGAAAACAAACGCACCCTCTCACGGTTAGGCTCAAAGGCCGTTTATGGCTGTTGAGTGAATTACACCTCCAAATGGTATTGTGATAGGTGATCAAGGTGCCGTGGGCTTCTGACGGGTGGGTGTGAGCAGGTCCGGTTTGGTGTGTGTGTGTGTGTGTGTGTGCATACGTGTATGTACACATGCATGCGAGTGCCCCTTGGCTCGTGTGGAGATAGAGGACAATTTTTGTAATGTGAAACCTAGGATTGAACTCCGGTCATCAGGCTTGGCACCAAACACCTTTACCCCTGAGCCATCTTGTTGTCCCAGGTCCTGAGATTTCATGTCAGTTTGTCTTGTCAATAGCTGAGGGAATCAATTCAACCATACAAGTAGTAAGCAGGAGCATTATTGACAGGGGGAGGAGGGAAGAATGGCCTGGTGGTATAGACATGGACACAAAGCAAACCCCAGGGTCCTCAGGTTGCTCTCCGGGTGCGGGAGGCCCCCTCTGCCAACCCGCATCGACAGGTTCCACACACAGTAAAAGAGCACGCCATGCTCCAGTGATACCAGAGTGGGCAATATCTCTTGGAAGGTGTTTGAAATATTTGGGAGTACGGGGTGAGGTGTACCTGGCGTGTACCTCCTGCTGGTGCCAGTCCGACGCTGTGTACACTCGCTGCCTTCTGGTGCCATGAGGGAAGGCCAGGGCGGAGCTGTGCTCTGAGTACCGTTAGGTAGGACCAGCTCGGAGGAGCCCATGAGTTGCCTCCCTTAGCTCCTAACTACAGCACCATAGGCTATCAGAACAGAAAGGCAACAGGAAGGCCTGTGGGATCCTCCCGGGCCATTGTGTTTGGGGCTTTGAGAAGCTATCAGCTGTACTTGGAACAGTTGCTTGCCTGGACACACACACAATTTTTCTTCCATAATTAATATATCAAACTGTGCCATATTTTGTTTATCTGTACATCAGCTGATATGTTTTTGGGTTGTTTCCACTTTCTTGGATCTTAATAATGTCGCCCTGGACATAAGGACGATCTGGCTGTGACGTCTGTCACTCCATTGAGCCTGGTCTAGCTGACTAGACGGGTGCCCCTTTCCTCCCTCAGTATTGTGTGCGTGTCTGCCAAAGCTGGCTACTTGGTCAAAGATGGCTCTCCCTGAAGGGAGGACTGTTCCCTGTCAAAGATAAATGAGTAGTTCTGCTCTTCTGCTAGAACCTCCAAACAAACTCAGGGATGGTGCTGGAGCTGGAGAGCTAGCTTAGCGGGGAAAGGTCTTTGCTGCCAAGCCTGACCGCCTGAGGTCACTTCCTGAGATCCACATGGTGGAAGGAGAGAACCGGGTCCTCACGTCACTCTCTGACCTCCATACACATCTGCTCTCCTCCCACTGATGAACAAGTAAATGCCATTAAACAAACAAACAAACAAACAAACAACAACAACAACAAAAAAAAAACGGGGCGACTCTGACCATTCACATACAGGTTACACTCAAAAAATACAAACCATCTCAGGATGCCCACAGAATCCCTGAAACCTCTCTTATCATCTAGGAAACCCTTATTTTACTATTTTGCAAAAGGGGGGCATTTAAAAGGAAGACGAGAAGGCTAGCAACAGTTGATCGCTGTTTGCTAAGTGGTCCCAGGTTAGGTATGTTCCCATCCATGGGTCCAATCAGGCTCTCCAGCCCTGTCCTATAATCGTGACATCATAGATGAGAGAGCTGAAGCCCAGAGAGGTCGTGGTAGGGCTTCCTGCAGCCAAAGACGTACACTGCATCCTGACTGCCAGGCAGTGAGTGACAGCTGTGTATCTGTCCTCATTTGACCACCCCTCCCCATTAAGGCCCCTACTTCCTTCCACTTCTAATACTAGAGGAGTGCCAGCGCCATACCTACCAATAGGCATTCATTTCACCAAAGCCAGCGTCAGCCCAGTGTTCCATGCTGTAAAATGACCCTGTCTCCAAAGTGGTACTGTTGGCCCTTGCTTCCAGCTTTTCTCACTTCGAGATGGCAGTCATACTAGTCCCTCTCTGTATGCCCGCACTACACTGTGGTAATAATAGCCCCGGGGCACGCAAGAGGCCTCCTGGGCAGTGAGACATTTGTAACATCACACTTATGGTGACACGTGACATTCCCACTGCATGCCTTGCTGGAGAAGGAGGTACCGGGGGCAGGCTGAGGATGGTGTGTAGCCCCAGATTCTGTGGGGAGGGAGGTAGCTGCCATTTAAACCCAACTGACACCATCACGTGGTTTTATCTCCCAGCCGGTGGACAACCAGCAAGCCATGGTGCGCAGGGAGTCCGTGGTCAACCTGGAGAACTTTAAGAAGCAGTATGTCCGCAGGCGGTGGAAGGTACGTCAGGGCCCAGGGCTCAGGGCAGAGGGCCTAGGGCTCAGGGCTCAGGGCTCAGGGCTCAGGGCTCAGGGCTCAGGGCTCAGGGCCCAGGGTTCAGGGCAGAGGGCCTAGGGCTCAGGGCTCAGGGCTCAGGGCCCCTGCTTCTCTCCAGACCTCCGTGCACATTTCATCTGTCGTTCTCGCTCTTTCCTCAGCTCTCCTTCAGCATCGTCAGCTTGTGCAACCACCTCACTCGCTCCCTGATGAAGAAGGTACACCTGAGGACAAGCGAGGACCTGGTGAGTACATGTAGAGCCTTTTGCTTGGGCACAACGCCTAGGTTATAGGAGAAGAGGGTATTAACTATTTCTAGCCTGTTCTGCAGGCCCTGTCCTCTTCTGCCCTGAGGGCTGCAGTGTGACCGGCTGGAGGGGAATGGCTGAGGAACCACCACGGATCCTTTTCCCTGTGCCCTCTAAGGGACCACTCCTGCCACCCCACCCCACTCCTCCAGCCCCTGCCTAAGGACCAGTAGCCCTCAGGGGACGGTGGAAATGGGTGCCATAGACCATCCCAAAGTTATTCTGGCCAAGTATGATAGTGCATGCCTATAATCCCAGCACTTGGGAGATGAAGGCAGGAGGGTGGAGGCGAGCAGAGGTGACTTGAGACCCTATTTCAAACTACCCTGTCTCAGAAAGTTCATTTCCGACAGTCCCAGTTCTTTAGAATAGGCGCTTTATTACGCCCTCTGAAATTTCCCCTTTTTATTTTGTTTTAGACGGCCTGTGTCAATAATGGTTGATGGTATGCTCCTTTAATATGCTGGGCAAGTGCTATACTATTGAGTTACGTCCCTGGCCCTTTTGTATATGTTTAAAACAAGAGGCTTATAATGGAATACGCTCATCAAGGGGTGGTCTCTAGAGTCAGTCTTCTGGAATTCAGCTCTGCCACTTACCTGCTGTGTGGTCTTAACTTCTATGTTTCAAAATATCATTTGTAAAATGGGGGCAATAGGAGTTCCTCTGTTGTTGGATAGTGATTAGGCTTAAATGATGGCCTGTCCTTACTGCCTGGTGGGTAAGTGCGCAGTGTGTGTTAGCAGTCATTGCTGCTTAAAATCCTCCTGTAGTTGAAGTGGGCATCAGTGTTAACATTTCAGTTGGTAGGGGGTTCCCTGGGATAGCCTCTTCCTCCTCATTGAGTGGAAAGAGCAGGATTTATGTGGGAAAAGCATAAATTAGGAGAGAAGGTGACTCCTTGCTCAGTAAGGGACTGGAAAGCAGCTGCCTGGCAGTCGCCATGTGTAAACCAAAGATGCTTAGCACTAGGCCAGCACCCTGCTCCCAGCACACCCTGGGCACTCCCCAGAGCCTCAGCATGTCCTCAGTGGTCCTCTTCCTTCAGGCTACGCTCTTGCTTACTCCTGCTCTTGCCAGGACATGAGAATTGGTAGCTCTAGAGGCCTGCATAGCTTTTCAACATCGAGTCCCTCTTCTGGCCACCAGCCTCATGGACTATGAAGGGCATTGGCTTCGCCACCTCTGAGAACCTCTGTCTGTCACTGGTGATTTTTACCCAGCTTACTCTTTCATTGTTTGGCTCTGACTCATACTAAAAAGTTGCTGGTCAGCAAAGCTTGAGTTATTTTTGTTGTCCTAGTCAGGGTTGGTCCAGGATGTGTTTGGCTAAAGTTGATTTTGACCTCAGATTTCCCATTGGCTCAGGCTTCCCTGCAGGGACATATGACAGGCAACAGGTGTGCTCTTCACACTAAGTCCTGGACCTTTGGCCTTTCTGTAAAAAAAATTAATTTTTTTTTCCTGGTGCAAAACATTATATATTTTTTTCTTTTTTTTTTTAACTCAGACATTCTAACAGCCTGCCTGCTCAATGATTTATCCTATAGGAGGAGAAGGACTAGGTTCCACACACATGTTGTATGGCTTTTCCTATTGGGCCTTCCTTAAAAATTTTTCAGAAAGATAACGACAGAAACTTATGTTTAGGAAGGATAGAAATTAAACATTTTAAGACTCATTTAAATTTGATTTATTTGTTAATTGGAGCTGGAGAGATGGCTCCGTGGTGGAGTGCCACCTGCTCTTGAAGGCCCAGGTTTGGTTCTCAGCACCCACATGGTGACCCACAACGACCTGTATTTCCAATTCCAGGGATCCAGCTCCCTCTTCTGACCTCTATGAGCATCTGCCTGTATATCATATATACACATTCACTCAGGTACACACACAAAATAAAGTAAGACCTTGTCTTTATTCATTGTTTTCTCAGACAGGGTTTCTCTGTGTAGCCTTGGCTGTCCTGAACTTGCTTTGTAGACCAGGCTGGCTTTGAACTCACAGGGTTCCACCTGCCTCTGCCTCCAGAGTGCTGACATTGCAGGTGTTGCAGTGGTGCTTGCTGAAGGCATGGTGGAAACCATTTGAGGCTGAGGGCCTGCCGTGACGGCCAGTGGACCTTATGGAAAAATTAACCACTTCCCCACAGACTGAGCTCAGGAGACAAGTGCGCCCACAAACTACCTTTGCAAGTGGCCTTGATAATTGGCAGGCACAAATAGCACCAGATGACATTTTTCGCTGTTATGCTTGGGCTCCTCTGGCATCTCTTTTCCCAGATGCCCCGAGAAAGAGGCCTCAAGGCAGTTTGCTTGGCCTTATTTCAAGTCCCCCTCCTGTTCCTGTGTGGCAGAGGTCTCTGAATGGAGCAGCTAAGGGCTTCCTTTTTATCACCCCACTTTCCCCAGCCTGTAGGCCTCTTTCTTGAGTGTATGAATTTAGGCTGCTCAGTGTTGCTCCAATCATGCCATCCCATGTTGCCCTTCTCTGGGGCCTCTTTTTCCTAGAGGAACTGCGAGAGTGACACAGAGGAGGACATCGCCAGGAGGAAAGCCCTTCACCCCCGGAGGAGGAGCAGTACTTCTTAATTGGCCCGGTTTGCAGTGGCTCCAGGGAGGTCCATGTCCCTGTGTCCCTTTTGTGCCAGCTCTTGGACACTGCTCGTCACCAGGATCCAGACATTCTGTGTTCCTGAGTACTTTGGGAGAGAGATCGGAGTCTGCAGGACTCAGAACTTTCCGGAGACCCTGGGAGCCCTGGCCTTCTCCTGGTGGGGATCCGCCAGCATCCCCCAAGCTCCTAGTTCTCCAGAAAACTGGCTTTCATCTGTCTGCTGATCTCAGAAGCCAGGACGGGATATAGACTGAGGAACTGGATCTAAAGGAGTTTCATATTTACCACAGGTTAAAGGTCAGATTTAAGCAGCTTTTTCACAAGGTGACAGAGTTCAGAAATAATCGGGGCAGCAATCATACCAGGAAGAGAGAGGCCTACCTTATCAGGATGTGCGAGAGAAGAGGCTCTCTAGAGTGAGGGACCAATCCTGTGACTTCCCAGAATCCACAGGAGTCAGGGTGTCCAGCGTCAGACATTGTCTGCCAGGCTCTTGCCAGACCATTGTGTTATAATTTTTTCTCATTTGTATTATTAAACTTCTTGTTTATCTATTGCTTGGTTGTTTAGGGGCTCTGTCCATCTGGTTCCCTAAAGCCTAAGGCCTCTGGCTTGGGGAACACTCTGATTGGCTGCTAAATGGACAGAACCTCAAGAATTGATTCTCAGCAGTCTTCTTTTGCCGACGAGGTGTGGGCCTCTGCATCTGCCCTTGAAAGTGCCTCCCCATCACAGAAGGCTGTGACCCGTCTACCACCACTGCTGTTAGTCCTCCTGTTAGGGGCTGACTTATAGCTCTCTTAACTTCATAAGTTGAAGTTCTAGCCCTCAGTGTCACAGACCATCACTGTCAATGGAGATAAAGTGATAAAATGGCTCATTAGAGTAAAGCCATCAAGGTAAACTCAATATGATATGACTAATGAATACCCTTACAAAAAGGGGAGAATTGGGGCTGGGAGAGATGGCCCACTGGTTAAGAGCAATTTCCGGTTTCCAGTGCCAGCACCCACAAGGGGTAGCTCACAACCACCTGTGACTCCAGTTTCAGGGGATCCAATGCCTTCTGGTCTCCACGGGAACCAGGCAAATAGTGCTTGCACATACATGCAGGCACTTATACATACACATAAATTTTTTTTAAAAAATAACAATAAGAGGAGGTTTCCTCTGGGCATGGTCTCTCGTGTCTGCAATCCTAGCACTTAGAAGGTTAAGGCAGGGTGATTGCCATGAGTCCCAGTCCGGAATGGGACATGGGGGAGGTTTACTGTAAGTGGTGCTTTGTACCTGTAAGTTTTAACTATGTGGGACACTGAGGCAGAAGGATTACTTGAGCCCAGGAGTTAGAAACAGCCTGGGCAACAAGGAAGAGCAGGAGGAAGAAGAGGAGGAGGAGATTAGAATCCAAAAGAAAGGACATAGGGGTCTGGAAATGGCATCTGCAAACTAAGGAGACAGGCTTCAAAAAAAGCCAGCTGCTGGATGCAGTGCCGTATGCCTGTGATCCCAAGGGTTGGGAGGCAGAGACAGGAGGGACTTGCTGTGAATTTGAGGCCACCCGGGTCCACACACTGAGTTCCAGGCCAGCCAGGGTTACGCAGCAAGACCCTGTCTCAAAAAGCCAAAGTGTGGGAGTGAGGACCAGTAATCAACCCATACTGAATCTCAGATATATGGCCTCCAGTGTGAGAAAATAAATTTCTGTTGTTTAAGCTATCTAGTCTCTGGCACTTTTTTTTATTATAGTGCTAGCAAACCACATACCTGCCAGTCACAGACAAGAGAGGCAGGGGAATTTGTAATAGTCTAGACAGAGGAGGGCCAAGGGAGAAGTGAGAAGAGAAAGATGAGAAAAAGGTGGATGAAGTTAGTAAGGAGATTTCTACTGCATACAAACCCACACCATGCTTTTCTGGTTGTAAGAATGGCTTTGTTGGCCAGAATTCCTGAGAAGACCCTTGGAAGTCTAAGGGGAAGTGTGAAAGAAAAGAAGGAAGTCTGGAAGGTGAGTAAAAGAGTTGAGCTCAGGAAATAATCCAGGAAGTACAATGTGTGTGTGTTAGAAAGGAAAGAGCCCGGGCAGAGTATGGCATCCATTCCTTTAACAGTGGGGAATTTTCTCGTTGTCTGTTTTTACATTGACTGAGTGAGTGATGATTGTGTATACGGGATGCACATGTTCTATGGCATGCATACGGAGCTCAGAGGACAGCCTGCAAGAATCGATTCTCTTCTCCGTGTGAGTCCTGACTGTCGATTTCAGGTGGTCTCAAGTTGTCAGGCTTGTCAGCAAGCAGCCTCGTGTGCCGGACTCTCTAGCCAGCCCTTGTTTTGTTTTGTTTTGAACAGGAACACATTTAGCCCAGGCTGTCCTTGAACTCTTGGTCTTCCCACCTCTGTCTCCTGAATGCCATCATTACTCGAGATCACCAATAAATCAGTTTCACTCACGCTTCCTTCATATATGGATGATCCCAAGCAAAATGGCCCCCAAGGACAGAAAGGCAAATGGAGGCCACACTAGTCCCACATACTGTGGCCTCCCTCTAGTAGCGGTGGATGCATGAGTGGGCTAACAAGCCCAGGGGAGACAGATGTGTTCTTCTGGCTCTGAGGTGGGGAGAGGTGTTAATGGGCTGAGGCCACAGTGTTCTCTGTGGAAAGTGGAAAATGACTGGAGATGAAAACCACATTCTGTGAGAGAAGTTCTTTGAAGAGCTCCCAGGTGTCTGCCCTAGAGCGGCTGCCTGTGCGCCTTCTGGATGCCTCAATAATATCCTAAAACACACAAATAAATATTTTAGCATGCACTATGCTTTATAGTCAATCTCATTTTCTTCCCTGACCCCAGGTCTAAGATTCTGCTTGTCATACATTTATTTGCCAACAAAACAAACAAACAAATAAACAAAGACCTCTCAAAATATTTTGGAAGCAAAAGAAGGTCACATCTAAATAAGCAAGTGAACCATGAGACCTCTAGAAAGAAAATTCAAGCCCTGTGCTCCGTGGACAATCAAAACAAGTACTTGTGAAAACTGTACTTTTGCTGTTGAAAGGGACAGCAGCCCTCACAGGCTTGGAGATTTTTATTTCCATCAGCCCCTCCCTGTCCGCCCTCAGTTTGATGTCAGCCCCGTACTGTTCTATTCACGGTTGCTGCAGCCCCCAAAATATCGCGCTTGGCATCTGTTGAGAAGGTCCCACTCTCAGCAAACCTTCACAGGCGAAGGGGTTGGAACAGTAGAGAAGCTTCCAACAGTGGTTAATTGGTATTTCAAAGGCGCGGGCACAGTTGGTGAGCTTCCTTCAAGTTTTTCTCTTCCTGATTTCCCTCCCTCCCACTGATGCCCTCCATTAGCAGCAATTCATAATGGATAGCTGAACACAGATTTTCCTACTCATACTGAGTAAATTCAAAGCTCTAGCTCTTAATCTAGAAAGCAGTTGATTATAATATCTAGGGACAAGATGATATTGCAAGAGCTTCCATTCAATCCTCAGTTAAAGAAAAAAACAAACAACAAAGGCCAAGGGGGCTGATGATTTTGAGGGACCTGTGGGTCTGTGGGGCATTCTGCTGAAGCTCTGCTCATGACCCTGTAAGGGAAATGAGCTCCATTTAAAAGGATGATGAAGGAGCCTCAGCAAAGTTAAGGACTGTGCCTGCCTTCTCCCAGCTGGAGCACTTGGGATCTGGATTCCAGCCCAGATTTGCCTACCCCGCATTCACATTCTCTTCTCCTCTTCCTGAGGGGGTTGGGAGGTGCAGGGGGGAAGTGGTAAATGAAAAAAAGAAAAAGAAAAAAATCTTGGAGAACCACATAGGTACTTTTTTCTTTAAGTACAAAATCTATATGCAATAACATTGTGTTTTAGAAGCAGAGATGACTTAAGTAAAAATCCAGGGTAAGCTCACCTCAGGACCACTGCTGTGGGGGAGGACAAGGTGGACACCCGCTGTTGCTCAGGCTTCTGCTTTTTTGGTTTCGTTTCCACAGAACTGAAGAGTAAGTCCAAGCTTTTGAATGTGCTAGACAAGCCGTCGACCACTGAACCACAGCCCTAGCCCCGGTGCTAGGACTACATCCATTTCCCCTCCTCTGTTTCCTTGTTGTTGTTGGTTGTATTGCATTAGTGAAAAGTGTCATGGCAAAACACCGGAGTCTGGGTGATTTGTGCTGTAGAAACTTACGTTCTCAGCTTTAGAGACTGCAAGATGCTGACAGCCCTGGCTTCCTCTAAGGAGGTGTCTCTCCTTAGTTTGTCTCTGTAAATGTCTGTGTCCTTAAAAAAAAACAAAACAAGGTCACCTCATGCTGGATCAGTGCCCATCATGTATCTGTCTTATCTAGTCAGCCCTATCTTTAAATATTGTCACTTTCTGAAGTACAGGTGATTAAGAGTTCCATATGTGAGCTTAGGAGGAGAAGGTAAACACAATGCAGTCCACAAAAATACTTTAAACACAGGTGAGGGAGTAGATCAGTGGCCAAAGCTCTCCTCAAATGGGCAAAACGCCGGGTTCAGTTCCCATTGCTGGTACAGAGAGGTGTAGGTATGACCACCTTCAGTACTAGCCTGAAAGACTCAGGGAGACACCTTTGACTCCCGGCTCGCCAGAGTCTGTGACGACCATTTCAAACCTTGGAAGCTGTCCGCCTGACAGTCCGGGGACGGGGGATACTCGCATCTGCTGAGTCACGAGGATGTGTGGCTCCGTGTAGTCACAGTTGGACATATCTCCTTTCACACACAGGGAGAGGAAATTGCAGACGGCTGGCTGACCCTGCATTCTTCCAGAAGGTTGTAACCTTAGCTAACCCAGGGAGGGAGCGGAAACAGGAAAACTCCCGAGAGCTCCAGGCTGACAGAGGTCATCAATCCGAGACCTTGGTGCTCCCCAGCTGGGGCCTGGGTCGTGGCTTTCTCAGACCTTTTCCATAAGCGGACTGCGGACTTTGGAACCGGGGGTGCATTTCCTGGTGGGGGAGGAAGCAGGGCAGGCTTTCCCGGATGGCATAAACTGCAGACCTCATCAAACTCTTTCACTCAGTGCTAACCCTGGAAAGCCCCACCAAGCTGTAAGAGATCACAGTCTGGAAACTTCTCCCTCCTCTCTTCAGTCAGGGCAACAGATAACACTGCACACGATCTGCTTAGCCACAATGTAATCAACTGAGTCTTGCAGGTTTGTCTGACCTAAACAGTAAAATTTTTCCCCGGTGGGGGGTGGGGGCGAGGGGCAGAAAGCCCCATTCATGGAATTCAAAGTTGGGATGGCTCTTACTGGTTCCTTCCCAGCTGTAGATGGGAAAGGACCGGAGACCGTTGCCATGCTTATGTGCAGCTAGGAAGGTGCCGTGGATGAACCATTTCCAGCAGTGTGCGGGAGGTAAGGCCATGGAGAGGGCTCAGCAGATGAGGGGGCTCGCTATGAAGCCTGATGACACGAGTTTGCTCCCTGAGACCCACATGATGGAATGAAGGAAGTAACCTCTGACCTCCATGCATGCATAGTAACACACACGCATGTAGCACACACATACACACACACACTTAAATAAATGTAATAAAAACTGTTATAATGCATCCCTAACTGCACATATATGTATATATATGCATATATATATAGATAGAATGAAATAGGAACTAAGCCAGGAGCTGAGGAAGAAGCCTCCTTTCTTACAGATAAAACCCTAGTGAGCTTTTATATGCTTATACATACATACACACGCCCACACGCACACACACTGCTGTAGCATGTCTGACCTGAAGCCCATGGGCTGCACATGTCCCAGGAAAGCTATGCTTGTGGTCCAACACGTCTGTGGACCACAATGCCATGTCATAATGTCAGAAGATTGGACACCCCGCTGTGAAGTGAGGTTGCTTTCCCAGGAGCCCCTGCTGGGGCGCAGCTGCAGAACCCTGGTTTCACAGTAGACAAGCCGCTCACCGCAGCCTCATAAGGCAGGTGTGGGATGGCGGCATGAGGTGGGACTTGTTCTTCAGAGGAAGCGGTGAGCGGAGAGGCTGCCTTGAACAGGGATGTCTCCTCTGGTCGTTCCCTGGCTTCGGTCAGTGAGGGCTGATAAAGACCGTGCTTGCCTAGTGAGATCCAGCGAGCCTATTGAGCCTTGTTGCTCTGAAATGCAGGCTAATGGGTTTAGTCAGGGGTCAGCTTCTCCAGTGGATACAGGCACCAGAGAGGGAGCCTAAGAAGGGCAGAATATGACCGAAACACAGGCTTTGGTAGATGACGTCTGCACCGCCACTGGGAAGGGCAGGACCCCAAAAGCCGGCACCAAGCCGGCTGTGGTGGCACACACCTTTAATCCTAGCACTAGGGAGGCAGAGGCAGGTAGATCTCCGGAAGTTCAAGGCCAGCCTGGTCTACAAAGAGAGTTCCAGCACAGCCAGGGCTGTTACACAGAGAAACCCTGTCTTGGGGGTGGGGGGAAGCTGGTACCAAATTCTTCACATTTGACAGTTTCTTTCTCTGGTTGGGCCCAAATCTATTTCCCCAAGGATCCACCCACCACCCCTGTTCTGTCTTGGGCAGTTTATGCACTTAACAGATGTGTAGACAAAAATGGGAATATGACAGTCCTCCAGGAAGCCACAGTGTAGTGACAGGCTGGAACAGGAACAAGCCAGGAGCTGAGGAAGGAGCCTTCACTCTGGTGAGCTTTTGAGAAGTGCCTGAAGGACAAGAGGCCTTGTGTTTCCGCAGGGTCTGCAGAGTCTAAGCCAGGACCAGCCTGAGAAAAGACCCCAAGGTGGGAAAGAGCTTACACTGCCTGAGGCTGTGGGGTGACGTGGTAGGGTGAGGCTCAAGCAGAGAACACCGTGGAGCTGTTGGAGCTGGACAAGAAAAAGACTGTGAATGCAGGCTCGAGCCTCCGGGGTGGTGGGGAGGTGACTCTTCTTTGGAGATGCGGTTTAGCTCAGCATTTCCTGCTGTGTTCTCTGGCCAGCAAGCGGAAACTCTTAGAGGTGAGAATTCTCTAGCCCACCCCGCCTTCCCTGCCTTAGAAGCTCTGGGGTCCTTCAACAAGTCACTTGGGAGATTCTGCTATGATACGTCTGAAAAACCATCCTGAGAGGAGACAGCTCCATGCGTAAGGTCCTTCCCGCACAAGCGTGAGCACCATGTTCAATTTCCAGAGCCCACGCAAAAAGTCAGGTGAGGCAGCATCTATGTGTTGATCCCAGAATCCCAGCGCTGGGGAGGCAGAACCACGAGGATCCCTGGGGCTCGCCGGCCAGACATCTTAGCCTAATCGGTGAGTCTCAGGTTCCAGTGAGAGGCCCTGTCCCCAAAGGGGGGGGAGGACTCCTGAGGAAGGACACCCAGTGTCAACCTCTGGTACCGCCCATGTGCCTGCACATACTGGATTGGGTGGGACAGCCTGTGGAGGGGACAATTCAGGCTCTTAGGATAATTTTAATGAGATAGGCAAGGACTTGATCTAGGAGCAGCCAGACGGATTCCTGTGTCCACCTCTTTATCTATTAGCTACCCAGACATGGGCAAGATGTCCAGATGGGCTGCAGTTGCCAGTCTCCAAAAAGGAATCATGGCTGGAGGATGGCTGTAAGGACAAGTGGGAGACACCACCAGCAGTGCACCCAACTGTCCAAGCTTGCCTGAGTCTGGCAGGTGTTGTGAGACAGAGCTACTGTAGAAGCTGGCCCTCTAATCAAAACAACACTCAGCATCATTGCATCAGCTGCACCTGAGGGAAGACATGCCCCCCCCTAAGGTCAGGTCCCTCCATAGAGGGAGGATAGATAGGCTCTTTGGACCCTCAGCTGAGATACCAGCCACCCCTCCCAGTCAGTTGTATGCCGTCCTATCCTCATTAGATGAGGCCTGAAGTTTGGTCACCTTACCCCATGTGCTCAGAAAGAAGCGTTTGTCAGGGTGTTTATGGAGGGACCGGATGAAGGATGGAGTTGTTGAAGGGTCCCAAGTTTATTCTCAAGCATTTTGGGGGCATCTGCCGTTGCCTGTCTCTCTTGCCAACTGTTTCTAGTGCCTGTGGAGCTTAATAGATGCTCTTTCCACAACCCTCCCTGAGGCCTGGCTCTGCCGAGCAGCAGAAGAGAGAAAAGGCCCAGACAAGGACATAAAGCGGCACCCCTGGGCTGTGCTGCTGGCCAGGTGCCTGGGTCATCTGAAATACAGTAAGGCTCCTGTCTCAGACCTTGCTGACGCTGCTGGAAGCTGAAGATGCCCGGGCCCCAGCCTGACACCTGGGTGGCTCCTCTGGGCCAGGAATCACAGAGTAGCTCTGTGAATCACAGTGATGTCTCTGAAGGGCTCTTGATGCTTCAGCCCAGCCCCTGTGGGGGAAGGGCAGGGCCCACGCCTCTCACTTTTCCAACCGGCTGAGTATTTTATACAGACCAGGGTTTTTCTTCTGTATCCCAGTACCTGAGCAGGGGGCAGGCAGAGTGATTTTACCACATTTACTGGACTGACGCTGTCAGACAGAAAGGTTATCCAAGGATACTTTGATAGTTAAAATTGCCAAGTTGGCAGGATCTGGAATCGCTTCGCAGAGACATCTCTGGGTGTGTCAGTGAGGAGATTTTAGTCTAGGTGAACTGAGAGGGAAAACCCCACCGTGGCTGTGGCTGATACTGGGGCTGGGCTGGATGGTTTAACAAGGAGAAATCTAGTTGAACCCCAGCATTTGTCTGTCTCTGCTTCCACACTGTACATACAAATGTGGCCAGCCATGTCACACTCCTGTCTGTGTACCTTTGCCATGACGGACTGTATCCCTTCAAACTGTAAGTCAAAACCAACACATCTTCTTTTTTTTTAATCTTTTTCTTTTCTTCTTTTTTTTTTTTTTTTTTCTTTCCTTTGAGACAGGCTCTTACTAGGTAGCCTGGCAGGCAGGTTTAGAATTCAGAAACTCACAGAGATCTGACTGCCTCTGCCACCCAAGCGCTGTGATCAAAGGCATGCGCCACCATGCCCAGCTTTAAATTGCTTCTCTGGTCAGGTGTTAGGTCATACCAACAAGAAAAGTAATTTGGCAGGAGGCAGAGGCAGGCAGATCTCTGTGAGTTCGAGGTCAGCCTAGTCTACAAAGCGAGGCCAGGAGAGCCAAGGCTGTACACAAAGAAACTATGTCTGGGGAAAAAAAGGAAAAAGAAAAGAAGTGAGCAGACATTCTGAAACCACAGCAAAGCCTCTCGTGGTCTCCATGCTCATCTCTAGACCAAGAGTAGAGAGACCAGGATGAATATTGATTTGTTTAGACTCAAGGCCCAGTGCCTTAGAATCCCGGGCCCAACCAGTTTCCATCAAAGCTGCTAGCCGGCAGCTGAAAGTCTTTGCTGAGGGAAGAAGCTTTGATAGGGGTGACACCTCCCTCTGTACTCCCTGCTCCGTGATGGTGGGCCATGACTCTTACCCCGTTCCCGCCTGTTGCTGGCCCCGGGGGTGGGCTTTTCTGCTCCTGCAAAGCCTGCAGTCCTTAACTCTGTTCCTCAGAGAGCCTTTTCCAGCAGCATGTGCTGGCAGGTGTCTGTAATGTCAGTACTTACAGAGGCAGAGGCAGGTGGAGTTTTGTGAGTTCAAGACCAGCCTGATCTATGTAGGTCTGGCCGGGGCTACACAGAGAGGCCTGGTTTCAAGAAAATAAGAAAATGTCTTCCGGTCTGGGTCCAGGGTACTGATCTGGAAACCCTGGCTTGGGAGTCAGGCTCAAGCGTTTAAATGACATTCTGGCAGCTTCTTGGCTGGGTGATTTTTTTTTTTTTCTTTTTAAACCAGGGCATCAAGGCCGAAGTTTTCCCACTTGTAAAATGGACATGAAATTGTCTTCCCTGCAGGGCTTCTGTGACTATTGGATTAGCTAATGCATGTCGACACTTAGCGTATCATGCCCAGAAAGCCGCTTCTGTCGTAACAGCTTTACAGACGACAGTAAAACGCAAATGCGCAAGCAGTAACCCGGGCAGTAAGCCGGGCATGGGGTTCCCATAGTGCTGCTGCCTCTGCCAACCACCGTGCTGACTGCAGAGGTGGTGAGCAAGGCCCTTGACGTGACGAGCCTCTTGCTTCTCGTCCTCCACCTTTCCTCACTACTGCCGGGGGCGGCCCCACATCCTGCACGCCCTCGGAGCTGTGGTTGCTCAAGAAACCTCACTGCCCTGCTGTAAAGTGCCTGCCTGGCCCCTTCGGTTGCCCACGGCCAAATGCAAAGGGGCCTTGCCAGAGAGCGGCTGCTGCTGCCCTCCCGCCGGAAACACCTGCCACACGTCTGATCTTTATTACCGTCAGCCCTCATGCCAATCCTAAGGAAGCTCTGGTCTCTGTCTTACGGGCCAGGAAGCTGAGGCTTGAAGGGGAATGGCGTTTGTTTTGTTTTTCTGAAACAAGGTTTTACCATGTAGCTCAGGCTGGCCTTGAACTTGCAACCCTCCTGCCTCAGCATCCCCGTCCCCTGGGCTGGGATCGCAGGTGTGTACTGTGCCCCACTCTTCCCGTCGTTCTGTTTCCAGATGTCGCGTAGCAAGCAGCTTCTGCCATGATGCGCTGTCTCACCCAGTGCATCAGAGGCAAGCAATTATGGACCTAAACGTCCGAACCATGAGCCCAAACAAGCTGTTCTTCCTTTTACGTTGATGGTCTCAGGTATTCTGTCACAGCAACGGAGAGCTACTGGTAGTCTGAGGATTTTAGAAGGCCCCAGCGCTGCCTGAACTGTATACGCTGGTGCATGCCTGCAGTCCTGGCACTCTGCAGGCAGAAGCAAGAGGACCGGGAATTGAAGGTTATCGTTTGCTACATGGTGAGTTCAAGGCCAGCCTCCTGAGCTATATTAGACCCTGTTTTAAAACAAAACAAACTAACACAGCTTCGTAGAGTTCTGTGTTTTTTTAAATGTGTATGAGTGTTTCGTCTGTGCCATGTGCATGCAGTTCCTACAGAGGCCAGAAGAGGGCATCCGGTCACCTGGCGTTACAGAGAGTGGTGGAACGCAAGGTGAGCTTGTTCTGTGGGAGAGCAGTCCGTTCTCTGACCACCTTTCCAACCCTGCTTCTGCATCTTGGGGAAGAGTTAAGAGGGACGTTAAAAGGCTACTCTGGCTCTATGGATGGGAGACTTACAGGCTCATAGTTACACTTTTTCAAGAACAGACGACCAACTTTATCACTGCTTTTTCTTCGCGTCCCCAACTTCTGGCATTTTCCTCGTGATTTATCTGTTTGGAATCTTCAGCAGCGGGTTCCCCGGGGACAGGCATTGTCCTTCTACAGAGCACCTGGGCAGCTGTAGGGCTGTCTGACCCTCCCTGCGGGGTTGCACTGCCTTGGAGCTTCCCCTTCCCCATAGCCAGGCCTCAGAGGTATCCTTGGCAGCTAAAGGAGAAATGGCGTGTAGGCAGTAAGAAGGCTCATGGGTAGAGGTGCCCACTGCCAAGCTTGACATCTTTGTTTCACCCCCAGGATCCCAATGGTGGAAGGAGAGAAATAACTTGCAAACTGTCCTCTGACCTTCACACATCTGCTGTAACATGCGTGTGCCAATGCACACACATACACACAATATAAATTAATTAATTAGCTAACTAATTAATTAATTAATTTAAAAAAAAACCCAAGAAGGTAGGAGAAGGAAGGCAAGGACTTATAAACATCAGAAGTACATAAATTTCTTCCTCAGTACTTCCCAGGCTTGGGCCTGCCTGGGAACCCAGCTGCCCTTTGGGTACCAGTGGATAGTGCGGGAGAACTCGAGGTTATCCAGAGCCTGTTGTGTAAAGACGCTGTTCTAATCTCCTGGGTGTAGTTTTCCTGACCTGAACCGACCACCTTTGCAGATAGGAAGCAGAGGGCTCAGAGGTTATGCTGCCACTAGAGGAGGGGGTGTACGCCTGTGATCCCAGCACTCGGGAAGGCAGGGGCAGGTGGGAGGTCGCTGTGAGTTTCAAGTCAGCCTGGTCTACAACGCTAGGACAGCCAAGGCTACACAGCGAAAGGCTGTCTTGAAAAACTAAAAACAAACAACAACAACAACGAAAAGAGGTTACGCTGCACAAAACAGGGCTAGCAGATGGTGGAGCAAGGGTTGGCTCTGGACTCTGCAGTCCCCGTGCTGTTACTGTCGGCTGCCTTTGAGGGCCACCTTGGGGACAGAGGTCATGAAACTCCAGCATTTGTGTGGCATTCTGTCCACACAAGACAGTCCTGGTCGTCCATCATGTGTAAGCTGAAGCCAGCCTCAGTCAATTTTGGGCAAGGCGCCGTGTTGCCCACTGTCAAGGTCACAGGCACTCCCAAAAATTCAGAGAAACGCTTAGCACCTTACCAGGCCACGGCCACCAGGTGGCACTGCAAGGGATGGGGCCTTGACGCCTAGATCCGAAAACCAGCAGCTCTGACATCTAGGATACACAGGGTTCCTAAAAGAGAGTTCTAGGCAACAAACAAACAAACTACAGGCAGTGATAGGGTATCTGGGCTCAGTCTCCAGCACACACACACACACCATGTAAAAAGTGTGTAGAAAAAGTCTGCTCCTATAAATATGCACTGCTATTAGTTACTTGTGAGTTCTTCTAAATATTATCCATGTGAACACAGTATATAATCATCTCTGTATAAGATTACATGTGAATATATATTTTTATATAGCAATGTGGACATATAAGATCTTTTTAAACATATGGTTGCTTAAAAAAAAAACAAACCTGCTTTTGGGAACTGTTAAGATGTCTCATAGGAAAAAGACTTAATTGCTTCCTCTGATGGCCCAGGTCCCATCTCCGGGTTCCAAACGCAAGGAAGCCAGGCATGGTGGTGCATGCCTCTAAGTCTAGAACTCAGGAGAGTGAGTTACAGGCCAGGCAAGGCTACACAGTGAGACCCTGTCTCAGCAACAACAACAAACCAAAATGGAGGAAGAAGACAGCCGAGTTCAGCAAGTTGACCTCTGACCTCCACACAGGCTGCATCCCACAGGCATGTGCGTATGTGCTTCCTTCCGGGGAGAAAAAGATTCACTGTGGTCTTCCATTCAAGCAGACACCACCCCCCCACCCCACCCCTCCGCTGCCATTTAAAGAAGGAAAGTTAGTGACCTTGGCCATACTTTATTGGTTAATTTATGAATAGGATGAGAAATGTATGCATTTAAAAAGATGCAAAATGAACAATGAGCATTTTAAAGTAACAAAATACAAACAATGTATACATTTTTGTTCTCCAACAAACTAAAGGTAGAAAGAGAAAAAAGTTAACAAGTGATAAATATTGATTTTATATAGAACTCTATCACTGCCACAATCCTTTAAAATTCAATTGATTTGTTTTTGTTTTTTGAGACAGGATCATATATGGTCCGGGCTGGCTTTGAACTAACCAAAGCTGACCTTGTAGCCAAGGCTGACTTTGAACTTTTGATCTTCTTGCCTCCAGCTCCCAAGCATTGGGATTAGAGGTGTGTGCCACTGCATCCAGTGTTCGAGGTTCTGGGGGTCAAATCCAGGACTCTAGTGCCTGCTGGACCAGCAGTCTACCAGCTGAGCTTAATGTCCAGCTTGCTTGATTTAAAACTGTAATTATTAGCCTGGTGTGGTGGTACAGCCCTTTAATCCCAGCACTCAGGGAGGCAGAGGCAGGCAGAGCTCTGTGAGTTCGAGGCCAGCCTGGTCTACAACGTGAGTCCAGGACAGCCAAGGCTACACAGAGAAATCCTGTCTCAAAAAAAAAAATGTAATTATTATTATTTTTGTGTATGTATGTACATGAAATGTAGGGTAGGGGGAATGGGTGTGCTATAATGTAAGCTCAAAGAACATCTCTGGGGGTCAGTTCTGTCCTCACTGCTGGTTCTAGGAACTGAATTTTGGTCATGAGGCTTGCACGGCAAGCATGTGAATCTGCTGAGCCGGCTGGCCAGCCCTTGATTGATTTTGATTGGTTGATCTCAGATTGTGGTTTTGGAAATGTTTTGTAGTCTGTGTCACTGGGTCTCTGAGCTTGATATCTGCCAGTGTCGATGGTAAGCTCAGATAGCATCCTTGAGTCTCATTTGCACAGGATGTCCAGAACCCTTCAGCCATTACGCCGTCCCCAGTCAGCCTTCAATGGTGCTGCTCACGTGACTTGCTAGAAACCACAGTTGCACGATGTTTCTGATAATTACTGTGGATTCTTTCCAGATGTCTCTCAGCACTTTGGCCTTTGGTGGACTTTGGGAACAAAGCCCATAGCCTCCGGTTATTTGAGGATGCCTAACTATGGCTGCACGTTTTCTGATTCCTCGGGGATGCTATCGTGACAGCCATTCCTCCCCAGCCACAGCGACCTGCAGCCTAACTCCAGATCTCAGAGGCCTATGTGCCACTGAGCCAGAAATGGGAAGAGAGAACTAACTCTCAAACGGTGTCCTTTGACCTTATATTGTAGTACACTCATTGTCCCCCACCCTACATTATAGGCACACACACACACACACACACACACTACTACTACTAATGATAATGATGATGATAATAATAATAATAATAAATCAAGCAAGCTGGGAATGAAGCTCATTTGGCAGAGTGCTTACCCAGCATGCACAATGGAGTAATGATGTCACACAGTATAGACGCTGGCTCGCACCTTGCTTTTTCACTGAACAATATAGAGATTTTATCCGTTTATGAAAAGCTCCTCATTCTTTTTTAATGTTTGAGATTATAACACAATTATATTATTTCCCCCTTCATTTTCATTTTTTTCTTTCTCCAACACACACACACACACACACACTCACACTCTCTCTTTTAAATTTATGGCATCTCTTTAATTGTTGTTATTGTTGTTGGTGGTGGTGGTGGTGTGTGTGTGTATGTGTAAATATTTCCAAAGACATAAGTACAACCTGCCCAGTTCATATAAGGTTACCTGTGTGTACATATTTTTAGGGCTGACCATTTGGTATTGACTGACAAACAGCTGTGCTCCTCCTTGGGAAAGACTATGCCTCCTGTTCTCCGCATTCCTTAGTTGCCTGAAGTTCTTTGTCTAGGGCTGAGACCATGTAAACTTTCCCTGTCGACCTTGGCATGACTCGGTGTCATCCTTGTTTGGTTCATGTTGAGGACACTTGATGGGTGTCACTTCTGACAGTTCTAGGAGAGACAGTCTCATGGCAAACTCCCTCTTCCTCTTGCCCTTACAGTCTTTCTGCCCTCTCTTCCGCAATGATCTCTGAGCTGGAGGTGCAGGAGCCGGGCTGGGGCTGGGGCTGGGCTTCACAACTCTGCGTTGTGGCTAGTTGTGGTTTTCTGTGGTGGTCTCTGTCTGTTGTAAAGAGACGTTTCCTTAATGAGAGTTGAGAACATTGTGAGTAGAGGGACAAATATTCAGAATGTGGTTAGGAATTATGCTGGTTCGGCAAAGCAGTAGTTGTAGGTTCTTCTCCAAGACCCACGAGTTCAACCTCATTCTTCATTATAACCATATATTGTTCCATTATTGGATATAACGTTTTAACTTTTATTGTTTGGTTGATTTTTTGTTTCGTTTTGGGACAGGGTCTTTCCTAGGTTGGCCTGGAGCTCAAAATCCCCTTGCCTCAGCCTCTAGAGTTCTGGAATTATAGGTATGTAACTTCACACCTAACTCTATGTTGTGTGTGTGTGTGTGTGTGAGTGTGCGCGTGTACACGCAGAGGTCAATATCGTTTTGAGACGGTAGCTCACTGACTCTGAAGCTAAACAATTTGGCTGGACAGGCTAGCCAGCAAGTCCCAAATACCTACTGTCTCAGCTTTTCCACCAGGAGTCTGCGTGCACTTATACAGGTGCGCTTCTGTACTGGTCATTTAAGCGGGGCGGGAACCTCAACTCAAGTCCTCGTTCTCATACCAAGCCATCTCCCCCGCCCTGGATGTCATACTTTCTTCAGATTCCTAGAGGGATGGGTACTGCTTCTGTAGAGGCCCCTAATTCAGTTCCCAGAGCCCATGCCGAGTGTCTCACAACTGTAGCTCCTACTCCAGGGAAGTCAAGGTCTGTGACGTCAGCAGGCACCCGTGCTCACATGCTCAGGCGTACAGCCTTACACACACACACACACACACACACACACACACACACACACACATATAGAATTACATTATTTAAAAAGATCAGGGGCTGGAGAGATGGCTCAGTGGTTAAGAGTACTCGCTGCTCTTCTAGAAGACCCAGGTTCAATTCCCCACACTCATATGGCAGTCCAAGGCCACCTGTAACTCTGGGTCCAGAGGATCCGATACCCTTTTCTGGCCTCTGCGGGTACCAGGTATCCACAAGGTACACATACATACATGTAAGCAAAAAATAAATAAATAAATGCCATATACATGAAATAAGAGAAAAAATTAATCTTACTAAACAAACAGACAACAAAAGGAAAAGTACAGATGCAGTGAAGGCCTCTTATGGCTCCACAATCCATTCCTTGTTCTCCCGCTCTCCTAACAGGAGCCAACACTGTGGCTTTAGTGTTTGTCGTAGAGCGTTTTACACCCTCGCTTACATGTTTCTATATTCGTAGGGATGTGGCATCACTTTGAATGTTTCTCAGCTTTGTTTATGCTTCCTGATAACACAATTTCCCACATAATATTATAGTCTTTTTGTGGCTATGTGGCAGTGTTCTGTTAACTGAGCTACAGTTTGGCCTTTCCCCTGCCGACAGACACTTTTTGCTGTAAGCGTCACCACCCTGCCCAAGTGCCAAAGTTCCTCCAGAAGTAGTTTCTAGGCTCCTGAGTATGAGTGTCTTCAGCTTGCTAGGAATTGCCAGTTGTTCTCCCAATGAAGTGAGCAGGCGTTGGCACTCTGACGTAACTGTACATCTATCATCAATTGAACTTAAAATTCCTTCCTTCTGTAGAGACCGTGGGGGTCCCACAGTGCCCTTCCAGAGCGTCACGGCTATTTCTACTTCACTTCAACAAACATTCCTGGGCAGCTGCTGGGAGCAAGCATTGGGGAAGCCTGGTGCCAAGCAGGCCTCACTCTGGCCCTTGAGAAGTTTATACTCCAGCAGGTGAGGGAGAGCCAAGCTTGGCATTAGCCAAACACATGAAATTGTCCACTGAACAAGCAGGCCTCTGTGGTTGCTTCACTACAGAAGTAACTATCTTCTTTCCAGTGAAGAGTTTAATTTCTATTTTAAAAGAAAAAAAAAAGCCGGTTTGAAGACAGAGGAAATTGGAACTGAGGTTGTAGGATGGTGCTAGAGCAATTACTTAGCCTGCACGGGGTCTCCAGCACCACATAAACCAGGTGTGCTGGTCCATGCTCGCAGTCTGGCTCCCCTGGAATGCTATACTCAGTTATGTAGTTCAAAACCAGCCTGAGCCACATGAGCCCCTGCCTCAACGATGACCATAGCATAATCGATTAATTAAAATAAAGAAGTCCAGACAATAGATGTCTGTTCTGCCAAGGTTGAGGTGGTTTGTTCTGAGTAGGGAATGTGGTTAGGAGGCATGCAAACTGTGGAGTGGGGCCAGAAATCATGCAGGGCCCTTCTTAACTACCATCAGACACCCTCAGGTCACAACATCTGTGTTCCAGAACAAACTATAACAGGGAGAGGGAGACAGTGCCTAAGTGTAGGTTCAGGAAGGCAAGGCAATCCTGTCACCTCATGGGTTGTTCGTCTGTCTCTAGAGTGATGGCCAAAGCTTTTCTAGACTTCAAACTTGAACAGCTTGGTTCACAGCTGGCATGGTGGCACTGTTTGTTCAGAGCCAAATTACATGTGTGTGTGTGTTGTTTTTGAAAGAGCGTCTCATGTAACTCAACTACGTAACTGGCCATCACCTTGAATTTTTTGCCCCCTTGCTTCCACCTTGCCAGCTGCTAGGATTACAGGCTAGCACCAATATGCCTGGTTTCTGCAGTGTGTAGAATCAAACCCAGGCTCCTTGCTTGCTGGGCAAATATACTGGTTAGTTTTTGTTAGCTTGATGGTGTAGTCCTGGGAAGAAGGAACCTCCATGAGGAATTGCTTCCATCAGATTGGCCTATGCCAAGTCTGGGCAGGAAGTACACGGAACAAATCATAGAGATCAAGCTAGCAGGCAGTGTTCCTCCTTGGTCTGCTTCAGTTCCTGCCTCTAGGTTCCTGCCTTGAGTTTCTGTCCTGACATTCCTTGATGATAGACTATAACCTGCAAACTGAAATAAACCCTTCTTCCCTGGCTTACTTTTTTGGTCGTAGCATCAATCAGAGCAAGGGGAAGGGATCTAGAACAGCAAACATTCTGCCAACTGAGCCACATCCCTTTCCCTGTCTTGTTTGAATAAAGTGAAGGTAAGCAAAATTAAACCCTGTCCCCCAGACAACAGTCCCTGCTCCCCTCTACCCCTGCCATCCCACTGCTCCAGGGCAGCCCTGAGGATTGAGAGAAGTCCGCTCAGGAGAGTTGTCTCCTGCAACTTGGCGGAGCATCTGTCCTCGGGGACCAGCGGCTAGGAAGATGCTGAGCAACCCTGGCACACACACGTGCTCAGTAGAGGGCAGCAATTATCTTGATGGCCCTGCCAACCCTCCTGGTTCTAATAGGGGACCTTTTTGCATGTCTGACTTGCCCCACTCTCAAGGATCTGCAGAAAGTAGCCATGGAGAGGAGTGACTTTTCAGAAGGAGGACAAGCTGGGGAAATCCTGTTTAATCCTGGATCCAAGGCTGTGCCAATCCAAGTCAGTGTGAGGCCAATCTGTTCAGGTCCGCCTGGCTTGTCCTTTCCATGCCGAATCTCACAGCTCGTGATTTACTCTTCTGCTCAGGTCCTCTTGCCTTGCCACAGGGCTAACCACTATGGGAAAGTCTTCAAGACTTCAAACAGCCCTGGTCCTGTCTGATTGACGTCTGTACTCTGAGTTAGGAATTATCCCCTTTGACCTTTCCTTAAACATTAAAACAAGTTGTTTCAGTTACAGAAAGTAAGGTAGGAATACGTTTAGGAGGGTCCATTCCCAAAACAAGCCTGTATGTCACAGGGGACATACAGGGAGGATCATGCACCCAGAGGTAAGGGAGCTGGGAAGGGACATAAGATACAGAAAGACAGAAAGGGCTTTCTGAGCCTCTCGGCTCCAAAAGGCTCTTATTTTCAAAAACTGGAGCAACATTTGCATATAACCTCTGCCCAACCTTCCACTGCCATCAGCTCCAGATCACTTTCAATACCTCATATGACACAAACGCTATGCAAACAGTTTTTACACCACTTTCTTTCTTTTTTTTTTTTTTTTTTCTGAGACAGGGTTTCTCTGTGTAGCCCTGGCTGTTGTAGAACTCTGTCTTAGACCAGGTTGACCTCAAACTCACAAAGACCCACCTACCTTTGCTGGAATGAAAGGCGTGAGCCACCCTGCCCAACTACATGATTTTCTTTGGAATAATGACAAGATTTTTCAAAAGTCTAGCACTGGAGAGCTAGCTCAGTTGGTAAAGTGCTTGCTGAGGCTCTGAGTCCAATCCCCGGAATTCACATAAAAATATCCAGGTATGGGAACACACTTTATGACAGCCTCCAGGGCTAAGGTGGTGGAGTCAGGGACCTCAGGGCTGGTCAGCGGCCTGGCCTACTTGGTGAGCTCCTGACACTGCCAGACCCTGTCTTGATACACCCAATGGATGGCTCCTGAGGAAGGATACCTGAGTGTGACCTCTGGCCCGCAGGTCTGTATGTGCACTCACACAAACATTCATCTACATGCACGCAGGATCTGTGCACGTTCATTAAAGACGAATTTTACTTTTTCAGTGGTTTTGGTGGAAAGGGTATCCCTGTGTTGCCTAGACTGGCCTCAAGGTCTTGTGTTCATGTCATCTTCCTGCCTTCGAATGAAACACTGTATCCAGTTTCAAAGAGATGTAGGCTTGAACTCAGGGCCTGGTGTGCACCAGGCAAATGTCACTGAGCTCCTGCCACGTTTGGGTCAAAGGCTAATTGCCAATGGATAGGGGAGAGTCAACTTCACTTAGTAAAGAAAATTTGGAAAAAAAAGAAAAATAAAATCCTCCTAGTTCTCATAATTTCACTACTCACATTTAACTGTTAGGGAAAGTTTGGAATTTTTTTTTTTTATAAAATACAGAAAAACACATATATTAGCTTCTACATAATATATCGGCCCATAATATAATATATATAATAATATATATAATAGATTATAACCCATAATATAATGGCAAAAACCTCATTTTAATTTTCACTAATGTGATTTTTAATAAGGCTGAGTGTATGTTTAGATATTTAGTGGCAATTTGTAACTTTTTTTGGGAATTTCTCTTTTATGCATTTGGGTATTCACCATTCCAATTGGCTTGAAAAACTCTTAGTAAGATTAGGACTTTTTTATTGGCTATGTTTCTTACACCCCTGCCCCTCAGTTTCTCATTTCCTTTGAGTGTTGCCTGTGGTGCATTCCTGTCCCCAGAATAAGCAATGAGATTTTGTGGAGCTACAGTGACACACGGAGGCCCTGTTTTGTAGAAAACACAATGGGCATTGTTATGTAATATGAGCAGTTGTGACACATCAAGAGACTCTCAAGATCAGGCCTTCAGACCTGTTGCTTTTCCTTCACAGAAGAAAGGGAAGGGGGAGGCTACCGCATTCTCACCTGAGTTAGCAGCCTCCCCGCCAGCTGCAGGCAACTCTTCCCCAGAGGCACATGTCGAGGGTTTATAGTGTTGCCGTTTATCGGAAGGTGGGACCCCATCTGTGCGTCCATGCTGGAGGGAGACTTTTCAGTGATGTGGTCGGTGGCCTTTGAGATCACTCATACTCCCGTGAAGAACTCTGCCCCACTGATTTCAGGTCACTGACCTCAAGTTTAAGTCCCATTTGGCAAAGATGATTCAAATGGTGCTGTCGTTTGCTCAAGGCAGTTCCAGATAAACCGGTGGGCACTCTGCTCCAGGATCCAGCTTTTTCGGTTGGAGCCTTGCCAGGGGCCAGTGCTGGCGAGAAGAGCACTCTCTGGGGTAAGGGATGGGGTAAGGAGGGGAGCACTCTTACGAACTTTTACTGTGGCATGTCTAAAGAGACTCTCAAGATCAGCTCATTGTCATTTCCTCACAGAAAAAATGGAAGGCCAAAGTCTTCATCTATATAGTAACCAAACATCTACTCAATCCAGATAAGGGTACCGATGACAGAAACAAGACATGATTCTGTTCCTGTGTAGCTTGGTGAGCCAGTGAGTTTAGTTGGGCTTCCTTGTCAGAGCATGGCAACTGCACCATTGAAGAAAAATAACCCTCCCCCCAGAAACTGTTCACTGTTCATAATTCTTGGGGAAAGGCTAGGCCTATGATACACCCTTCCAGTGACAGAGAATGAATGTCCAATCTTACACAAGTCTCCACTGGTAGTGATAGATGTCTCTAGACAGCAGACCACCATGGTGGGGGGAAGGCAAGTGAAGTGTGGGCATTGGAATGACACCCCCAGTGCTCAGCTTTGGCATGCTAAAGTACCTAGGTGATGCTAAGGTATGCTAAGGATGCTAAGTACCTAGGTGAGAGATATTGGAAGGGTCCCCTACCTTAAATTTTCTTTTCTTCATTTCGCCTGAGGAAATCATAGAAATAGATACTCACAAAACCTAGAAAGGCAACGGGGTGGTGGAGGAGTATGCCTTTAATCCCAGCACTTGGGGAGGCGGAGGCAAGCAGATCTCTGTGAGTTGGGGCCAGCCTGGTCTACAGGGTGAGTTCTAGGATGGCCAGGGCTACACAGAGAAACCCTGTCCTGTCTTGAAAAACCAAAGGGAAAAAGAAAAGAAAAGAAGAGAGAGAGAGAGGAAAAGAGGGAGAGAGAGAGAGAGAGAAAGAAAGAAAAGAAAGAAGAAAGAGGGAGAGAGAAACCCTAGAAAGGCCACTCTTACCTTCCTTCTCCAAAGACCCTCAGACGAGAGGTGTCTGACCTATATGAGTGGGAGGGAATGATGCAGACAGAAGCTGAGATCTGAACAAGCTTTGCTGGATATATTCTTGTTACATTAAGACCTGGCGTGTCTGCCCAACACCATGGTCTTCATGCTAGTCTATTCTCCGTTGAGCCTAAGGGGAAAAAAATGGAGAGTTCTCCCAGGTCTTGGGTCTTCATTTAAGATGGTTCCAATGTCACATGAAACTTGCAATAAATTCACTGGACATCCTGCTATCGGGTGCTTTTCTGTCCTGGCATAGAGGTGGTACCTGCTGCAACCCCCCTCCCCAGTCAGTGACTAAGCATTCATTACATACCAGTGTCTCCACCCATCATCTTACTGACCTGAACTTCCAATTCCCCACCTTGGGAATAATAAAACTAAGGCTGGAGAGTTCCATTACTCAGCTGACTTGTAAGAAAACCTGGGCTTGAATCTAAGTGCTGCTCAGCCTCCCAGATTGGCACCTACTTGTTGGCCTAAGGTCTCTGAGCTTTAACATCCCACCTTAGCTTCTGAAAAAATGCCAGGGTGGAGCTGGAGAGATGTCTCAGAGGACAAGTGTACCGGCTGCTCTTCTGGGGAACTAAGGTTGGATTCATAGCACATGAATAATAACACACTTACAGGTGGCTCATAACTATCTGTAACTCCAGTCCCAGGGCACCCAATCTCCTCCTGTGGCCTCCACAGGCACCAGGCAGGCAAGCGTAAGCATGCAGGCAAAGCTCCCATATACATAAATAAAGTGACTTTTTAAAAATGCACAGGGTAAGTCTTTCACACTAGAGTTCAATTCTCCAAGATATGGATCCAAGTCTGACTTATTCCTGTTTTACACACAGTCTGAGATAGCCCCAGATGTTCCAGGATGGCCCCAGATGTCTTGAGATGGCCCAAACCATAGAAAGAATTTTAATTGGACTTTTTTTATTTTTTATTTTTGAAATTTCTTCTAAAATGTAGGCTTTTCCCTTTAAATCTCCCTGGAAAATTCCCAGGAGCCTACTTCCCAATGCCCCTTCCTGGTTGGCTGTAGGCCAGACTAGAGGTCAACAGCAGGACAGACCAACACTGGGCTTAGATGTCCGCCCTCCCATGCCTAACTTGCACAGTGCTTATCTAGTATGCGTGAGGCTCTGGGCTGCATTTCCAGCACCGTGTAAACATAACACACACCCATAATCTCAGCACCCTAGAGGGAAAGATAGCTTGATCAGAAAGTCAAGGGCACCTGCCACACGTTGAGTTTGGGAGCCAGCCAGCCTGGACTACACAAAGCCTCATCTCAACAAAATAAAATAAAACAAATAAAAAGTGCTGGAGGGCTTCCCGGGACTGTTGTAGTGGAATCATCTCTCTCACAATCTCAGGCTTAAGAGCTTCAGGCTCTGGATTCTGATTGACCAGGAAGGAATCCTGGCTCTACCGTGGGGTGCTTGGAGAGGCATCACTTCACCTCTATGAGTCCTGGCTTCTAAATGGTAAAATGGGAGCATAAGCTTAAAACTGGACTGTCATGAGTAGTGAACGAGCCTAGCAGGTGGCGACTTCAAGAGCTGTCAGCATCTTCCCAGAGAACAGTGTGTGGAGAAAGTTCATTGCCAAGAGTTTGGGCTGGGAAGAGGGGAATACACTCGGTGAACACACACATGACGCATACCGTGCACATACACACACACACACACACACACACACACACACACGACCTGTGAATCACCTCTGGCCCCATGTAGAGTATGTAACTAGGAATGTCCTTTCTCCCACTTCTGGGAGTTAACCCACCTCACCTGTCACTCCTGACCTCTGATCCAAACCACAAAGCTATCTGCCTCCAAGGGTCTGAGGTTTACATCCCAAAGGGATTTGCATTCCAATTGCCGTAAGGTATGCTACTAAAAATGCCAAGACGGCTAACAGCCCATGGCATGACACCCAGTGTTGTGCGTGCATAAATGTATGTAAAGAAAGATATGGATATATAACATACATAGTTGATATTCATATATGATTTGTAGATCCTATGTAACGTTAGTTTATAATTGCTCCATATGTTGCAAATGATTACAGTCTACAGGCTGAAATACTATCAGTGCCGTGTGTTGTGACCCAATAGAAAAGACATAATCCATGTATCCAGACTGTACTGTAGGCCTAGCAAGTGAGATGGCTCAGCCAGTAAAAACACCCTGTTTATATGGGGCTGGGAATGGAACCCAGGGCCTCAGGCATGCTGGGCTATGTTGCCAGTTACTTCCTTTTTCCTTTTTCTTTTTGAATTTGTCCTTAAATTCTTTTTAAATTAAATTTATTTATTTATTTTTATTTATTACAATTTATTCACTTTGTCTCCCATCTGTAGCCCCCTCCGTCGTCTCCTCCCAATCCCATCTTCCCTCTCTCTTCTCCTCCCATGACCTACCCCAAGTCCTGTTCCCTCCCTCTTCCTAAGTCCATCCCTTTTGCCTTTCTGAATGAGGATTGATCATCTTACCCAGGGTCCTCCTTCTTTCTTAACTTCTTTAGGTGTATAGATTTTAGTATGTTTATCCTATATTATATGTCTAATATCCACTTGTAAGTGAGTATATACCATGTGTGTCTTTCTGCTTTTGGGATACCTCACTCAGGATGATCAACATAAAACCAGACACACTAAACCTGTTAGAAGAAAAAGTGGGGAAGAACCTTGAACTCATTGTCACAGGAGACAACTTCCTGAACAGAACACCAACAGAACAGGCTCTAAGATCAACAATCAATAAATGGGACCTCATGAAACTGAAAAGCTTCAATAAAGCAAAGGACACTGTCATCAGAACAAAAACGACAGCCTACAAATTGGGAAAAGATCTTCACCAACCCTATATCTGATAGAGGCCTAATATCCAGAATATATAAAGAACTCAAGAAGTTAAACAGCAACAAATCAAGTAAGCCAATTAAAAATTGGGGTACAGAGATAAATAGAGAATTCTCAATAGAGGAATATTGAATGGCAGAGAATCAGTTAAAGAAATGTTCAACATCCTTAGCTATCAGGAGATGCAAATCAAAATGAGCTTGAGATTTCACCTTATATACATCAGAATGGCTAAGATAAAAATCTCAAGTGACAACACATGCTGGAGAGGATGTGGAGAAAGTGGAACCGTCCTCCATTGCTGGTAGGAATGTAAACTTGTACAACACTTTGAAAATCAATCTGGCACTTTCTTAGACAATTAAGAATAGTGCTTCCTCAAGATCCAGCTATACCACTCCTAGGCATATATCCAAAACATGCTCAAGTATACACAGGGCATTTGCTCAACTATGTATCAGCTTTATTTGTAATAGCCAGATCTGGAAATTACCCAGATGTCCCTCAATGGAGGAATAAATACAGAAATTGTGGTACATTTACACAGTGGAATACTACTCAGCAATTAAAAATGAGGAAATCATGACATTTGCAGGCAAATTGGTGGGAACTAGAAGCCTGTATTATTTTATTGGCAGGTGGTTATCACAGGATAAGCAGTTCAAATGTCTCCCAACTTTTCCTTGCTCATTTTACTCCTGTTCACTTGTTATCATTTCAGTGTAAAATGTCTCTCACAGGTTTACTTACTAGAACCTCGATTCAAGACGAGAGGCTGTGCTGGTTTGAATGAGCATGGCTCCCACAGACACATATGTTTGAATACTTGGTCGTCACTGATGGAACTATTTGGGAAGGATTCGGAGGCACGGCTGTGTTGGAGGTGTGTTACCAGGGGTGGGCTTTGAGGTTTCAAAAGACTCAGAGCCGTTCTCCGTCTCCTTTCAGCCTCTCACTTGTGGATCAGGATTTGAGTTCTTAGCTGTTCCTGCTGCCAAGCCTCTGCTTCTCGCACTCTTGTAAGTTGTAAGCAGCAACTTTGGGGAAGTGACTTGATCCTGGGGATTCTATCCTAACCAATGGATTAACTCCTGCTGGAGTCTTAATGTGGCAGCACGATTTGGTGATGGTGAAAGGTAGAAAGTGGGGTCTAATTAGAGGAAGCAGGTCCCTGGGGTCATGACCTTCTATATCTTGCCTTGGTCCCTTCCTGTTTTCCCCTGAGACATTTCTCTGCTTCATATACTCTGATTACCACTGCACTGAAGGCATGAGATAAGCAGACCATGAGAGGGAACCCCGGAAACCGTGAGCCGAGACGAGGAAACCAGAAGCTGAGACGAGCCTTTGCTCCTTTTACATTATGGTGATCCCGCGTTTGTGACAGCAACAGGGTCTGACATTGAGCTCTCACCTATCTTTGAGAACACCCAAGGAATACAGCTGAGTTTCCTTCCTCAAACTCAAAGCCCATTTAACTAAATGCCTTGCAGCTCTCTTCCAGGTGCTGGTGATTGTGTTGAAGAAATTATGATTTCTGGGAGATGGGAGATGATGTGGCAAACATACATAGCTCTGTGCATGGTATTTACATATAAAGGCTTTATATGCAGGTGGATAAAAGCTAAGGTGAGGTTTCCAAGCCGGGGTGATCCTCACACACTTGGGTTCCCCAGTGTCCTCTCAAATTCTGCTGGTCCTGCTGTGGAGGGCTCAGCCCTTCTGGGAAGCTCTCTGAAGACCCCTTTTCTCTGCTGACTCCAGAAGCAGAACTGTGGAGCTCTAGGTCACTAGAGTGGGGAGCAGCTTCTAGCCCAGGCTTCCACCGGAGTCTTCCCCATAGCTCTCTTATGTGCCTGCTGGAAATGTTAGCCCCTAGGGTCATCCCTGTCTGTGGATCACTGCTTCCAGCCCAGGAGAAGAGCAGACCTACCCTCTTCTGGTCTCAGTGGGAAGCAGCCTTGGCAACTGGAACCTTCAGGGAAGGAGGCTGTGCCTGAGAGTTCCCCATGGACCCAACCTGTAGGTGTCCCCTGAGACAAGAGTTAGTTAAGTCACCACATGCTCCATAGTGCCGATGAGAAAATTAGAGGTGTGAGGCTGGGCGTGGAGTCTGGAGAACTGGTTCACTAATTCTCTGGCAGCTTGGGAATGCTTATTCCCTACTGTTTTTAGATTTTTCTTCGCAAAATCTTCACTTTGTGTGAGTTCGTGTGTGTGTTCATTTGTGCAGGTGGGTGCAGAGACCAGAAGTCAACCTCAGTTGTCCTCAGGTGCCATCATCTTGTCTTAGGAGACAGGGCCACTTCATGGACTTGAAGCTCACTGGTTTGACTAGTCTCAATGGCTAGCAAACTGAAGGACACATCAACCTCTGCCTCCCCAGTGCTGGAATGAGAAGTGGCCACTACCACACCTGGCTTTTTTATGTGCGTTCTGGGTATTGAACTCAGTCCTCATCCTGTGCTATCTCTCCTGTCCCCACATTCTATATCACGTCCAGCTTCTCTACAGGAAGAGGACGAGCAGGGCAATCCAGAAATAGAGGCTGTGGAAGGCAAAGAGGGCGCCTGCTTCAAAGCCAAAGAAGCCTGGACTGATCCAGTTGTGTGACCTTGAATGGACTCCAGAGCCTCCGGACACCACTGCTGTGACTGGAGCTGTTCTCTGGGGATTCCAGGGGTTCTCAGAGCCAGGCTTTCCCCATCTGGTGCTCTCCTCAGCCAGGCTACTTCTCATTGCTACCTTTTGGCTTGTCAAATGAGGACTGACAGGTCCTGGCTCCTCGGCTTGCCCAAGGAGATAGAGCTTGCCAGGATTCTGGGAGTCTCCTGTCCTTAGGTATCTGCAGACCTTTCCTGTTTCTCACCATTCTCACAACAGCCGTGTTGTTGTGTCAAAAGTGAGGGTTCACTGGGCTCCCCATCCTACAGATGAGAAAACCAGTGTTCTGACCACCAGAAGGCAGAGGTTATTTGTCGCTGAGTCCCGGCCCTCTGCTCAGGTAAATAATCACAGTTGCTAATCTGGTCATCTGGTTGCCCTCCTTTCTCCAACCTCCATGGAGTCCTTTTGCAGTGACTGTTCACAACTGGGAATGCAGCCTGGCTCCATGGGCTTCTCAGATTACTGCCAAAAGCTCCTAGGCTAGTTTTCCTGCAGGAATGGAAACTACTCTGTGCTTCATTCCTGCTCACAAGAATGCTGCTGATAGCCCTGGACACATCTGGACATCAGAAAATACATCCCAGGGTGGGGTACAGGGTATAGTGGTGGAATGATTGTCTAGCTAGCAGTCTGCAGCAGGAGGGAAAGGGTGAGAGGAGGAGAGGGAGAGAGAGACACAGAGTAAAGAAAAAGGTTGAGGAGGGAGGGAAAGAAAGATACATAGACTTAGGGGAAGACTGAGGGAGAAGAGAAACACTCATACAGAGAAAGCAGAGAGAAGGGGAGATGTGAGAGAGAAGGCAGAGAGGAGAGGTAGAGACAAAGAAGAGGAGGAGTGAAAACTCGAGCACACGCGCATGCATACACACACACACACACAGAAAGACAGAGAGACAGAGTTGGAGGGCTGTTTAATCCCTTGCCTCCCTCCACTCCAGGCAGAGGCCAGGCCTCCCCACTATCTTGCAGTGCAAGCTGGTGCAGGGCCCTGGACCGGGGCACTGCTCAGGCTCAAGTGAGCAGAGGGAATTGAACCCTGGTGCTCTCTTTCAGAGAAAATGAAGGTTTTGCTTTGTTCTTGTTGAAGAGGAGCAGACTTTGGCAGATGACAAAAATGCTAATAAGGCCCTGGAGAGAACTGGCCAGGTGGAAAGAGTGCTAAGCTTGGAGTCTCACAGGACTCTGGCTCCCTAGAGGTGTGACCTTGATCTCATCAGGTGGCCTCTCTGAACCTACTCTGTGGTGTTGTCAGGAAGGCTAAGAAGATGCTGAAAAACTCACAGGCTTAGAAAGATACTTGTACAGAGTGTTGGTATGAAAATAAAATTCTAAAAGGTATGTGAACTAGACCCCTTTACCATGGGATATAGAAACAGCCAGGAGTCACACACAATAATGCTAACAGTACTCTGGGTGATGGGTGTCCATTTGTTTTATTTTTTTTTCTTTTGGATACCTGTAGTTTCTATTTTTGTCCACTGTTGAGTGTGCATCATGTATTTACTAGTTACTAACCTATATTGCTGTATAGCCAACCAGCTCAAAAACTCAGTAGAGCCCCTGGGGAAATGGTTCAGTGAGTACAGTGCAAGCCTGAGGACCCAAGTTCAGATCCCCAGCATCGTCATAAAAGCTGGGAATGGCAGCACACGCATTGAAACACAGTGGGATCTAGAGATCCTGACCTGTCTCTGTAACTGTGAGCTCTAGTTTAGCAAGAGACTGTGGGAAAAAAACAAGGTCAAAAGGGATGGAAGAAGGCACTCCTTTAGCCTCTACTGTGGGTGTGAATAGGCTAACACATCTACGTATGAATACAACACACACACACACACACACACACACACACACACACACACGCCAGCAATGACACAGCAGAGCGAGGCATTAGTGGAACAAACATTAGAGACTGAAACAAGAGGATTGTGGTTTTGAAACCAGCCTAGACCCCATATCAAAACAAAAACAACCCCCAAAAAACCCCGAACCAAACCAACAAGAAAACAGTCCCCCCACATGCTACCCCCACCCCCCCAGAAAAAACCACAAAAACTAAACATGGCTCAGTTGACAAAGTGCCTGCCTTACAATCTCCAAAACCTACATAAAAGGCCAGGTGTGGTAATGCAATTAAAATTCCAGCAACGGTGAGTCAGGAGGTGGAGACAGCTGGATTCTGGAAGCTTGCTGGTCACCTAGGTTGGCTTATTTGGTGACTTTCCAGGCCAGTGAGGCACCCTGCACTGGAACTGATTGTGGCACATAAGTCATGTGCTTCTCCCAAGTAGAGGCTAGAGTCAGAGGGAGAGAGGCATCTCACAAGATGCAGGTTGATGCTCAGTCACTACCAGCACTTGAAACTTATGGGAAGACGCTCCTCGGTGTCTTCTTGGTCCAATTTGAATTCACTGAGGGATACCCAGCAGAACCTGGAGAACGGCCAGCGGTCATCGTCAAATCTGTTGGGTGACTCATGGTTAACGTGCATGTCCTTGAACGTTGGGCTCAGCCTGCGCTTTTCATATGGTGGTCTCAGCGACATGTACTTGGAGGGAAGATACTTGAGTTAGGCATGGACTCTGACTTCGACAATGTCTTTTCTGAGTAGACAGCTCTCTTAGTTAATCTTCTGGTGTGTGATAAAATACCACAACCAGAAGCAACTCAAAGAGGAAACAGCTTATTTTGCCTTATGCTTCCAGAAGGCTGGAGTCTGCAGTGGCAGGGAGGGCCTGGCAGCAGGGACAAGAAGCTGGCTGATGACGTTTTGTTAGCACACAGGGAGTTGGGGAGAGAGAGAACAGGAAGCAGTAAGCAGGATGTGGGGCAAGGTTACAAACCCTCAAAGCCCCCCCCCTTGTTGGTGCCATACTTTTTATATCTATTTTATTAGGAATTCTTGTGCCTCTCCCTCCCTTCCCCACCCTAATTCTTTCCAACTCTCCAACACCAGGAAGGAAAGAGAGAAGCTTAGTGGGGAGGAGGGGCATAGGTGTCTTAGGACTACTTCCTGCTGTTTAAGGCTGTTTGGCTCCTTGGGCAAGTCCGAGCTTTGTTCCAGGACATCTCTGAGTTCTTGGAGGCCCCTTTCTCTCTCTGGGCTCTGGCATTTATTCCCTTTCCAGAGTTTTCAGAATCAAACTATCCGTAGCTGGCAAAGACCACGCCCCTCTCTCAGCCGAATGAGGTTAGCAGCTGTGGATAAACTAATCACTTCCATATCCCACACTTGGGATTAAAACATATTTACATAACATAATTGAATTTGCAAAGAAACCAAAACTTCCACTACATCCTGTGACATACATCTTCCAGCAAGGCTCTACTCTCTAAAGGTTCTTTAGTCTCCCCAAACAATGCCACCAGTATCTGGGGACCAGGTGATCAAAGATATGAGCCTGTGGAGGAAATTTCTCATTTAAACCACAACAACCACCACACAAGATAAGTGAATTTGGGCTGTTGAGTATAGGGCTGCTCACCCAGAATTCTTTGGTAAACAGTTCGTCCTAGACTTAGCAAGAGTGATTCCACACTGGTTAACACCTTGATTGACGGGAGGCTTTTCACTCTTTCGAGAGGCTGAATAGCATGACTTACGAAATCCAGGAAAGCTGGCATGGTTGGAGACACTCTGGCCCTGAGGGTATTGGTTTAGGAAGAATAATGACGCTTATCTGGTAACACTTCTTCAGACTTTTCATCCTATGACACTTCATCAGCCAGACCCTGTATCGAAAGAGGTGCACTTCCTCCTCAGCCACCTTCGCAGGTTGGCAAGGCAATCCAAAAACTGGCTAGGTTCTGTAACCTGATCACTACAGGGAAAAGGTTTACAAGTGATCACTGAAGATTACGCTCCAAAAATACAGAGACAGTGTCATTCGTTTCCAGCAGGCGTTTACTGACAGTCCCTTAAGATCCAGTGGTTGGGTTTTGCTGGGGAAGTAATTGACCCACCGAGATAATCAAAGACTAGATTCCATATAATCAGCTGAGCCACTCTCTGTCTCCAATGGTTCGCTGTTAATATGGTGAGTCAGCAAACACATATAGGTTCTGTTGGTTACATTATACTGGAAGACAGAACTCCTAATAACCTGGAGACATTGTCTCGGGATCATTTTATTAATCTGCCATGGAGGGTGGTTGTTCAGACAGTTTAATACTGGCTGACTACAGATCCAACATGAGATTCAAGGCAGTGTATTTTACCCATGTGGTTCTTGGTCAAGCACTGACTCCCATTCTTTGATTGTTTGGGTCTTCAGTGACCAATCATTAGTTGCTAGTATCCATCCTTTGCTTAAATACCTTACAAGGTCCTATGACAAGTATGTTATCCCAACGATGTTTTTGTATCTGTTCTTTAAAAAGCTCCATGTAGACAAGGCTGTAAGTACAGTAAGTTTCCACCATCTTAGCCAGAAGGATGAGACTTAGAACTCCATCTCGTTCAAACTTGCTGATTTATAAATTGTTGCTAGATGACCAAAACACTAAAAGCCATGACTTTGCTAGGTCAGGCAGACTTGTGTATATCTCAGTCCTGTTCACACATGATCTGTTATATGGACTCTCCACTATTTAAAAATGCAGTAAGGAAACTTGATCTTATGGAGGTCTGTGTTCTGCATGATGTTCTTAACAAGATTAACTATAGAACCAGCACCCTGGCTGGTGTCTGCATCCTGGGGTGAGCTGAGCATCGATGAGACTTGCCTGGTTTCCGATATGTGCTCATCTTTCCAGTCATGTGCTCATCTTCTACAGTTGCTTGCTGTGGTTTCTGGTTTCAGAAGGCATGTATTGTGTTCTTGGGATTAGATAAGGATTTTGACTTGGATTCTGAGAATTAAATTCCAGTACTCATTCCTGCACAGCAAGCACTTTACCAACTTATAAACCTCACTCGACCTTGATATGCTATTAAAAATGATTTATTTTATGTGTATGGGTGTGCCACATGTGTGCCTGGGACCTAAACAGGCTGGAAGAGGGCACAGAATCCCTTAGAAATGGAGCCACAGATGTTTATGTGTGAGTTAGTAATCTGGGAATTAAACTGGGTCCTCTAGAAGAGCAGCTAGTGACCTTAACCACTGAGCCACCTCTCCAACCCTTCTTTGATATGCTTTTAAGACTAGTAGGAGTCTGTGAGATGGCTCAGTGTGTAAAAGTGCTTGCCACCAAGCTCCAATGACCAGAGTTCTTCATCAAGACCCACCTGATAGAAGAACTGACTTCCTGAGGTTCAAACGTGTATACGGGTTTGGTCGTATCTGGGATTGGCTGCCTTGACTAAGGGAGGAGGGAGGTTCCAGGGACGAAGATGGTTGCTGTGAGAGTCTGTGACTGCTTTCTTGGGCGTGAGAGTAGTTGGATTATAGAGGGGCTTTTACTGTTCACTGTCAAAAGAACTACAAACACTTAAGAGAACAGTAATAGGGGGAAACTTGCTAGTTGACTTGGGTCAAGAAAAACAAGCAAAAAGAACATTTGGGAAGAGTGAGCATGGCCTGGACCTGGGGTGTTTGTGATGGAACCCCAGGCTGTTGTCATAGTACTTTTAGGCTATTTCCATAGTACTTTCTGCTTCCCAGAAATCAGTCATACAAGCTTATACTCTGAGCTTATACCATGACTCCATTAGTCAGTCTTTTACACCAAAAACATTTACCCAGGGCACAGTGTATATGATCCGGATCTAGGGAACAAAAGTTGGGGATAAATCATAGATCTGGGGTTCTTTTTATAAAAGGGTCAATGTGTGGTGTCTGTTTATGCAGCTTTTCAAGAACCTTGCTCTCTCCCACTTCTGTGCCTCTAGGACCCTTTCTTTCTGGTCATTCTTATTGCAACCAGTTGCTCCATGACCCCCCTTTCTTCTGAGCTACAGCTAGATTCCTTGGCAGATTATAATTTGCTGATCTAGGTCTGACACTGGTTAAGGTCAGCATGGACAGGTCTGTGGAAAGGCACTTGTAATCACCGGCTGGACCAGAACATATAAGCTGTGGCAGTTGGTGTCAGGATGTACAAAAGCAGCACGTGTGTACATGTATGTGTATGTATGTATTCATGTGTGTGTACATGTATATGCTGATTCATGTGTATTTGGATGTCAGAGATCAATGCTATGTGCCTTTCTCAGCCATTTTCCTCCTTAGTTCTTTCAGGCAGGGTCTCTTACTGATCCTTGAGCCCATTGGCTTGGCTGGACTGGTTGGACAGTGAACTCCAAGGATCTGCCCATCTCCACCCTACACAGCACCGAGGTTACAATCGTGTGCTACTACACCTATATCTTTATGTGGGCACTAGGGGTCCAAAAGCAGGCCTTCACACCTGCACAGCAAACATTCTACTAACATAGCTATCTCGCCAGTGCTGAACAGCACATTTTTCATTCGGTGTCTTCCCATCTTCCAACTCATGAATCTAAAAACAGTCACAGTCATCCCCTCTGCCTGGAACAGCCATAGCTATTTGGAAGTCATTATTTTCAAGGTATGAACTCAGTGGTTCCTTTATAGACTTCTGAAACTGAAGGGAATTAAATCATCTTTTATTTTTTCCAATTTTATGCCTAAAAATATAGTTGGCTTTCCAGAAATCAATAATGAGGAACTCTGAACTTAGAAAATGATTCCATTAAAGGTAATCATTTTCTTCACCCTGAAAATATTTGCCTGGTACCACCCTGTTTCCCAGTCTAGGGAACAAAAGGAGACTGAAGCTGTGGATTCAGGGTTGTGTTTATAAATCTTGATTCAGTTTGCAGGAAGAGTCTGTTTATGCAGCCTTTTAGGAACAGTGCTCCCCTCCCCATCTGTGGGTGCCTACACCATCTGTAGGATTACTTCTCGTTTCATTTGTTTTCAGGTTATAAGGAATGTGGGAGCTCAGGAGATTTTGAACATTATCACGGTAGAGGGACTTGTTCAGCTCTGAGGCACAATAAAAAAAAGGAAACTGCGAGACAGGTGTAAAACAGGCATGAAGTCTCATTCCAAGGAGGACATAAACCCACACAGATCGACTTCCTCAGTCTGGAGTCCAGGGCAAAGCAAGAAGTGACAGGTACATGGCGTTCTCTGTCATTCCAGAGCCAGCTACTCCTTCTGGAAGGAGACATGAGCTGCTGAAGAAGAGAAGGCTAAGGACTCTGTCATGGGAGAGCGGAAGGAAAGCCAGGTAGGCATTCCATGATGAGCTCCAGATGC
Source organism: Meriones unguiculatus (assembly GCF_030254825.1). Classification (NCBI taxonomy): domain Eukaryota; kingdom Metazoa; phylum Chordata; class Mammalia; order Rodentia; family Muridae; genus Meriones; species Meriones unguiculatus. Next base: position 22,123,103 of record NC_083354.1, on the reverse strand, counting down.
CAGCTGTGCCATGGAGGATGGCATGCCATGCAGAGCAACGCACGGCTTGTGGTCTGTGTCCAGCCAGTGCTTGCTGTGCTGCTGTGTCAGCCCAGGTCTTCCAAGAAACAGACACTTAAACAGGATGGGGTGAGCAGAAGGTCATTAGGCAAATGCTTGGAAGCAAGAGAGAGTTGTGGGGGGAGGAGCTGGGGAGAACTCAGACCTCCTTGTAGGTCTGCCCCACATAAGAGATGAAAGGAAGGAAGGGAGTAGTTTCTCATGCTCCCCTAAGAAAGGTGGGCAAGGCCATCGGTGGAAGAGAAGCTTCTAAGCAGAGGTGTGCCCCGACTTCCGGGCTGCTTTAGTATACCCCTGGGAACAGCCTGGGTAAGAATGGCAGGTTATCTCATTTCTCCGAGCCTCAGTTTCCACAAGTGAAGGTTATCAGGAGGATTGAATAAGATAGCACATGCGGTGTCGAGTGTGGAAACTCACACCTGTCCTCCCAGCCCTTGGGAATCTGAGACGGGATGACTGCTTTGAGACTCTGTCTCAAAAACCAAACAATAGCACATGTAAAGTATTTGGAATGAAGTGAAATACCCAGCAAGCTGATGAATAAACTCTCTTTACCTCCTTGTCAGGCCCCATCCCGAGTTCTGTATAGGATGACATGTCCTCTCTCCCATCAATGCTCTCTACCCTCAAGCAAATACACAAGGAGGCAGGTATGAGCACCCCCAATGGTCTTGGCTAGAGGGCTCGTGTTTTGGCAGCCAGCTAATGAGTCTGGCGGCCAGGAGACCCCAGGCCTGGGGCACTAAGATGGGGAGGGCAGCCAGCACCCTCACTTGGGAGGAAACTTCTTGGAGAGCTGAGTCATACTCCTGGGAAGTGTTCTCGGGGAGGACTCCCAGTTAAGTCTGTCTCTACACCCCTGGGCTGAGAGTCAGGCCACCCTACCTTACTCTCTGCTTCCATCTAGCCTTTTGCCACCAGTCATGGCCCACATAGACCTGCCATGCTTGTTTCTCTGGCTCCCCTCTCTCTAGTGTTGTCTCCCTACTCTCCCTCCGGGTGAATGCCTTCTCCCTGTCCATCACGGTTCCCTTCGCTGGGTACCCTTCTCTAGTACACTGCTCTCATGACTCATTCCAGTCCCTCAGGCTGGTCATTTCCTGTGTCTCTGTGCCTGCCTCTTGTATTTGGGAAAAAAAAAGAGAGTAGACACTGATAATAGTGCTACAATAGCTAATCACTGTGTAGTGATAAAAATTAGGCAAAATTGTGCTCTTTTAAAAAAAGTACCTCAGAAGGACTACATAAAAATATCCTGGTCTATGGCATCCCATGCTCCAGTAGATGCTGGTCAATGAGTGTTCATTCTATGTGCTAAAAGCTCACAGTACATAGGGAAAACCATGTACCAGACATGTTCTGAGCTGATCCTTGTCCTATCTGGGCATCAGCTGTTTCCTTTGTACAGTAGGGTCTGGCCTCCAAGGGCCCTCCTGGCTAAGCTGGCTTGGGCCAGGGGCTCTGAATACTAGACTCTGTAAGCATTAGCTGAGCTTCAAGGACCTCCATGCTCCGCTTCTGTTGCTGGCTTCTCAAGCTGGACAGCTCCCCCTCTGGTTCTAGAGGCCGAAAGCCGACTCTCAGCATCTGGACAGCGCCCTAAGCAGCGCCAGCAGACTACAGGCAGGCTGGTGGGCTCGAGGGTGTGAGAGAGGCAAGCATCTTCCCTGGCGGAAGAGGCGGGCCTCAACAGCAGCGAGGAGCTCCAAACTTCAGGGCGAGGGAGGCATCTGGCCAGGCTCTAGTACCTTAGCGCAAGAGCTAAGAGACTGTAGCTTCTGGGGTCCGCCTCCAGCTTTTAGGGCCACGATCCCAGAATCCTTTAGAGCATACCGAATCCAGGCTTCTCGCTTGATGCTTTACTTGTTATTTGTTTTTCGTTTTTGTTCTTTGTATCGATACAGGGTCTTGTGTAGCCAAGGCTGGCCTCAAACTTACCATGTAGCCAAGGATGACCTTAGATTCCTGAGCTTCCCGCCTCCACCTCCTGAATTCTGGGATTCCAGATGTCTGTCGTCATGCCTGGCTTCAGTCGATCCTGTGGGAAATTTTTGTATTGCATTGTTTTGTTTTCTGCTGTGAATGTTCAGAATCTTATTATCAGTTAAGCATTTTATCCCACACAGCAATTTTGGCACATCCTAGGCTATGGGATATTTTTACATCTTTCACTGTCTTTAATGTTGGAACCAGTAATTGATTCTTAGACATTTTCACTGTGAGTCATGCTTGTTCATTGACGTACTTCTTTTTTTTTTTCCTGGTACCACTTATAGCTGTAAAGAACACAAAATGCATAAACACGTTACAATTTTATTTTTTTAAACAGATTCTAAGTTGCACACTTCTTGCTGGGTTGTTGGTACAATTGCTCATCCATCAGGTATCTTGGTGTCTCCTGTGAACTAGACCCTATTCGTGGACTTTCCTACCATGAAATCCCCTAATTATCCCCCAATAAGGCAAGAATTATAGCCCCCTTTTCAAAAATGAGAAAAATGTGACTCTGTAGAGAGGATCTCTTGTGTTCTGTACGAAGCATCACCTGCCAATAAGAAGCGGATGGTTCATTATCTGAAGCAGGAAGTAAGAGGTGAGAGATTTGCCTCTGACTGAGGAAGATGGCTGCCTGAAGCTGAGGAGAGATAAGTAGCCATGTGACAAACATAGAATAGAATAAATGGGTAATATAAGATATGAGCTCTGAAGCTTATGGACTAGGCATTTATTCATATATAATGAAGTCTGAGTCATTATTTTGGGAACTGGGATGCAGGTGGTATAGCTAGCAGTTACATGACTCTTGGAGGTTAGGTGTCCCAAGGCCTCACAGAAAGCGACTAAACTGGGATTTCTATTTGGTGGCTCAACCTTCTCTTTCCTTCTTTCCTTCTTTCCTTCTTTCCTTCTTTCCTTCTTTCCTTCCTTCCTTCCTTCCTTCCTTCCTTCCTTCCTTCCTTCCTCTCTCTCTCTCTCTCTCTCTCTCTCTCTTTCTTTCTTTCTTTCTTTCTTTCTTTCTTTCTTTCTTTCCTCCTGAGTCAGCCTCCTAGGTAGCTAGAATTACTGGGTACCATTAAATTTCTAATCATATCAGATTAGATTACTGTCACCTCTCCAGCTGTCCCACAGTCTGATGACGTTCTCATTGCTAGCTTTTTTTTTTTTTTTTTCTGGATCTGCTTTTGTTTGTTTGTTTGCTTGCTTGTTTGAGACAGGTTCTCACTGTGTGTCCCTTGCTGACCTGAAACTCACTATGCAAATGAAATAGGCCTTAAAGTTGCTATGATCCTTCTGCCTCTGCCTCCTGGATGTCAGAACCTCAGGCATGGGCCACCATGTCAGATTTATTCCCATGTTTTTAAGCACAGAACATTGCAGTATTGTTTTTTGGTAGATGGGATTCATCTGTCCAGGTGGAATATCTATGTTCAGCTAATTTTCATTCATTAGTTCAACATAAAATGGTGAGAACTGGCTAAACAGGGAGGTATATTTGATTGATTTTAGCCCAGAGACATAGAGATCATGGTCATCTTTTATATCAAGATCTATGGGAATCCAATCCCTCACCATCCCTAAACTGAAGAAGGAATTTGTTTAAGTACAAACATCTAGAGTCTGGAGGTTTGGAGTGTAGTTCCTTTGACAGAGTACTTGCCTGTCATGAACAAAAACATAGGTTCAACTCCCAACACCTCGTAAACGAGGTGTGGTAGCCTATGCCTCTGTTCCCAGCACTTGGAGGATGCAGGTAGGAGGATCAGGCTTCAAGATCATACTCGGCTAGATGGCAAGTTCCAGGACACCTAGGTTACAGAAGTACCCTGTCTCAAAAACCAAAAACCAAAATCAATCATCAAAACAATCTAGGAACCAGGTGCTGCAGAGATGGCTCACAGGTTAATAGCATTGTTGGAGAGGACTAGGATTTTTTTCCTAGCACCCACATGGTGACTCACCTGTTTAGAACTCTAGCTCTAGGGGATATGATGCCTTCTTCAGGCCTCCTGCATTCTTGTAGTTTTTTAACAATAATAAAAAATGTAGGGGCTTGGTAGAAGGTGACTGGTCTTGTAGGAGGAAGCCTGAGGAAGAGAGATGGAAAAAAGTCTAGCCAATGAGACTACCGTATTGCATCATGAAGTTAGTTAAATGGAAGTGATATGAGCTCTGATTTGAGAACTGTCACAGATCAGCCATGTGCCGATGGCAAATACCAAAAATGGAGGCAAACAAACATCCATGGCCTGTATCAGTGGTCTTCTACACGCTCTGGAGGAGAATGAGCATCTCTTTGATAGCCCTCGTCAGGTGCTACAGGCTAAAAAGGCCAATGCAGTACGGGAGTCGGTGACAGAGGGAAAGAAGTTTTGCTTAGAGGTAGATGACCTGGGTTCAAATCCCAGCTCCAACAAAGCTTAACCAAACTACAAAGAGTTCTAGCTCAGTTATGGAAACAGTTGCCCGAACACCTGCCTTATCATTAATATTAGAAAAAACAAAGCAACAAAATGCCAGGCGGTGCTGGAACATGCCTTTAATCCCAGCACTAGGGAGGCAGAGGCCAGACTCGTCTACAGAACAAGTTTCAGGGCCACCAGGGCTGCACAGAGAAAGCCTTTCTTTAAAAAACAAACAAAACCAAAACACAAAAAACAAAAACATTACACACACATACACACACAAGAAAAACACAATAGATCTTTCAAAACTTAAATATAGAATTACCATATAAGCCAGCAATCCATTTCTAGATATATCCCCAAAGAAATTGGAAGCAGGGGCTCAAACAGACATCTGCACATCCATATTCATACAGTGCCATTCACAGGTCCAAAAGGTGGAAACAGTTTCTGTGTCCAGCCCTGGCTGAATGGATATATGCAATGCTCTCTTTATGTAATGAAATAAAGGAATGAAATCCCAGTACAGGCTGCAACAAAGATAATCTTTGCAAACATCATGCAAAGAAAATAAGCCAGAGGAAGATGGACAAATGTATGAATCCACTTACAAGAAGCATCTAGAAATATCAAACTCTTAGAGAAAGAAAGTAGAAAAGTGATTATTGGAGCTGGAGGAGGACAAATGAGGCATTATCAGTTAAGGAGGACAATTTTAGTTGAGGTGTTGAAAAAGTTTGAAGGTGAGGCCTGGGGTACAACAGTGCAAATGTCCCACTGAACCTGATGTTCAGAAAATGTCCTAAATGTTGCTACTGCAACAAGAAATAGTGTTTAAAAACCCACAATAACAACAAACTGAAAGCTGGGTGTGGTGCTGACATCTACAGCTCCAGCACTTGGAAGCTGGAGATAGGAGGATTTCGGAGTTCAAGATCAGCCTTGGCTATGTATGTAGTTTGGGACTATTCTGAGATAAATGGGACTCTGTCTAAAAATAAAAATAGGATTAAAAGAGTTTTACAAGAAAGAGAAGTAGAAAGTAGAGGAGAGGTTTTTGTAATCTGGGTCATGATTAAAATAACGGAATGCAGTATAGACAGTGTTTATGTTTTTATTAGAGCAGCCGTGGAATTTGAGAATCTTATTAAGGACTTTAAGAATTTGTTTTCTAACCAGAAAGAGGGTGGTAGGGGGGAGGGAAGAGAGAGAGAGAGAGAGAGAGAGAGAGAGAGAGAGAGAGAGAGAGAGAATTGGAAGTGGTTGGTGGCTCTGACTTGTTTTTCCTATCAGCTTTTAGGCTAATTGGACTTTGGAGAAAAAAAAACAAAAAACCAATACCCATGATCCAATGCACATGATTCATTACTTTTTAATGCTCCTCATTTACATTCTATTCTGAGGCATTGAATTTTATTCCATAATAAAATTGTTTCGGGCCAATGGAAGGCAGAGTCGTCGTTTTCTGAGAAAGAGGCGGCTGAGGAGCACTGAGTGCCCAGTGTTCTTCCTCTCTGCTGGCCGGGTGTCCAGGGACAGGGAGTGTCCTGCCCCAGGACTGCCGGGCGTGTTCCTTTTAGTAAAGGAATCAGCCGAGCTTCCTGTTTATCAGTCTCTTAAGAGCCTGTGCCGGGCCTGGATTCCCAGAACTCAGCTAACCACAGAGAGCTCTGCGGATGGATTTGCAATCTTGAAGATGGAACTGAACTCAGGGATCTAACAGACTCCAACAAGGTGCTGCCTGTAGCTCTGCCTGAGCCAGCCTGGAGATCTTGGTTCCTTTAACTATGCTGACTAACAACCCATTGGGTGTGTATTCGGTGGTAGATGCTTGCCTTGAACCCATAGGCCCATGCTCAATCCCCAGCACTGAAAACTTTACAACATTTAATGGTGAACACATAATTTGGCATTGGATAGGTATGATAGCACATATTTTTAATTTAAGCACTTGGGAAACTGAAGCAGGGGAGGATTACCAGGAGTTTGAGACTAGCCTGGGTTATAGAGTGAAAAGTGTCTCAAAAACAAACAAACAAATCTGATCAGGCATGTTGTTCCCTCAGGGGCTGAGTAGGGATATCTGACGTTCACAACCAGCCTGGGCAACAGTGAGGCCATCTCAAAACAAAATAACACACACAAAGGGCTTTTGGAAGACTATTTATCTAGCCTACCTGAGGCCCCAGGTTTAATCCCAGGACCATATGCACGCAGGCACACAAAGTGACTTTGGAAGTAAGCAGTTATAACTTTTAAACAACTCTCCACTGGTAATAGCTGTTTTTAAGCAACTCGTTATGTCTATTTTGTGTACGTGGGTTGGGGGTCCTTGCTTACCCTTTCTTTTTGACTTACACACACGCACGCACGCACGCACGCACGCATGCACGCACATGCAGTGAGGGCATGGAAAGCTGTCTCAATGGTCAGAAGCACTTCTTGCTCTTGCAGAAAACCCAAGTTCAGTTGCCAGCACTCACATCAGGCAGCTCACAACTGCCTAATACCTTCGTCTGGCCTCCACAGTTCTTTGTGATTCCCTCTACCCGGTCTCCTTTGAAAGCATCAACAGAATTTCCTCCTCCTCCTTCTCTGTCTGTGTGTCTGTCTGTCTCTCTGCCTCTCTGTCTCTCTGCTTCTTATTTCTGGTTACTTCAGCCTTCTGGAATCTGTTCCTCTCATTCTCATTCCTCTGATGCTCCCAGCTTCCCCAGTTAGCATTGTGAAGTTGTCTCTGCAACCAAATCCATCAGATACTGTGATGGTTAATATGAGTTGTCAATTTGTCATATCTGTGAGGGAAGTTTCTAGATGGGCTAACTGAGGTGGCTGTGGGAGGCACAACTTCCTGAGCTGGACCTCTGGACTGACCAGAAAGGAGAAAGCAAGGCGAGCACCAGCTTCCATCTCCTGTTTACTGACTGCAGATGTGCTGTGACCAGATGCTTCTATCTTTCATTACCTTGCATCCCTGACATGACGTACTATATGCTCAAACTCCACTAAAACCCTTTCTTCCTAAAGTTTTTTTTCCTTGAGCACTCTGCCACAGCAACAAGAAAAGCCACTAATAGAAACGCTTCTCTTGGTGGCTCTGGGGGTTTTCCCACGGCTTCGGTGGTGACCCACTGTCTGGGTGTCTCAATGCTGCCCTCTTCTCTGCCTCCCTTCCTCTGCCCTGCCCTTATGTTCTTGGTTTCTTCAGAGTTCAGGCTCTCTTTGTGCTGGGCCCCTTTGCCCAAGATAGCCTCTCCATCTCCCTTGGAGTCAAAGACATCCACATGCCACCAAGACCAACTCTCTATTTCTTGTCAGGCCAGAGTCTCATTTTAGCTCCATCCTCAATCCTGCCTGGCCACCCTCCCTTGACATCACATAGGTGCCTCAAACATATCTAACAGGATTCGGTGTCTCCCTTTTCCAACTGAATTCTCTTCCCTATTTCAGTGACTAAGGTCAGCTCTCGGGTGTCACTCTCCTGGACTGTAAACTCTGCCAGGACAGGACTCAGTTGTTTTTGTTTTGCCTATCCCAAGCATCCATAACATGGAGGGCTACAGTAGCTCCTATAATAGGGTATTCACTGTAATGAGAATGTGTTTGATGAGTCCCTGCTCGCTCCCTAAGTGCTAAAACCATCTTTAAGGCATGTCCATTCTTTCTCTAAGACATTCTCTCACACGCATCCCTGCCTCCAGAAGCTTGCTGCCACCCTAGACTGACCCATCTTCTGCCTGGCCAAGGGCAACCTACCCCTTGCTGGTTTCTCTGTTTTTTATCTTCTGCTCCTTAGAACACTGCCAGAAATGTTATAGAACATCCATATGGCCTGTCCTTAAATGATTAAGACCCTTCAAAGAGCCCCTGGTGCTATATATTTATTAGATGTATTATATAATCGGAATGTATTTCCTGGCATTGAGGGAGACAGAGGATACAGGGGTTTGTTGTTTTCTTTTTGCTATATTTTGTTTGTTTTTGGTTGTTGTGGTTTTTCAGTGCGAGGGATTGACCCCAAGGCCTTGAGCCTGGTAGGTAAGCATTCTACCAATGAGATAGATCCTTAATCCAGAGCATAGAGTATGTTCTTACTGTTATTATTACCATTGTAGGTATCCTCACCAAGACAGGGTCTTGCTACTCAGACTAGACTGGCCCAGAACTTGACACACAGGCCAAGCTGACTCAGTCTTCAGAGGGCTGGGCTTATAGATATATGCCAGCACTCCTGGCTTCAGTTTTAATAAATGCTTCTCTGACCAATGTAGGTTACTGAAGGCCAGACTCCTTGGCACACCAAGGCCCAGAATTTCTTCCCAGAGGATGGCGTTGGGAACCTCTGTAACACAGAGGCTGTGTTAGGAGAAGGTGTGGAAATTCTCTAATGTCAGCTCTTCTGCCAGCTCCTTGCCAGGATGCTGTCTGCTCAGTGACCTCCTGGCCTCCTGATCCTCTCTGCTCATTCCTCCCGCTCACTGTGGAGCTCATCAGGGAGCAAGGCCTGGGTACAGCTACCAGCTGTTCTACAGAGCTGGGAGAGAAAACAGGAAGAGGAAGACCAGGCTGCCAAGGAACCTCAGGCTTATTCTTTCTTGGTATCCATCTTCCCCATCATCCTGAGTCCCCAGCATGCTCTGCTGCGGCCACCACTGACTGTCTCCTAAGGGTGCCATAAGTGGGTAGGCTTCCAGCAAGGGGCAGAGAGAGCCCTTCTTTAGGGTAAGAATAAGGGAGAGAGACTCAACTATCTGCTTTCAAAGAGGGAAAAGTCTCAGATTCAGCTGCCTCGATGGGCTTGAAAATCTTGGTAACTTACAGTGTGCAGTGATAAACAGGGGCACAGAAGTCTTCTGAGGACAACATAAAGGGAATTCAGGCAGAAGCTTTTTCTGGAAGACTTTGAACTGAGGTTGCAGGGCCCTGGGGAGATGTTCAGAACCCAGTGACATCTGAACCGTGGAGTTCAGTTCATTGAAGTTGCTGAGCTGAAACTGAGGGATCCATTTGGGAAATGAACTGAATTTGGGCTATATGGGCTCCTACAGGATTCACTGAATTCAGGCAAAAGGACTTTCGGGAGAGGTTCTTACTGATTGTGGGAATGTCCAGGGAGGCTGCTGAACTCAGATCCAACCGGAACCGAATATTCATGGGGACAACACTGGGCTCAAGTTACAGGGACTTCTCACAGCTTAGGAACTTCTTGGGGCCGTCATTGAACTGTTACATGCCTAGAACTTTGTACATTCAAAGTCCACATGGCTTCCTTTGGCTACACTGCATTACACTCAGAGTAATAGAGACAGGGACACGGACTGAAGTCATCCACACAAGGGTGCTCACAACTTGTCCCCACTCTCTGTATGCAGGCAAGCATGCACAGACAGACAGACACACGGACACATGCAGCACTTTTTTCAGCCCCTGTCCTAGATACTCCACAATTTCTGAATCTTTAACACAAGGATAAAAGTCCTCAGACATTTTCTGCTCTTTTCTACCTGTTACCTAGATGACTTCATCCAGTTTCATGACTTTTACACTGTTCTCCGAAAACCCTCAGCTTTACTTACATCTTTAGCCCAGATCTTTCCTTCTGTTTTAGAAAACTCATATCTGTCTGCTTTACACACTCACATAGTTAGCTGACAAGCATTTTCATTTCCACAGTTTCCCAAACCGTTCTTCTGGTCTTCCCTCTCAAACTCACTCTCCACAGTCTTCCCTACATTAGTAAAGGACAGTTACATCCTCCCAGGTTCTCAAATTCAGTAGCATAAATTCTCTTCTTTCTTATCAGCAGGTCCTACTAATTCTTCCGGTAAAATATGATGACCACTCCGCCGTCCCCACTCTAGTCTAAGGCATCATCAGTTGTCCCTCGGTTGTTCATCTAGCCTTATGGATTGCTCATGTGGGCATCTTTGCGCCAGTTTTTACCAACACTATGCTCTGTGGCTCAGGCAAAGCCTTCAACCCCTCTACTGACAATCCAGCAGCCAGTGTGATCTTTTAGAACTGTTCAGGTTCATTTGTTCAGACCCCAGCCGTCACCCTTATCTCGGAGTCTTTGACATTAACCTACAGGTGTCACTTCTTCCCATTCTCCCCACCTACTGCATTCACTCCCTCATTCTCTCCAACCAGCCCTGTCTTCTTGCTCTCTTCAGATATATTAGGGTTACTCCACCTTAGGACCTACTTCTGTATTTTCCATTCCCTCTCGGGAATAATCCCTCCCAGCTGTCCATAATGCCCAAAGGTCCTGCTCTAAAGGTCCTGTCCCACCTCAGGGACAGTCCTTGTTACTGTAATAGAAGTGGTCCATGACTGCATGAGCATCACTCTTTTTACCTAGCTCTGCATTTTCTCTGTAGCTCTCCCTTATCATGATCTGATATGCTGTAAATGTACTTCCTTATTTGTTCATTGTTTGCATGTTTATCCTAGGTCACAAACCCCGAGGATGCAAAGGCTTTGTCTTTTTCATGCTGTATCCCTGAAAACAGTACATCCTCCCAGGTTCTCAAATTCAGTAGCATAAATTCTCTTCTTTCTTATCAGCAGGTCCTACTAATTCTTCCAGTAAAAAGCAGCAGGTACAACAGTACCTGAAAAGCAGCAGTGGTCAGTTAGTCAGTAGTTTTTGTTTGTTTTGTTTGTTTTTATGAATGAATGAATGCTAGAAACTAAATATTTGTTAAATTATTTGTTGGACCTGATCCTTTTATCCTTTTATCTATCTATCTATCTATCTATCTATCTATCTATCTATCTATCTATCTATCTATCTGTGTGTGTGTGCGTGTAGGTCAGGTGGTAGCCCTTGGGACTAAATTCTTTCCTTCTACCATATAGAGTCATCAGGTTTGATGGCAAACATCTTTCACCTCTGAGCCATCTTGTCAACCATGGACCTGATTCTTAACCTTTGTGGAGTACAGAAAGCCATACCTTTTCAGAGGTTCTAAGGAGAGGAGGGGTTGGGGCCAGGAAAAGAGAAAGGGAGAAAAAAAAAAAAAAAGGGAAGGGAACGGAGGGAAGAAAGGAAGAAAGACAGGGGAGAACTTTGTAAATAAGTTACCAAGGCTTTTAAATGGAGAAAACAGAGGCTGAGTCTAAGGAAGGACAGTACTGCTCCAACAGCGCTGGGACTGAAGTGACAGCTAAAAGGCGATACATAATGTCTATTCTAAAAGCAAGGACCGCTTTGAGTATTTAAAGTGGAGAGCTGGATAAAACAAGGCCCCACTGAGGAGTGTGAGGCACTCCAGAGACTTGCCATGGTGGGGACATGTCCATCTTTAGGCCAGAGGGTCAAGGAGAAGGTTACTGGGCAGGGCTTCTCTGTGCAGCCCTGGCTGGCCTGGAACTCACTCTGTAGTCCAGCTGGCCTTGAGCTCAATATATGGCTTTTCAATAGGGTTTCTCTATCTTGGAACTTCCTCTGTTGACCAGGCTGGCCTCAGAGTCAGAGATCTGCCTGCCTCTGTCTCCCAAGTGCTGGGATTAAGGGCTTGCATCACGACCACCCAGCTAAATTGATATATTTTTATTTATTTATTATTATTTTTAGTGTGTGTGCATGAAAGAGAGATATGTGGAGCTGAGAGGAAACATGGTGTGTATGTGCATGTGTGTGTATTACAGTCCACATGTAGAAGTCAGAAGACAACTTTGTGAAGTGAAGCTTCTCTTTCTAGCTTTATGTGGGTTCAGGGGCTCAAGCTCAGGTTGTCAGTCTTGTGCGGCAAGTGCTTTTATGTGCTGAGCTATCTCCAGCCCAACAACCAATATAAACCATCATATCTCTCATATGTAAGGACTTGGTTCAGTCTCCAGGACTAGAAACAAAGCAAAACAAACCCAACAAAATGGTGTTGTGGAGAGGAAGTCTACAGTAGCACGCTAGACTGACTGGATGTCATCTTTATGGCCTCTAACCCTTTCCAAGTCTGAACTCTGTCTCTTCTCATTCTGTCCTCTACTCCTGACATACCCTCTGTAGACAAAATCATGCCTCAACTTCAATGACCCTATCAAGGAAGCATGGGGAGCAAGTAGGCATACATCACTTTATTGGTCTGTCCTTTCTCACTGACCATTGTTGTACCAACCCAAAGGTTGGCTCAGGTTGAGGAAACTGACCCATGGCAGGTAGATCAGACAGAATAATGCCCCACCCCAAAGATGCCCACCTCTTATCTCTTCTGCCTTATATGGCAGAAGGACTGTGTAGATGTAAGTATGGAGAGTTGGGAAGGTGGTCATGAATTCTCAGGTGGACCCAGGGTGGTCACCAAGGTCCACTGAAGAAGACAGGGGAGCAGGAGAAGAAAGAGGGTAAGAGAGGCAGAGGTTACAGGGACATGCTTTGTGAGGAGAGATGTGGCCATGAGAGAAAGAGTGACAGTAACCATGGGAATTGGACAAGGCCAGGAAATGCATTCTCCCCAGAGTCCCCAACGGGAATGGAGCTCAGCTCACCCATCGGTTTCAGCACTCCGAGACACACTTCCAGGACTAATAATATAACAAAGCTGTGTTATTTTAAGCCAATTCAATTCATGATAATTTGTCATCAAAATAGAAAACAAGTATGGAGATTTACCATCAATTCCTAAGACAACCAACAAACCAGGAATTGGAAATAGAAAAAAAAAAGTCTCCTAAGGAGGAAGTGAACATGGCAGTAAAGAGCATGGGCCTTCGTCTAGTGAGATGACTCTGCAGCTAAAGGCTCTTGCTGCTGAACTTGATGGCCTGAGTTTGACCCCAGGGACCCACATAGTGAAAAAGGAGAACCGAGACATAAGTTATTTGAGCACCCACTACCTATGAAATTAATAATAATACTAATACTATATTATAATAATATTATTACTATATTATAACTATAATATTACCACATTATTAGTAACAATATTACTATATAAATATTATTATTATTACTACTACTATTATTTGGTGTTTTGAAACAGGATTTTTCTGTGTAGCCTTGGCTGTCCTGGACTTGCATTGTAGACCAGACTGGCCTCGAACTCATAGAGATCTGCCTGCTTCTGCCTCCTCGAGTGCTGGGATTACAGGCATGCACCACCATGCCTGGCTATACATGCAAATTTTAAAAATGAACATGGGCCTTAGAGAGACAGACCTGATCCAAACCCCAGCTGAGTTTCATTTCCCGTCTCTGGAAGTATGGAAGTATAGCACAGACGTTGCCCAGGGCGATCGTGAAGATTAAGGTAATGCAGGTGAAGGATGAGGGTTTCGCTTTGTGTACACATGATTTGGGGCCAGCTCTACAACAAGGAAACAATGCAAACCCAGCCGACTAGAGACCAGATATAGCACCCCAAAGCCAATAAAGGCAATAGACTGTCGCAGTGGTTACTCGTCGCTACACTGCTCTCACTGTCACTCCCACGCTTGTTCCGACGATGCTATGGCTGCCGCGGGCACCAGCACACCACAGCATTCCTGGCGGAGCACGTAGCATGGGAGGGATTGACGGAAGCAGCAGCAGCAAGGAGGGAGAAAAGCATCAGAAAGGGTCGAAAGTGGAAGTCCCAACACCTCCCCGCTGTTTGGTGGCGCTTCTCCCTCAACCTGAAGACCTCGGGGGCTGAGGAGATTGATATCTGCATCTGCCTGCCCACATCCTTGCTGGAGTGCCCACGTTCTCGAGCTGCAGCCTCCTGGCTGACAGGCTAATGCCAAATTCCCAGCCAAGGCCTCCATCTCCGTTTCTTCACTCTGGCACTGTGCCATTCGACTAGGCCTGGATTCCTGGGAGGGCATTTCTAAGAGAATACAGCGGCGTGGCAGAGCCCAGGATTCAAGGTGCTGGTCCTGTGGTCTGGGAGACAAGCCAGAACCCAGAGTCTAAAAACAGGCATTTCCTCGTGGCATTTTCCAGTTGAGAAAGCAAACCATGGCGCAGAAGAATGTGTGGGCAAAAGTACAAACACCTCCTTTTTGTGATTCTCTCCCAAGGCCCCATTATTATTATTCAGGAGCCTCCTTTTCTTCAAATATACCAGATCGCTTTTCCCTAAAATGCTGAGTTTCAATGAGTAACACACTAAGACAATATGTTGTAGGTATTTTTAGCTTAGAGAGCCACTTAATATGGTGGGTATGAATCATCCTAGGAGCCAGATCTGGGTAGCACTGGTCTTCTCAGCTACTAGGGTGCTGAAGCAGGAGGATCACAAGTTCAAGGCCAGTCTGGGCAATTTAGTGAAATCCTGTGTCAAGATTAAAAGAAATGATGATGATGATGTTGATGTTGATGATGATGATGATGATGATGATGATGTTGATGATGATGATGATGATGATGATGATGTTGATGATGATGATGATGATGATGATGATGATGTTGATGATGATGATGATGATGATGATGATGTTGATGATGATGATGATGATGATGATGATGTTGATGATGATGATGATGATGATGATGATGATGATGATGATGAGAGGGGCTAGGGATATGATATAGCTCAATAGTAGAATTCTTCCTAGCATTCACAATGTTATTTTTGTTCTCTGTGTGTGTGTGTCCACATGTCCACACACATGCACACGTGTGGCAGGGTGCAAGTGCACATGTGGAGATCAGATGATAATTTGCTGGAGTCAGTTCTCTCCTTTACCACGTGGGTCCTGAGTACAATACCACAGCATGGAGCTTAGGTTTTCAGCCCTATTGGTAAGGGCCTTTATCTGTTGAGCCATCATCTCATTGGCCCCCTGAAGGAATTAGGATGGTGTGGCATAAGAAAAGAAGAGTAAGAATAAGATATTACGACCTTCCCTTTGGGGAGCCTATGGGGAGATGAGGCCCATTTGTAAGACTAAGACACATGGGAATGCAGTTGGGAAACAGCTCAATGCTTGTTCTGCTGCGGTGCGAGCACCGCATCAGACAGACCCCTTGAGGAATGAAAATTGCTCTTACGAGTTTGCTTCTCAGGACTCAATGTCTGGCACAGCCTGACCACAGAGGCTGGGAGCCTACAGGAAGAAACATAAAGGGACACCTGGTGGGGTTGCTGAAACTCAGAGGACAATAAGGACTTAGATGCTTGCTGAACTTACTGCTTTTGCTTCAAAGAAAAATAGTGTAATAAAGTGATTACCTCTTTCATTTGGGATGTTGAAAAATAGGGCTTAAAATGGATTAAAAACAATCTGTGAAAATACATGTCTTGGAATCATTAAGTCTGTTTTCAATACTGCCTGTGATGTAGCTATGATGCAGATAGAGTATAAAAAGTGTACAATAAACACAGCTCCCCTGATTTGCCGTCAGATTGTTGTCTCCTTCTCTCTCCGACTCTACACCTCCTCTTTGGGAACTGAACCTCGCTGGAGCTGGACTTTAGCACATTACCTCAAATATCTAGTTTATATCATGAGTATTTCTCTCCACTCTTCATAAGTACTATTTTAATGGCTTCAGGATTGCATCATATAATGACTTGACTGAACCTTGTTAAATATTGTAAAGTAGGATACAGTGGTACACTCTTGAAATCCCAGTACTTAGGAAGTAGAAGCAGGAGGATCAGAAATTCAAGGTCATTCTCTGATGCAAAGTGAGTTCAAGTTCAGCCTGAGCTGCATGAAACTCTGTCTTAAAAATCAAATTAAATAGCTAGGCGTGGTGGTGTACATCTCTAATTCCAGCACTCAGGGAGGCAGAGGCAAGTGGATCTCTGTGAGTTCAAGGTCAACCTGGTCTACAAGAAGAGTTCAGGACAGCCAAAGCTACACAGAGAAACCTTGTCTCAAAAAACAAACAAACAAAAAAACCCACAAAACCTAATAAAAGAAATTAATTAAAAACAATTGAAATGTTTATTGTTCATTCTAATAAATCTTTGGAAGCAAAGGCGAAATTTCATTTTGCCCCTTTATGTGTAGTTTTCTCTATAGTTTAGATTATTTTTGTCTTCTGATTTGCAGAAGACAGTTTACTGGGTTAAAAGTGAGAATGATGATTCATTCTGGCAATTTGTTTTTAAAAGGGCCCCAGTGCAGCAGCCAAGGGAAGAGAGACATTGTACTGCCAAAATGAGACAGGTTGGAGGCTACCACAAATTGGCATGGCCTTTAGCCACCACCAAAACACAAATAAGAAATATAAAAATAACTGAGAAAGAGAGGCAGAGGCAAGTGGATCCCTATGAGTTCAAGGCCAGCCTGGTCTACAAAGTGAGTCCAGGACAGCCAAGGCTACCCACAAAAATCCTGCCTCAAAAAACCAAACCAAACCAAACCAAGCCAACCAACCAACCAACCAACCAACCAACCAACCAACCAACCAACCAAACAAACAAACAAACTTGATAAAGCATACCTTGTCATCCCAGCAATCAAGAGGCAGAATTCTTACCAGTTTAAGGTCAGCCTGTGCTACATAGCAAATTCTAGGTTAGCCAGGATTACATAGTGAGACCCTACCTTAAAACATGCCCTTCCTCAAAAACCAAAACCAAAACCCAAACAAACAAAGAACCATATACATACATACACAGATAAAATGCAAATACTTCTAACTAGGAAATATATGCTAGAACAATGAGATACCCCCTTTTCATCCTTCATGTTGACAGAAAAACAATAACACCCAGGCTTGGTGGGGCATGCCTATAATCCCAACACTTAGGAGACTGAAGAGGACCACAAGGCTAGCCTCTGCTATATAATGAGACCTGTCTAAAATAAAACAAAAACAACACTACCCTCCTCACAACACACACTGCTTGTTAGTGCTAAGGGAACAAGTACTCTTACGCTCAGCTGATAGGAATGGGAATTGTTACAGCCTTATAGAAATGCGATCTGGTCATATGATTTTTAAAAATTAAAGTATACATAGCCTCTGGTAATCCCATTTTTTTTTGTGAATTTATCCTATGATAAGAAGAAGATATCAAAACTGGGCATGGTGGTGCACAGCTTTAATCCCAGCAGAGGCAGAAACAAGCTGATAACTGAGTTCAAGTCCTAGCCTGGTCTACAAAGCAAGTCCAGGACAGCCAGGCATACAGAGAAACCCCGTCTCAAAAAATTAAAAAAAAAAAAAAAAGAGGAGGAGGAGTTGTTTCCTGTTGGTGATACCAGTTTTCCTCTCTCTCTCCTCTCTCTCTCTCTCTCTCTCTCTCTCTCTCTCTCTCTCTCTCTCTCTCATCTCATAGATTACAGGCTTCTTGCATCTTTGGCTTTATCTTCAGGCCATGCCAATGCTTACCTTAAACAGAAAAGCATTTGCAAGGGATGATAGTTGAGCAAGCTGACTCTAGAAGTCATTTTATTTTATCTGCCCTTCTAGAGGCAGCGCCTATTACTAAAGAGTCTATGACCCAGTTAGAGACCATATAGTCAGTCTCCCTCACAGCTGGGTGTAACTATATAACTGTTAGACAGCAGCGTGTGAGTAAACTCCATGACTTGTTCATCTGGACCTTTTGGCCCTGATAAATATTAGAGAATATTCATTGGATTATTTGTTGTTGTTGTTGTTGTTGTTGTTTTAAATTTAATCAGTTTACTTAGATGTTTGTGTAATGTGTAGGTATGTATGCATGTGCCAGTGTGCCAAGCTGACTGACCAGCGACTCCCAAAATCTGCCCAACTCTCTCCCCTAGGGCTGGTTTACTGCCTTTTACATGGGTGCTGGGGATTTGAATTCAGATCCTTTTGCTCTCACAGAGCCATCTTGACAACCCAATTTTTATTTATAACCGAGGACCTTGAATGATCCACCACCTGCTCACTCTGCCCCTCCAGGCAGGTGGATTACCTGGCACTGGCCACCAGTCCAGCCATCTTTCGCTCTCCTGCGTAGGAAAACTGATGGGCTCTTGGCACAGAGTAGTTGAACTGCAAAGCTGAGAGAGGAGGTTCCTGTGGCAGTTGGCAGCCCTGGGGAAGGCTGCCAAGAGTCTGAGGTCCTTGGGGACTTGGGGGCATGGAGAGATGGGGAGAGGTGAAGCTGTCCTTGGGTAGGGCAATCAGAAGCAGTGAGAGTAAAACAAGAGCCGCTGGTCTACAGGGAATAGAATTCTGCAGAATCTGTGACTCTTGGGGGTATATACCCTAACCTCAGTAATCCCAAGAACCAGTAACAGCCTGGGTGTGTCCAGAAAATTTGACCTTAGCTTTTGGTGTTCAGTGCTTCAGTATTTCTTCCTGACAATAAAATTTTATGTTTAGAAACAGAAGAAGTTTGACTGATTTGGCCTGGGCTATAGTTAGTTGGCCAACCGTTAACTTAGAATTTCATCATTGAACACCTCTTGGTAACTGTGTCGAGATGGGCACTAGGTACTAGTGGCTGTAACTTTACATGAAAAGGAGAAAACCAGGCATCATGAGCCTCCTACAGTCTTGCCAAACCCTCCTTGTTCTCTTATCAAAGGACAGATTTTTCAGGAAATGCATGGGCAAGAGACACATGTTGACCAACCAAAATCTGGACCAGAGGTATACATGCAAGTCAAAGGATTCTTCAACAGATCAGGTAAAATAAATGCAAATATGGGTTGAAAGAAACTTAGCAATGGAAAAGACTAAAGCCCAGAGTAGAGATATGCCTAGTGACATGATAATTACAAAAATCAGGATCTGGGAAGGTTTGTGAGTGGGAATTTTGAGACAGGTTGCAAGATTCCAACCCTTTTTATTTTTATTTATTTATTTTTTTGTTGAGGGGTGGGACACAGAGTTTTATTATGTAGCCCTGGCTAGTCTGGAACTCCTTGTGTAGACCAAGCTAGCCTTGAACTCACAGAGATTTATCTGTCTCTGTCTCCTGAGTGCTGGGATCAAAGACTATGCTATAGTGCCTCGCTCAGGGTTCTAATTCTTAACAAAAGTGCTCACCTTAAATTGAGATATGTGTTTGGGGGAATGTGTTTAAAATAGCTGTAGTTTGTCTTGTAAGGTTTTCTGTTTGTTTGTTTGTTTGCTTGATTTTGTTTTTTGCGATGAGTCTTGCTGTGTAGCTTATGCTAGGCTTCAGCTCAAGGCAGTCCTCCAGCCTCAGGCTTCTGAATTCTGGGATCACAAGTGTGTGACACTCTACCCAACTTATTACTTTGCAGTATTAAAAAAAAAGTTCTAAGCCAGGTCAGGTGGCACAGCCTGTAATCCCTTCTACTCAGAAGACTGGGGCAAGTGGATCAAAAATTCAAGGCCTGCTTGGGCTACAGTGGGAGATTGCTCTCTGAGGCCATATCTCAAAATAAAAAGAGTGAAAGGAGAGGGATGGAGGGATGGCTCAGTGGTTAAAAGTACTGGCTACTGTTCCAAAGGACTCAGGTTCAATTCCCAGCACCCACATGGCAGCTTCATAACTGTCTGTAACTCCATTTCTAGGTGATCTGACACATAAAATTAAATATATTTTTTAAGTGAAAGAAGGAGGCTGTAGCTCAGTGGCAGAACATTTGTCAGACAAGATCAAAGTTCTGAGTTTGGTTTCCAACACTGAGGAAAAGCAGTTTTAAGCTCCCTCCTGTAATCTTAGATTCAGAAAGCTGAGATTTAAGGATTAGGGGTTTGAGGCCAGCCTGGAGTTCAGAGTGGAGCATTGTTTCTAAATAAATAAACACAAAAGGACAACACACATTTGGGGCTTCTGGGCACTAGGACTCCTTCCACATGCATGGGCATGAAGCCATCTCAGGGTACTGGACTTAGAGAAACAATATGAGACATACAGTCTGTAACGAGCTTGTTTGGTTTATTCCCTCTGCCCACGTCTGAAGCTCAATATAGCTGTGGAATGTTTGGTACATGAGCCATCAAAGTTACTTTATGGCTTTGGTTTGCAAACCAAAGAAAGGGTCCGTCCTCATCTCTGGAGGTCAAGAGGCTGGTGAGTAGTCCTCAGGAGACTACTGACTGCTCAAAGTTTGGTAACATCTTTCACTGTTGGTCTGTAGTTAATGCATCACTGTGCCACACAAGCAAACCCGTTCACCTTTGTCTTGCAGTGGCCTTGAAAGCTTTATTCCTGAGACAGAGAGAGGAAGAAGGAAAGGGTGGGGGGAGAGGAGGGGGATGGAATACGGAGAGGAAGAGAGGGAAAAAGAGAGAGAATGTTCAGAGTTGATCATTGAGGCTTGGCTCTTTCTGACCTTATTGTAGGAGGCAGCAGAGTTCACTGAGCATGGGAATAACAAGGAGTGTTTTGCGTTTTGCTAGAGACAGATAAAATATTATTTGGTGGATTTATCAGGGGCTCAGGGGAAGAAAGAATGGGGCAGGTGTGAATTTCAGATGTTATTCATTCTTTCCTCATAAATTTCTTGAGTTCCGAAAGAGTAGGACTGGCTGAGTGTCAGCTTTCAGGAAACTAAAAATTGGGTTTGTTCTTGGCCCATGATTATTTGTATTTGGCTCAGAAGTAATTGTTTTCTTATTTCTTCAAATGCACAAAGGAGGTCATAAGTCAACATGATTACCCAAGACATTGGTGGGGGGTTAGGTAGGTAGGCTACAGGAGAGCCAGGAAACCTTAACTTCAAGCTACAGCTTTCTTCAGTGCTGAAGTTTGAAGCTAGGGTCTTACAAAAGCCAAACAAACATTCTACACAGTGGGGCATACTCCCGCCCTCTGATGTTCCCTTGTGGCATCCTTAGCTTTAAGGCCTGGGGAAGCTAAGGAGTACACTGAGTTTATCTGGCCCTCATAAAGGAATTAAGTAAGACATGGATAACAGAAGTAAATAGCTCCTAAAGAGGAAAAGATAGACCCAAGACAGTCCAGCTCTAGAATCATAGGGGGTTTTAATCTGTCAAGCAGCCTTGTAAAATGTTTTTTTTAGGGGGGGGGAGGAAAGGCTTTATTTTAATTTACTCCAGCATGAAGGGAAATCAGGGCAGAAACTTGTGGAAGCAGGAAATGAAGCAAAAGTCCTGGAGGAGTGCTACTCACTGGCCTGGTTCCTGATTGCTTCATCAGCCTGCTTTTTCCTACAACCCAAGCCCCTTTCCCAGGGGTGGCTCCACTCACAGTACACTGGGCCCTCTCAAATCAATCATTAGTGAAGGAGCTGTCAGACAGACTGGCAAATCTGATACAGGCATTTTTCTCAGTTGTGGTTTTCTCTTCCCAAGTGACTACCCTGTATCAAATTGACATAAAACTAACCCACACAAATGCTACGAATTCTTGAAAATTCTTCTCTGGTCTACTAAAAAAAGTAAGAGTGATAAATTATAAAACTATATCTTCCCCAGGCCTGGCTTCAGCACACCTGAAGTTACATATAAGCCAAATATTCCATCATCAAGAATTGTCATGACCAAGAATGGTCCTTCTAATACATGTAATAGAAGAAAAGAAGAGGATGCAGGCAGTCCTGATAAGACTTGACAGGTTGGCGTCAGATGGTAGAGGAGGAGGGCTCCACCTTTCCTTTTTTTAAAATTTTTTATTAATTACAGTTGATTCACTTTGTATCACAGCTGTAGCCCCCTCACTTGTCCCCTCCCAATCCCACACTCACTCCCTCATCTCCTTCCATGCCCCCGCAAGTCCACTGATGGGGAGGTCCTCCTCCTCTTACCTCTGACCCTAGCCTATCAGGTCTCATCTGGACTGGCTGCCTTGTCTTCCTCTGTGGCCTCGAAAGGCTGCTCCCCCCTCAGGGGGAGGTGATCAAAGAGCCAGCCCCTGAGTTCATGTCAGAGACAGTCCCTGTTCCCCTTACTAGATGTATGGCTGTTTGTTTGTTTGTTTGTTTTTTGTTTTTAAGAATTTCACTTCAAAATACTTTCTAGGTTCTTTAGTTGGGCTTAAAATTAAGTTGAGGTAAGACAGATTAACAGTGGAAAACTTGTGTTTACATTAAATGATGCTCAAAGAAGGGCCAGACATTGAGTTTATACAGTACCCTGAACTACAAAAAGAAATTGGTGCTGCTGGTGGGTAATGGGGGGCAGGTGGGAGGCAGACTGGGAACTCCCAGAGGCCTACTTCTTTAGTCTATTCCTCTCTTCTAGGTTCTGAAAATTTCATTATTTGAAGCATCTCTTAATATTATTTCATACTTCAGAAAGCCTCCCTTTTTTCCTTTTAGGTTTTGAGACACTATCTCCCCATGTAGGCCAAATCGGCCTAGAACTTACTATGTAGCTCAGGTTGGCCTTGAAGTTGCAATTCTCCTGCCTCCTGAGTGTTAGGACTATAGTTCTGTCCCATTTGGCTTAGCCGCTGAGGAAGCATGACTAGAATATTAAAAAATACAGTAACTGAAAGGAGCAGCACCCAGCCCTTTAGAAAGAAAAATCATTTGGAGAAGGACAGGGGTGGGTAGGCCAGATACATCTTGATAAGAAGTTTTTGTTGTTTGGGGATCTTTGGTGATATTTTGTTTGTTTATTTTGTTTTTTTGAAGGGGGCAATAGATAGACTGTATCCCTGGGCAGCCAGAAGGTGGTGTCTGAGGTCCAAGAGCTGATTGAACACATGAGAAAAGTAGCAGACAGAGAAGTTCACTGTGTCTATTATTTTACCCATTTCTCAGAGTCTGGTTATATATTAACCAGCTCTTTCTGATAAAGTAGGGCTTAGTTTGTATTTGAGGCTTTGAAGAGTGACAGCTGTGGTTAAAGCCCAGCTGTTTATTAGTTGGTGACTTTCATAGAGTCGATTCCAAATCCCAGGCTCACTTTCCATAAATACATTTGGAATTACACACTCACATACATACACACACACACACACACATATATATATATATATATATATATACACACACACGTGTGTAGCCAGCCTTTGATACTTTGTGGGCTCTTCTTTTTCCCTCCCTCCCTTCTTCTCTCCCAGCCCCCAGGTTTCACTGTCTAGCACTAGGTAGGAGAGAAGAAACAAGGAGAGAGGGTAGAGAACAATTAGGAAAATCCCTAAATCTAATTTCTTTCCTTTGTTTCTTCTTTGACTATGGCTAACACACCAAAAACAACCTCCCTAAACAACCACCAATCCCACCTATTGGGCCCTAGTGTTTATACACTCTCTTGAAAAATTCCCAGAATTCCAAAAAATTCACAGAACTACCTGAAGCTGGCAAAAGCATGCCTCCGCCAGAACACAAGGCCAATTATGGTCAGCTGCTGCAGACGTCCGAAGCAGGCCCATGTCTACACACCTGGAATTAAAACAAAAATACATTCTTATAATATTTCTGTGTTTTTATTTTCCTTTCTGTTTTTAAAGAAAGCAAGATTCCAAAATTGTCAATATACACATGTACCTTTTTAGGGAACATTTCATATTAAAATCATAAGACTCATATTTCATTTGCCATTCTGTAATTACATGTCTTAATTTTCCATTTTTTGCTGATTTTGCATTATTTTTCTTCCTGGTTTATTTCAGTAAGTTCTAAATTATAGCTCAAGAGAAGGTTCTCTCTTGCAGGCTATGGAAGGAGTGAAAGATATTGTTGCATATGAATGGCTCAGCAAAGACCCCAGCAGACGGCTGCATAAGCTCAGTGGGTTAAACGTTCAAATCGCTTAGGTCCAATAGAAGAGAAACCTCAGCTGGTCCTTTATACGAATTTTACAGGTAGGCACTGTGTGAAGGCGTTTCCTTTAGGAACTCCAGGCCTAGACAAGTGTGTTAGCTTTAATCACTGTGATGAAGCACCCAGCAAAGCAACTAGAGAGAGGGTTGATTCTGGGTCACAGCTCAGAGGTCTCTATCTGTGGTTACCTTTCCCTGTTGTGCCTGGGTCAGGGCAAGGCAGAGATCTCACAGAAAGACATGAGGAGCAGAGCTTCTCTGAGAAGCAGAGAGAGGAAGAAGAGGCCAGGGATATGATAACTCTTTCAGGCATTACCCCGCCCCCGTGACCCACTTCCTCCAACTACGTCCCAGCTCTCAATATGGCTGTATTATTAATTCATCAAGAGATGCAGCCACTGATTAAATCAGAGGTCTCATGATCCAAGCAGTGACTTGTCCAGCAGGGGACCAAGTCTTCTGCACATGAGCCCTTTAAGGGGACATGCCATATGAAAATCATAAGACTCACCTTTCTCTGTACATTCCACAATTGCACCTTTCTGTTTTCTGCTTTGCACTTCTTTTGCATTATTTCTCTCAACTTCTTTTAGTAACTTCTAAATTTTACTCCAAATATCTCTTCTATGTCAGAGATATGAGTCACAAGGTCATAGATAAAGGCTCCTTCCCTTTGTTGTTTTTGCTTTCTCAAGGCTTCTGGTGCCAAAGGCAATTATTAAATGAAAGGCGTTTCCTTTCTCAGGCAACAGATAATTAAAAATAATGATCTACTGAGTGTTGGCTGTTGGCCAAGCATTGAGGCTAGAAATCTTTAATCTTTACAATAACCCTATAAGTAGGGATTATCTCAGATTTATGAAGTTGTATATGTTTATTTTGATTTTTAAATGAAATGTTTGGGGAATTTTTAGAGGGATTTTACAGCTCAGGTGTACAAGAGGCCACAGGTTCAATCCCCTGTTATGCCAGGTTCACGGGACCCTCAGAGACCACCAGGAGACGACTTGATGCAATTGCAAGAGAGCTTTATTATGACAGCGATCAAACTCAGGACCCAAGTCTCACTGACACAGCAGTAGAGAAGTGGGGCCTCGAGCTCTGAGTGAGCAGGATTTTTAAAGGGAAAGTCTGTGAGCAGGGGGTTTCCATGGCAGCAAGCAGGGGGGCACAAGCCTTGGCGTTACAGAATTGGGTGAAGTTTAGCAGGGCAGGGTGACCTTTTCTGAGGCACACAATCACAATGGCTAAGGCATATAATCATAATGGCTATTTTTCTAAACCATATCTGAAACATTGGGGAGACTTTTCCCACCGGATTCTCAACTGATTCCCATTGATTATTGCCAGGGAATTTGTCTCTATTTTCTATGAAGCATTTATTCTGTTATATTTCGTGGAAGCTGTTGCTAGGAGAGTTAGCTTTGTTTTCTGCCAGGTGAACATTCTGTGATATTTCCTGGTACCTGAATTCAGTCCCAGTCAAGATCTTTATTTCAAAGTGGAGTTATATTCAGGCTATCTTAAACTCTTCACCCCAACATCAAGAAAAAAGAGGAAGAAGAGAAGGGAGGGGAAAGAGAAAAGATGGGGGTGGGGTTGAGGAACATTAATGAAAATATCAGCTGCTCTTGCTGCTATTATTTTTCATAAAGGAAACAGAAGTAGAGGTGAAGATTGAGTTACGCATTTAAAGTCATGAGGACAGAATGTCGATAAAGGATCTGGGGCAACCATTCTTTAACCTATATTAGAGCTCCTCTGCATTCCACAACATCTTGATTGAAGTGACAAGCATTAATTGCATAATACATTAACCAATAAGAATTGTTGTGAAAATTTAAACTCCATGGTAACCTAATCACCCAACAAATACAACTACAATTTTGGAATTAAACTTTCCCCAATCCACAGACATGTTCTTGCACACATTTCAGTTTGTATGCATTCCCCAAGCACAGCCTCACAATGGGGGTGTGGTGGGGTGGCCTGCCCTCTCTAAGGATGAGGATAAGGATGGACACTGAGCCAATCCTGACCAGTCAGTGCCGTGTCCTTGGGATTTAGGTTCCTTTTAAGGATGGAGATGATAAGATGTAAACCGTGGGTGCCGCCATCGTCCCAGCCATGGGAAGGAAGCTACTCTGGGCTGAGGGAAATCAAAGCAGCATAGCAAGGTGGCCATAGACGTGAATTCCGGTGGAGCTGATGCTCTTGAAGTGGTAGGTCGCTGCCCCACTCTTGTTCCGCGTTCTCTTTCGTCTGGATCCTTTGTGCTAAATCTTCTTCACTTTCATCTAAGCAAGTTCTGTTTGTGTTTCTGTCCCTTGCTACCAAGAATCCTGGATCTGTAGGCACTAGAGGGCTACACTAAACCAGACTGGCTGTTGGTCCTGAGCACACTTTGGTTTATGCTGTTCAAATATTCCCTGTTCTCATAGGTCCAGACTAACTGCTCAGTCTTCAAAACTCCACTTCTCATTAAAGGTTCCTGATTCTATCAGCTAGAGTTTTACTATTCTTGTAGGCTTTCTAGTTGTTTATCTACTTAGTGTACTGCTAGTGTCTGTCATGGAGAACTCTATAAATCCTTCTTCCCGTGTCCTTGTCTCATCACATTTCCCTCTGCACTTTCTCGTTTTCCTTCCTTAGCATCAATTTTCCATTCCCTGCATTGGAGTGAGAAATAAGTCACCTGTGCCTGCCCCAAACAGCTGTAGTCTCTCCATATGTGTGTGTGTGTGTTTTCTTTTTTTCTTCTTCTTCCTTCTGGTGCTGGAGACTCATAGTTATAAGGCAAACATTCTACCACTGAGCTAAATCTCCAGCTCCTTGGTTTTTGTTTCTTGACAAGGTCTCCCTCAGACTTTCCTCAGACTGGCCTCAAACTCATGATCCCCCTGTCTCAAGGCCTAAGTGCTTGGATTATAAAGCTGTACTGTCATACCCAGTTTACTAGTTGTGTTTTGATGAAGCAGTACTAATACTGTTGTTAAAAAATAATTTAAAAAATTATTAAGGACTGGAGAGATGGTTTATCGGTTTGGTGCACTTGCTGCTCTTCCAGTGTACCTAAGGTCAGTGCTTAAGATTCACACCAGGTGGCTTGAAACTGTAGCTCTAGTCCCAGAGGCCTATGGCCCCTATGGATACCTGCATTCATAAGCACATATGCAGGAACTGTTGAGCAGTTTGAGTCCTAGAACCCTGACTAGGGTGATATGGAAATGAAGAAAGGATAAAGACACACACAGAAAAGCTGGATCAGGTGATCTGGGCTCTCAAATGGAGAAGCCACAGCACTGGAAGCTCACAGTTTATTAAATACAGATAAACAGGGAGGTGGGGCTATTTCATGCAGCTGAACAGGGAGGTGGGGCTATTTCATACAGCTGAACAGGGAGGTGGGATTATTGCATATAGCTGAACAGGGAGACAGGTTTAGTTAATCTTAGTCTCTGTAGGGAGTAATCTTCAAGTAGTGAGGAAGTACCACAGATGTTTTCGGTACATATGTCCAATGCTCACTCCCAAAACCAGGGAAAGCTGTGCTATTTATCTCTCTTAGCCTCACCTGGGGAAGACTTTGCCACTCCCATGGTCTGAGACCTTGGGGTTCGTGACATGTGTCAACAATGCACATTCACTTAGGGTTTTACAAATTCCCTACACGCATACACACACAGAGAGACACATACATACAGTTAATTAAAAATAATAAAGTTATTATTGTCAAGTATGATGGTTGTGTTTATAATCCTAGCACTCAGGAGGCAGGAGTAGTAAGACTAAGAGTTTGAGACTGGTGTGGGCCATAGTGTAAATTTAGGCTAGAACAGCCTACGAAGATGCTACCTTAAAAAGCATAGTGCCTTGAAGCCAAATGCAGTGGTGCCTACCTATAATTTTAGTACCTTGGAAGTAAGGACAAGAAGATCAGGAGTTCAAGGTCCGCCTCAGTTACACAGTAAGTTCAAGGCTAGCCTAGGCTATAGGAAACTCTGCCTTTCTCTCAAAGCTAAAAGAAATAACAAAATCATTTTTTTAATCAAAAAATAGAAATGATTATTATATTCCAGGCTTAGGCAATGTCTTGTAAAGGAGTTTTATTTATTATTATTATTATTATTAATTATACTTTATTCACTTTTTATCCTCCCTGTGATTCCCCCCCTCCTCCCATCCCAATCTCTCCCTTCCTCCACCCTCTGCATGCATGCCCCTCCCCAAGTCCACTGATAGGGGAGGTCTTCTTTTCCTTCCTTCTGACCTAGTCAGTTAGGTCTCATCAGGAGTAGCTGCATTGTCTTCTTCTGTGGCCTGGTAATGCTGCTTCCCCCTCAGGGGGTGGTAATTAAAGAGCAGGCCAATCAGTTCATGTCAGAGACAGTCCCTGTTCCTATTACAATGGAACCCACTTGGATACTGAACTGCCATGGGCTACATCTGTGCAGGGGTCTTAGGTTATCTCCATGCATAGTCCTTGGTTGGAGTATCAGTCCCAGGAAAGACCCCTGTGCTCAGATTTTTTGGTTCTGTTGTTCTCCTTGTGGAGTTCCTGTCCTCTCCAGATCTTACTGTTTCCCACTTCTTTCATAAGATCCCCTGCACTCTGCCCAAAGGTTGCCCATAAGTCTCAGCATCTGCATTGATAGTCTGCAGGGCAGAGCCTTTCAGAGGTCCTCTGTGTCAGGCTCCTGACTTGTTCCCTCTTTTCTCCTTCTTCTGATGTCCATCCTCTTTGCCTTTCTGGATAGGGATTGAGCATTTTAACAAGAGTCCTCCCTCTTGATTAGTTTCTTTAGGTGTATAGATTTTAGTAGGTTTATCCTATATTATATGTCTATATGAAGTTAAACAGCAAAAAATCAAGTAATCCAATTAAAAAATGGAGTACAGAGATAAACAGAGAATTCTCAATAGAGGAATATCAAATGACACAGAAACTCTTAAATGCTCTACCTCATTAGCCATCAGGGAAATGCAAATCAAAACGACCCTAAGATTTCACCTTACACCCATCAGAATGGCTAAGATCAAAAACTCAAGTGACGGCACATTCTGGAGAGGTTGTGGAGAAGGGGGAACCCTCTTCCACTGCTGGTGGGAATGTAAACTTGTACAACCAGTTTGGAAATCAATCTGGCGCTTTCTCAGACAACTAGGAATAGCAATTCCTCAAGATCCAGCTATACCACTCCTAGGCATATACCCAAAAGAGTCTCAAGTACACAATAAGGACATTTGCTCAACTATGTTTGTAGCAGCCTTATTTGTAATAGCCAGAAGCTGGAACAGCCCAGATGCCCCTCAGTGGAGGAATGGATGCACAAATTGTGGTATATCTACACAATGGAGTATTACTCAGCAATAAAAAATAAGGAAATAATGAAATTTGCAGGTAAATGGTGGGATCTGGAAAAGATCATCCTAAGTGAGCTATCCCAGAAGCAGAAAGATGTACATGGTAAAGGAGGTTTTTAATACTGTTTAAGTCCTGACACGAGTGACACAGAGCGATGCTGAGTGTACAGAGTTCACGTAGGAACTCAGTACATTTTGCATGCAGCAAGAAGGAATTTCATTTCTAAAAGAAGTACTTGCCAATGTTGGGTCCTATTTTTGTACTCTGTTTCCTTTCAGACCTCTTTGGCAGATTAATTATCTGTTAATAAAAAAAAAAAAACAGGTAATGAGTGTGTTCCCACATATAGACATATTTAACAAAAATTCGAGGAAACTTTTGGCTTGGAGGTTTTTTTGTTTTTCAGAATACATTATTATGAGAATGTGTAACTTTTACATTTGGCCATGAACTCACTTGTCTAATTCTGCCACCTAGACAACATTTCTCCACGTTCAGCAAATCTCCTTCCTATGTCCTGTGACTATTATCCATCCTTTGCTGACTTTTAGTTTGTGTTGTGTTGCTTTGCCATGATGGCAATTTTACATGCAGGTCTTTGTCTCCTAAAAATACATAACAAATTGATATGGCCTCGACCTTGATATGGAGCTGAGGACGACTCTGATCTTCCTGCCTCCGTGTTGCCAGTGCTGGGATCAGGAGCATGCTTCACTACCTTCTGCTTTTTTTTTTTTTTTTTTTTCATTTTAATTAATTTTAATTGGTCTGTAGGATCGGCCAATTCCAAATTTTACTAATCCCACGGGAATATAGTGATGGGCACATCCAAGGGAGCTAAATTAGCTATTGAAGGTCTATAAATATCAAGGTACAGTAAACATACTGCCCTTCCTGATACCCTTTTTCTCTGTAGGGGAGGTAGTGTAGCATCAACAAGTTTCAGAAATTTGGCACCTGTTCTTTCAATTCAGGTCTTTTTATGTCTTTTAAGAGACAGGGTCTTGCTGTAGCCCTCATTGGCTTGGGATTATGCAGACCAGCCTGGCCTCCAACCTGCAGCAGATCCTCCTGCCTCTGCCTCTTTAATGACAACTAATGACACATGGAGGAACAGACTCTACTAGAGGGGTGAGGGGCACAATACTTGACTGTTTGTTTAGCTGCCCCCTCCGTGTACATGCGTTGAACCCCTACAGCTCTAGCATAATAGATAGTAAATGTTTGATAGTTGCAATAAATACTTTTCTTCTTTTTTTGTGTGGAACTATCAAATAAACATTTATTTTACAAATAAAATGTTAGAAGCTATCTTGGGTTGGTATGTAGCTCAGTTGCAGAGTGCTTGCCTCATGAAGTCGTGGAATCAATCCCAAGCACTGTAAAAATAAGTAAATCAATACAGTAAGACCAACCTTGCTGAAGAGAGGCAAGATCTCTGAGTTAGATCACAGACGCTGCGGACAACAAAACAAAGGAGCTGGATGTGGTGGCACATACCTGTGATCCCAGCACCTGGGGACCTGAGGCAGGAGGATTGAGGCCAGTCTAAGATACATGATGAAATTCTGTCCAAACCCAAACCCAAACCAAATCAAGAACCAAAGACATATATAAGTATGTAAGTATATTTTAGCTTATAAACCGTAAGCTAAAAAAAAAAAAAAAAAAAAAAAAGCAGGTATTGTTGTTATGTTTTGGAAATGTCTCAGGCTCTGGAGTCAGAAGACTGGCCCACGGGACAAGCATGTGCAGTGGAACACATTCTCTTTCTGGTGTTTAAACACACACGTAAGGACAAAATGTTTTTAACTACGTTTTTTCCCCCCCTCTATTAATTCCATCTTTCTTCAAAGCTAATAGGTGTATATAATGACTCCACATCAAAGACTCTTTTCTAATGGTTTAGGAGATATGCATTTTATGAGAACAAAGCAGAATTCACAACCCATAACAGAGCAATTTGCTGAAGTCATTCTGGAGCTGACTTAAGGATCATCCTTCAATTGTTTTAGCTCCCTTTGCCTTTCTCTCACTGGCTTCCTCCCCTGCACCACTCTTATTTGAGTGGTATTGTAATGAGCTATTCTCTTCTTCCCATTTCCTCCATTAGACCAGAAGCTACTTGAGGGGAGGTATTAAAGCTTGTCACCAAGCGGGCAGTGGTGGCACATCTTTAATCCCAGCACTCGGGGGAGCCTGGTCTACAAAGTGAGTCCAGGACAGCCAGTGCTACACAAAGAAACCCTGTCTCAGAAAAGATTAAAAAATCGTTGTCAACAGTCTGTTTAGAGCCTTATGCAGTGTCTGGCTAATAACGGTCATTGGAGAAGTGTTAAATGAATGAATGAAAATGTGTCTCATTTAATTTCCTACATTATTTGACTCTTATTATTATTATTGAGATGGAGTTTTACTTGTCCCTTTGGCTGTCCTTGAATTCACAGAGATAATCTTGCCTCTGCCTCCTGAGTGCTGACACTCAGTGTCCATCATTACACCTGTTTTTTTTGACTCATACTCTTTTTAAATTTTATTTTGTTTTATGTATGATTGCTCTGCTGCTGTACACCTGCATGCCAAGAGGGCATCAGTTCCCTTTATGAGCCACCACACAGGTGCTGGGAATTGAGTTCCATGACCTCTGGACTAACAGCCAGTGCTCTTAACCACTGAGCCATCTGCTTACTGTTGAGTAAGCAGAAAACCCACTATTCACAGGCTGTGGAAACTGAGGGCAGACAGGTTGTAGTTTCAGGATTCCTTCATTGGCAATTTTCTGTTTTCAGAGCCACATCTTCTCTGAATCCTTTTAGCTTTTCCCCTTTCCCCCACATTTTTACTCTGCTGATTTTGATTACAATTTATAAGTTTCATTTAGGAGATAAGCATATTGTATAGGCAGGTGTAAGATGAAAATTACATATTTTTCTGACTTTCCAGCTCCTGAGTATGGTGCAGAGGTTGCTGAGTAGGGTTGCCTCTCTGTGTGGCCAGTGTGTAGGGCTCAGAGAGCTATCAGAACAAGGACCATTGATATTGAGGCCTTGAGAACCCTTTTCCATTTCTTCTGTGTCTCACATCTTTCTCTAGGGGAGAGCTATATAGAATGAAGGAGCAGAGCTGGGAGAGCTGCTGATAGGGCTTTAGCAAATGTGATTTGAGTAAGTGCTCAGGGAAAGTAGTTTCCTTGCTGGCATTCATCCATACTTGTATGTGTGGTGAAGAAAAGATTCAGCTGTTACGAGCACTGACTGCGCTTTTAGAGGACCCAGGTTTGATTCCCAGCACCTATATGGTGGCCCACAGAGTGGTATGTAATGTCAGAGGATCTAGTGCCCTCTTCTGTCCTCTGTGAGCACTGAATGCAGGTGGCACAGAGACAGATATAGAGGCAAAGCACTCATAAAAAAATAAGTAAAAATTTAAAACTAGCTGGGCAGTGGTGGTGCATGCCTTTGATTCCCAGCACTCAGGAGGCAGAGGCAGGTGGGTCTCTGAGTTTGAGGCCAGCCTGCTCTACAAAGAGAGTTCAAGGACAGCCAAGGCAACACAGAGAACCCTGTCCTGAAAAAACAAAACAACAATAAAAAACAAAGCCCCAAATTAAATAGTAATTGTGTGCTGTTGGATTCAATTTTATTTAGCTCTTTGAAAATGTCCCCTAATTTAGTGGGAGGAAGCTAAATAGAGGTCAAAGGAGAAAATTTCATTTAAAAATTATGTTTTTAATTATACCTATGTGTACATATCTGTATGTCGGTATGCACATGCAAGTGCAGATACCTGCCAAGGCCAGAGGTGTCAGCTCTCTCTGCAGCTGTAGTTCCAGGTAGTCGTGAGACGCCTGCTACAGGTGCTGGGAACTGAACTCAGGTCTTCTGCAAGGCAGTGAATACTCTTAACTACTGAACTTTTTCTCCTCCCCAGAGGGAACAAATCTCTTAATTTTCTCTCTCTCTCTGTGTATTTAGTAACCAGGTCAACATCAGTTATTTTCCTCAGTTGCTCTCCAACTTTCCCCTCTGTGCCTAGCCAGCCTGAAGCCATTTAAGTAAACCACTCTGGCTTCAAACTCACAGAGGTCCATCTTTCTCTCCCTCAGTTCTGAGTTTGTCTACCTTATTTTTAAGATGGTTTCTTGTGAAACCTATACCTCACTGATTCGGTTATATATTGGCTGGCCATGGCAAGCACTTTACCAACTACTGAGCCACCTTCTTAACCCTTAATTGGCCAGTAGAGTACTTGACTCGTAATACAGCTTCTTTCTTTTTCCAAAATAAGTCTTCCAATGTAGCCCAGCCCTTTCTATGTTGCCTAGAATTTGAAGTCCTTTCCCTCGGCCTCCCCTGTGCTGGGATTTCAGGTGTATTCCATGCAAGCCTGGCAAGCGGAGTCCTTTTCTTGATAGAATGAACAAAACCACTACCGTTATCAACTCGAGGAAAAGAATGTTGTGAATATGTGTGAATGTCATAGATGACACTCACAGGAAGTTAAAATAAGGACAATGGCTTGGGGCTCATCCAGTAGCTCAGTGGCAGAGCCAGTGCTCAGAGCTCACAAGCCTTGGGTTCAATCTCTAGCCTGAGGTGAAAAATAAGATGACAGGTTTGTTGGACCTGAGTCAACTTTACACACTGAGATCATAAAAGCACTAGCAACAATGACATCATTCCATGCTAATCTGCCCCTCATATCTAGTTCAGTAGGATACACATTTTATACATAAAAACTTATATATACCATTAGAAGTTCCACTTAGTGATTATCTCATCTTTAGCTGAAACTTTGCATATATTTTACTCTTTAAAGGAACCCTGTAATAATAACCAATATTATAAACAATTAGGAACTGAGGCTCAGGAAGTCACGTAAAAGGTTGAGAGTCCAGAATTGTAGCTTTTTGTCTGGGCTAAATTTCTATGACATGTCTCCAGTTGAACCTAAGGAATATATGCTATCTCCTGCCCGTGCCATTTAGATGTAAGTTTTTTCTTTTCTTTGCTTCTTTTTTTCAGACAGGGTATCACTATATAGTTACAGCTGGCCTGGAACTCGGTATGAGGACCACATTGGCCTCAAATTCACAAATATCTCTCTCTCTCTCAAGTGCTGAGATTAAAGGCATGTGCTATTACATCCAGCTGCTTAGATCATATATATGTATATAGACACATAAACATGTTTATGTTGTTATCATTTCTTCTATGCCGCTGGGTCAGATACAATGCCATATCCTCTGTCAGGTATTTATAAATTGGTGCTCAGCAAAACAATTTTTAAAAACTTTATATAAAAAAAATTATGCCAAAAAAAAATTGCCCGGCGTGGTGGTGTATGCCTTTAGTTCCAGTACTCGGGAGGCAGGGGCAGGTGGATCTCTGCGTTCGAGGCCAGCATGATCTACAGAGTTCCAGGACAGCCAGGGCTATGCAGAGAAAACCTGTCTCAAAAACAAACCAAAAACTAACCCCCCCCATACAAATAAAAATTATGTGTGTATGGGTATATGCACATGAGTGTAGGTTCCCACAGAGTTCAGAAGTGGGTGTTGAAGTTACAGATGGTTGTGGACATCCTGACCTGGGTGCTGAGACGTGAACTCAAGTCCTCTGTAAGAGCAGTAAGCCCTCCTAAGAGACAGCTGAGATCTCTCTTCAGCTCCCCAGAAAAACCTCTGGATGAAGGCAGCTACACTGGTGACGTTGGGAGTTCTAAGCATAGAGGCATTCGACAATTTGAGCACCTCTATCTATGCTAGGCGCTGGGGACAGACGACCAAGCCAGTCAGTGTCCTCAAAGTGCATCCACTAGGGTCAATCCTCCGGTATTCCTCAGACACAAACAGCAGAAGCAGGTCAAGAAAAACTCCTTGGGCTTGAACTTAACCAGAAGGTTAAGGGTGATAGGAGATAAAGGGCGTGAAGGGCCCAGTGCGCAGCCGAGATAAAGGGGTGCGGCTACTAGGCACGACCCAAGCTTTTCCTCGTGGTCCTTGGCAGCTCTCTGGACTCAGATCCTCCTGCAGACTCTTCTGGCCTCATCTTGAGCACATCCATGCTCGCTGGATCCTTCAGCGCCTTTTGTGAAACGTCTCCCAATGTCAGTTCCCTACGGGCAGGCGTGATTCCGCGAGGACTCAGAGGCAAAAGGCACGGGGCGGTAGCGTTCCCAGAACCCGCACCCCGGCCCGCAAAGTTCTCATCGCCTTCCCCTCAGTCCTTCACCTGGCATCCTCTCTTTTCTCCTCTCAGGTGGCCTTCTACGGCCCGCGCAACGCCCTGAGGAGGCAGGACCGGAGCTCTGGATCTCGCGAGAGCTCCCCACAAGTCCCGCGAGACTCGCCTGCCGCTGCTGCTGCCGCCGCCTCTTACGTCTTTCCCTTTGACAAGTCGCCGCCGCTGCAGCAAAAATATAAAGGACGCGGCTAGCGTAGCCGCTGGGCAGCCGGGTGCCGGGCGCTGGAGCCGCACCCCGCCGCCGCCAGCTCCCGACACTCATAAGGTGGGTAACACTTCCTTTTTGACCATCTCGACCTGCCGTGTGTGCTTGGCTGGCCGGGCCGGGCCGCTCGGGGCCGTTCCCGGGCCGCCGCCGAGCGGGGCTGCCGGCTCCGGGCGGACGGCGGGCGGACGGCGGGCGGGAGGGCCTGAGGAACCCTCGGCCCCTGGCAGCCTCGAGAAGCCGGGCAGCCCGCGGGAGGGCCGAGGGAGCCGCCCCTGAGTAGGTCCCCTGCCCGCGTTCCTGGGCTTCTCGGGTCGCGTCTGTGACCTTCTCCCCTTTATCCGCTAACGAGCGCTGCTCCCTAGCCGGGGCCCGGCCAGGGAGCGGCTCTCCGCGCCCTTTATCCCGGGGAGAGTCGCGACTCCGCTGCTCCCGGTCGCCGGCCGGTTTCGGAGGGGTGGACCATGTGTCTTTCTCGTCGTCTGTGCCTTTGGGTGGGGGCTGCGCATCCTTTCGGTAAACCTCTCTCCAAATCTTTCACCGGATAAAACAACAGTTTCTAAAGCCTTTGCTACCTGGGGCGGAGACGGGGCCACAATTGTGTTGTCTCCAGTGTGAGAGGTGGATGGTGCTGACAGGAGCTAACCCTGGGAACAGTGCTGGGTGGCAGGTTCCCGAGAGACACGAGGACAGAAGCTTGGTACCAGGAGGTTATGTAAAGACACTGTATGTGTGTGTGTTTGTGTGTGTATGTACATACTCACACATATGCACATATATAAATACATATGTGTGCATATGTGTATGTTAGCTGTGGAGCACAGGGACAGAATCTGCATTTGCGTTTTTAAAATGTCTAATACTTTGAAGGTGTATATAGGTAAACAAATAACAAGAGTTATGAATGCCAACGAATTAGCAACCCATCTTAAGAGATAGCATTTCATTGTTAATATTCTGGTATATTTCTAACAGACCCTTATATGTTTTGTTTTTTAATAGTACTTGGCTTGTCCTTGAATGGTACTTCCTAATTTTGCGTATATTCACAAAATTATTTGTTTTATTTGAGTCATGCCTTTGACTCACTTGATTAAACCTGGTTACTTGTTCGTTATCACTGGCTGTCCCCTGCCATCACCATCTACTTCCAAAATGATTGTTCCTCAAATGCCTTTAAAAATTAACACTTTTCTTTGGGGATTTATTTAATAACTGAATATTTTTATAGTTCTGTTTGTGATGAGTCCTCTATATTGGGCCAGTGTTTATGTAAAGCAAAGAAAAACTGTTAATTATGATGAGAAAAAAAAACAAACAACTAAGCTTCAAAGTTTTTAAAAATTGACGGTGTTGTATCTTTTATTATGTTTTCATACCTGTGTGTTCATGCAATCAAAAGTGAATGTTCTGTATGCCTGTATTATGCATAAGCATGTATACACGTTATTCGTGTTTGTCCTCGTGTGTGTACACACACATTCGTATATTTTAGAAATAAGCTATACTATTTTGTCATGTTATTTGAGGAAAAAAAAACAACAACAACATAAGGTAGGACAGAAAACAGTCAATTTTAATGTTTTCCCAAAATCACATGACAAGATTGTGTGACAGAAATATATCTAGGGAGGTTGGAAACCTGGCTTTTTTCAAAAGTAGGATAGAGTGACAGTTGTCATTGAAATGGATGGCTATTAAAGCCTCTGTAATCAGCAACATTTATGAATTTTCTTTTCCCTACGGTTCTTATTTTGCTTTTTTAAATCTCACTTTGCTTTTTAAATTTCTGGTCTTTCCATTTACATTCAGCACTGATCCATTGATTTGCTGGTCATGTATTTTCTCTATGCAGATATGCAAGTGGCATATGGACGAGAAAGCAAATGTAAATGTATTACTTAATCTGCTCATTAATACAAACATGTCTGAAAATATTTTATTTAAATGAATTTCACATTTAAATAGATAACACATTTGAAGAGAATGTGTTGTTGATTGGGCTGGACTGGTTAGTAGAAGACATGTCATAAACAGGGAAGTCTTAGTTTTGTAAACACAACGACAGGGTTCAGCGGACAGCTGATTTTTAAGCTTGGGTTTTTAGGATGTAAATGGTAATGTTGATGATGTATGTTAGGATAAGGTAGAATATTGTGTTAGGTAAAAGCATGCTTGTGGAACAAAACTTGAGCTTTAGGTGGAGGCAGAATGACCAAGATTTCCAGGACAGTCTTGGCAACATGGAAGATACTGTCTCAAAAAACAATGAACAAGCCCTTGAAATTGTGCAGGTAGACAACCATAAAAGCAACAAACAATTGAACAGAATTTTTTTTTATTGTATACAAAACTTTTCCTTAATGCATGCACATAACAGGTTGTTAGGGATACCTTCTAGATATTATCAAGATCTTGAACAGAAACTAATGGCCAACTCATTTAAAAAGGAGATTGCAAAGTCACTTTGGCTAGTATTTTAAACTAAAAGGAGCAGAAAATAGGTATTTAATAGATGCCCTTCTGATTATTTTTTCTGCTGGCCCTATAGGTTAATGGGAATATTAAATGCCAGAGGGGATCTACCAGCAAGTAAATATGAGGCTTGAATCAGATGGTTGTTGTGTTTTGCTTTTACTTTTTTTCCTTTTGAGACAGGAGCCTATGCAGCTTAGGCTGATTCTAACTCTAAGGCTGGTTGTGAACACCTGATCCTCCTGCTTCCCCTTCCAAGTACTGAGGATACAGAGAATACAGGCATGTAATACCGTACCTGGCTTGTTTTGCTTGTTTGCTTGTTTTTTTTTGAGTTGTAGACCAGGCTGGCCTTGAACTCAGAGATCTGACTGCCTCTGGGTCCAAGGGCTGGGAGGCATCACTCTTGGCCTATTTCTTTCTCATGACTTTTTGAGTATTCTTCATTTATTTTGTAGAAATTCTCTCATATTTGGGTTATTTGATATTCTTCTCATGATTAGATTGAAGTTGCTCATGTTTTGACCATAACAGTGATGATGTGTCAGTGCATAGGGAGCTCCCGGTATTGATGTGTCTAACCAGAAACATGATATTTTAACCTTGAGCATTTGTTCTGGTGTTTGTTCTGGGTTTTGGTAGGTGAGGTGTTTGTCCCTTTGTATTCTCTTTAGTATATTGATATATATCTTAGGAGATTCTTCAAAACTGTAGATAGACCGTTTCCCTCAAGCTTTCTTCCCTTGTTTGTATTGTAGCATACATTGTTATGGTATTTGTAGTTTCCTCATTCTTGCATTTATGAGTTAGACTTCATCTGTCAAAGGAGTAATGCCCTTTCTCCCTCATTTGTTAATTCAATTACTTTTATCAGTGTGATGGCATGGGTACTCATTTGATTCTACAGACTGTTGTCTAATATGACACTATCATTTTGTTCACATTGTTCCAGCTTTTACTACTAGCAGCTTTTATTTAATTACATTTATCTGTGTGTGCATGTGCGTGTGTCTGTGTGTGTGTGTATAGTGATAAAGGGCAACTTGAGGGAGTTCTCTTCTTCCACCATGTGGGTCTTGGAAACCCAGCTCAGGTTGCAAGCCTTGGTGACAAGCATCATTAGCTACTGTCCATCTCATTTAATCCAGTAAAATAATT
This sequence comes from Meriones unguiculatus, assembly GCF_030254825.1. NCBI lineage: Eukaryota > Metazoa > Chordata > Mammalia > Rodentia > Muridae > Meriones > Meriones unguiculatus. The sequence goes on along the minus strand of NC_083354.1, from coordinate 22,083,627 downwards.
GTTTGCAGTGTATTAAGTATTAGACATAATCTGTTGTTGTGGGTAGGTTGTAGGCAAATACGATGCAGGATTTCTTCACCCTTTTCTACTCATGATTTCCCTTTTGTCAAGTTTTTATGTGACCCTGAATAAGTAGTTATATAAAGTAAGTATACAAAGGAAATATTTGCTGATAATCATAAGCTTATTTTAAAATAGCTATTTTTGTATGCATATGGATCTACTAAAAATGAAAACAAATTTGAATACTGAGAAATGGGATGTTTATTTACTTTTATATAAGTCATTAAGTCTGACTGAATATTTGATACTACAGTATATAGAACATCTTCCAACAGTTTTTAGAGTTGATCAATATTTGGGTTTTGTAATCAATAGCATTAAGATTTCTGCTTCTCCCAAATTCATAGTATAGAATTGCAGGAGTATATTTAGAGCCATTTCAGAAATTGTGGGAAAGTATGTTCTAATTCTAAGTCAACATTTATTTAATGATTTTTATGTGAAAGTCAGGGCAACAACTTTAAAAATAAACCTTTTAACACGAAACAATCCAGAGATATTTGATGCTTATGTGCTAGGAATGATAATAAAATATGATAATAAAAATATGTCTTGTTTTCTTTCTCCTTCCTTCCTTCCTTTTCTTTTTTCTTTTTTTTTTTTTTTCTTTTTTCTCTTCTCTTCTCCTCTCTTCTCCTTTTCTTTTCTTTCTTTTTTTGAGAAAGGGTTTCTCTGTGTAGCTTTGGCTGTCCTGGACTTGCTTTGTAGATCAGACTGGCCTCAAACTCACAGAGATCTGCCTGCCTCTGTCTCCTGAGTGCTGGGATTAAAGGCTTGTGCCACCATTCCTGGCTGAAGTCTTGTTTTCTGTAATTAAACTATAAAAGTGGAACAGTTTGTATGGTAAAAATACTGCAATCCATAATTTACAACAATCTCAGTCTGAGCCATGATGTTTCCAGCATTGCTCCTTGGCATTGAATGGTGCCATGGCATGCATAGTACAAAGCATATATTTTCTATGTTCAGAACCAAGACTTCAGTGGAGTCACAGGATGCACATGAATGAATGCTGCTAGAGACAGCTTGGATTCATTCTTGTGAAATCTTTTATTGTAGCTTTTTTTTGGCCACCCCTGAATTTAGTTATATGCTGGAACCACTGCCTACAGTTAAATAAACTGACTATAAGGGATCAGAGAACATTAGGTGTTGTTATCTGCCAGGGTTAGGGACTCTGGAACCTACCCCTTAGAGGTACTGAAGGACAACTGTATTTCTCTATGTGTTAATGACCATGAGTTTATATCCATACCTTTTCCTCCAACACTACAAGTTTGTTCTGATCTTCCCTCATTCTTTATTTGTATCTTCTTTCTGTGACAGAAGTCTGGATCTCAGTACAGTAACATTTGTTAACTTTTGGAGTATCTCATTCACAAGATTATCTATGTACAGTTTTTATCTTTAGTTTTAGCTATTTAGGTTAGCTGTTTTATTCCCTGCTCTCTTCAGTGTGGCTGTGTTGTTTTTGTGCAGTGCAGTTCAGTTCCTTTGTTGCTTTCTTGTTTTTTATTTTGATTGTTCTCAGTCCTGGTTAATGTTAACTAATTATTGTTATGGGTGATGATGACTTCATATAGGATCTACTGAGTATCTCATGCTGGGCTTAAACTTGTTATTCTCCTGCCTCAACCTTTTGAGTGCTGGGACTACAGGCATGTGCCACCTTGTCCTATCAAAACTCCACCTTTTAAAGTGTATAAACCAGTTTATTTCCTTCCTTCCTTTCCCTCCTTCCTTCTTCAGACAGGTCTCCCAGTACTTTGGGGGGGGGCTTCTGCCTCCTTCCAGGTACTGGGTTACAGGACTTTGCTGTCATGTAGTTTAAAAAAAAAAGTATTCACTAGGTTGTGCCACTTACTACCACTGTCTAATTCTAGAACAGTTGTTACCCCAAAGAGACCTTGTGGTCCTTAGCAGTCACTTCCCATGCCTGCATCCTGTTCTACTTTCTATGTGGATTTGCTTACTCTATTCAGGGTATTTTGTGTAAATGGAAATTATATAATATGTGGTCTTTTGTTCCTGATTTCTTTAGTTAGCGTAATTTGTTCAAAGTTCATTTATGCTGTAGCATGTATGAGTACTTCAGGTTTTTTTTTCCTGCCTGAATGATATCTCTATAATACATTTTATTCATGTATGTGTCAGTTGATAGACATTTTTTTTTTTAACCTCTCAGCTACTAGGAATGATGTTGCTATGAACATTCATGCACATTTTGTGTGTGTGTTTAGGCGTATATTTTTCTTTCTAAAATGTATACCTAGGAGGCAATTCTGGTCATAACAATTATTCCAGGTGTAGTTTTGTTTGTTTGCTTGTGTTTTTTTTTTGTTGTTGTTGTTGTTGGTGGTGGGGGTGGGGTGGTGATGGTGGTGGGGTTTGCCATCTTATGTTTACTTTTTTTGAGGAACTGCTTCCTGCTTTTTTGTTAATCTGTGTGTGTGCACACATGCACACATGTATATTTTTATAGAATGAGCCAAGGACCCCGTTTTACTAGGTTAGTACTTTTTCACTGAATTACAGCTCTAGCTCTTCTATTTCTTTCTTACATGAAGAGTTTATCAAAATCTTTTGCATTTTTTTTTTCACTTAACAGTAATGTATCCTGGAATTGATGCAGATTGATTCTTTCTTTTGAAGTTATATTGTTTTCATATTGATTTAAAAAAATTTTTTTTAAAAGATAGGGTTTTCTTACTATGTAGGCTGTGCTATCCTGGAACTCACTGTAGACCAGGCTGGCCTTGAATCATAGAGATTTGCCTATTTCTGCCTCTAGAGTGTCTTCATTTTTAAAAAACAGCTATCTAGATATAGCTGCACCTATGTGTGAAATTTAGATTGTTTTCTGTATTTTGCAGTTATAAACAATGTTTCTATTAATGACCTTGTGCATTGCTATTTTTCTTATATATGGTGTATCTCCCTAGTAGATTCCTGTAAGTAGGATTGATGGGTCAAGAGTTAATGCCCAGGTAGCTAAGTGTTTTCATTTTTGTTTACATTTGTACCATCAGAAATAAATGGACTCACTGTGTTTTCCTCATAGCCTCACCAACAGAATGTATTGTCTTGCTTTTTAATTTTTTTCCATAGATAAGTGCTTAAAATGCTTTGTAATCATTGTAGAAAAGCTTGTGGTTTAGTGGATTGTTCTAGATTGAGAAATATATTATCCATCAGTATTATACTGATGGATATAGATTATTGTATGCAGGTGAAATTGATTAGAATACAATTTGTTGCCTAGTCATGATTTCTTATTTGAATCTTTTCTTATTTAATGGATACAAAGGATTGATTCATAATGCCTATCTGTGAAAATTATTGTAGTGGTTCACAAAAGATATGTGACTTGATTAAGTTTTTAAATGTTTTTTCAAGTTGGGGTTTCTCTGTGTAGCCTTGGCTGTTCTGGACTCTGTAGACCAGGCTGGCCCTCACAGTGATCTGTCTGCCTTTGCCTCCCTAAATGCTGGGATTTATAGGCATGTGCCACCATGCCTGGCTCCTTTGGGATTTCTTAATGTTACAATTGGTTCACATTTCATGATAGTTACTATATTTTTAACAACACAAGCAGTACATATTGACATCTATGGAACATCTATTGACATCTATTGACATATTGACCAGTAATAGTATTTGTAGTCCGTTACAGTTCCCATAATCAAGAAGACTTTGTCATTTAAAAATATGTGTATGTGAGTGTGAGGGTGTGTGCACATGAGTGCAGATGCCTGATATTGCTAGAAATACCAAGTTCCCCAGGAGATGGAGTTAGAAGGTAGTTGTGAGCCTTTTCATAAGTTCATGGAGTTCAGTGCTGGAAACTGAACTCTAGTCCACGGTAAGAGTAGTATGAACCACTCCCAGCCCCCTATCCCCAAGAAGACCAGTCTCAAGATGAAACTGATAGTTTAAAAAAAATAGGACAACTAAAATCATATCCATTACAGGCTAGAAAGGAAGGCAGGATTTGGGTTCTTTGCTAGAATGGACACTGCTCCAGGTGCTAAAACACATTAACTAAAAATCAGGGTTGAGGATATATCTCAACCCTTGCTTAGCAAGTGGTAGGTGCCTGGTGTGATCCCCAACACTGACAAACAAGATGATACATTTTTGCACTTAAGGAGCCTATATTTATTCTAGGTGCTTGATTGTGAATAGAACCAGTAATGGTCTGTGCAGTCTTAAAATGTCTTTGATGCTGATACAGACTTCAGGTAACACTTGATTGCTGTGATTGGTTGTGTTCATTGATTTTTTTTGTGTTTCTTAATTAATTAATTAGTTAGTTAGTTAATTAAAACTGCATGGATTGAACCCAAGGCCTTGTGCAGGCTAGGTAGACACAATACCATGGAACTACATTCTCACTCAATTTTCTCTGTCCTTTTTTTCATTTCAGGTTTATTTATTGTATAAATTTAAGGTATACTGTATGCTTTTTAGTGAAGTGCTGATTTTAGGTAAGCAATGTAAAGTACCTATCTCACATGGTTACCTTTTAAAACTATTTGTCTGTGGTGTGTGTATGTGTACATAGGCTAGAGGAGAACTTTCAGGAGTTGGTTCTTGCCGTTTGCTTTCTTTTGAGGCATGGTCTCTCTTGTTTCTACAGTGGCACTGTATTCTTCAGGCTAGCTGGCCTGGGAACTACCTGGCAAGTCTCCTGTCTTCATCTCTCATAGGAGTCCTGGGCTTAGAGCTGTGTGCCAGAGCATTGGGCTTTTTACACGGTTATCAGTATTGGAGCTCATGCTGTCAAGTATGTGTTGCAAGCACCTCTACTGATTGGTTCATCTTTTGAAACAGTCTCATTGTGTAACCTGGGCAAGCCACAAAAATCTGTCTCAAGCTTCTGAATGCAAGGCTGCAGTAGTGAGCCATCTGCCCAAATTTGCTTTTTTTTTTTTTTTTACTTTATTCTTTTTTCCCTCCCTCTTTCTTTCTGTTTCCTACCCTATTTTCCCATTCTTTATCTTCTTTTCTGTGTTACCCAGGCTGTTCTCAAACTTGTGATCTTCCTGCCTCAAGAATAGGATAAGAATCTTTTTTTTTTAACAGCTGAATAAATTATGCTGTTGTGTATATTTCATCATTTCTTTATCCAATCCTTTTTTTGATATTGTCTTGGTTACTTTTTATTGCTGTGAAGAGACAGCATGACTAGGCCAGCATATACAAGAAGGAGTTTACTGAGGCTCAGGGTGAGAGTCCGTCATCATCATAGTGGTGAGAATGGCAGAAGGTAGGCAAGCAGGCATGGTGCTGTAGCTGTAGCTGAGAGCCCACATCCTGATACACAGGCAAAAAACAGAAGGGGTGCTTTTGAAATCTCAGCGCTCACTCCCAGTGACACACGCTTTCAAAAAGGCCGCACCTCCTGATCCTTCACGGACACCAAACCTTCAAGCACAGGAGTCTATGAGGGCCATTCTCATTCAAACCACCACAGATCCTGAGGTTGCTTCTACATCTTGACTGTGATAAGAGCACTGTGCGTACAGGAATGTGGGTATCTCTGGGAGGTGCTGGTTTCACTTCTGTTGAGTGAAATCAGGAGAGACTTAAAAACATTTTATTTTTAGAGCAATTTCCATACTGCTTTCCATAATGACTATCCTAAGTTACATTTCAGCCAGTGGGTTTTTCTTTTTCCCTATACCTTCCTCAGCACTTATTTTATCTCTTCTTTTGAGACAAGATTCTTATGTAGCTTAAGTAGGATACTACTTTGCAGCTGAGGATGACCATGTTTTATTTTTTTTTAATTAATTTTATTTATATATTATTTATTACAATTTCTTTACTTTGTCTCCCCACTGCAGCCTCCTCCCTTGTCTCCTCTCACACACACCCATCCTTCTCCTTCTCCCCCAAGGCCCCTTCCCTAGTTCCCTGATAGGGGAAGCCTTCTTCCCCTTTTATCTGACCCTAGCTTATCAGGTCTCATCAAGGCTGGCTGCATGATCTTCCTCTATGGCCTGGCAAGGCTGCACCCCACAAGGGGAGGTGATCAAGAGCCGGCCACGGAGGTCATGTTAGAGACAGCTCCTGTACCCCTTACTAGGGAATCCACTTGGAAACTGAGCAGCCAGTGGGCTTCCTTTGAACAAGGGGTCTAGGTCCTCACCATGCATGGTCCTTACTTGGAGTATCAGTTTCTGCAGGGCCCCCTGGGCCCAGGTAATTTTGGCTGTGTTCTCCTTGTGGAGTTCCTGTCTCTTCCAGGTCTTTCTATCTCTCTCTTCTTCCTTAAGAATTTGGCACTCTGCCCAAAGTTTGGCTATGACTTCTTAGTATCTCCTTCAAAACCCTGGTGAGTAGAGTCTTTCAGAGGTCCTCTGTGGAAGGCTACTATCCTATTCCTTGTCTTCTCGTACTTTTGATGACTATTTTGTATTTTGTTTGCCTTTTGGAATGAGGATTAAACATCTTCCCTGGGGTCCTCCTTGTTGTTTAGGTTCTTTAGGACTTTAGATTTTAGTATGTTTATCCTATGTTATATGGCTAATAAGTGAGTATATACTGTGCATGTCTTTCTTCTTTTGGGTTATCTCACTAGACTTCCTGAGAAAATTGTATATGACCCCAGCTATATGGCTATATAAAACAAACATACAAAGAATTTACTGATAATAATCATAAGTGTGTTATAAAACAATTCTTTGATAAACATAGATCTTACTATTAAAGATGAAAGCAAACTTGCATACTATAAGGTGGATATAAAACTTGGCTGTATAATAGCTACTGAAGGTATAGAATATCTTCAACATTTATCTTCACATTAACATGTTCAAAATGGGGGCTGGAGAGATGGCTCAGAGGTTAAGAGCACTGGTCCTGAGTTCAATACCCAGCAACCACATGGTGGCTCACAATCATCTATAATGAGGTCTGGTGCCCTCTGCTGGTACACAGGCACACATGCAGGCAGGATGCTATATAAATAAATAAATAAATCTTAAACAAAACATGTTCAAAATGGCAGAACTATCTTTAAGGGTATTTAAGAAATTGTGGGAAATTCTATCCTAATCTCAAGCCAAAATTAATTCATCATTTGTTTGTGAAACTGAAGCTAGCAACTTAAACAGCAATTTTAAAAATGAAATATTTTAGTACAATATAATCCCAAGATACACTAATTTTATACTTACATGCTGAGAAATAACATTTAGGGGACTGTTAAAATCCTTTTTCCCCCTGTGATTAAACTATTATGTTTCCACAGAGCAGAAAGCTTGGCACGTTCAGAAAATAGCACTGCAGTTGTAACTTAGTCTGGACTGTGAGCAGGTGTTGTAGGCAGTGTTGGTTGGCATTGTGTGGCATGACTGTGCACGTTGTAGAGCACACACAGTGTCTTCAGAACCAGGGCTGTAGTGAGGTTGTGTGATACAGTGTGGGTGAGTACTGCCAGACACCTTGGATTCATTATGTGTTTGATTTTGAATTAAATGTTGGTAGCTGTACATCTATAAACCTGCCTATTCAGTTATGAGAACCCACGGGGTGCAGACCTACAGTCTTAGAAAATCCACTTTTATTGTAGTCTAGCCTGTGGATCCTGGCCAAAGCTCAACTACAATTTAAGGTGAACTGCAGGTGTTGGCAGTTTGTTTGCATTCTGGATTAATTACACCTATTAGAGTAACAGATTGTTTAACTTGACATGTGCAATTTACTCTTTTTGTTTTTAAAGATTCTTTCATTACAAGTCAGTTTCTATTCTGTAGCCCAGCAATTGTGGCTGGCTCCCAGAATCTGTTCATTCAACTGAAAAATGAACAAAATGATGCCTTTCACCAGGCAAAACAAAACAACCCACCAAAAAAATCCAGAATGTGTGTTGATAATCTATGTGTGTTTGATTGCAACCATTGTTTGGAATCATTACATTGAAAAAGTATTATTAAAAATAGTAATATTTTATTATTTCTTTGAAAAATTTAAATTATTCTTATCCTGTGTATGTGTGTTTGGGGGAAGCCCTTGTACCATGGAATGTATGTAAAAGTCAGGACAACTTTGGGACTCAGTTCTCTCAACAGTATCGTGGGTCTTGGGATTAAACTCAGGTCATCAGGATTGGTGGCAAGTGCCTTAAACCACTGAGCCATCTGCTGTCCCAAAGCAGTAGGTTTAAAAATAGCTATATGTCATAGACTTTGTACTAAAACCTTGTAATTCTGTATTTTTGCTTTGACTTTTTGTCAACAAGAGTCAACTTTATTTCATATCTCTGATTTGAATCCATAGTTAATTTAGTATATTTTACTTCTGCTTTCTTCTCCATGGTTAAAGTTAAAGTAATGTTAAATAGTAAATAGCATTTACTGCTGTGCTTTGAGAGGACCTGGGTTCAGTTCCCAGCACCTGTATGACAGCTTCACAGACACCTGTAATTATAGGTCAAAGGGATCTGATGCCCTCTTCTGACCTCTGTGGCCACCAGGTTCACACAGTGAATATATGTATACTTGGGCACACACAGATACATAAGGTAAATTCAGATTAAAAAATGTTAAAAAAGACCCCACAAGTCTGAGAAATGTTGAACATGTGTTACGTCCTGCTGCATCAAAGAAGCCGAGATTTAATTCATCATTTAAAAACAAGAACATCCACCTTATTACCATGTAAATTTGCTTTTGTCTTTAATAAGTGATAAGGTTATATGTACAGCAAAGGATAGTTTTGGCTGTTAGGGATGCTGCTGCTGTAATGTCATGTGCAAATATGTAGTGAATCCCTAAGAAATAGAATTTTGTGTATTATGAAAGCACTGTGTTTGTTTCTAATGAAGTTTATACTAAGTTGTCAAATAGTGTTTCATTTTACTTTTCTGTTAGCAGTGGGTGAGTCTTCTGCTTGCTCCATGTCTTCCCAGGTACTTGGCACTGGCTGTGTTTTTAAATTTTAGCCAGGCTAGTGGGCTTATTGAGGTTTTAGTTTGCATTTTATTAGGGACTAATGATGTTGGATATGTTTTTGTATGGTCATTTGACTACTTATTTATTATATTGGTGACATGTTTATTTTTCAGACAGGGTTTCTTTGTTTAACAGTCCTGGCTGTCCTGGAATTATCTCTGTAGACCAGGCTGGCCAGGAATTCACAGATAGTCCCTTGTCTGTGCTTCCTAATTGTTGGGATGAGAGATGTGCACCACCACATAAAAGTCTCTGTCTCGATTATTTGGGAACTAGCTGGGGTAGAGAAGCTCCCGAGAGTCCAATATCCTTTCCACAACCACAATAAAAAATATATATTCTTGTTGTAAACAATAACAATTGTTTATTTGATACATGGTTTACAAATAGTTTTTTTTCAGTTTGTGCTTAGCACTTAATTTTTTTTCAAAATTTCACAAAAATCATTGATATTATGTGTGTTTATGTTTCTATGATGTGTGTTTGTGTGTTGCAGATGTGAATGTGGGTGTGCACATGCCATTGGTGCATATGAAAGTCAGAGAACAACTTTAAAAAGTTGGTCTTGTTGACCAACTTTTAGTTTTCTTTATTGTAGCTTGTTTTTCTTTGTCTTAAAAAGCTATTTATTTGACTTTAAGTGTATGAGTGTTTTGCCTATGTGTATGTGTGTTCACCACATGCTTGCCTGGTGCCTGTGGGGGCCAGAAGAGGCGTTGGATCCCATGGAACTGGAGTTAGAGTTGTAAGTCTCTGTGTGGCTGTGAAGAACAGAACCTAGGTCTTTTTTGAGAGTAGCAAGTGCTTTTAACTGCTGAGCCATCTCTGCAACCTTTATACAATTTTAATAATGTTATTAGAAAGTTTTAAATTTGGATTGTCCCAAGTTATGGTTTTCTTAACCAGGTTTGATAAGTTTGTCTCTATTTTATTTTCTTCCCTCATTACTTGTTATGTGGCGCAAACTGGCCTCTCATTTGGTGTCTTCTTGAATAAATTCCGAAGTGCTGGGATTTTATAAGTATAATCACATGTCTAGCTTCTGTTTTTCTTTTACAGATTTTTAGTTTTAGCTCCGGCATTTTGGTTCGTTAAACAAATTTGAGTTGACTTTTGTGTATGGTATGAAGTTAAGGCAAGCTTTATTTTACTCCCTTATGTTTAATCAGTTGTTTGAGCACCTTTTGTTGAAACAATGAAACTGCCTTGGTATTTCAGTTAAAAAACAGTTGGTTATATATTTACATGGGTCTGATGTTGATTTCTCTGGATGCCAGTATGACAAGCCTTGATTATATTAGCTTTATAGTCTCTAATTCAATAAATTTTATCTCCAGCTTTGGTGTGTGTGTGTGTGTGTGTCTACACCTCTGTGCATGTGTGGAGCTTGTGTGGAGGTTGGAGGTTACTTTGGATGTCTGCCTTGATGGCTCTCTACTTTGTTTTTGGACTGAGTGAATCTGAAGCTCACTCACTGGTTAGATTGGCTGGACAGTAACCTCCAGGGATCCTCCTCTCTCTGACTTCCCAGTGTTGGGATTACAGATGTACCACTTGGTTTTCCATTTTTACTTGGGTGCTGGAGTTCTGAACTCAGGTCCTCATGTTTGCAGGCACTTTTACTGAGCTATAACCTCAGCACCCCCTTCCAACTTTGTTCTTTATCAGAACTGTATACCCGGTCCCCCTCTCCCCCCATTTTTATTCTCTTCCTCTTTCTCCTGTTCCTTCCCTCCTCTTTCTTTCCTGCTTTTCATTTTGACCATTTCTGTTGTAGGGATAGAATTTTGCTATGTCTTGGTCTTATATTCCTGAGTTCAAGGGTCCTCTTGTCTTAGCCTCCCCAGCCTTTGCATGTTTGTCCTGCAAAATTCTGAATAGGACTGGGAAAAGTCATTTGCCATTTCTTTGGTTGTTATCTGATTTGAAACTGCTCTCTCTTTATTTTTTTGAGGTAGGGTCTCACCATTTATCCTGAACTGGCCTAGAACTCTAGACCAGACAAGACTTGAACAAGGCAGAACAAGCAATCTGCCTGCCAAGTGCTGGAATTAAAGGTGTGCAACCATGCCTGCCCTGAAATATCTTTTTTTCCTTTTAATTTTTTGTAAATGTACATTGGTGTTTTGCCTGCATGTGTGTCAGTATGAGGATGCTGGATACCCTGGAACTGGAGTTACAGACAGTTGTGAGTTGCCATGTGGGTGCTGGGATTTGAATCCGGGTTCTCTGGAAGAGCAGCCAGTGCTCTTAACTGCTGAGCCACCTGTCTAGCCCCTGAAATCTCTTAATCTTGAGTATGTTGTTAGGAGAACATATTTTAAATCATAGCTGACTTTTAGAATGAGCTGAATTGACATTTGAGTCTTTGAAACATTTTGAGGTTTTTAATTAAAGAAATATAGAGTGATGTAGAACTTGTTAAAACTTCCACCGTGATGATCAGAAGCAATGTGACTTATTGTTTGAAAGGTCAGGTGTCAAACTGCTGTCTTTGAATTATTACGCAGCCTGTTAGTTGTCCTCACTGTGACCTTGGCAAACTGTTTAGCCTCTCTATGCTTCTATTTCCTTTGCTGGTGGGGGAGGGGGGGCGGGTAACCTGGGCACCTGTTTCATAGTTATCTTAACAATGTAGGCAGTATTAGTTCCTGCATTGTAGAAAGTGCTCAATAAATGCTAACAGCTGTCATTGCTTTGTTTGTCTAGAGATGTGTGAAAGCTTTAGGATTTGGAAAAATTCATTTGGAGAAACTATTTCAAGGTCTTGTTTGTAAGAACCCTTTGCTCAACTCTTTTAGTCTTTATTTTGGTTTCAGGAAAATATTGATAGTACTTTTTTTCTTTTAACCCTAGTCTTTTGGTGGTTTTTACAATTCTGGTTTTTATTTGGGGGATTTGGTAATCTGTGATTATTGGATTTGTGTATTGGGTCATGAAGAGAGAAAGAGACAAATGGACTTTTAGTAGGATAAATCATCACTATAGATTTAAAAACAAAATAACAGCAGTTTGCCAGGATTTAGCTGGTTCATCAGAATTATGTATACTAGTGGTTCTAGAATAAAACCCCATTAGTTTGATTCTCTTTTGTCTATAGTTCTTTATATGCTGAATAAGCACATTGCCTTCTTGCTTTGTTGACTAGTTCTTACTGATGTTGTAGCAAAACAATTTGCAGCAAATGTATCGAGTCTATTCCCTTTTTGTGCTTGCCCTTTTAAATAGTAATCACAAACATTAAGTGTTGATTTCGTGCAATTAAACATCAATAGTTTTATCAAAAGACAAAATCAAAGCAAATTGAGTTATAGATTTAATTCCCTTTTATATATGAGTCCTGAATCAGGCAACACCTCTTTCTGTAACTAGAAAGAGTATTCCAGTGAGCTGAGAAGAGGAGATAGGCTTTATGGACAGAAAAGGACTAAAGGAAGCAGAAATAAAGAACAAAGTAGGTTGGTCCTTTACATCTGCTTTGCATTTGTAGGATACAGCAAAGGGTTTCTGTCACGTGCTTAAGACTGGTTCTTTGGAGATGTGACTGTTTGTCTGCCCACTCTGTAAGTAGATGAGATAATGACTCAGTGATAGCTTGTTGATGGGAAACTATAGCTTGGGCACTCCAGTATGGTTTGGTCTGTAAAATTATGCAGGTGGTCAGTCCAAATCTGTCTCTTCTTCTACAGTTTTATTTAACAATTTATATAGTTTAATGAGTAAAAGTGTCCAAATCAATCAGCAAGTGCCTGGGGCTGGAGTGGGATTCCAGCATTGCAGCATGTGCTAGAATTTAGGTTGCAGAACTTTGGGAATGAGCTCTCTTCCTGAGCTTGGAGAAGTAAATAGCCTTGGTAAATGTCTACTCAATAGCAGTCTCCCTTTCACTCCCCAAGGTCTGGAGGTAGGCACAAAAGCTCTAACCCTTTAATCACTTGTTTGGTTTCTCTGATGCCCATTTCTTTCAGAATGGAGCTCACCTAGTATAAGTTCAGATATGTTAGAACAGAGCTTGCTTGTGAGTATAAAAAATGCCCTCCCCATCACTTAGGAAATTTTTAGGGTCTTAGAAGCTATCAGGAACCAGGGACAAAAACTAAACAGTATACTTCTCACTTAATTATAAATGCACATTAAGCAGATAACTACACAAATAGTATGTAATTGCAAACTGTGAATGGAGTTAAAGTAGTGGCTGCTATGTATTTTAAAAGTTGGACTTGCTTTTATGTGGGTGCAGTCAAGGATAGCTTCCCTGAGGAAGTAATAGTTAACTTATGTTTAAGTTGACTTATTGCATATGGAGTAATAAGTCCTTGATATTGGGCTATTTAAACTGAGATCTTGCACTAGATAATGGCTGCTGAAGCGGGTTCTTAAGTAGAAGGGACAACATATGCAAATAATACAAAGGTACATCTTTTGGGCATATGCCCAGGAAACTCTTTCCAGGAATCAAAAATCTGAAGTATACTCACGGAAGGGAGAGCCAGGGGGAAGAGATCAGTTCTTTCACCATAGGATTTTGTTTTCTATAGTAAGTTGTCAAAAACTTTTAGTATTTTATTCTTTGTGAAACAAACTTATATACTTTATTAAGAAATGCATTAAGGGAGAGATGCCAAAGAAAGGCTAAGACATGGGTCCGGGCTTCTTGAGAGAGTTCACTTTCTAAGTTTTAAAAAATTGTTATTCCATGTCACATAGATTTTATCAACCAATTCATTCAACCATCATTCATTCATTCATTCATTCATTTTTGAGGTAGGGTTTCTCTGTGTAGCCCTGCCTGTCCTGGAACAGGCTGTCCTCAAGCTCCACCTGTCTTTGCCTCCCGAGTGCTCTAAAGGCATACACCACCACCTCCAGGCTCAGATATCCTTTTTTTTAAAATTAAATTTTTATTTTTTATATTAATTACAGTTTATTTACTTTGTATCCCAGCTGTAGCTCCCTCCCTCATTCCCTACCAATCCCACCCTCCTTCCCTCATCTCCTCCCTGCCCCTCTCTAAGTCCACTGATAGGGGAGGTCCTCCTATCCTTCCATTTGACCCTAGCTTATTAGGTCTCATCAGGACTGGCTGCAATGTCCTCCTCTGTATCCTAGCTAGGCTGCCCCTCCTATGGAGGGTGGGGAGGTCAAAGAGCCAGCCACTGAGTTCATGTCAGAGACAGTCCCTGTTCCCCTTACTAGGGCACCCACTTGGAGACTGATCTGACATGGGCTACGTTTGAGCAGGTGTTCTAGGTTATATCCATGCATGGTCCTTGGTTGGAGAATCAGTCTTAGAAAAGACCCCTGTGCCCAGATATATTTGGTCCTGTGGAGCTCCTGTCCTCTCCAGGTCATATTAACTCCCCCTTCTTTCATATGATTCCCTGTACTCTGCCCAAAGTTTGGTTATGAGTCTCAGCATCTGCTTTGATACACTGCTAGGTAGAGTCTTTCAGAGGCCCTGTACGGTAGGTTTCTGTCCTGTTTCTTGTTTTCTCCTACTTCCAATGTCCCTCAACGGAGGAATGGATACAGAAATTGTGGTACATTTATACAATGGAATACTACTCACCAGTTAAAAACAAGGAAATCATGAAATTTGCAGGCAAATGGTGAGATCTAGAAAAGATCATCCTGAGTGAGGTATCCCAGAAGCAGAAAGACACACATGGTATATATTCACTTATAAGTGGATACTAGACCTGTAAGATAGGATAAATGTATTAAAATCTGTATACCTAAAGAAGCTAAACAAGAAGGATGACTTGGGGTAAGATGATCAATCCTCACTCAGATACCCTTTTTTGATACAAGGTCTTCCTATGTAGTTTAGGCTGGTCTGGAAGGTAGTATGTAGTACAGGATGGCCTCAGACATGATTCTCCTGCTTCTTTTTCCTGAGTGCTGGGATTACAGGTCCATGTCACTATGCCCAGCTATTTGTGACCCCTTCCTTGGCTTTGCATTTGCAACTGGACCTTCCTCCCAAGGTCTGGTGGAAAATATTTTATTTATACTTTTATTGGAGTAAGAAATAGTACCTAACCACTAAATGCTTAAGGTCTGGAGAAACTGACAGGAATTACCCTACTTACCCTTTTGGTTACTTAATTATTTAATTGAGAAAAGTAATTGCAATTAATTAGTAATTTAGTACACACTGTGGTGATGATTT
Source organism: Meriones unguiculatus (assembly GCF_030254825.1). NCBI lineage: Eukaryota > Metazoa > Chordata > Mammalia > Rodentia > Muridae > Meriones > Meriones unguiculatus. The sequence continues at coordinate 22,068,432 of NC_083354.1, read as the reverse complement.
AAGTTGCATGCTAGGGAGTTAAAATTGAGTGAAACAGGGTTTTTGATATTGAGGTCTATGTTATTTATTAGGTGATTTAAAATCTTATATAATTTTAGTTCTAAGTAACAAACATTTTGTTAGAAAATTAGAATGCACTAATTCTGAAAGGTCCTACAAGAGTTTTGAAGTAAATTTGGAAGAAAGAAGAGAAAGGACTTCATTAAATGAAAATATTAGAAGCAGTTTTCCCAATGCCTTTTTAAAAGAACCAGTGTTAGGAATTTTAAGTATGAAAGGAGTAAATGAGAGAGGGAGGAAGGCAAGTTGGGCTCTTTAATTTCTGATTGTAAAAAGTTAGTTGTTGAACATCAGATTAGCTGTTTGAGGCTTTGAGCATGTAAACTTAGGTTTGGGTTTGTACTGAGTTAGAGAATGGATTGGAGTTGAGGAGAACCTGTTGTCTGGGAGTTTAATATGTAAGCTATACTAATGGGCAGCAAAGAGGGATCATCACCTTAATGAAATGAAAGGGTTCTAGCAGGAAAAAGAAGTGCTGGTTTTACTTCTCTCAAAAAGTGCTTGGGTGGAGTAGGGGCATGTATATTTTGACAGGCCCTAACACTTGATCCTTCTAACACTTTAAAAATCATTTTTCCCAGGGAATGATATGGGGCAATGAAATAGTACTGACTTCAGAACTCAGAGATACATTTCAAATCCAATTTTTTTTTTAAGGTCTTACTGTGTATCCCTGGCCGGTCTGAACTTGCTATGTAGACCAGGCTGTTCTCAAAGTTACAGAGATCCACCTGCCTCTGCCTCTTGAGTGCTGGGACTAAAGGGTGCTCTAGCACATCCAGCAGCTCTCACTGTTTTTTGAAATAGCTTTTCCTTTTCTTGAAACATTTAAGATTGAAGAGAGGTATAGAACATTAGAAAACTCTTCTTGTTTTTCTTTTTATCATCATTTAACAAGTGTAAAATTTTGTTTGTTATGTTTGTGTGCCTTTTTTTCCCTTCCAGGCTTGGGATCAAATATAGGGCCTCACATTGCAGTAGATAAGCACTTTATCCCTGAATATACCCTTCAGCTCTGTTTTTTATTTTATTTTTAAAGATTTATTATTGAAATCTTTATCATTATGTACATGTGCATGCCAGAAAATCACATTATAGATGATTGTGAGCCACCATGTGGTTGCTGGGAATTGAGCTCAGGACCTCTGGAAGAGCAGCCAGTGCTCTTAAATCTCTCCATCCCTCCCCCAGGTCTGTTTTTAAAATAAAATAATGAGCTATGCCTTTAATCCCAGCACTTGGGAGACAGAGGCAGTTGGATCTCTGTGAGCTTGAGGCCAGCCTGGTCTACAGAGTGAATTCCAGGACATCCAAGGCTACAAAGAGAAACCCTGTCTCGAAGGAAAACAAAAGAATTAAATTCCTTTTTCTAAACTAACTTTAAAAATTTTGCAATTTTAAGTTCCATACACCTTTACCCATTTCTGTTTAATTTACTGTCTTATATAACCATGGTACATTTATCAAAGCTAAAATATAACAATGGCATATGCTATGAGCTAATAAACCTTAGACTTCAGTCACATTTTACTGGTTTTGAAATCACTGAATATAATATAAGACAGAAGTTCGGAAACATTTTAGGAATCACCTATGCTGGTTTTTGTTTGTTTGTTTTTGTTTTTGTTTTTTATTGTCTCCTTTTCTTCCTTTGTAGAACTAATGGCTGAAGAATAAACCAACATGGCGACTATGGTTCCACCAGTGAAACTGAAATGGCTTGAACACCTGAACAGCTCCTGGATCACAGAGGACAGTGAATCTATTGCAACAAGAGAGGGAGTTACTGTTTTGTATTCTAAACTGGTCAGCAATAAGGAAGTAGTACCTTTGCCTCAGCAGGTTTTATGTCTCAAAGGACCCCAGTTGCCGGACTTCGAGCGTGAGTCTCTTTCAAGTGATGAACAGGACCATTATTTGGATGCCCTTCTTAGCAGCCAGCTAGCACTAGCAAAGATGGTATGTTCAGATTCTCCGTTTGCTGGGGCACTGAGGAAACGATTGCTCGTTCTCCAGCGTGTCTTTTACGCACTTTCAAATAAGTACCATGACAAAGGCAAAGTGAAGCAGCAGCAGCATTCTCCGGAGAGCAGCTCTGGTTCAGCAGATGTTCATTCTGTCAGTGAACGTCCCCGGTCAAGCACTGATGCACTTATAGAAATGGGTGTCCGAACTGGTCTGAGTTTACTATTTGCACTTCTGAGACAAAGCTGGATGATGCCTGTGGCGGGACCTGGCCTCAGTCTCTGCAACGACGTTATTCATACTGCAATTGAAGTTGTGAGCTCTTTGCCTCCATTGTCTTTAGCAAATGAAAGCAAGATTCCTCCTATGGGTTTGGACTGCTTATCGCAAGTTACAACATTTCTTAAAGGAGTAACCATTCCCAATTCTGGGGCAGACACTTTAGGTCGTAGATTAGCTTCTGAGTTGTTGCTTGGCCTAGCAGCTCAGAGAGGCTCTTTGCGATATCTTCTTGAATGGATAGAAATGGCTTTGGGGGCTTCAGCGGTTGTACATACCATGGAGAAAAACAAACTACTATCAAGCCAGGAAGGAATGATCAGCTTTGACTGCTTTATGGCTATATTAATGCAGATGAGGCGTTCTTTGGTATGTACCGTGTTCCCCAAATGTCAACGTTGACAAATTGCTAGCTAATCAACCCTACTTTTAATGATTTTGTGGCTCTTGTAAGCAATTTGGGAGTTCTTTTGATATGTTAAATTGAATATATATTACAGTAAAGGTCCCTGGATCAGAAGCAGAATTTATAGTTTAAGTGTTAGCTTATTTTAGGGGATTTGGAGACTTACTTTGTGTTTAGTAAATTCATGTGTTAACTGAGAAACCTTGACTAGTGAGTAGATGACAGTTTTTTTGTTTTTCTTTTAAAGCATCTCAAATTTCATCTTTTTTTTTCTTCCAGTCTGGCTCCAACTTGCTATAGAGCCTTGACTGGCCTTGAATTTCTAATCCTTCTGCATCTACCTCCCAAGTGCTGCAGTTAGAAGTGTGCACCACCATCCCAGGCCTTTTCCAGTTTTTCTAAATTATGTACTGTATGTCAAGTGTTATTCTAAGACCTGAGGGTATAGCCCTAGAGATACAGTTTCTGCTCTTACAAACTTTACATCTTGCTAGGATCATCAGGAAAGGAATACATAAATTTAGAGGGCTGGAGAGATGGCTCAGCAGTTACGAGCCAGCTTGTTGCTCTTGCAGAGGATCCAGGTTCAGGTCCCAGCACCCACATGGTGGCTCACAACTGTCTGTAACTTTAGTATCATGAGACCAACACTCTCTATGGACTCTGAGGGCACACATTCACGTGGTGCACAGATATACATACGGTAAAAAACTGTATGCATAAAATAAGTAAGTCATAACAAATTCATGTTTTCAGGTGAGACATCTTAAGAGGAATGATAGTTTGAGAATGAATGTGGTCAGGGTAGGACTCTGAGTTGTGACGTTTGAACAGAGACCTAAATAAACAGAAGTTGTGAGTTAGGCAGAAGTCTGTGAAGAGTTTGTCGCCAGTAGAAGTGAATCCCTTCACCATCGTAACCTTGGATATCATATTAAAAAACAAACATATATATGATACATTTTAAGAATCTGCAAGACTGAAATGTAATAACTTTGAAATCCAAGAATAAAAATTTGAATTTTAAAGTATTAAGGCTCAAATACTTATAAACTGATTTAGGTATAAGTTCAGTAAAGTTACATTGGTCAGTTTTTGTTGTTTGTTTTTTCTTTTTGGTGTGTGCACATACATGCGTGTGTGTATGCATACATGTGTGTGTGTGGTGTGTTTTTAATGGTCTCACTGTGTGTTCCTGGCTGTCCTGGAACTCCCTGTATAGACCAGGCTGGTCTTGAATTCGCAGAAATCCATTTGCCTCTGCCTCTAAGATTATAAGATTAAAGGTGTGTGCCATCATGTTCTTCCAGGTGTTTTTTTTTTTTTTTTTTTTTTTTGGTATGTGTGTGAGAGAGAGGGAGGGAGGGAAAGGAGAGAGAGAGGGGGGGGAGAGGAATGAGTTTTTATGTACCCTTTATTGCCCAATATAATCTAAATGTATTTAAACATCACTAAAAATGCCACTTGTTATATTTACATATTTTGCACCTTCCCTCCATCACCAAGTGAAATTCAAAGCTTTTGATTAATAAAAACATTTCATTAAAAAGTCACTTTCAAAAGAAGCATTTAACTTTTATCTGGTGTATGTTTTGTATTTGTGAACTGATAAATATTGGGTCACTTTATTATTGATTTTTTTCCTTTTTCTTTTTTAAAATTTTCTTGAGACAGGGTTTCTCTGTATAGCCCTGGATGTTCTTGAACCCTCTCTGTAGATCAGGCTGGTCTCAACTCACAGAGATCTTCTTACCTCTGCCTCCCGAGTGTTGGGATTAAAAGTTGTGCGCCACCACTGCCCTGCTAATTTTCTTTTTTAAATATTTTATTCCACTGCCCAGCTCAATTTCTTTTTTAAATATTTTATTTAGAAACGGATGTTACTTGAACATCTGTTTTTCTCATTGTATTTTTTTGCCCCTTTTAGATTTTGTTTCTTTCAAATCTGAAATATCTGCTCAAATGTTAATATTCCTATAAAAAGTCACTCAATGTCTCTTATCAGCTATGCATTTTGTATTGCTTTTATTACTAAAGAGAGGAAAAAGATATTAGACACCATGACTATATATATTTGATTATACATGGCTCTTTTCTTCTAGAACAAAATGAGTAAGAGGCTTCCTTCACCTTTCCTTGGAAGGAAAGGAGTACCCCAGGACTTTAGCTGTTTTACACAGTGTCTATTTGTTATAACAGAAATGTGTGTCAGATACAGCAGATTCAGGAAAGAAACTGAGACCACATAGTGTGGGTCTCTAACTTTTGTAAGTTTCTAGTAGGCAAGGGGGAAGTTCTGCACCCTTTGATTTAATATGGCTCAGTCTGTAAGCCAAGGAGTCAGATACTGAGTGGGAACATACGTTTTCTTGCATATTTAGGTGTGTGTGCATAGGGAGTTAGTCTTGCTTAAAGCTGCAAATGGGAGGCATAAAACTGCCAGGCAGCTGGAAAGAAGCTACAAGTGAGCTGGGCTTGATGTGTGGGGAGAGAGAAGCAGCTAGAGGAACTATGGCCTAACAGCACTGTTGAGTTTCCTTGCCTTATCTCCCACCCCTGCACCCTGTGCTTGGGATCGCCCAGGATCTCATGTGTTAGGCAAGTACTCTACACCTTCTTCTATTTTAACTTTATTTGAGCATCTTCTAGAATAACTTTGGCTACATATGCACAAATTGACTTGGTATTTAAATTGACTTTATAAGCTCAAGAAATCCTTATAGTAAATATATACATGTATAATTTTGTATATGATGTCTTTTATTCTTTATTTAATAATATTCTACTCCATGCCTTTTCAGTTTCTTTGATTCACTGTTCCTCACTACTTGGAGTAAGGAGGAAGTGAACTAATTTTAGTGCCTGTTTTCTTTATGGCGCTTTGCATATTTTTTCAATTACCATGTTAACTTGTGAGGTAAGATATTATTTACCTTGATCTTGAAGGTGTGCAGCAACTGTGTTAGCCTGATATATACAACTATTGGCTATTATAATATAGCACAGACTCCTGGGCCATGTACTCTATCAGGTAATTACAACCTTGAGTCTACTTTTGAAATCCATATTTTTCTGACCACATTATATATTTTTTACCTGCTTCTGTTAAATTGATTAACTTTTTCCACAGATGACTACCTTATAGTAGTCATAAAATGTAACAATTTATTGCTGGCTTTCTAGTTTCTGTCTACCTGTTATTCCTGGACAGGTGCCAGGTGGACCTAACTAGAAATCACCCCTCCTCTTCCTTTGTCATATGAAGTGAGTCAAGGACACCATTGAAAAATAGACTGCTGTCTTCAAGACTCTGCATTTGCTATGAAGAATTCTGCACTTTATTTAGTATGGTTTTCTCACTATTTAATGAGACAGTTGGAAGGGGATTGGTACTTAATTAATAATTTGAATCAATACATTTGTTAACATTTTTATTTGGTTTCATGGCTTAATATTAGGATTTGGTCATAATACACCTAATCTTAAAAGGTTTTTCAATTTTTTTTTAACATGTATGTCTGTTTCCTTTCCATATTGTACCCCAAAATATTTAATTACAGGGTTCGTCTGCTGATCGGAGTCAGTGGCGAGAACCAACTAGGACATCTGAAGGATTATGTTCACTCTATGAGGCAGCATTATGTCTTTTTGAAGAGGTATGTGATCTTCATAGCTTTGCATTAAAATGACTGTGTTGTAAAATGTTATAGCATATATTTATCTCTAGAAAGGCTCTAAAAGAAAATGGTGCCAGTAGTTGCCTCTGGAGAGTGGAATTCAAGATTTAGTTGGCAGGGGTTATTAGAAAGAGATACTTTCTAGTGTATCTCCTTTCATTTATTTTAAGTTTTTGATCATGTATTGATGACTTTCATTGAAAAAAAAATTACTAACAGATTCAGAAAGATATATAAGTAATTGTATACCTTTATGAATTGTTACAAAATAAATACCCTTCTAATCAGTACTCAGGCATTAAAAAAAGAAAAAAAGATTACCGTCAAAACTGACAACTTGATTATAATTGCCAGGTACCATGTGGTAGAAGGAAAGTTGTCCTCTGGCCCTTATATAAATGTTATAGTGAGCACTCACGTGCATGCGAGAATGCGCGCGCACACACACACACACACACACACTCATGAAAGATAAAGAAATAGAATTTTGCTGTCCACTGCAGAATTCTGGTCATTACTTGTGTTTTTCCTGTGCAACAGAACCACTGTCTTGACTTTTAATCTAACTTCCTTGCAGGTTTATGTAGTTTTGTCGTCCGCATGTGTGTGCCTGGACTTGAGTTCAGTTTTTACTTAAAAAGTGCTCTAAAAATCTCTCTTTTCCTCTCTTTTTAGACAGGGTTTCTCTATAGAGTCTTGGCTATCCTGGACTCGCTTTGTAGACCAGGCTGGCCTTGAACTCACAGAGGTCTGCCTGCTTCTGCCTCCCTTAGTCCTGGAATTACGTGCCACCGTGCCCAGCTCAAAAAAAAATGTTTTTTAAATCTTTTAATGTATGTGTTTATATCCCCCTTTTTTGGGATGGTGGTGGTTGTATGATATGCTAATTCTGTTATTTTTTTCTCCATTGATTAGTTGGAATACTTTTTAGAGAACTGCTTCTTGACCAACTGGTTATTCCTGATATAAAAGAAAGGTAGAGTCAGTGCTTGATTCTCCCCATTCAGTTTTTTTTGAGGGGGAAGCTTGGAGGGGTCTTGAGACAGGGTTTCTCTGTGTAACAGCCTTGGCTGTCCTGGAGCTCACTTTGCAGAACAGGACGCCTAGAACTCAAGGAGATCCACCTATCTATGCCTCTATCTCCAAGTGCTGGGATTAAAGGTATATGCCACCATAGGCTCCCTATTCGCTTTTATGTACTAGATTTTTTTAGTTGAATGAATTGCTACTCCTATCATTCTCTAAATATGACCAATTGACTTCATTCAACAATATCCATACAAACTATTAGGTTTGAGCCTCTTTGAGTTTCGGTCTATGGAATTATTATAGGGCATATTGCTTCATTTTGGCTAATAGTGTTTTCAAGGTGGTAGTGTAAGGTTTTTCCTGGGTTATTCTGACATGAGGCTACTAACCTTTGATAGCTTTCTTGCTATCTTATACAGTATGTTTCTGGCTTATTTACATATACTTCTTGCACTAGGCAATTGAATAGCTGTCTCCCCCAAATTTGCTGTTTTCTTTTATTGAGAAAGTTGATTTTCACAACCACAATCAGGGTGTGATCTTTCTAAGCTATTTTGTAGTGGACATAGCTACAAAGTGTGCATGTGTACATGCGTGCATGTGTGTGAGATTGATTGATACATTGATTTAAAGTCAACATGCCTTCTGAGCTACTGACTGCTTTCCTATATTACAATTATATCTTTTTTCTTTCAAATGGACACTGTTGGTTCTCAAGACTATGGGATCACAGAAATATAATATCCTTTATTTGTTTTAACCACGTTACACATGTCATACATATTTGTGAGCACACACAGAGCAAGTTTAAAATAAAACAAATAATGACTGCTATGCGGTTACTAAAAACAATTTTTTTGTACTTCATTTATTTTTGAAGTTGTAGAGCATATAGCCAGCCATTCCTCAGTCTCTGCCTTTTGACCCTCATTTAGTGTTAGTCCCACTAGCCTCTCTATTCTTTTTGACTTCGAAGCCTATTGTCTAGATTCTCAATAACAGTGCAGAGGAATAAGAAGATTCTCTTCTTGAGTTCTTGCATGCTGATAACTGTTGTGCTTCTTATTCTTGAAAACTGCTTTTGATTGAATCATTGGTTCATATTATCTTTTCTTGTGAATCTTAAATATGTTATCCTATTTTCTTCTGGCATAAACATTGTCAAAGTCTGAAGATAATTTTGTTTTTTCTGTAGGAGTCACATGCTCATTTTGATGAGAAGCAGATGAAAGAAAGGGTTTTTCCCATTAAAGATCAGTAATTTTACTAGAATAAATTTTGATGTTTTTTTTTTCTGGGATAATCTTAGAAATGTGAGAATTTAATATGTAGTTTCAGATCTCTTTTTATATCAGAAAAATGTGTCTAAATTGTAGATTTTCATATTATCTTTATTCCCTCCTTCTCTCCTTCCCTCCTCCCTTCTCCTTTCCTCCTTCCCTCTCTCCCTTCTTTCCTTTTTCCTTTCCTTTTCCCACTCCTTCTCATTCTCTTCTTCCTCCTTTTCCTTTTCTTTCTTTTCCTTCATTCCTTTCTTTCTGATTTCTTTGAGACAGGTTTTCTTTGTGTAGCCTTGACTGTAATAGAACGAGCTTTGTAGACCAGGCTTGCCTGGAACACACAGAGATCCACCTGCCTCTGCATCCCGAATATCCTGGGATTAAAGGTATGTGCCACCATCACCCAGCTTATTTGGTTCTTTTCTGGGGAGGGACTCCTATTTGTATGTTAGTCTTTTACCATGCTTTTTCACCTTTTATTGAGAAATTTAAAAAATCATTTTTTCATGTATACAATGTCTTTTTATTTTTGTTACTCATAGGGCACTGTCTGTTAATTTTTAAAAGACTTATTTTTATTTATCTATTTATATGTTTGTTGTATGTGTGGATGCCATATGTGTGGTGCCTGTAGTTACCAGAAGAGGAAAACTAAAAGTTGGATGGATCAGAGAAGTAAGATCCACTGTAGCTTTAGTTAGAGGTAGTCCAATGTGAGTACTGGAACCAAACTTTGGCCCTCTAATAGATCAGAAAGTGCTCTTTAACTGCTGAGTATCCCTCTAGCCCATACTATTTTTATTTATCTTGTATTTCTTCTACTTCATTTCTAAATGTTTAAAATTTCTAATTTATTCCTCTATATTTTTTTTCTAAATCTTTTTCTTTTTTTTCTTTTTTTGTTTTTTTGAGACAGGGTTTCTCTGTGTAGCCTTGGCTGTCCTGGACTTGCTTTGTAGATCAGGCTAGCCTTGAACTCACAAAGATCTGTGTGCCTCTGCCTCCCTGAGTGCTGGGACTAAAGGCATACACCACTATGGCTGACTCCTTTGAAATTTTTAAGATAACATTTTTTATTAATTCTTCGAGAATATCATACAATGTATTTTGATCATATTTCCCCTCCCCCAACGTTCCTAAATCTACCCTTACTTCCCTGATCCATCCAACTTTGAGTTTTCTCTTTATTTTATTCTACAAAGTCCAGTTTGTATTGCCCAACTACTCTTGGAAGTGGGGCTTATTTTGGAGTTTGATCTATTTAATGGTTGACATCATTAAAGCAACAATGACAAGACTAGATTCCCTCTTCCAGCAGTTATCAGATGCCATTAGTTCCTCAGCTAGAGGTGGGAGAATTTCATGCCCACCTGTCCCCTCCATGCTGCAGTTTTTGTCTGGCTTGTGTTAGGATAGTCTTATACATGCTTCCACAATCCCTTTGAGTTTGTATATGTAACTGTCCTGTCTTGTCCATAAAACAAGACTTTTCCTTGAAGTTATCTGGTTCTTACGTTCTTTCTGCTGCCTCTGCAGTGAGGATCCCAAGCCTGGCTGGAGAGGTATGACATGTCAGTCCCATTCAGAGCTAAGCATCCCTGTCTCTTACTTTCCTTATATGAACATTTCTGATTCAGATTTGTGTTTTTCATGTACATACTGATTTTCTTAATTTCTTTTGGCTTGAAGCAGATCACAGTTTACTGTGGGGGGGTGAGTTTTTCTGTCATGTTTTTATGATAGGGATGGTGTTCTGTCTCTTTCTCCTTTTTTCTATCCCTCCTTTGTTCTCCTTTTCTTCCTCTTTCTTCCTGTCTACCTTCCTCCTCTCCCCCTAGTTTCTCTCCTTTCCTTGTTTTCTCCTGCTCTTTTCATTCTGTGTTTCTTGTTTTCGTTTTTTGTTTCAGGGTCTATGGCCCAGGCTGACTTTGGCCTCATTATTCTCCTGCCTTAGTCTCTTGATTGTTAGAATTATAGCCAGGCATCTTTATGACCAAGTATTCAAGTTCAAGAGTACCTTCGTATTAACTTTTATGTGAAATTAGTTTTTCTGAACTTCAGAATGAATTGGGATTCAAGATGGCATGTTGTTTGTTTTCCTTTAGATTTCCTTTCTACTGTTCTTGTATAATATTTAAAACCGTGGTGTTTCCTCAGCCTTTTCTTCTAACTTTCATCTTCTCCTTCTCCATCTTTTCTCTCTGCTGTTTGTATCACATGCATTTCTGAATTTAGTAGTTTGTCCTCTTCATTGCACCTGTCTTGGGAGGGAATCCTGGATGGTTATGTGGTTATGTATCCATCCATCCATCCGTCCGTCCGTCCATCCGTCCGTCCGTCTATGTATCTTAATTACAGGAACTAGCTAACCCAGGACATTTAAAACTTATTGTCCTGGAACCCTTTGTCTTGTTTGCTGTGGGAAGGTCAGAGCTCTTCCGAGGTTTAACTGGTTTTTTTTTAGATTGGCCTGTTATCTTCGTCTTGAGTTCCCACCTGTTTTCTGCCGGGCCTCCATTACTTTCCACTCTCCAGATGGTAATACTGAGTGTGTATTTGGTGTTATGCTGTGCTCACCTACTTTCATATTGTTTTTGGAGCCATACACAATTTGTTACAAATATTAAATAGGGGCTTGAGTTTTTCTCTGCAGATTTGGAGTGTTTATAGAATTATGTTGATGCTGGTTCTGTTACCTGGTTTTTACAGAATCCTGCTTATCAACCATTTTCCAGCTTTACTTTAAAAGTGTGTTTTTAAACCTCATGAATATCCCCTCCTCCTTTTTTGAGAGAAGAGTAAGGAAGGACCTTGTCATAGTACTAGGTCTATAAATGATCAGTTTTGCTCTCTTAGTACCACCAACCTCTTTTTGTGTTCAGTGACGTTCCAGATCCTCTATAGGAGACAGATATGTGTCCTTAGGACTGTCCCCGTGTTCATAAAGAAGGCTTGTCAAACATACTTACTCTATTACTTTGCATTACATTTAAAGGTTCTGAGTAAAACTCTTCTATCCCTTCCCATTTAATATGCTGGCAAACACATTTTAGCTCTTAATATTTTTCTTTGTTTTACTTATTTAAAAAACATTTAAACAACAAATTGACAATAATTAGAGTCATAGTTTTAATATATTTATGTATTGTGTTCATGTACATTAATAAAGAAATCAATTGGACAAAAGTTAGTTGATATCAGAAAATATGGAAAGCAAACAGAGGGATTAATTTTAGCTCCACTGATTGAAGATTTGGTTTTAAAATAATGGCATTCCTCTTTCCTGCAATATCAATTTGTAAAATACTTTAAACCTTAATACTCAGTGTGTTTTTAGTGAGATTGATATTCTGATATAGACCTATTTCTTGGTTGCAACAGTCAGAAGATCACCTCGGTTCCTATGCTTTGGGACAAAATACAGTAACATAATATATTTTTGAGACAAGGTCTCACTGTGTAGTCCAGGCTGTCCTGAAACTCACTGTATAGACCAAGCTGGCCTCAAGAGATCTACTTGTTTCTGCCTCTCAAGTACTGGGATTAAAGGAGTGTACCCCATGCCTGGTCAGTAAATGGTCTACATAACACAGATTAGGATTTGAATTTCCATTACAGCAAAGTGGCTAGTTGTGATTTTTAACATTAGATGGAATATTGTTTATTCAAGCATGAAGATAGGCTGAAAATTTTGCATTATTGTCTGTGTCATTTGTCAGTTCTGTATTTATGGTAATGACTTAAAGAATGTGCATATGAATAAAAGGTAACATTGTATTAAGGTGACAACATTATCAATGGTGTTTTTTTTTTCTACTTTGTCTTTATGAACTTTGATTTTCTGTAAAATTTGTATGGGATAACATTTTTATTTAAAGAGGCTTGATTGTGTATTTTCCTCTTCCCATTTTAGTTATTCATTCTGTGCTAGTAAATATTTTAGCCATCTGTATGTAAAGTTGGATGTGAGTAGCTTAGAGTATTAGAAGTTAAATCAGTAATTTTAGAGAATATGTAAAACAAAATTAAAAATGTATTGGTAAATTTTTTTGTATATTTAAATTTTCAATAGGTTTGTAGAATGGCTTCTGACTACTCAAGAACATGTGCTAGCCCAGATAGCATTCAGACTGGTGATGCTCCCATTGTTTCTGAAACTTGTGAGGTGTATGTTTGGGGAAGCAATAGCAGCCATCAATTGGTAGAAGGCACACAGGAGAAAATACTACAACCCAAACTGGCTCCTAGTTTCTCTGATGCTCAGACTGTAAGTTCTCTTATATTCCTTGTGAACTGGTAGATAATGGGATATATATACTTCTGTGCCTTAAATTATGTTGAATATATTTTTAATGAGTAAAAACTCTTGATTGAACATTTAAAAAAAAGATTTATTATTTATATAGCATTCTATCGGCATGTGTGCCTGCTCACCAGGAGAGGGCACCAAATCTCATCTTAGATGGTTGGGAGCCACCATGTGGTTGCGGGGGAATTAAATGCAGGATCTTTGGAAGAGCAGCCTCTTAACCTCTGAGCCATCTCTCCAGCCCAATGAGCATTTCTACCTATGATACTTCTGTATCACTCAGTTCTTCATTTTAACAGAAGAATGAATTTTTTATCATATGTTTGATACCATTTCTATATACAAAATATTAACTTGGGACTTAGTGTTTTAAAAAAGCCTAATGAGGTAAACATGGTAAATATCCTTGGTGTCGGTACTCAGGAGGTGTGGCTTGCTCTGTATAATGAATTCCAGGCCAACCAGCACTACAAGGAGAGACCTTGTTTCAGATCCTAGTGAATGGAAGTAGGTTTCATTATTCCACACAAGTACTACTTAGTAAGAACTGGACTTTTCCATTTTTCAGATTGGCATTTCATTTTCTTAGGATCAAATTTTTCTTTCTCTTTTTATATTTGTAGTTCAATATTGTAGTTTATACTTTATTTTCATTAAATTAAATGAGCATAGAATATGTGAATATATATTTTTATCTGAGTGATTCTTGCTTTAATAGACTCTTAGGAATTTATAGAATTTTTTTCCCTTCTCTAATTATGAGGTTATAATTTTTACTTTGTTTTTATATTTTTTAGATTTTATTTTTTTAAAAATTTTACATATGTGGATGTTTAGCCTATGTACACAAATGTCTGTATATCATGTAAGTAGAGGATACAGATTCCTTGGAACTATAGTTAAAGGTCGTTGTGAGCCACCATGTGGGTGCTGGGAATCAAACCCAGGTCTTCTGGAAGAGCAGCTAGTGCTTTTAACCATTCAACCATCTCTTGAGCCCCATTGTTTCATTTTTGTCATGGATCTGGTAGATAACTTAAAAGATACATGAATTTACACTCAGCGTGAGGTTAATCTGAGAATGCCACTGGTTTTCTGCTTGCTGCTCTCTATGGAGGGTCATGTCATTCTCTGCTCTGAATGATTTCCTTTCTGCTGTTTTGATAAACCTGACCTGAAGTATTTGAATCTCTCAGAGCATTTTCTAACTTAAGATTCTGGTGTTCTTTTGTAGATTGAAGCTGGACAGTATTGCACTTTTGTCATTTCTACAGATGGCTCTGTCAGAGCTTGTGGTAAAGGCAGCTATGGGAGACTGGGCCTTGGAGATTCCAATAATCAGTCTACTTTAAAAAAATTAACTTTTGAGCCTCACCGGTCCATTAAAAAAGTTTCATCATCTAAAGGCTCGGATGGTCACACTTTAGCTTTTACTACAGAAGGTGAAGTCTTCAGCTGGGGAGATGGCGACTACGGGAAACTGGGACATGGGAATAGTTCAACCCAGAAATACCCCAAGCTTATTCAGGGCCCACTACAGGGAAAGGTATGTGCTTTGGGTTGAGAAATTGATACAGTGGTGTGGTAACTGACAGTATTGGTCAGGTTTTGATAGATTCTCTTCTGAGTTTCCTCTTGTCTATCTTTTTGTGTATTTATTTTATAGGTTATAGTACATTTTTACATGCAGCTTTCAATTTTTAGTTCCTTTTAATTTCAACTTTAGTTTTTACGTGTGTGCGGGACGTGAGGTCACCCTTAAGTGTTGTTTCTAGGGCAGTAGTCCACCCTTCCCTTTTTTGTTTGCTTGTTTTTGGTACAGGGTTTCTCTGTGTAGCCTTGGCTGTCCTGGAACTCACTCTGTAGCTCAGGCTGGCCTTAAACTCACAGAGATCCACTTGCCTCTGCCTCTCCAAGTGCTGGGATTAAAGCCGTGTGCCACCACACCTGACTCAGGATTCCACTTTTTAATATTGTTTTGGAGGGGGATTGGAGAAATAGTGCAGTGGCTAAACATGCATACTGCTCTTCAGAAGACCCATGTTCTGTTCTCAGCACTCACGTCAGGAGGCTCGCAGCTATCCTGTGGCCCCAATCCAAGGGGAATCAGTGTTTTCAGTCTCCGTAGGCACTTGTATGCACATGTACATTACCTCCTCCATAATTAAAAATAAAGAAAATGTATTTTATTATTTTGCTGGGTGACAGTAACACCCACCTTTAATCCCAGCACCTGGGAGGCAGAGGCAGGTGGGTCTCTGTGAGTTCCAGGCCAGCCTGGTCTACCGAGCGAGTTCCAGGACAGCCAGGACCACACAGAGGAAGCTTTGTCTTCAAAAACAAAACAAAACAAACAAAAAAGATTTATTTTATGCATGTGGGTGTTTTGCCTCGGTGTATGTCTGTGTATGTGTGTGTGCCTAATGCCTGAAGAGACCTGAGGATCTCTTGGAACCGTGCAGGCACCAGAAACTGAATCCAGGTCCTTTGCAAGAGCAGCAAACTCTTTATAGCCCAGCCATCTCTCTAGTCCTTCTACTTTGTTTTCTGAGACAGGGCCTCAGCTAAAGTTAAGCTGCCTGCCCATTGAACACCAGGGTCCTTTGTCTCTACTGTGCCAGCCTTGGGATCAAAAACATGTGCCACCACTTCTGGCTTTTTAATGAAGTTCTGGTGACTGAACTTGGGTTTTCATACAAACACTTTATGGACTGAGTCATCTCTCTAGCCCTTGAATGATGAGGCATTTAGAGTGGTTAAGTGATTGTCAAGAGTCTTATTTAAATAATTGGTGCCAGTAGAAACAGAACTTGTTTTTATTTTTATTTGACGTTTCTTTACAGAGGTAAGACTTATGTGGGTTTCTCTGTTTTAAGATTTCCAAATTTTATAATAATACACATACTACATTTTTTTCCATCATGAGACATTTTCTCAAATGGATATCAAATAAATTCCACACTGCTATTTCTTGTAGTATTTTAATTTACTCATCAAAGTTATAAGACACCAAACAATGGGTCTTGTAACATCCCACTTTGTAAACACCAGCAAATACTTGACAGGTACAGAGTATGCTGGGTGTAGTGGCACATACCTGTAATTCCAGATAGAGACAGTTAAGATTGCTAGTTTGAGGGCAGTGAACATAGCGAAGCATACCCTGCTTCAGTAACTGAAAAGATATGGAATATGGAACTCTAAGGTTCTTCTGCTAAATACTCTTAACAATTGTGATTTTTTTTTTTGGTTCTTTTAATATCTTCTTTCTTAATTCCATTGCTTTAGTTATATTCTTTTTAATATCCCCTTTGTACAGCAATATAGATTAAATGTCATGGTGGAAAAAAATAATAGAATATTTAAGTTAATTTACAAATGGAAAGTTTAGAATTTCTCAATGCTTAGACTACTTTAGGTGTTCATATTTTATTTTATTTTTTGGATTTTTTTTTTTTTTTTTTGAGACAGGGTTTTTCTGTATAGCCTTGGCTGTCCTGGACTTGGTTGGTGGACCAGACTGGCCTGAAACTCACAGAGATCCACCTGCCTCTGCCTCCCTGAGTGCTGGGATCACAGGCCTGGCTTAGGTGTCCACATTTTAAACATTGAGTCTCACATTTAAATTCTTTTGGAATTCTTGTTTTTGGAGGTTTAAAAAATAGGGAGTTATTAGTGCTGACTTTTTCTCTCTGTGTGTGTGTGTGTGTGTTTCTAAGCAGCTGATAACATTAGTCAGTGTTAGCGAGTATAAGTGATCCCCAAGGTTTGTTGTTGTATGCCCTTACTGTTTTGGCCCTACTAATCTAGCAGTTCTCAAACTGTGGGTCATGACTCCTTTGGGGGTTGGTGGGTGTCACAACCCTTTCATAGGGATTGTCTAAGACCATTTGAAAACAAATATTTACATTATGATTCATAACAGTAGCAAAATTAGTTATATGAAGTAGCAGTGAAAATAACTTTATAGTTTTGGGGGGGTCACCACAACTTGAGGAACTGTATTAAAGGTCAAAGTACTAGAAGATTGCAAACCACTGTATTAGTCAAAGAATTTCTTGATAAGAAGAAGGGCTGTGAGAATCTTGATATGAATTTATATTTCCAATTGTATTTGTGATAGCATTTTGAGTTACTATGTAATGAGTTGTTGGTCAATAAAGGCTAGAGCTTTTCTGTTAATCTTAGATTTAAAAAGTTGCCATTGACTTTTGTTGCACTCTCTCCAACTCCTTCAGTAAAGACTTAATTGATGCTGTAGCATTCCTGCTAGTGATCAGATATGTCTTTTGCTAGAAATTACATTGTGTCTTTTTGGGTTAAGAAAACTTACTCTCTTCTTTGGGTCAAAGCCAAGGTTCAGGGTTCAGCAAGCAGAACATGAAAGTAAGTGATTGCTTTAGTCAACAGCCTTGTCCTCATGTCAGCTTTTACATGAGTTGTGCTAATAATGCCTGTAAAGCCCTTTTGTGTATGTGTTTTAGCATTTGTATGCTTATCAGATTTACTTATGTACAATCCAGGTAGTTGTTTGTGTATCAGCTGGATACAGACACAGTGCTGCTGTCACAGAGGATGGTGAATTATATACATGGGGTGAAGGAGACTTCGGAAGACTAGGTAAGAATTCTTACAATTTGGAATTATTTCCATAGACGGAAACAGTCCATTACTAAACCAGTGAGCATGAGTTCATAGGTCATTTCTTTTATTACTTTTAAACTCAAAGTAAGTATTCCTATAGATAATTATTTCTAGATTTTGAAATCTATCAAGAACTGTAACCAGGCATAAGAGATAAGAAACATAACAAACATAACATTATGACCCTGAAGTTTATGATGTGCTGGTCAGTGAAAACAAGTTAATGTGGATGTGTTATAGACAGATTAAGGCAAGTGCTGTTACAGAAACCTAGAATGCGCTAAAATCAGTGTGCCTTCAGGTTAGGAGCAGCCTAAGAGACTTAGGTAGAACAGATAGAGATGATTGTCTTTTTTGCTTTTAATTGCATTTAAAAATAACTGGTAGCACATTACTCTTGTGAAAAATATGACCTAGAGAAAAGGAGTTAATATATTTCTGTGTTTTATCTAAGGTCATGGTGACAGTAACAGCCGTAACATTCCAACGTTAGTAAAAGACATTAGTAATGTAGGAGAAGTTTCTTGTGGAAGTTCACATACGATTGCTTTGTCCAAAGATGGAAGGACTGTGTGGTCTTTTGGAGGAGGAGACAATGGTATGTAAGAAAACCTATTGGTAGCTTTGGGCTTTATTTCTTAAAAATTGAAGAAAAAATATTTTTCAAGTATATATGCCTAGCATAGAAAAGCTCAAATGTCATAAAAACAAAATGTTTCTTTCATTATTACAATGTTCACATTGGTAGACAGACTGCTAAATACATATGCATTTATATATGTCCTTTTTGGAAGCCAAAGTGGGCCTGTATAGTTCATATATGTTATTTTATAACTTGTTTCGAATATAGAAATATTTATATTAGTAAACATGGTACTATGTTAAGTTTTTGAAAGGCCTAGAGCAATATTATACTATTATGTGACAGTATATAAAATAAGTTTCTCATTGTTGAGTAAGATGTCCCCTAGTTTTGTTTTTTTTTTTTTCCCCAATGTTAAAATCAGTGCTTTCTCTCCCTGCCCCCACCATATGGGAAAACAAGAAGGTTGTCAGCAAGATAGACAAAACAAAAGAAACCTACTGCATGAGTGAGCGGGTCTTTGCCCACTTTAATTAGTTACTCTGTCAGCAGTCTGAATCCTTGTACACATAGATCAGCAATACCAGGTATGAAAAGTGAGATCATTTTAGCTGGTGTGGTGGTGTTCTTCTGTACCTGAATTTACAAGGGTGAGGCAAGAGGGTTTGGAAGCTAGAGGCTAGCAGGGCCTTGTCTCAAAAACCAAAAACTAAACCAAACAAAAAAGTAACTTAAAAGATAATTTAAGTAGTGAAAATAATATAATTTATTTTATATTTTACTGATTTCTAGTGAGGTTACATTTTTATGTTAGCCATTTTTCCTGCTTTCAATCATTTTCCACATTTTCTATTTCATAAACAGTTGAATCTTTAACTTTTTAAAAATTATGTAAACTGTTAGCACTTTTTTCTGCTTTTTTTTTTTTTTCTTTAGATTTGTTTTATTTATATGAATGCCCTGTTTTCACACACACCAGAAGAGGTAATTAGATTTCATTACAGATGGTTGTGAGCCACCATGTGGTTGCTGAGAATTGAACTCAGGACCTCTGGAAGGGCAGTCAGGGCTCTTGACCGCTGAGCCATCTCTCCAGCCCCACTTTTTTCTGTTTTGAAACAAGGTCTTACTATTTATACCTTTCTGACCTGAAATTGGCTGTGTAGATCTTGCTGGCCTCAAACTCATTCTTATTTTTAGATTTATCATCTAGATATCTGTCTGTCTGTCTGTCCATCTCTCTCTCTCTCTCTCTCTCTCTCTCATTTATTCTCTCTGTGAAGAACAGATTGGCCTAGAACTCACAAGAGATCTGCCTGCCTCTGTCTCCCATGTGCTGGGATTAAAGGCATGTACCACTAGTCCTGGCTTGGCCTTAAATACTTAACAATTCTCTTGCCCTCCAAATTCCGGGATTATAGTGGCTTTCTTTCTGCCTGCCTGCCTTTCCTCCTTCCTTCCTTTAAAGACGTGATCTATCTGTGTGACATACTTGCAGCTGTTCTTCTGCCTCTGCTTTTTTAGCGGTAAAATTATAAACCTGTGTTACAATGCCTGGCTTGCCTGTCAGACCATTTAAATTTAGAAATATAGGCACTGGTGACATGGTGTAGGGGTTTAGAACATTTACTGCTCTTTTAGAGGACTGGTTGTTGTAAGTGGTTATTAATATTTACTATGGGTTTAACTTCTGGTATTGCTGCTGTTAATCCTCAGCAGCTGTAGAACCAAATCACCACACAGAGACTGGGTTTTTAGTTAACCTAGAACACAATGCTGGGCAATATTTACTCCCTCCTAAACCTCCATGTCCTCAGTTTCCTAACATTTAGATTTCCCACATTATACTTGCTTTTTGTGAAATCTTAGATCTGGTTCATGCTCCGCGTCCTCCTAGCTCTCTCCTCCTGCTCTGCTCTCTTCGTGCTCTCCTCTCCTCCAGCTCCTCCACCTTCTCGCCCCTTCCTGTTCTCTAGCTCCTCCCCTCTTTCCTGTCCTCTGGCTCCTCCCATTGCACAACATTGTATCTAGTTGCTTTATTTGTGTAAACCAGAGAGTTGGGGGTGGGGAAATCAGCATTTGAATTAACAAGGGTAAGGCATATACATTTTTTTTTCATCAATTACACTTTATTCATTCTGCATCCCCCCATAAGCCGCTCCCTCCTCTCCTCCCAATCCCACCCTCCCTCCTCCCTCTGCTTGCATGCCACTCCCCAAGTCCAGTAATAGGGGAGGTTCTCCTCTCCTTTCTGATCTTAGTCTGTCAGTTCACATCAAAAGTGGCTGTACTGTCCTCTACTGTGGCCTGCTAAGGCTGCTCCCCCCTCAGAGGGAGGTGATCAAAGAGCAGGCCAATCAGATTATGTCAGATTATGTCACAGATTATGTCAGATTATGTCACATTACTATGTAACCCAATTGGACTCTAAACTGCCCTGGGCTACATCTGTGCAGGAGTTCTAGGTTATCTCCATGAATAGTCCTTGGTTGGAGTATGAGTCTCTGGGAAGTTCCCTATGTTCAAATTTTCTTGTTCTGTTGCTCTCCTTGTGGAGACCCTGTCCTCTCCAGCTCTTACTATTTCCCAGTTCTTACCTAAAATTCCGTTCACCTGCCCAACAGTTGCCCATCCGGCTCAGCATCTGCTTTGATAGTCTGAAGGGCAGAGGCTTTCAGAGGCCCTCTGTGGTAGGTTCCTAGGTTGTTTCCTGTTTTCTTCTTCTTCTGATGTCCATCCTCTTTGCCTTTCTGGATGGGGATTGGACGTTTTAGTTAGGGTCCTCTCTCTTGCTTAGTTTCTTTAGATGCACAGGTTTTAGTGGGTTTGTCCTATGTTGTATGTCTATATGAGTGAGTATATACCATGTGTGTCTTTTTGCTTCTGGGACAACTCACTCAGGATGATCCTTTCCAGATCCCACCATTTACCTGCAAATTTCATGATTTCCTTATTTTTCATTGCTGAGTAATATTCCATTGTGTAGATGTACCACAATTTCTGCATCCATTCTTCAGTTGAGGGGCATCTGGGTTGTTTCCAGCTTCTGGCTATTACAAATAAAGCTGCTACAAACATGGTTGAGCAAATGTCCTTTTTGTGTACTTGAGCCTCTTTTGGATATATGCCCAGGAGTGGTATGGCTGGATCTTGAGGAAGCGCTATTCCTAGTTGTCTGAGAAAGCGCCAGATTGATTTCCAGAGTGGTTGTACAAGTTTACATTCCCACCAGCAGTGGAGACCCTTTCTCCACAACCTCTCCAGCATGTGTTGTCACTTGAGTTTTTGATCTTGGCCATTCTCATGGGTGTAAGGTGAAATCTCAGGGTTGTTTTGATTTGCATTTCCCTAATGGCTAGTGAGGTTGAGCATTTCTTTAAGTGCTTCTCTTCCATTCGGTATTCCTCTACAGAGAATTCTCTGTTTAGCTCTGTTCCCCATTTTTAAGTGGATTACTTGGTTTGCTGCTTTTCAGCTTCTTTAGTTCTTTATATATACTGGATATGAGTCCTCTGTCAGATAAAGGGTTGGTGAAGATTCTTTCCCAATCTGTAGGTGGTCGCTTTGTTTTGATGACGGTGTCCTTTGCTTTACAGAAGCTTTTCAGTTTCTTGAGGTCCCATTTATTGGTTGTTGCTCTTAGAGCCTGTGCTGTTGGTGTTCTGTTCAGGAAGTTTTCTCCTGTACCAATGAGTTCTAGGGTATTTCCCACTTTTTTTTCAAGCCGATTTAATGTGTCTGGTTTTATGTTGAGGTCTTTGATCCACTTGGACTTCAGTTTTGTGCAGGGTGACAAGTATGGATCTATTTTCATTTTTCTACATGTAGACATCCAGTTAGACCAGCACCATTTGTTGAAGATGCTATCTTTTTTCCATTGTAGGCATATACATTTTAAAAGAACATTATACCAACAACTGGTGTTTGATTTCTAGCGTCCACATCAGGTAACACAACCACGTGTCACTTCAGCTCTAGGGGATCCCACACCCTCCTCTGGTTTCTCTGGGAACCTACTTGCACATGAAACCTATTCACACACACACATGCATGCACATATAAATTAAAAAGTAAAAATAAGGCCTGTAAAGATAGCTCAGTGGTTAAGAGCTGGCTAGAACTTCTCTTTGGGTTTCCACTTATAACTTCAGTTCCAGGGGATCCAATACCTCTGATCTCTCTCTCTCTCTCTCTCTCCCCCCCTCCCCCTTTTTCCTTCTTCCTTACACACACAATCTTTAAAAAGTTTTTTGTTAAAAAAGGAAGAAATTAGAAGGAAATATCTTCTGTGTCTCTTTAAAATAGTTTTTATGGATTGAGAATAAGATACAATCATATTTTCAATAATATTATTGTTAACTTTCTTACAACAGTCATGTTCATTTGTTAATGTCGTGTGCTAGCAGAAACTTATGGGTTTCTAAATCTGTCTGCTCATTGTTATAAAAGTTATATTATTTTATTAGGTGCCCAACTTGAAAAATGCCTTTTTTTTTTTTTATGTATGTATGTAGGTAAACTTGGCCATGGTGATACCAACAGAGTATATAAACCTAAAGTTATTGAAGCTTTACAAGGAATGTTTATTCGCAAAGTTTGTGCGGGGAGCCAGTCTTCACTTGCTTTGACATCAACAGGGCAGGTAAGACTAAGGAATGAACATACATAAGCGTGCCAATGGGCTAAGTAACTAAAAAGTGTTAACTTGAAGTTTGGAAAGAAAAGAAAAACTTTTCAACCCTAGTGTCCTGGAAATTACTTTGTAGACCAGGCTGGCCTTGAATTCATAGAGATTTGCCTGCCTCTGCCTCCCAAGTGCTGTGATTAAAGGTGTGCACCACCGAGCCTGAGTAAGAAAGGCATTTTAAGGCAACACATTGAGATAAAAATACTTAATTTTGTTTCAAAAGCCAGGTTTTCTTACCTGCTTGTATGACCTGGATGCATTCTCTTTTAGGTCCCTCTTCTTTGAAGTAAGTTGATTCAATTAGTGCTTAGAACTCTTTAATGTCTCACCCAAATCGAGATACCTTATAGGCTCCTTCCTGTTAAAGAATAGTGAGAGAACACAAAACAAAAACTTGAGGGGACCAGTGATAGAACTAAAAAAGTAAGATGATTGAAAAAGAAGGTAAAGAGGTCAGGCATGGTGGTACATGCCTTTATTCCCAGCACTCGTGAGATAGAGGCAGATAAATCTCTGTGAGTTTGAGGCCAGCCTGGTCTACAAAGGAAGTCCAGGATAGCCAAGGCTACACAGGGAAACCCTGTCTTGAAAAACCAAAAACCAAACCAAAACAAAACCCCCAAAACAAAAAACCACAAAAAACAGCAACAGCATCGAAAAAACTTGAGATGGAAAGTGTGGTGGTACCAAAGAGGTCCAGACATAGTGAAGAATAGTGATATTTTCTTCCTTGAGTTCACCAGCCACATTGGCCTTGAATGTAGGAGCCTATTGTATACCAGGCCAAAATAGATTACCAGCAAAGCCGAAATTCACATTTAATTTAGTTATTCTTTGAGGGCTGGAGAGATGGCTCAGTGGTTAAGAGCACTGTCTGCTCTTCCATAGGTCCTGAGTTCAATTCCGAACAACCATGAGGTGGCTCCCAACCATTTACAATGTGATCTGATACCCTCTTCTGGCATGCAGGTGTTCATGCAGATAGAGCACTCATATACATATAAACAAACAAACAAACAAATAAATAGATATTTTAAAAAAACTTAAAAAGAATTATTCTTTGAGAGACAGAAATATTCCATTTGCTTAAAAATGTAATATAAGCTATTTATTTTATTTTATTATAGAGTCAATTGCATACTTTAAAACTCTGGTATTATTATATGATTGTTCATCTGTTCCTCACAGTAGGTTTTGTAGTAAGAGTCCATGGATCTAACTCAGCAAGTGCTCAGTTACTTCATCTATATCCCCACGCAAACCTTAGACCTTCCTTCATTGTCATATGCTTCCTTTCTATAACAGAGAAAGTAATTTCTGCTTTGTGTATCAGATGGTTGTGTGTAAATTATTTGAATTTAAAGTTCTTATGTTTAACTGCTAGTAGTAAATTATAAATAGTAAGTGTGTAACATTATATCCCAAAGGAATTTGCAAATTACTTGCTATATAGAATAGTTGTGTCATGAGCATATTAGGTTATGTGAAGTCCAGTGTGTATGTTTATAGAAATAAAGTGGGAGAAATACTTTGATGAGCCATTCTGATTACTGTTAAAGCTGTGGAGCCTCTTACTCTATCTGTCTCAGTACCCTCAGACCTACTCAGTGCTAATTTGCCACTAAATGTAACTCTCAAGTTTAAATGAAGATAATGTATTTTTATACAGTATGATATAATGCCCAAAATGCAAGGCATGTTTTTTTGTTTTTTGTTTTTGTTTTTATGTTGTAGTTCTAGGGATCAAATCCGGGACATTTTGCATGATAAACAAGAACTGTACCAACTGAGCTACAAATATTTATTCTTTTTTGTTGTTTTTTTGTTTGGTTTGTTTTTTTGAGACAGGGTTTCTCTGTGTAGCGTTGGATGTCCTGGACTTGCTTTGTAGGCCAGTCTGGTCTTGAACTCATAGTAGTCTGCATGCCTCTGCCTTCCTGAGCGCTGTGATTAAAGGTGTGTGCCACCATGCCCGGCTCAAATATATATATTTTTTCTTTCTTTTCTTTTTGTTTTTTCGAGACACGGTTTCTCTGTGAAGCCTTGGCTGTTCTGGACTCACTTTGTAGACCAGGCTGGCCTCAGAGTTACAGAGATCTGCTTGCCTCTGCCTCCCAGAGTGCAGGTGTTGAAATGAGTGCTCAGCTAAAAGAATATTTAAAAGAAAGCTCAGAGGGTCTTACTGTA
The DNA here is from genome assembly GCF_030254825.1 of Meriones unguiculatus. Lineage (NCBI taxonomy): Eukaryota > Metazoa > Chordata > Mammalia > Rodentia > Muridae > Meriones > Meriones unguiculatus. The sequence continues at coordinate 22,043,326 of NC_083354.1, read as the reverse complement.
TTGGACTTGAAGTCTGTCTTGTTTCTGTTGCTGTGAAGAGTCATCATGACCAAGGCAGCTCTTATAAAGGAAAACATTTAATTGGGGCTGACTTATAGTTTTAAAGGTTTAGTTCATTATCATCATGGTAGGGAGTATGGCAGCTTGCAAGGGAGACATGTTGCTAGAGAAGGAGAAGTTGCTGAGTTCTATTTCTTGATCCAAAGGCAGCAGAAGGAAACTGTGTTCCACACTGGGTGGAGCTTGAGTATAAGAGACCTCAAAGCCCACCCCGACTGTGATGCACTTCCTCAAACAAGGGCACACCTCCTATGCTATGCTGGAGTTTTCTTACACTCTGTACTTGTCTGAAGTATGTTTTCTGATAACTGATATAAATATATGTATGGTCTTCTCTTCTGGTGGAGATATCTAGCCTATCCATAGCAGTCTTTTCTAAAATAACTTGAACACAAAACAAAAATAATAACCATAACAAAAAAGCCCTTTTGGTATAAACATAAAGATGAATATAATCGAATCAAAGCCAATTGAAAGAAAAAGTTGTTCAGTTTTCTGATTGTGCAGTTTGGATTGCCTAATTGGCAGACATTCTTCCTTTCATATTTCTTTTTTCTTCATGTATCTTTTCCTGTACAGCCTAAGTCAAGCACCAGTCATTTTGTTATTAATTAGGAACAAATAAAGGTGTTCAGGGGAGCTGTCGTGACTTCTGATTTATATATTTTTTTGTGAGTGATAATTAACACCAGTTTTATGATTTATATTATAAGTTTTATATTTTCATTCCTTGGTCTAGTCTTCTGTGTACGAATCATGTAAATGAAATGTTTTTTTGAAACAAGGTTTTTCTGTGTAGACCTGGCTGTCCTGGAACTCATTGTATAGACCAGGCTGTCCTCAAACTCAAGAGATCCTTGCCTGCCTCTGCCTCCCAAGTGCTGGGATTAAAGGCCTGTGCCACCACTGCCTGGGAAAAAGTAGAAGTTTTAAAATAATATTTCCATTACTGCTTAGATTGAACAGTATTTGCTAAGTGCAAGCCAATTAGTGGTATTTGGCAGAGGCTCTTCTATTTTTTTTTTTTTTTTTTTCATTTTACCTGTGACCAGTTTATTTTAATCCCACTTGCTCATCTGTTTATATACTGGGTGTTGGGTGTTTAAAAACAGCACAATAAATGACAGTGACTTTTTTTCCTCCCCCCAGGGGGTGGGGGAGGGCTAGGTTCAAGACATAGTTTGGAACTCTGTAGACCAGGCTGGCCTTGAACTCTCAGAGATCTGCCTTCCTCTGCTTCTTGAGGGCTGGGATTTAAGGCATGTGCCATCATTGCCCAGCTAATTTTTTCTTATAAAACAAGAAAGATGCAGATATTTGCTAAGAAACAATTACTGTTAATTTTCTTGGGTGTGCTACTAATTTAATATTTCTGTCTTTTTAAAAATAATTTATTTAATTTTATGTGCAGTGGTATGAGGGTATCAGACCACCTGGAATTGGAGTTACAGACATTTGTGAGCTGTTTGTTGAACCCAGGTCCTATGGAAGAGCAGACAGTGCTCTTAACCACTGAGCCATCTCTCCAGCCCCAATATTTCTATCTTTTATGTCTGCATTTTAGAGAGAGAATTGTTTGGAAAATGAGGTGGGGATGATCATGTGAGGCAGCTAAGGGCGGTATGTTTGCTTTTTAGCTATCTTGTCGATCAATCTCCTGAGGGTACCACAATTGTCTTTAAAATGATCAAAACACTAAATATTATTTTAATATTTTATATTATTTAATATCGGAAAGTTACTACACTCCTTGATAATTTTAGTTCCTAGTCTGCATGTTTTAGGAATTAACGTGTTCTCTATTCTGTCTTTTCAGGTCTATGCTTGGGGCTGTGGTGCTTGTCTAGGTTGTGGTTCTTCAGAAGCTACCGCTTTGAGACCCAAGCTCATTGAAGAATTGGCTGCCACAAGGATAGTTGATATTTCTATTGGAGACAGTCATTGTTTGTCTCTTTCGCATGGTATAGTCATGTTTATTTGTTTGTTTTAGTATTTTAGGTAGCATCTTTATAGCCTAAACACAAAGTTTAAATCTTCCTATGTTAGCCTCCTTAGTGTAAGGATTACGAATATTCTAGGTCATTTGTTTTTAAAGAGATGAGTTCTTTTTCTTAAATGTTTTCCATTTAAATTTAACTTTCATGCCTTATGTCTTTATTTTTAGATAATGAAGTTTATGCGTGGGGCAATAACTCCATGGGGCAGTGTGGCCAGGGAAATTCCACAGGTCCTATTACTAAACCAAAGAAAGTGAGTGGCTTAGATGGCATAGCTATTCAGCAGATCTCAGCTGGAACATCGCATAGTTTGGCATGGACTGCTCTCCCTAGGGACAGGTAAATGCTATATTTAAACATTCTTATGAGTTTTTTTAAAAAATATTTTCTTATATTTATTTTAGGACTATGAATGTCTATTGAGTCAACATTACACAATATACTTCAGAAGTTGAATAATTAAATTTAATACTAGTAATAATGATGATGTTATATTAAAATAAATTCCTAAATAGTACAAATAATAAGATACATACTATTCAGCTGATGTTCCTGATGGGACACCATGTGAGTGAAGGTCCAGGTGGCATGGAAAGGATACTGGGTTCATCCTAAGATGCCTTCTTTTGTAAAATTGTATGTGTGAAAAGTAAACGGATCATTTGCAACTCTTCACAGCAAAGTTTTCATGTAAACTCATATGTTAATTTAAAGTAATTTAATTTGTATCAAAGAAATATTATTATTTATGTAGGTAATTGTGTTAATACCTTTGCCTACTATAACAATTTATATAAACGCCTTAAAAGTGGGAAGGATTTGTTTTGGTTTACATGTGTCCATCCATGATCTTCTGGCTCCATTGCCTTGGCCCGAAGTAAGTCAGAACATTTTGGCACAGCCCAGAAGTTGCTGGGCAAAACACTTCATATGCAACCCTACAAAAGTATAACAAACAGTAGTATTACTAAATTTAGAATAAAATTTCATGTGTTTTTAAGATTAACAAATATATATGAATATATATGTACATATTTAAAGGCTATATAATTTCTAGTATTTACTCTGTTATCATAGAAATAACATTTGGATCCCTTTTCATGTGTATATTGAGGTTACATATATTTCAAAATGAAGAAGCTGTATTTAAGACACTTAATGTCTTCTCATTTTGAATTCTTTGTCTTTAGAGAATTAAAAATTAAAAGTTAAGTGTCAGGCTGAAGAGATGGCTGAGTCAGCAAAATGTTTGCTTTACAAGCGTGAGGACCTGAGTTCAGAATCCCAGTCCCCACATAAAGGCCAAGTGCTGCAGTACAATGTCTTTTCTCTCGATGCCAAGGGTGCAGTGGAGAGCACAGATGGATCTCTGGAATTCACTCTGTGGACTGTTAGGCCAAGTTAGTGAGCTCTAGGTTTAGTGAAAGACCTTGCACACAAAAATAAGGTGGAGAGTGACTGAGGAAGACACTGAACATCAGCCTCTACATTCCACACACATAGAGGCTCACCCCCACCTTCACATACACACCACATGTGAACACATGTGTATCACAAACACAGTTGAGTGTCTTTGTATCAAGAGGAAATGAACTAAAATCAGAACTAGGCTTTACTGATTTAAAACATTTGTTTAACTTCATTGCCCTTTTTCTGATTGGTCTTCTTTGTAAAACAAAACAAATTACTCCCAAATAACAAAATGAAACGAAAAACAAAACAAAAAACCAAGACCTAGTTGCTATACTTTTAAATCAAGTAAGCTGTTTTGTTGTGTTGTCTCCCCCACTGTGTCTTGTTTTTTTTTTTTTTTTTCTCCGATAGCTAGTATTTTATTCAGATAGCAGTCTCATTATACATGGTCCAAGAATAAGAACTCAAATAAAATCAGATGTTAAAGATTGGTCTTCAAACATTATAGCCAACTATGCCATGTTTGCCTATGATCTGTCTCTTGGATATAAAACCATGTCCACACCTCAGTGGCCACCAAATCATTCAGCACAGCTTCCTTAATTGTAAGCTGTTTGAAGCTACCAGTTTTAGCGCTTTGAATTATTTCTTTCCCTCTCTGAATAGCTGTAGAGATTTCAGCAGGGTTGGGGAACCAGCTAACCTTGGCATACTGACAAAATATGGCCAGTAGAGGCTTCAAGTAAGTCACAGCAGCAGTCACCAGCCCAGGAGCCTTCTCCATCAAGTTAGGAAGTAACTTGGCCGTGGTCTGAGGTAGAAGGCCCATCTTGCCCAATGTTTTGCTTTTGATCGTGTATAGAAGTTGCATTATAAGGCTATTAGATACTTTTCTTATGCTTCCTTCTAGACAAGTTGTTGCATGGCACCGGCCTTATTGTGTAGATCTTGAAGAGAGCACCTTCTCACATCTGCGTTCCTTTCTTGAGCGATACTGTGATAAAATAAACAGTGAGATTCCCCCCCTGCCTTTCCCTTCATCACGGTATGTTGCAGATACGTACATGGGCATATGTATTAATTACTCTTTTCAGCCTTTGACTTATTCTTGGTTTTTCTCCAAATTATCTGAGTCTTCTTGATAAAGTTAGAAAAGAGCTGAACTTTTATTACTAACTTTGTGGTTTTAAAAGGTTATATATAATTTCATAAATGACATTTTAAAATTTATCATTGGTCATTACTTGACAAAATTTTTAAAGAGAAAAAATGTTCCTCAAACTGGATATTATATTTACTTTTATGCTTCAGAAATTCACAACAGCTTGTTTTATTTCAGGGAACACCATAATTTTCTTAAGCTGTGCCTGAAGTTGCTTTCAAATCACCTTGCTCTGGCCCTTGCGGGCGGGGTAGCTACCAGTATTCTTGGGAGGCAAGCAGGTCCACTTCGAAATTTACTCTTCAGGCTGATGGACTCAACTGTCCCAGATGAAATCCAAGAGGTAAGAGTAATCTGTGACCTGAACTTCTCCATACTAGATATCATCAATTGCAGGGTCTCTCTGTGTAGCCTTGACTGTCCTGGAACTCAGTCGGTAGAACAGGCTGGTTCAAACTCAGAGGTCCGCCTGCCTCTCCTCCCAAGTGCTGGAGATGTTCCTAAACTATCTTAACTAAAAAACAGATTTTTTTTTTTACACAATATCTTTAGACTTATATAATCCCAACAGTTAGTGCAATCACTTTTTATGTTGCTATTAAAAAGAGAAGCTCTAGGCTAATCAATGCACTTTTCCTTTTTCTTTCTTTCCTTTTTTGTTTTGTTTTTGGATATTAGGTGGTAATTGAAACACTCTCAGTGGGAGCAACCATGCTGTTACCTCCATTACGAGAACGGATGGAATTACTTCATTCTCTTTTGCCCCAAGGACCTGATAGATGGGAAAGCTTATCCAAAGGACAGGTGAGCTTTTGCATGTAGAGAAACCATTCACATCATAGGAAATTGGACTGAGAAGAAAATAGAGCAAATCAAGTGTCAAATGTTCACAGAGTAGTGCTTGGTAGTTCTGGTGCAGCCTGGTTATTTGATGTTGGGAGAATTGTTGGATATCTAGTGAACTGAAATGATACACAGGGTCTGTTCTTAGAGTCATGATTCATTTTTCTAGTATTAATTATGGTGTCAAGCCAGACACGCTTGGTTTATTGTAAAGTGCTGAGTGGAAATCATTCTTGTGTTACTGCTGTTGGCCCTATGCTTGGAGTTGCTTTTCTGAAAAGAAAAAGGTCATTAGCAAAAAGCATTTGAGGTTTGTTCTTATTTTTAATTTTTGTTATTTTTAAGTGAAATAAATGAAAATAAGTGCTTTGCTGAGCTAAGTGGAAGAGTCAATTGTAGAGCTATAGATTAGAGGTGAAACAAGGTACTTACTGGCAATGTAATGTCCACAGATGTTTTCCAGTATAATTTTTGCAGTTGTCATCATTAATTTTGTAGAATAATATGAGTATGTATCTGTTGGCATTTCCAACAAATGTCTACTTACAGTGCTTAATTTATTATGCACATCATTTTATCTATTTATCATAATAGATGAGATTAAAAACCCATAATTTACATTTTCCCAAATGATATTAATTGAAGTTTTTACTATAATTATATACTTCTTGAAGGTTGTGTATCAAGTAAGTGGATTAGTTAGCATTGTTAGTATAGTTTTTTGTCCTAACATCCTTTTCTTCTCTCTTCTAATGAATGTTATGCTTGTTATATGTTTCTTTTTCATTATTGTTTAGAGAATGCAACTGGATATAATTCTGACAAGTTTGCAAGATCATACCCATGTAGCCTCCCTTCTCGGCTATAGTTCACCTTCTGATGCTGCTGACCTTTCGACTGTGTGCATGGGTTATGGAAACCTGTCAGATCAGCCTTATGGTCCTCAGACCTGCCATCCAGACACTCATCTGGCGGAAATTTTAATGAAGACCCTCTTAAGAAATTTAGGGTTTTATACGGTACCTTGCTTTTTCAATATATTAAGAAAGGATTAAGGGGTAAGGATCTTTTTAGGTTAAAGCATTTCAACATTTAAACAATATAAATAAAATTTTAGATTCCCTTTCCCAAAGAGAAAAACATGTCATATCTGAAATACTGTAGTGTCCATGTAATATGTAACTTAAAATTATAAAACTACTTATGTTAAAAATTTCTTAAGTGTTTCTCATGTAATGAAGAATAAACATAAAATAGTTTTCTAAAACATGTGAAATATAGTCTTCACTATGTGTCATTTTAGGATCAAGCCTTTGGAGAGCTAGAAAAGAACAGTGATAAATATCTTCTTGGAACATCATCTTCAGAGAATAGTCAGCCTGCTCATCTTCATGAATTGCTGTGTTCACTACAGAAACAACTGCTTGCTTTTTGCCACATTAATACCATTACTGAGGTATGCAGTTCTATGCTTTTCATGGTGCTCTATTGGGAACCTACAACTCAGATAGTTGGGGATGCCATAATATTTTTGTATTTTGGATCTTTCAGAGTGTTGATTTAGAGACTTTTTCTCTGCAGAACTCAAGCAGTGTGGCATTGCTTCATAAACATCTTCAACTCTTGCTGCCTCACGCCACAGATATTTATTCACGTTCTGCAAATTTGCTTAAAGAAAGTCCTTGGAATGGCAGTGTTGGAGAAAAATTAAGAGGTGAGTTTGGTGTTGAATTTCACGTTTAACCAGTGGTTATAAAGCAAGAGTTATTAGAACTTTTCTAAAACCTCAAGAAGACCTTACACCTCTGTATAGAGGAGAAATGATCCTGAGTTTTCTTTGTATTGATTTTGTTTCCTTTCATCTTGGTTTAGGGGTGATGTAATACTGATTGATCTTAAAGGATTCTAATGGTCTCAACAGATCTAATTTAAAGGCATTGGGTGCTATAAACTCAAACAGTTAATTTATGATATAAATTAACATTTTTATCTACTGCAGTATTCCTCTATCTCCTCCCTCCCTCCCTTCTTTTTGAGACAGGAATGTTCTGCTCTAGAACATGCTGTTCTTAAATTCAAAGCAATCCTTCTGTTTCGGCCCTTCAAAGGCTGGGATTACTACCACACCCTGTTCAATTTCCTTCTTGAAATGCTTTCTTCCATGAGCTTTCTTCTGTGTACCACAGTCCTTTTTCTTACCCGTCTCGACCAGTGTTTTTCTGGGACTTGCTAAAGGATTTATCCTCTCTTCCTTTGGATATGCCCTTCCACTTTGGGATCCTCTAAATTTTGCTTTTAATCCTCTTTTCTTTCTGAATAGGCTCATCTAGTCTAAATGTCTTTGACCACCATGCATGTGCTCCCATGTTTGCACCTAGCTGAGGACTTTCCAGGCACCAGAGCCTCTCTTTAGTTGCCTACTGAGTATTTTCTTTGTTGTTGATCTCTGAAGTTTTACTTCCTAAAACAAAAACAAAATCAAAACAAAACAAAAAGAAATCTGATGAACCAAGACTATTGTTTATTAGTTATTCTGGTTTGGCTATTCTATATACAACATAAATTTAATGTTCGTTCAGACTGGATTCACTTCTGAATATTCCTCCTGGCCCTGAGTACAGGGAAATACTGGAACAAATTTGATTGAAAAGTGATACCCATTATGAAAGGACAGCTATTTTATGATGATCTTAATTTTAAAAATTATTTTAATTTAGAAAAATATAAAACAACTTGCCTTACTAGAATGTTACTCATCAAAGGAAGATGGCAACTGTTGGCTGCTTTGGTCATGGCTGTCTTTCTGTTTTGAATTAGTTTCTAGTCTGTTATAGATACTCTCAATGTTTGACTAAAATTTTAAAGTGGGGATAAATTAATGAATGTGCAATTGTAATGTATCTTAAGAAAGCAGTTTTTGTGTTTTGAGTTTGTTGGCATGCGAGGTAAGTTTGTTTTCCATAGTGTCTGTTGATGTTATTTTCTGGTGGCAAAATACTAATATGACAATAGCTGTCAGGTAGGTATTGAACAAAGAGATATTGAATTTGTCTACTCTCTTTCCAAACTGAAGAAGTATTTAGTTTTTTTTTTTTTTAAGTTTATTTGAGGTCATTGATTTACATTGTATTTCTCTGCTCTTCATAGATGTTATCTATGTGTCAGCTGCAGGCAGCATGCTCTGCCAGATTGTTAACTCCCTACTGTTACTCCCCGTGTCAGTGGCTCGTCCTTTATTGAGTTACCTCCTCGACCTCTTGCCACCTCTTGATTGCCTTAACAGACTCCTGCCAGCTGCTGCTCTTTTAGAAGACCAAGAATTACAGTGGCCTCTTCATGGTAAGTCCAGGCAGTAAAAAGTTAAATAATGTCTTTGAGAAAGGTTGTTCTTCTTACATATCTCAAATAAAACTATATCTGACGATACGGTGTTTCATGTGATCAAAACAATGGGATATCTTCTAAGTGACCACCTGCCATGCTGTAGCTAAGAAAGTTGCTTATGGATGTCACAAAAAGCATCTTTATGGTCAGTGATTATAAAGCTTTTCTGTTCTTCAGAGTTTGACGTAATTGAAATTAAAATGTGTCTTATAACAGATAGCAAAATTGTGTCTTAATTTAGTCAGCAATACTCTTTCTTTTGAGGTATTTAAAATAATAATACATTTATAAACAGTGAATAATTATATTTGATTTAAGTGTTTTAAGTCAAATATAAAATATTTTAATGTTAAATATCTATTTGATAGTAACATTTATTTTGGTTGGATATATAGGCAACTGGTTGGATTTTAAAATGGAAATTGAGAAAGTATTTTTTTAGTGCATTTGATTTTAGACTTGGCATTCTAATTCATTCTTGATTCATACAGTGCTGGTGATTCTAGAAACTTGATAATAGCTTGTGTTTGCATTTGGGGTCTGTGTTAAGTCTGTCAAATGTTACCACTGGAACAAAAAGACCTTTCATATTAGTGAATTGTCCTTTTTTTTTATTGGAAAGAGTCATAAACTGAGGCCCATTAAGCCTATTTTAGTCTCTTAGTAATTTCTTGTGTAACCTTGGGAAAGCCACTTGTTCAGGGCCTTGAGGTTTTGTGAGTTTTGTTTGCTTGTTTTTTCTGGAAAGTGATGGGCTCTGACAGGATTACCTTGAAGCCCGCTTGCTGTGACAGTGGTCAGTTCTGTTGACCACTGAATTGAAATGGTCAAAGTACCAAATGCATGACCATATCAGAATAGTGATTCAGCAGGGTTGTTCTTGCTCTCCTAAAGTGTCTTAGAACTTACTTGGGTTTGGGTGAGTTTAGTATCCTTCTGTTCTGGAATTCTTTGGGTTTTTAACTGATTTTTTAAAAATTAATTTACTTATTTTATGAATTACAGTTTATTCATTTTGTATCCCAACCGTAGCTCCCTCTTTGTCCCCTCCGAATCCCACTCTTCCTCACCTCTTCTCCTCCCACTCCCCTCCCCCGTTAACTGATTATTTTTAAAAAGTTTTTCTTTTTCATGCTGTTCTTGCCTAGTTTGTCAAGATTATGTTAACCATATAGTATGAATTTGGAATCTTCACTCTCTGATGTAATTTTTGTAAGATAAAGATTATCTTTTTTTGAAGTGCTAAAGTAATTTATGAAATTATCTGGCCCTTGTGGTTTATTTATTTATATTTTTATTGTACATGTGCATGGATCATGAAAATTTTTTTTCTACTCCGTTTTAGAAATTGTTATTTTTCAGAAAATATTATTTTTTTGGCCTTGAAATTTATTGGTGTAAAATTGATTTTATTCATTTGTGGTTTAAAATTTTTCCTATGCAGGCATTGCTATACATCCTTTTTATTTCTATTTTTAAAGTATATGGAGTATGTTTTTCCTTACTAGTTCTAAAAGTATTAATCTTTTCAAATAACTCCCTTTTGGAATTTTTTTTTTATACCACTGATTTCTGTTATCTTTGTTGCTGTCGTGTGTGTGCGTGTGTGTATATGTGTGTGTGTGTGCATGTGTGTAGAACTTTTAGAAACAAATATCTGCTAAAAAGCATGGGCCTAGATCTTAGTATAAGATCTAATTAGTATAGATCTTAGTATAAGATTAATTCTGAGTTCAAGCTAGCAGAGCATTAAACAATAGTGCCACTTTGGAGAAATAGTGCCAAAATCTGACTAAAGATGGTAAAATTTAATCTAGCTGGTATAATAAAATCTATTGAGATAAGTTTGCATGTGTTGGTTTAGTATTTATCTTAAAATTAGTAACTTCACAGTGGAAAAATTATTTGATAGCCTAACATGTCTGAGTAAATTTTAAATTAATCTAATATACCAGGTAATTTATATATAGAAAATACTATGCGCTTTCTTTGAAATATTATTTTCTTCAATATCTTACTGTAGTATAATAGATTAGAGACCACGAGAAAGCTTTTAAAATTTAAAAGTAACAGGTAAAGACACAGTTACTGTTGATTTTTCTCTTTAGGAGGGCCAGAAGTAATTGACCCAGCTGGTGTGCCATTACCTCAGCCAGCTCAGTCTTGGGTGTGGCTTGTGGATCTGGAAAGAACAATTGCTCTCCTCATTGGGCGATGTCTTGGTGGCATGCTTCAGGGCTCCCCTGTGACTCCAGAAGAACAGGATACTGCGTATTGGATGAAAACACCACTTTTCAGTGATGGTGTGGAAATGGACACCCCTCAGTTAGGTAAGATGCTTCTCTGAGGCATGTGAAGCACCTTCATTGTTTCTCCTTGGAGATCTCTTACCTCAGTGTTGAAAACAGAACTCATGCATTTTCCACATTAGTAATAAAAAGATCTAAAATTGTAATGTACAGTTTTCAAAAAGCAGTTAAATTCTGTAACATGGTATATGGCAGTGATTCTCAACCTTTGGGTTGTGACCCTTTGGGGGGTGTAATGACCTTTTCTCAGGGTTATCTTAAACCATCAGAAAATATAGATATTTATATTACAGTTTATAGCACTTATAGTTATGAAGTAGGAATGAAAATAATTTATGGTTAGGGGTCACCACACCATGAGGAATTATGTTAAAGGGTCTCAGTGATAGGAAGGTTATGAACCACAACTGTAGGAAAATGTGGGTCTGGGGAAATGTTGAGCAGTAGTTCTCAACTGTCCTAATGCTATGACCCTTTAATACAGTTTTTCATGGATTGGTGACCCTGACCATGAGATTATTTCCTTGCTACTTCATTCTGTAATTTTCCTCCTGTTATGAATCATAATATAAACATCTGATACTGAGGATATATGATGTGTAACTCCCAAGGGGGTTGCGACCCACAGGTTGAGAACCGCTGGTGTAGAGCCAGCTATGGTGGCTCACCCTGTAATCCCAGCACTTGAGAAACTGAGTCAGGAGAACTGTTACAAGAGCTTAGTCTAAGCAATGTGATAAGTTCCAGGCTAGGTTCGGCTACAATGGGAGACCTCCACCTCAAAAAAGCCAAAAATACAGGTCTGATCTCATTCTGTAATATTTTCACTCATTTTGATCAAGTCATGGAAAAGACATTTGTTTGTGTTCTGAAGCTTTCAGAACTGCTGAGTGGAGTGCACCCGAAGAGCACCTGTCAGGGCAGAGCAGTGTCCAGTTTTCAGATACTGTCTTAGTCAGGGTTACTGTTGCTGTGATGAAAAGAACACTATGACCAAAAGCAACTTGGAGAGGAAAGGGTTTATTTGACTCATATTTCCACATCACTGTTCATCATCCAAGAATTCAGAACAGAAACTCAAAGAGGATGGGGACCTGGAGCCAGGAGGAATGCTGCTTACTTCACTGCTTGCTCCTATCGCTTGGTCAGCCTGCTTTCCTATAGAACCCAGGGCCACTAGCCCCTGAGTGGACATACAATGGACTGGGCCCTCCCGACAATCACTAGTAAGAGAATACCTTACAGGCTTGCCTGTAGCCCAATCTTATGATGGCATTGTTCTCAATTGAGGTTCTCTGTTTTCAGAGGGCTGGAGCATGTGTTGACATAAAACTAGCCAGCCCAGCCACTACCCATAGATACGAATGGCAGGTGGAAATTGTAGTGTTTTTGAAAACTTGGTAATATCTTTGAGAATTCCTTTCCATATCTCCCATTTCTCTATTTTGTTGGCTTTCAGACTTAACATAAGATTTATTCAGTGCCCCAATATGATTTAGTAGTTTTATCTAGAAATGGTATTTTAATCTCTTTGGACTTCCAAATTTGATTCTATGAAATAATGAGTAGAATTAGCTAGCCTGAATCAAATCTAATTTTTGTTATTTTTCAAATAAGAAAAAGGCCCAGATATATACAAGGTAAAGTCATAGAGAGGAAGAGAGGAAATGAGAGGGAGTCTGTGAGGTAGAGAAGGAGGTAGGATAGATGGGGAGAAAGAGAAAGATTTTGTATCCCTTTTGTTTCACTATTAACTGATTTGCTTTTCTTTAAGTCTATTAAAGAGAAAAAGTTTTATTCTCTTTCTCTGTGGGCCTACTTTTCTCAAAAAAGATACTATGCATTTTTGAATACAACAGTTTTCAAGGTTGTGCTTAGTACATTTTGCAATCCTGGCCTCTAATTTGCTTTTTTTTTTTCCTCCTAGAGGGCGTCACTTTAGTAGTCTCTACTTTAAATTAGACCCAAATACATAATTTCGTATTCATTGAGTAAATAAGATTTTCTTTTGCAGTTATAAATTTATGGAGTTTAAAATTGGGAATTTAGCCAGGTGTTGATGGTGCACACCTTTAATCCCAAGTACCTGAGAGGCAGAGGCAAGTGGGTGTCTGAGTTTGAGGCCAGCCTGGTCTACAGAGTGCATTCCAAAGCTGCCTAAAGAAATCTTGTCTTGTGTTCCTAGTGCCAGCCCCTCCAACCCTCTTCGTACCCACATTCCTAAAAAGGAAACTTGAGGATTGATGGCTCAAGGTATAAAGTGTTTGCTGCCAGGACTGGTAACCTAGGTTTGATTACCAGGCATACAGACACACGCACACACAGGGAGGGCAGGAGAAAAAGAGAAATAAATAAATAGAATTATTAATTTTTTATATTTTTTAAAATAGATAAATGTATGAGCTGCCTACTAGAAGTAGCTCTTTCAGGAAATGAAGAGCAGAAGCCTTTTGATTACAAATTGCGGCCTGAAATTGCTGTCTATGTAGACTTGGCATTGGGTTGTTCTAAAGAGCCTGCCAGAAGCCTTTGGATCAGCATGCAGGATTACGCTGTTAGTAAAGGTAAGATAAAGAGAAGGAAGTGGGTACATGTATAGCTAACTCAAAGTGCTAGCTAGTATATCTGTTTGTGTAGATAAAAAAATAACAGGAGCCATCCTATTGCTTTTTTTGAGGAAAATGATTTTATATTAAGTATCATTTAAAAATAATTGTTTTTCTATTTGTGGAAAATATGTCAGGTTATTTATTGTATTCACATATATCCCATTTAAAGAAATTTGATTGTATTAAAGTTAGATCTTGTAATAAACCATTTTATAAAAGTATTCTGTGAAGCATTATATTAGAGGATGTTTATTTAGGTGACTAGGCTATAGACTTACTGAATATATATAAAAATTTTTGCCTATTCAAAGTGCTAATAATACCCATATGAGATAAAATATGCTACTAAATTTAATAGTGAAATAGTATGCAAGTTATAGTGACATTTCCATTTCTAATATTTTTTAATCAGTAGAAATAATTTTATGTGTAAATTTCAAACAATATCCTTGATTTATTCTTAGTTCCCATGCTTAACAGTGATCCATATTAAAACCAGAGATGGTGGTGCATACCTGTAATTCCAGCACTCTGGATGTGAAGCAGGAGGAGCAGTTTAAGGTCAGCCTCTGCTATGTAGTGAGTTCGAGGCTAATGTGGGTTACAGGAAGCCCTTTCTCAAAACAAGAACCCCAACCAGACAAGCACAATCACCCATATTGCTGAGAGTCACATCTGTAGTCTCTGTTTTCTTCCATATTGTTTTTTTTTTTTCTCTTATGCTATCCTTAGTTTTCTTCTGTATGTTGGAAATCTCAGATGGTAAAAGTAAATGTTTTTACTTTTTGTTGGCTTTTATCTTTTATAAACAAATGAACTGAGGTTTATATTGTACATCTCCCTCTCTTTTTAAAGACAGAGTTGTAAGCTCGAAGTTGGCATTAAACTCTTAGTCCTCTTGCCTCAGCTTCCCGCATACTGCTACCATTACTAGCTCAGCTAAACACCAGTAGGAAGATAGCTTGATGGCTGGTGCTAGTGGCTCAGTGGGTGCTTCTGCCCTGCCTGACGTCCTGAGTTTAATCCCTGGGACCCACATGAGAACTGCAGTTTGTCCTGTGACTTTCACATGTCATGGCACTCATAATCTCTGTCCATCTGTCTGTCTCTCTGTATTTCTCTCTCACACACACATTCTCTCTCTAAAGTAATGTAATGGAAAGGAAATGGTACCATTGAAATTTTTAGCTCAGTCAGGCATGGTGGTACCACCTCTACTCCCAATTACTTGGGAGACTGAGCCAGGATGACTGAGTTCATGAGTTCAAGACCAGCCTGGGCAGCATAGTGAGACCTCCTTCTTAAAAATAAGCAAACAGGGCCAATGAGATGGCTATGCAGGTACCAAGGCACTTGCTACTAAGCTTGACAACTTGATTTCAATCCCTGAGACCTACATTTTGGGAAAAAAGATACAACTTCTGCAAGTTGTTCTCTGGTCCATGCACATGTGTGGTATAGCATTTATTCACACAGATAAATAAATTAATGTAACATAAAAACAGTTTTTGAAAGCAGACAAAAAGAAGCTACAGATCATTTTTGTTTATCTTTTGATCATTTATTGTTAGGTTGATTCATATCAGAGATGAAAGATAAAGTAACGAAGAATAAAAAATTTACTTATCTAAGACGCATTTTTGATATTTGAATATACTGTGGCATTATATAGTTAGGTTTAAATTTCTTTTTGAAAAATTCATTGTGTTTGCATGTGTGAGTGTAGGTGTGATGTGTCATGGTACATGCAGGGAGTTGAAAGGAAAACTTTGAGGGGTAGGTTCTCTCCTACTTCCCTGGGTTCTGGAAGGTTGAACTCATGTCATTAAGCTTGTACAGCAGGTATTTTTCTTGCTGAACCATAATGAAGGTTTATATCATATTATCATTTGTTGTGTTGGAATGAGAACTTTTAAAACCTTGGATGCTTGATACTTTAGCGTGGACTTCATGCTTAATAGTAGAAGCATTCAGCAGTGTTTGATGTAAAGTGAATATAGCATCATTAAAATGTAAAAGCAGGATAATCCATGCTAGATTTGAAACAGATACAGTGTTACTGTATTTTGCTCTTTAAGTTGAGAATTTGCATGCTTAAACTAGAGTCCTGCTTTAATTATGTGATAGCAGTTCTCAGATAGTAATCAGGTCTGTGGAACAGGTAACACAAACCTGATGTGGATAAATTCTGTATGCATATATACACTGTTATTATAACAGTCTTTCTGGACTGTAAGGTTTTATATAAAGTGATGCATATTGCATTGTCAGTTTTTTTTTTTTTTTTTTTTTGTTTTTGGTCTGGATTTTTATTTTTAACCCAGATGTGGAAATAAAGTGAAAAATGAAATGTAGCATTTTATCTTTTGGGGAAGAAGCCTTAAGAATAGTTAAGAACAAATAAACTAATTTGGGGTTTAATGTTTTTCAGGGATACTTTTTGTTTGGTTTTGTGGAATACAATCATGTCATTTTTCTGTTCAAAACCCTCTAATGCTGCTTCCTTTAAGTCAGGTCCAGAGGAAGTGCACTGGTTTGCGAGACAGCATAATCTAATTCCCTACCAGCTCGCTAATGTCCTCTCCTACCACTCTTGTACATGTTCCTTTAGCTCTAGCAATTCTGACCTCCTAAATTCTCAAGCTATGTTCTTAGCACATGGTTATCCTAATGTTATCTTCTGTCCATGAGATTTCTCTTCCTGCTTCACTTAGATCTGTTGAGCGCACCCTGTATGAAATAGTGATTATACAACACAGTGCCCCCATTTCTCGCCTTCCTTTGTTTCTCTCCTTAGCCCTTGCCTGTCATATTCACTTATTGTCTCACCCATTTCCATAATCCATACCAAGATTCAAATTCTGTAAGATCAGAGTCATGGTTCAAAACTATGTAGCACCTGAAACAGTATGTGCATTTGTCAAATAGTTGTACAGAATGTTGGTAAAATTCAGGTGTTGGAGAAATAAAGCTCAATATTACCTGGGATCTGTTTTCTGAGTCCTTTTAAATGTCATTTTTATTTTCAGATTGGGACAGTGCAACTTTAAGTAATGAGTCACTCTTGGACACTGTGTCTAGATTTGTTCTTGCAGCACTCCTCAAACACACAAACTTACTTAGTCAAGCATGTGGAGAAAGCCGGCAAGTAACTTAAAAACTATCCTCAGACAAATATTTGCTCTCATGATGTTAGAAATTAGGTAACTTTTCTATTTTGGTTCTTTATTTAGATACCAACCTGGTAAAAGCTTATCAGAAGTGTACCGTTGTGTATACAAAGTTCGAAGTCGTTTACTTGCTTGCAAGAACCTTGAACTTATTCAGACCAGGTCATCATCACGAGACAGATGGGTAAAGTTGGAAATCGATTAATTTCTATGTTTTCCTGCAAGCTTGTTAGAGTTGCCCCCACATTTTTTATGAGAGAAAAATATGCCTTGATTAGTCAGTGCAGATATTAAAAACATGCTAGCATGTTTTCTAGTGGAAAATAATGGAAGAATGAAAGTGTTAGGGTTTATTTACCTCATTTATATTAAATGTGATGGGCCTGCTAAGTAATAGACTGCATAGATGATAGTGATAAACTGGCTTGTTTGTATCATAGGCAGTATTCTCCTTTTTTTTTTTTATTGGCTAAGCTACATTGGAATTACCCTGTTTAACTTAGGATGCCAGAAATTATCAGGGACATTACCAGATACCTCAGATTAATTAAGAAAAAAATCCAACATTCACACAAGAACTGGAAACTATTAAAAATACTCAGGTGAAAAAGGGATAAGATACAAGATAAAAAGTTAATTGTCCTATATTTAGAGTTGTGTGCTCTGAACGTGAAAATTAAGACCATTGAGGATGATCCAGGAGTAAACCTGATGACAAATAAGTGCTTTTGGAAGGGCTTGGTGATTCTGGTGGTACAACCCTGTAGTTATAGAAACAGTCTCAGAGCACCCTCTTCACAGTGCTCACTTCAAAGCTGAGGCACACTAGAGCCTTTGTTCTTTGTAATTTAGTTCTTAAGCATAGTCAAGACTTCAGCATGTGCTGGGTTAGTATTTGTGGATATGAATATTTGAGCATGACCTTAAAAGTCCATAGGAAATATTAATTTGTCATTTCTTGAGGCTCCAGTTTGAAACTCATATATTATGAAAGAAAATATGTGATCTATGGGTATCACTGCTAAGTATCCCTATATAGTGTAATTTCTAAGTTATTTACTGGTCAAATCACAAATAGCCTTTATTATGATTCTAGTAGAAAGTTTGTATTTTGTATTGAAGTTTATGAGATGAATTATTTAGTTACGGTATTTGTGACTCTGCAAGTACCTTTTGTCAGGACTTCTTCTTTCTAGATAACTGTTGGGTAGCATGACCACCATGGGAAACTACATTAACATAACTCTTACTAGATTTGAACTTTCGGTTTTTCAGTTGGGGGTTGGGGCAAAGTTAAATTTTAAAAAGTGCTATCTTATTTAGAATTATTGGTGAGCTGGGGTTATAGTTAAATGGCAGAGTGTTTATTAAGCATGCGTAAGGCTTTGGGTTTGAACCTAGCTCTGCTCCCCTAAACAGAGTAATAGCATAGAGAAGGGGATAGTAGACTCAGACAGTCACCTTTTGCTGGACATAATGGCACATCCCTTTAATGCAGCACTTTGAGACAGAGGCAAGCAGTTCTCTGAGTTAGAAAGACCAGCCTGGCGTACATAGTGAGTTCTAGGATAGCCAGGGCTGAATAGAGAGACCTTGTCTCAAGCAAACAAACAATAACAAAAATCCTAAAACCAAATAATAAAAATCACCTTTTGTGCCTGTAACATGTTGTAACTTAACATTGCAGCTTTGTAGTTTATAGCCAAACAGCAAAATAAATGTGAATCAATTTATGGTATGACATTTCAATGAAAATACCAGGCAAGAAAGACTATATGTTTGTTTGTATATATTTTGTGTGCATATAGTCTGTGTAATTTTTGAAATTTACCAGCGTGTCATTTGAAAGTTTATGTATCGTTATTGATATCGGCAGTATTTTCTAAGATATAAAATTCAGGTTTTATGAAAACTTTCAGAGCTTTGAAAAAATATAGTCAGTGTAGTTTCCTGTTATTTTTTAAAGATCTCAGACAACCAAGACTCTGCAGACGTTGATCCTCAAGAGCATTCCTTTACCCGGACCATTGATGAAGAAGCTGAAATGGAAGAGCAGGCTGAAAGAGACAGGGAGGACGGTCACCCAGAGCCAGAAGATGAGGAGGAAGAACGGGAACATGAAGTAATGACAGCTGGCAGTAAGTACATTTTTCTTACTGGATAAGTGAATATCATGCAGTTCTTTTTTAATAGGAAAACAGAGAAAGAGTGTCTATGTAGTGCTTCTAAAAGCATTTGACACTGTATGACTTTTCATTAGCCAGCATTACAGGGGACTTTTGAAACCAGGTAGTGCCACTCTAATGCTTTTGTGTTCTTTTAAATTTGCAGCTTTTAAAATTGCAGATTTCATTTATTTTATTTTAGTAGGTATTGGAGATAAGAGCAATGGTAGAACAGTTATATGAGAATAACTTGGGTGGGTGGATAAAACTTTAATACTTTATATTCCAAACCTCCAGATAATTTTTAAAAAAGATAGTTACTTATATGTTTAAAGAAGATTATTAGAGCTTTTCAAATTTTTATCAAAATGTTGAGCAATTTTACCTTCATATGCATATTCAGTTCGTTGCCTGTAACTCCTGGTCAGCTGTACATTTGGTTTTGACATCTATATGTATTTTCAACTTACAAGGAGGTGGCACTGGGGATTAAATTTAGGCTCTTGCACATAAGGCAAGCACTGTACCATTGATCTATATCCACTAGTTTTATTATTATTTGTATTTTGTGTACTGCTAAGAATTATTTTGGGATGTCTCAAGGAAAACTAAAAAGGATTTAAATAGCAACAACAAAAAGAATACAGTGGAATAAAGGAATTCATAGATAGGGAGAGTAACTAGTGGAATTTTGCAAGCTAAACTGAGAGAGCTTCTGTAGTTAAATTTAAAAATCAATTCAAAAATTCCTGGAAAAGAAGTTAGAGAGGACAACATAGTAACAACATGGTAACATTACCTTACAATAAAAGAAAGCATAATAGTTGTTTGGGAATGCTAATGTATGAACTTGCTATGACCTGTGAGCTACCAATGATACAATGGGCACTCTGTCAGGGGTTCCAAACAGAGTAATTAATAATTCTCATAGCAATCTTCAAGATCTAATAATGTCACATTTTAAAGAAAGGTGAATTGAGGCATAAGGAGGCAGAATCACCACAATTTCTGTATCTATTCCTCCATTGATGGATATCCGGGTTTCCAGGTTCTGGTTATTACAAATAAAGCTGCTATGAACATGGTTGAGCAAATGTCCTTGTTGTGTACTTGAGCACATTTTGGATATATGCCTAGGAGTAGTATAGCTGGATCTTGAGGAAGCACTAATTCCTAATTTCTCTGACATGACCTGCCGCTGATGGGAGAGCAGCTTTACCAGGCCACAGAAGGAGACAATGCAGCCAGTCCTGATGAGACCTGATAGGCTAGGGTCAGATGGAATGGGAGGAGGACATCCTCTATCAGTGGACTTTGAGAGGGGCAGGGAGGAGATGAGTGGGTTTGGGAGGGAACAAGGGAGGAGGCTACAGCTGGGATACAAAGTGAATAAACTGTAATTAATATAAAAATTAAAAAAGGAGGCAGAATCATGTACATAAAGCCACAGTTAGTAAGCACTCGAATTAGAACCAGGTCTGTTGGAAATTCTAGTATCTGTTATGTGAACTTGTTATGTGAACAAGCTCTTGAGAGCTTGTTGCTTTGATTTTATGTAAGTAAGGAACATTTTACAGCATAACAAAAAAGTCATATAATTCTCTAAATGTAAATTTAGGGTTGTGAGGTTAAAGGGCAACATGGCTCAGTAGGTAAAAGCTGTTCCACCAAGCCTGGCCACATGAATTTGATCCATATGATAAAAGGAGAGACCAGCTCCTGCCAGTAGCTTTTGACCTCCACATATACCAGTTTGTACAGTTGTACAAACTTTTAGATAGTACTTCTCTATTAACAGATGAATCTGTTTTGCAAACTGTTTTGCCTAAATTACCCTAAATTTTTGCCTAAATTTGCCTAAATTAAGAATACTATTTTTGTTCCAAAATTGAGCAAAAAATTGTTTCGCTGTTGCAAAATATTCACTATTATAACAGCAGCCTCAGAACCTTGCTGACTCACTAGCCCATTTTATACTTGGGAGCAGCATAGGCTGTTTCAGATGGACCTTCATGATGATGGTGTCTAACTGTGGAGGCAATCTTGCCCATCATAAGCAGTTTCAGTGGTTGCTCCATTTTAATTTGTTTAAAACATAGCCAAGTGCAGTTGATAGAAATTACATAAACTTGCGAAGGTAGGCAGAGGGTTTTCATTATTCATAAACTTAGCTGTATCTGTTTTCCTTGTGACCTGACAACTTTACATACAAAGATAATGAACATTTGAGAAATAAGCACGCTTTCTGATTTTGAAACTTAACATAGACAGCAGCGGTTCTCAACCTGTGGATTGTGACCCCTTTGGGGGTATGACAAACGACCCTTTAAAACCACCCTGCATATAAGATGTTTATGTTACAATTTATGACAATAGCTAAATTATAGTTATGAAGTAGCAATGGAAATAATTCTATGGTTGGGGTTGCCATAGCACAAGGAACTGTATTAAAGGGTTGCAGCATTTGGAAGGTTGAGAACCATTTCCCAGAGCTTCAGAACCAATTGGAAGAGTTTCCACTGCTGGGCTCCATTCCTAGAGCTTCTGAATCAGAAAGTTTGGGTGGGCCTGATACTTGGCATTTGCACAGTTGCACAAATACTATAGCTGCTGCTGCTGCTGCTGCTACTGCTGGAACCTCACTTTGTAAAACTGACCTAACTCACTAGTAAGATTTGAAATTCTGGAGAAGGGGACCCACTTTGTTGTTCTTTAGTTCTTATGTGACCTTTTTGACTGAATCTAGGAATCACATTAATACAAGAGCTGATTTACAAATGCATATAGGTTATTTCCAGCTTCTGGCTATTATGAATAAAGCTGCTATGAATGTAGTTGAGCAAATGTCCTTGTTGCATGGTCAAGCATCTTCTGGATATATGCCTAGGAGTGATGTAGCTCTATTCCTAATTGAGAAGGTGCCAGATTGATTTCCAAAGTGGTTGTACAAATTTATATTACCACCAGCAGTGGAGGAGGGTTCCCCTTTCTCCACATCCTCTCCAGCATGTGTTGTCACTTGAGTTTTTGATCTTAGCCATTCTAATGGATGTAAGGTGAAATCTCAGGCTCGTTTTGATTTGCATTTCCTTGATGACTAATGATGTTGAGCATTTCTTTAAGTGTTTCTGTGCCATTCGATATTCCTCTTTTGAGAATTCTCTGTTTAGCTTTGTACTCCATTTTCTAATTGGATTACTTGATTTGTTGCTATTTAACTTCTTGAGTTATTTATATATTCTGTATATTAGCCCTCTATCAGATACAGGGTTAGCGAAGATCCTTTCCCAGTCTGTAGGCTGTCATTGTTCTGTTTACAGTGTTCTTTGCGTTACAAAAATTTTTCACTTTCATGAGGTCCCAATTATTGATTGTTGATCTTAGCGCCTGAGCTGTTGGTGTTCTTTTCAGGAAGTTTTTTTCTGTGCCAATGAGGTCAAGGCTCTTCTCTACTTTTCTTCTAACAGGTTTAATGTGTCTGGTTTTATTTTGAGGTCTTTGATCCACTTGGACTTTTTGTGCAGGGTGATAAATATGGATGTCTTTGCATTTTTCCATATGTAAATATCCAGTTAGACCAGCACCATTTGTTGAAGATGCTATCTTTTTTCCATTGTATGGTTTTGGCTTCTTTGTAAAAAATCAAGTATCCGTACATGTGTGGGTGTATTTCTGAGTCTTCAGTTTGATTACATTGATCCACCAGTCTGTTTCTATGCCCGTCCTGTGCAATTTTTATTCTGTTGCACTATAGTACAGCTTGAGATCAGGGATGGAGATACCTCCTGAAGAATTTCCTCAATGGAGGAATGGATACAGAAAGTGTGGTATATTTATATAATGGAATACTACTCAGCAATTAAAAACAAGGAAATCATGAAAATTTCAGGCAAATGGATGGAACTAGAAAAGATCATCCTGAGTGAGGTAACCCAGAGGCAGAAATACATGATATATACTCACTTATAAGTAGATATTAGCCATATAATATAGGATAAACATAGTAAAATCTATAGTCCTAAAGAAGCTAAATGACAAGGAGGACCCTAAGGAACATGTTTAATTCTGATTCAGAAGAGCAAATAGTATAGAAATTGGAAGCAGGAGAAGATAGATAACAGGGCAGGGACCTACCACAGAGAGCCTCTGAAAGACTCTTCCTATTAGGGTATCAAAGCAGGTGCTGAGACTCATAGCCAAACTTTGGGCAGAGTGCAGGGAATCTTTTGGAAGAAGGAGAAGATAGAAAGACCTGGAGGGGACAGAAGCTCTACAAAGAGACCAACAGAGCCAAAAAATCTGGGCTCAGGGGGACCTGCAGAGACCCATGCACCAACCAAGGACCATGCATGGAGAGGACCTAGACCCCGTGTTCAGGCGTAGTGCCTAGGCAGCTTAGTCTCCATGTGGGTTCCCTAGTAAAGGAAGCAGGGACTGTCTGACATGGACTCAGTGGCTGGCTCTTTGATCACTCCTCCTGGGGGACAGCCTTACCAGGCCACAAAGGAAAATAATGCAGCCAGTCCTGATGAGACCTGATAGGCAAGGGTGAGATTGTAGGGGAGCGTCATAGGGGCAGAAGAGGGAGGGAGGATGGGACTGGGAGGAGATGAGGGAGGGCCTATAGCCAGGATACAAAGTGAATAAATTGTAATAAATAATGAAAAAATACTTTAAAAATAAAAAAAGTGCATATAATTTCATTAGGTTTGTATGTACATAGGGATTCTCACAAGAAAGTGAATTTGAAAAGAAATGACTAAAACTTGATGCTTTTATACTTTGTTGATAAAAAACAATTAATATAGGAAATGAGAGGACAAGGGGCTTTCTAGAACAGGGGAGAATTCCAAGGACGTTATAAAGACATATGAGAAGCAGGGGGAGGTGTGGAAGCTAGGGCTACTTTAGAGAGTTTGCCTAGTCTCACTTGGCAGTCTTTGGTGATTGAGGTTATCTGCAAAGAATATTTCCTCCCAAAAGAGTCTACACAGCTTGCTTCATGGAGGAAAAGCCAGGCCAAATGGCCCTTTCCAAGTTCACCTAAGCAGTTAATATACCAATCTGACATGTATTAAAATGGCACAACCCTAACTCTTTCAAGGTAGAACCAGCCAAATCTAAATTCTATAAAGTATAGAAATATTTTCTATTGCAATGACACTTTGATATAACTTTGTTACTATGCTGTATTTCTTGCCTAAAAGTTGATTTTTCCCTGTTTCAGTAAGTTTGGTCTAAACTTTTTTACTATGTTCATTGTTATTTATTTGGGTGTTGTGTTTTTTTTTTTTTTTTTTTTTTTTTTTTTTTGCTCTTTTCCCCCCATGTGTTAAGACCTTGTTTTTGTGTTGCATGTTACAGAAATCTTTCAATGTTTCCTCTCAGCCCGAGAAGTAGCTCGTAGCCGAGACCGAGATAGAATGAGCAGTGGGGCAGGGTCTGGGCCCCGAGCCGAGGACCCACCTCCACAGTCTCAGCAAGAGCGAAGGGTCAGCACAGACCTTCCTGAGGGGCAGGATGTGTACACTGCGGCCTGCAACTCTGTAATCCACCGTTGTGCGCTCCTGATATTAGGAGTAAGTCCTGTGATTGATGAACTTCAGAAGCGAAGGGAAGAGGGGCAGGTGCAGCAGCCTTCCGTGAGTGCCTCTGAAGGCACGGGACTTATGACCAGGTGGGCATGACTGGAAACTGGGATGCTGTTTTCTTCTTTTTGCTGCTTCTTGCAAGGAGTTTCTCTTCTTAAATGTCAAAGACGGGAAGAAATTCAAGTTGACCAGGATGAATTTAAAATAAACAGTAGAGCTGGTTTAGCCTGGAATGTGAATTTCTGGATCCATGAGGAGGAAGTTTCCCATACATATAAACAACCACAGTTAACAAACATCTAAGAATTACTTGCATCTTTCTGTAATTTAGTTTATCAGTATAAAAGTATTCATTGTAACTCTAAAGGGTTTCATGCTTTACTTGAGCTAGGCTTTCTGTGGGCAGACATAATGACATTTCATTGTGTATTATCTTTGTTCTGCTAGTTCCAGTCAGTGTTCTGTTTGCTAACAGTCCCCAATCAAAAACCTTTTCTTTGTGTATGTGAGACAGGAGTGAAAGTCTCACTGCTGAGAGCCGGCTAGTTCACGCAAGTCCAAATTACAGACTGATCAAATCAAGAAGTGAATCTGATTTGTCTCAACCTGAATCAGATGAAGAGGGTTATGCACTGGTAAGTATATCTAAAGAAGGACTCTTGCTTTCAATCTGTAGATATATAAGACTTTGGTTAGAGTTGTTTATATTTGTTTAGGCATATACAAACTTGAAAGATGTGTAATAGAAATAATATAGCTATGTTACATAATTTACCACTTGACTGTTAATGATTTTGATCTTCAGCCCTGACTTCTTCCTAAAGTCTTGATTCGTAGATTTGACTCTTGCATAGTTCACTGGATTAGTTCGTCTGCACCAATTTTAGCCTGTACAATAGTGGATTTTTCTTTTCGTAACCTTCTTCTCTTATACTCTATTTTAGTAGTTGGTAACCCATTATTACTATATTTGATGCCCAGCTGTACCTTTGGATTGTTAGTGAATGAAATATAATGTTTTTTCAAAGAAACAAAGGTAACTAGTTCAGTGATAAATCTTTGTTTGAGCCTTCTTTTACAAGATATATTTTATAGTGAATTATCTACTCTGTCTTAGTGAACAAAAAAAAAAAAAAACAAACCTTATTTGGAATCATTTGAATTCAGATTGTCATTCTTACCAACATTTTGTGGTTTGAGGTGAGATTAATTTCTTCTTTGAGCAAAGGTACATGTAATAAAAACATTTCGTAACAGTGATATCTTTAGGAGACTGGTTGAATGATTTGGTTTATCTAGCATAAAATTGCCCAAGATCTAGCACTTTCTGTTGATGTGTGTAGAGACAGATAAGACAACATATGTTTACTAACAGATGGGTACACTGGTATGTGTTTATATGTGCAATTGATGAGGGCTTTCTACAGTATTTACCAAGTGATCCATTTATTAGTTTCTTTTGTTGTCTTATTTGACATACATTCTTTTTTTTGTGTGAAACACTGTCAAAGTACAGTTGAAATTGTTATACTGTGAAGCGTATGAACTTAAGTTAATTGTATGGCTTATGTATGATTGGTTGTGCATATGGACAAGTGAGAGTAGACAGGTTATACTCTCCACCACCTGATAGACACAAAGGAAACTGTTTCTTCTGAATTTACTTATCCACTAGGCTGTCTGCAGTGTCACCAATTTGGGATTTCTCTATGTTAACAAATTCAAGAAAAAAAAAAACCCTTAAAGTATTTTAGAATACTCTTAATATTTTTTAATATTTTTTTGTTAGTATATTTGTTAGATGATCTCTGAACTCTGAGTCAAGGCTAATACAAAGTTTGAAAAGAAAGGCGTATAAAGACAGAGGAAGAAGTAGTACCTTTGGGAACTAGGAGATTATTACTTTGGTATTTAAAATATTATGGTCATGCTCTACCTGGAAGGTGGAAGTAAAGATGAGAGGAGGTAGCAGCAGCAAGTGCAACCGCTTTTTCAATGTGGTAATTCAGACATTTTTGCTTGAGTTAGTACCTGTGAAGCCATGTATGTTCACTCCTATAGTTGTTTTCAGTGGGTGTGTTCTTGGTCTGACTTGATTGGTAAAAGAATAGGACATTACTGTAACTATTATGGGTTATTTTTAATGCTTTATTGAATATTAATAAAAAACTTTTAACAGCTAACCTTTTTCTTTTTAACTTGTAGAGTGGCCGACGAAATGTTGATTTGGATTTAGCATCATCTCATAGGAAGAGAGGTAACAGCTTAAATTAAGTTTTTCTGTTTGATATATTTAAATCTGATTGTCACTGGGATGTCATTGCCAAAAAGCCATTCAGATGTATTTTATTAGAAAGTTAAAAGAAAGATAATTTTCTCTATAATGCACATATATTTAAAATCTGGGAATGTATAAGAGTTAATAATTAGTTCCGTCTGTTTTTCATGGGTTTTGTTAAAAAGTCCTTTTTAAAAATATTACAGAATTTCAGGAACATTGCCTGTCCTTTTCTTAGTAGCTCTGTCTTAATGAGTGTCAGGTAACATGCAAATAGAGGAAAAGAGTAGTGGTTTTAGATAATATAAATCCAAGGATAACTGAAAACACTCATAAATATTAGTATTCTCTTATTAGCCAATACTTTCATTTAAAAGCCATGTGTATAGTGGTTTTATAAAAATATAAAATACTAAGAATTTCTACTAGTAGTTGTTTTCTGAAAGCTTGTGAAGAAAATTTCTTTCTGTGATACTCAATCTTCTGTTCTTCAATATGAAACCACCCTTTCTTGGTGTTTTAGGCTTCTTTATAGATGTAAGAAGAACCAAATAAAACCCCACAAAAAAAAAAAAAAAAGAATGTGGGAAGAAAACACCATAGGTCATACTATTTTTAAAATTTATATATGTATATATATTCAGAGGAAGAAACTTTGTTACTCCTGTAAACTAAAATGACTCTTTCTTTATTGAAAGGTCTTGAAATTACAACACATTGAAAATTCTGGGTTTCTTAAAAAACAAAACAAGACAGAACCCTCCACAAAACATGTTATTTGTGATAATGTGCAGTATACATTCTATTTTAAAATACTTTGGAAATTGAAGTTCACTTGATTAAAAAATCATGTTTTTGGAATATAACTTATTTTTCTAGCTTGTTTAAATGAGGTGAATATTGTGAAATGTTTCATGTTAAATCTGACATGGTGGCACATGCCTGTAATGCCAGCACTCAGGAGTGGTAGTAAGAGTGCTAAAGCACTAAGTGCTCAATGATGCAAGGGAGTGGCCAGTTCCAGAATTGCTGAGGAGGAGAGGGAGCTAACCTCTAGTTTGAGAGCCTTCTAATGGCCAATCATAGTCTATCATACACTTAGACTGTATTTTTAAGTGGTATTCCACTGGCTGTAGTTATTTTCTTATAAGTTTTTATAATGCTCTTGAAGTATACATTTAATATTTAATTCCTCCTAATCAGACTAGGGTGAAACAAAGCAATACCTTTTAAATAAAGGAAAGTAGCATGTTTATCTTTGAATTAAGGGCAGTCCATAGTTTAATTGTTAATCAAAATATTAAAATTATAACGTAGAATTGTTGCCCCTTGATAGTTTTTCAAAATTATCCTAAAACTATGTTAACTTACTATAACTTTAACTCTAAATAGATAACAAATTAAGCCATTAATCTTTTTAAAAATTTAATTAAATTAATTAATTTGAATAACATTGGAACTTCACCCGACCTATAAGCCATACCTCATTCTGGGTGTTGCAAGGGTTTGAAGCCAAGAAGAAATTTATAAACCCCACAAATTGTCAGTGTCTAGTCACATGAGAAGCAGAGCAGCAAGCTGGAAGATGTCATGTGATCATCTTGTGATTTATAAACCCCATCCCTGAAATTTGGTGGAGAGTTGGGGTGTCTATGATATTGCAGGTGAACCTGAAAACTTAGCCCTACAAGGCCAGCACTTGGCCCCTGAGCTACACCAAGTCCTCATTCTACTTTTCATTGTCAGATGGCCTCCAGGCTGCCTAGGCTGGCCCTGAACTCACTTTACATCATTTATAGACCTTGGACCTAGGATCCTCCAGTCTCAGCCTCCCGAGTTGCCGTGAGCCTGCAGCACCTTGGTGGTGCATTAATCTTAATTTCATGTATGGACAAACAATCTTCCTTAAAAATCTCAAGGAAGTACTATACTGCTCTATTGACTTGTTGGAATTTATCATTTTTGTTGTTTTTAAACCAAAAAGCACTTGGAGGCCATTATGGAAATTTTCTATATAACTACTCATTTGGGAAATTATAATAGGGAAGCAAAAGTGGGTATTTGAAATTTTATCATATCACTTAATTTGGTACTAATTTATTGTATTAATTTTTCTCTTCTAATGATTCTAGGGAACAAATTTACTCTTGATTTTATTCCTAGGGACAAGTGACTAGAAAGTAGGAGAGTTACTAGTTTAAGAATGTAATCTAAAATAGTTATTTTTAAGTCTCAAAATCCTAGATTTAGTACATAATAAAAATGTTACTTTATAGATTTTATGTTACTTACTGTAATAGATGCCTTTTTAAAAAACACTGAAAGTACATTTTAGGGGTCTGGAGGGACGTCTCAGTGGTGTAGAGCACACACTGTTCTTGCAGAAGACTGGAGTTGAGTTCCTGTCATCCGTATCAGCTTGCTCACCGCCTGTAACTCCAGCTCCAGGGGATCACATGCTCTCCTGCTTTCAGGATCACTGGTGTTAGGAGAGAAGCTACGGAGACGGAGTCTGTCTTAAAACAAATCAAAAATCCCTGGTATTCATGTGCACAGATTACTTACCCCCATAAACACATAATTTGAAATAAATCTTTAATTAAAAAATTTAAAAACATTTAATACGTGTTTCTAAAGTTTTACAAATCTTACATATTTAGTGATTACGATTGGACTACACACTGGAGGAAGTGTATATTTTGTTTTGCTTTTAAATGCTGTTATAGTAAATCTTTTATTGTATTTCTTATTCACTTGTCAACATGAACCAGATGCCATAGAGCTTTAATGTGCATGTCTTCTCTGAGACAGTTGAACTTTCCAAATATGAGAACAGTTTGGACCAAACTGTTTGTTGAGTTATTATTGTGGCTTATACTATGGTGAACAAATGTCTAGCCAGCATTTGTTCTACGTGCGTATTTATTCATTTCCAGTATTTGAGGAGGAAATACAAAACTTCTCTCTTGAATAGCTTTTCATGTATTGTTCTTAGTGGTCATGACTTACTGAAAATCATGTAAGAGGAAGAGGAGAGAAATAATATTTTCATTATACCTTTTTAAATTAAAATTAAACTGTATAAATGATAATTAGTGGTCAATATATGCTCTATTTAGTGCCTCTAAAAATAGCTCCTTGAAAGTATTTATCACCTGTGCTTCACTCTGTATTTGGCATTAGGGATGTTAAGATTCATGCTAATGAAACATGTTTGTTCTTTTTTCTTTTTAAAGCCCTTAATTCTGGCTAAAGTTTCACTGTGATCTAAGAAAGCGAATGTGGAAGGTGCAATGCAGTGGAGCATATAACCTTTAGCCAGACCGCCTTGTTTGTCTTTTCAGAGTCACCAATGTTAAATTGTAGGCCAGGAGTTTCTATAGTGACAGCTGGAGGGGAGGGTGTGTGTACAGGGCGGGGCTGACTCTAAGAGTTGCAGACTGTTGGCACCCTAGCAAGACCCAAGTGGGGAATGAAGAAAAAGCTAAATTCTAAATTTAAAGATAATTTAAATTTTTGTTAAGAAGAAACAGATGAAGCAAGTTGTTTCCTCAGGGACAAAGTGAAACTGATATTCAAAAGCTTATAAACTGCTCACTATCACCAGACATTATTTTAATCAAATATGAACTCATTTATTCATAAGTTTATCAAATTCTCAACAGAACTTAACAAAATATGTTGACATTTTGGTATTTTGAGAAATAGAAGATTTGCTGTAATTGTGCAGATGAAGCTGATTATTTACAGAAAGCTAATGCCTTTTGCTGATGCTTGCTTTTTCTAATGTAAACTGAAGCTGTTATCGTGAAAGTGGTAGAATCTCAACAATTGAAGAAGCAGTAGCAGAAGTCTTACTAGGTAACCCTTATTGGTTAAAGTACAGTTTGAGTCCCTTCTGTCAGGCCTTTCAGTATGTTGTTAGCATTTTATTGCTACAGTAATGCTGGAAACATTTATCAGTGTGTGTTTCACGGGGTAGCATATGGCGTATGTGGGTGAAATGCTATTTTATCTGTGCATTTCAAGTTACATAAAGATTGTAAATGTTATCTCCTGTGTCAAATGTCTCCTTTTGTCTTCTGATTCTCATGTGGTAGGGCATTTACTCCTTTTTGGCCAGTTGAGCCCCAGAAAAAAGAAGAGCTTCAAGCAAGTACATGATGGCATGTTTAAATTTTTTTCCCCTTTTAGCTTGCCTACATATTTTATGGTTTATAAAGTATGTATTGCAACTCTGCCATGTTCATTTTGAAAATTCCATTTAAGAACCAGTGTTGTAAGGACAAGTAAACAGTCTCAGTATCTTGCTGAACTGTTTCTTAAGTTGTTAAACCTCTGAGTTAGTAGTAAGCATTGGCCTTCATCTTAAATATGGTCTAGAAGCCTTTGATATGGTCTTCAGATACAGTATATTCTATTTTGAGATCAAACAATATGGAACGATCCAAAGTTAATATATATATATATATATATATATATATATATATATATATATATATATTTTTTTTTTACGTAAAATTCTCTCATTTCTATACATTTAAGTTTTGGGGCTCTGAAGTATTTTTTATGTCAGACTAAATATTTCACTGAAAATTATTTTATTTATCCCCATACTGTTTTGTTATGTTGTTTTGGGTTTTGAGACAGAGTCTCACTATATTGCTGGCCTAGAACACATGTACACCATGCTGGCCTTGAACTCACAGAGATCCTCCTGTCTCTTCTTCCTGAGTGCTGAAATTAAAGGTGTGTACCGTGCCCCTGCAGTGCTTTGGTATGATATCTTTCCTGCTCTTATATTTTATTCATAATGAGTTTATTTGAATCATGTACACAATAATTTTATCCTTTAAGGTTTTTCAAACAATTGGAATACAGCCATACTCATTTGTTTATGGACTGTCTGTTTTCTGATTGCAGTAGCAGAATTGAGCAATTGTGGCTGAGACCTTACGGACCACTGAACTGTTTAATATGTTACACATACACAAAAAGTTTTCTGAGCCCTGCTTTCAGAAGGGATTTAGTTTGGGCATGCCCAGTACTTCCATGGAATATTTTTCTGTATATAAAGGCAGTTCACTATTGGTAGATTAGTGATTGAGCCTTTGTGTAATTAACCAGGCAATTGAAATTTCCATGGATCTGTGAGTTTCGAGTCATTAGGTAACAGTAATTTATAAATCTACTTTACGTAGAATTAAGGAATCAGTCTTACTATTTTGATAGACTCATTTGTCTGAGTTTCTCGTTTCCTCAGATGAGGAAACTGAACGCGGAAGTCAGGCCTTCAGGTCTCATTTATTTCTGTGGTTCTGACACTGGACAGTGGAAAATAGGGACTTGTGCTGAAAAGTTACTTACATGTGTTAAAAGACAAAGACTATTATTCTGAAATTTTGCTATTAAGTAAAACAAGCCCAGTGCAAGGAACCAAAACCTGACATTTGATATCTTTGCTTAAATTTTTGCTTTATTTAAAAAGTATTTTTAACGTAATATAGTGTATAACTGCGGGTTTTACTTTTCCTATATTATATGAAAGCTATACGTACAATTTGGAAAATTTTTTCGAAATTGTTGTTTCTCTTCTCCATGAAACTGAACATGAAAGATTTCCCCTGTTATGGACATGGAGCCAGGGTTCTATGTACACCCTTTGCAAGCTCTCCATTGTGGAGCTGTGTCTGCAGCCCGGGAGCCCTGATTACAGAGAACTCTTGGGGCTCTGGAAGCAGCTCAGAAGCCACACAACCGCCTACACGTCTATGTGCTTATCATCCTAGCACTTCATGGCAAAAAGGAAGGAAGGGAAGACAGGACTACCTCGAAGCTTGTAGGCCAGCTAATCTGGCAGACACCGCGGCAAACAACAAGATGTCCTGTCTCATCTGGAGGCAAGGACAGACATCCACAGTTGTCCCTTTACCTCCACTTATGGGCCATGATATGTGCTAGCCTACACTCACTCTCCATGTTTATCACATACCAATTACTACCCCCCAGCACACACAGAAGCTATTGAAAACTTAACAGGTACTTAAACCATACATTCTTTTGGTAGCTGAATTATTTTGGTAGCATAGTCATAATATTAGTTCCCTATTATGAGTTTCCATGTATGATTTTAAAGCCCTAAGATTTAACTGGCACCAGTGTAATAGTAAAAGAGCAGAACTATATGCTAAATATTATATTAGAGTTTCTGTTTCTGCAGCCATTAGTGTGTAAGTAGTACTCTTTCCAAACTTTTTTGTCTGGTATAGTTTTAACAAGTACAGTGTGTGTGTGTGTGTGTGTGTATTTTGTTGGGTACCTTAAAATAAATTCCTAATACAGAAAGTTGGTATGCTTGCATGAAAGCAGCCAAACAAATGAATCATGGCTACATATAGTAATTTGAATTAATGTAGGCAATATTACATTGTAGGAAAAGTATATCTAAAATGATTACATAAATAATACTTCATGGCTACATATAGAATTTGAATTAATGTAGGCAATATTACATTATAGGAAAAGTATATCTAAAATGATTACATAAATAATACTTCTTTTAGAAAGTAAAAGATGGCTAAAATTGTAACTGTGTGGGTGAATCAGCAGAGTTCTTACTTTGTGAGTGTAAGGACTAGAGTTTGGATCCCTAGAACCTATCTGAAGGCCACCATACAGAGATAGGGGGAATCCTCAGAGCAAGCTGGGTAGCTGACTAGCCAAAACATTGAGTGGGTGGTTCATAGCAAGACCCTGCAACAACAAGTAAAATGGAGAATAACCCGGGAAGACACCCTAAGTTAAATCTATATTTATGTGCATAAACGTTCATGAGCATCCAGCAAACACACGTTCATATCCACACACACCCTCACAGCACATACCTGTGTAGAATAATAACTGCAGTTAAACAGTACCTGTCCATGTAAGACAAATTTTAATAGTAATAAAAGGAAGAGAATGATAAGCCTAAGATTCAGACTAGTAAAAATTTATGTAGAAGGAGATAGGAAAAGATGAGTTGGAAAAACAAATTGATAAAAATTTTAGTCAATTTTATATTTATATTAAAAATTATATAAATACATAAATACAAAAGCAGGCCATGTATAGAATAATGATGAGAAGGTTTATTATGACCCCAAATTATAGTTAAGCAAATTTAGCTTTCTAAGAATGTGAGTTGGACATAAATATATTTCATTTAAAACTAAACTTGGCATGTAATGTAGAAAGTTGTTCTTGTACACTAACATGTTAGAATTTGATGTTTATTTAAAGGTTTAACTTAAAAATACTCACCAGCCAGCTAATAGTATTTAGCTACACAGTACTGCTGGTAATACCATTACTGTTTTACGTAGAGACCATGTGCTGTTGTTGGTGAAACTTTGCTTCCTTTACATAGGAGCTTTACAACCTGAGGTAGATAAGCTCACGGCAGGTAGTGAGAGCGTTCCTTATGGTAGTGTAACCCAAAAGTGATGTCTGTGTCTTCTTTTTATAAGTTTACTTGCCTTTCTATACTCACTTCTGTTACCATTTTGTTGCAGATATGTAGACATTTTATGCAGTTGTGACTTACTTTTGCAGTGATAATGTTAAATTAGATGAAACCCTTTTTTGATTGAGTTTTACCAACAGAGTTCTACGTGCCTAATTTGTTGTTGCTCATGAGAAATGATGTGGTATAATACTGCAGAGCCTTTTTGGTTAAGCATTTAGGAAGAGCTTCTGCTTTTATTTTCTGTGGTCTTGTATTTTTAAAGTGCTTACGTAAATACTGATACATCAACAAGGCTTTCTCTTTATTTCTTACATTGCTCTAGTTTTTGTTTGTTTGCTTTTGTGTGTTTATTTTGTTTTGTTTTTATTCAAAGCATTTTGCCTAGATTCACCTAATGCATGCGTATGTTCAGACATGAGTACCCATTTCTCACTAGTTGGTATGAAGCAGCACTTAGCCCTCATCTCGTTTGAGGCTATGTTCTCTTCTCTGTTGATTGCTGTTGATGACGTTTCCCCCATTTTCATGTAGGCCCTATGCATAGTCAATTGGAATCTCTGAGTGACTCTTGGACTCGCCTGAAACATACCAGAGATTGGTTCTACAACTCCTCTTACTCCTTTGAGTCTGATTTTGACCTTACCAA
The DNA here is from genome assembly GCF_030254825.1 of Meriones unguiculatus. NCBI lineage: Eukaryota > Metazoa > Chordata > Mammalia > Rodentia > Muridae > Meriones > Meriones unguiculatus. The sequence continues at coordinate 22,008,192 of NC_083354.1, read as the reverse complement.
GTCTTTGGGAGTTCACACATTGATTGAAAATGTTGTAAGTTTTGTGAGTGGAGATGTGGGGAATGCTCCAGGTTTTAAAGAGCCAGAAGAAAGTATGTCTACAAGTCCGCAGGCCTCCATCATTGCAATGGAACAGCAACAACTAAGGGCAGAAGTAAGTTGTTGATATTTACTTCTCATTAGAGACTCTGCAGACCAAAAGTGAGCCACTGAAACATCTTTGCCCTTTGTTTCCTTTCATACTGCCCCCTCTCCTGCATGTGTGCGTGTGTGTGCGTGCGTGTGTGTGTGTGTGTGTTTGTGTGTTGAGGGGAGAGGATGTGATGCATGTGGATGTTGTAGTCTAGAGGTTAAGTTGAGTGTCCTCTATGGTACTTGTGCCACAGGGCTCTGAAGACAACTGTAGGAGGCAGTTCCTTCCTTCTACCATGTGGCTTCTAGAAATTGAGCTTCTGGCCTTCAGTTTTGGCAGCAAGCACCTCTATCTACTGAGCCATCTTGCTGGCCCAACTTTGTGTTTCTTGTTTGTTTGTTTTTGTTTTTGTTTTCAAAGACAAGTTTTCTTCTGAATCTAGAGTTCTCTGTCTGGCTAGACTGTGCCTCACCTCCAACCGCAGCACTGGGGTTGCAGACATATGCCACCAGGTCTAGGTTTTGTAAAGTACTTGGGATCCAAACTCAGGTCTTTGTGCTTGTGTAGTAAGCACTTTACCTGCTGGGCTGTCTCCTTAGCCTGCTAGTTGAGCTTTTGACTTCTTTCTGCCTTTCTATGTCTCTCTCTGTGTGTCTCTCTGTTTCTCTGTCTCTGTCTTTCGCTCTCAGCTGCCTCTCACATCCTCCATTCTGAACTTTTTATCCCTGCACTAGGGAGGGTGGCACTGGGATTGCTGTGAGTTGGAGGATAGTCTAGGCTATGTAATCACTACCAGGCCAGTTAGGGCTGCATAGGAGAAACCTTATCATAAAAGCAAGGGCAAAAGAAAGGAAAAGAAAAGAAGGCAAAACAAAGAACTAGTGATTAAATACCCACAATAATGGTTGCTGCAGTAAAAACCCACAGATGAATAGAGACATTTAGGAGAAAACTAGGGCACCCAGGATGTTGGCATAGTCATGTAAGCCCCAAATATTAATGACTGTTTTAATGTGCCCACAGTACCTTCGATAGTCCTCCCTCCAATGGAAATTAAATTCTTGCTGGGTATGGTGTCACAGGCCTTTAACCCCAGCACTTGGGAGGCAGAACCTGGTAGATCTCTTTGAGTTTGAGGCCAGCCTGGTCTACAAAGTGAGTTCCAGGACAGCCAGGACTGTTATACAGAAAAAGGCTGTCAGGAAAGAAAGAAAGAAAGAAGTTAAATTCTTCCCCCTTGTTAATGGAATATTCTTAGGGACTTCTAATATAGGGTATGGGAAGGAGAAAAAAAAAAAATAGTAACATTAGAAATCTGGCACATAAAACTTTAAGCAATCATGAATAAGATTACTAGTAACAAGTCATGTGGATATCATGTGTCTTTGATATAATATGACAATACTGAACTCTGTAGCTGTCTTCTCCAAATCCCTAGCTCTAGTCTAGTTATGAGAAGTAGGGTGGGAATGTTAAATCCAAATTCAGGAACATCCTATAAGATATACCAAGAGAACTTCTAACATGCCATGGTTATAAAAATGAAGAGTATATACTACTACAGATTAATGCAGTCTTACATCAGGGCTTCTTGAGCAATTTCCAGTCATTATCCTTTTTACCTGAGAAACTTTTACTTAATCCTGAGTATATAGGTATATAAAATACATATGCAAATCAAACATTTACTGAGAAATGTTAAAGAAATTTCTTTTAAGACAATTTTTATTATCATTTATCAAAGAGGAAAGAAAATTTGTACAGTAATAAGATGAATTTGTGTGATTATGTGAGCCTAGGCATGCATATGTGGAATCCAGAGCAAGAAGTCAGGTATTGTTCTCTGTTGCTCTTTGCTTTATTGCTCACCTCTGCTTTGGCTAGTCTAGCTAGCCAGTGACCTCTTAGGATTCACCTGTTCCTGACCTCCAATGTTAGGGTTACAGACCCACACAGGTGGGCCTGCTTTTTACATGGTTGCTGGGGTATTAAACTCAGTTCATCATGCTTGCAGATCAAACACTCTTGCCCACCAGACCATTTTCCTAGTCCTGAGACTGACTTTTTAATCCAAGTTTTGCTTATCTTTACTGTAGTAATCATTACTGTGGGGATCTAATCTAAAATTGAATTTAGTCTTTTGTTCTTTTTCCGTCCTTATTTTCCTCTTGAGACAGAGTCTCCCCATATAACTCTGACTAGCCTGATCTAATTGGGAGCTAGAGAGATGGCTTAGTGATTAAGAGTACATGCTGTGGAAGACCTATGTTCTGTTGCCAGTCCCCACCTCAGATGGCTTTAAACCACCTGTACTACAGTTCAAGGAAATCTGATGCCCTCTTATGGACTCTGTGGGTACCTGTATGCACAAGGTGCGCATACATACACTCAGACATACACAGAAAGTAAATAATTCTGAAAACTCAGTGAAGTAAACAAGCAGTTACTCTTGACTGGGTACTGGATGTTGCTGGATGGAGAGCATCCTCAGCATTTTCAGAGTTGATCATTAGTACTTTGATTTTATGATCATGAGATCACTGCTTCACATAAAAACTGTCTTTACAACTTTCTGTAAATCTAAAACATTTTAAAGTAGAAATTAATTTTTTTTATTTTTCAAATTCATTTTTTAATTTTTCATTGTTTTCAGGCTGAGCCACTTTAGCAATGGGTAGTTCAATAGTGGGTAGAGAAGGTAAAATCAGGAACTTAAGCAAGGCTTGGACAAACCATAGAGAAGTGCTTCTGATCCTGGCACTGAAAAGTGAAAACATAAGCCCACATAATCTTACTGCTTGTACTTATAAAGCTCTGTAGCTTTAACTTTTCACAGATACCTGTGTGCTTCATAATAGCTCATTGAGTAGGGCAGATACTGAACTATCAGTCTCCTTTTGCATCTGAAGCAGCCGAGACTCATGAAGTTCATTAACTTTCCTAAAAATACTCTCCATGCAGACGAGTCTGGCCTTGACAGCTAGTCTCCAAGTTCTACATTTATGACTGTAGGAACTTGGGATATATGATTTATTAGTGGGACATTTTAAATCCTGAGTTTAATCTTCGGTACTAACAGACCCAAATCTACTCTTCCCTTTTACATGTATTGTTTTATATTAAAATATCCTTAGAGAGGCTTTAGATTCATCTTGATTTAATAAACAGTAATAAAAAAAGTGTATCTTAACAGATTTCTAGAAAATGTTAGATTTTCTTTGTCTTAGGTAACATATTACATGTGACATACAGAAATCTTGGAGTTTAGTATCCAACTCTCAAATGTTTTTTCTTTAAGCTTCGTCTGGAGGCCCTTCACCAGATCCTCACTCTATTGTCTGGCATGGAGGAAAAGGGTAGCATCTTGCTGACAGGAAGCAGGTCAAGTTCAGGCTTGCAGTCATCCACCCTGCTCACATCTGTGAGACTGCAGTTTCTAGCAGGGTGTTTTGGTTTAGGCACTGTTGGACACACAGGAGCCAAAGGAGAGAGTGGCCGATTGCATTACTATCAAGTAAGTGACCTGAATGACTTGCTCTGTATTCAGTTCTTTATCTTTTTGCAGTGTCTGATGGATGATGTGAAACTTGGTGATGTGTGTGACTAAGGTTAAAATCCTAAAAGTTTATGTTACTTTTTAAGGTATCATTGTCTGAGTTTGTAAGTCATACAGTTGGAATTACATGAGTGATTGTACTATTGTGCTTTTGGATTCTGTCTTGCTCAGCTTTATTAATCCATAACCACATAGGGTGGAGCTAGATGGGGGTTAGAATTTGGGAAGATGGCTTTTAATGCTTAAGATTTTAGACTTCATTATTTTACCTGGTTCCTCTGTTTTCTTTTTTAATTTTGTAAACAACTTTCTTTCTTTCTTTCTTTCTTTCTTTCTTTCTTTCTTTCTTTCTTTCTTTCTTTCTTTCTTCTTTCCTTCTTCTCCTTCCTTCCTTCCTTCCTTCTCTCTTTCTTTCTCTCTTTTCTTTCTTTCTCTCTTTTGTTTTTTTTTTTTTTTTTTTTGTTTTGTTTTTTTTTGTTTTGCTTTGGTTTTCTTGAAACAGGATCCTTTTATGCAGCCCTGGCTGTCCTGGAACTCACTGTGTACCAGGCTGGCCTCAAACTCACAAAGAAGCCTCAAGCCTCTGCTTTGTAGGTGCTAGGATGAAAGGCAGGTGCCACCTTACCTGGCACTTGTGAACTGTTATTTTTATGTCTTTATTTAGATAGGCAAAGTTGCTTTAAAGGAAGGTGTAATACACGGAAGCAAAAACTGACAGTCATTTTAAGCTAATTTTGTTATAAACCTTTCATATGGTATAATTTAGTGAATAATTAATACCATACAGCCCTAGCATATGCTAAGGCTAAAATGTTATTACTACTTCTTTTTCTTTTTTTGAAAAAAGGTGTTATCATTTTAAAAGTAACTTTGTGTAATTTAGGATGGGATCAGAGCAGCTAAAAGAAATATTCAGATTGAAATCCAGCTGGCTGTCCATAAAATTTATCAACAGTTGTCTGCTACTCTAGAGAGAGCCCTTCAAGCAAATAAGCATCACATTGGTGAGTAGCTCCCTGAGAATAAAGAAGGATGTACATTTTTGGCCTGAGGTTATGGTAGAGAATTGTCTATGTTGTGTTTAACATTAGTAGACCAACTGACAGATAAAGAGCATAATACTTAAAAATTGAATACTACTTTATACTATCATTTATAGTTGGAGTTTATTTTAGTAAATATTGAATTCCAGAGAGAGTCTCAACAGTCTTTTTTTTTTTTCTTTTTCTAGAAGCCCAACAACGTCTTCTTTTGGTTACAGTTTTTGCTCTCAGTGTTCATTATCAGCCAGTAGATGTTTCTTTGGCAATTTCCACTGGTCTGCTGAATGTATTGTCACAGTTATGTGGTACAGACACCATGTTAGGACAGCCCCTGCAGTTGCTGCCAAAGACCGGTGTTTCCCAGCTTAGCACAGCTTTGAAAGTGGCCAGTACAAGGTTGCTCCAGATTCTAGCCATCACTACTGGGTAAATATTACAAAAGTCTTGACAGAACTATATGGGGCCTGTTTTGTCTGTAGTATTTGTGCCTGTTTGTAAATTTTCCCTTTTATTTCACATAGAACCTATGCTGATAAACTGAGCCCCAAAGTAGTTCAGTCCTTGTTGGATCTACTCTGTAGTCAATTGAAAAATTTGTTGTCACAAACTGGTGTACTATTTATGGCCTCTATTGGAGAAGAAGAAGAGGGTGAAGAAGAAGAAAAAAAAGTTGACTCCAGTGGAGAAACTGAGAAGAAAGATTTCAGAGGTAAGTGTAAGCTTTTTGTCCTTTCTCCTTATGTACAGGTAGTTGCTGAGTCTCTATGGTGTGCATATGATAGGAACATTGGCTCCTTTCTGTTGCGATATGAAAGGATTTTTACTTGTTTGCAACCCCCTTTTTCTGCACCTATGTATGGTTTAGATGAGCTTCTGCCTGAGCCACCTATGCTCTGGCCCCGCTGATGCTGCTCAATGCCACTGCTTCTTCTCCAGGTCCAGCCTCTCTTGGCTGCCTCTGCTCTTAAGTACCTAAATATCGGGTGACTAGTTTCTCCAGGCTATCCAGGGAGAGGATAAGATGTTTTTTTGAGTTACTTAATTCTAACAGACCTCCTCTAACCAAAGTGCTGACCTGAGTGATTCTCTGAGAGTAAGGGCTTTGATAATCAGGGTCATAATCAGAAGAACTGAACTAACAGAATTCTTTTTTATAGTTGGCCAGTAGAATTTTTGGTTGCTGGTGCATCCTTCGTTTTGTAGTGAGCATGGTTTTTTAGTTTCTTTTTCAGTTCTGGTAAAGTATCTTGACAAAAGCAACTTAGGGGAGACAGGTTTTATTCGCCTCACAGTTCCAGGTTAAGTCCATGAAATCAGAGAAGGCACAGCAGCAGGGACTTCAGGGATAGAGAGCAGGGGCCTTCACGTTTGTTAGGGTATCTTATCACATCCATAAGAAATGATCAACAATCAATAAATGGGACCTCATGAAACTGAAAACCTTCATAAAGCAAAGGACACTCATCAGAAGAAAACAATAGCCTGACAGAGGGCTAATATCCAGACTATATAAAGAACTCAAGAAACAGCAACAAATCAAGTAATCCAATTTAAAAAAATGGGGTACAGAGCTAAACAGAGAATTCTCTGAAGAGGAATATAGAATGGCAGAGAAACACTTAAAGAAATGTTCAATGTCCTTAATCATCAGGGAAATGAAAATCAAAATGACCCTGAGGTTTCACCTTACACCCATCAGAATGGCTAAGATCAAAAACTCAAGTGACAATACATGCTGGAGGGTATGTGGAGAAAGGGGAGCCCTCCTCCATTGCTGGTGGGAATATAACCTTGTACAACTATTTTGGAAATCAGTCTGGCACTTTCTCAGACAATTAGAAATAGTGCTACCTCAAGATCCAGCTATACCACTCCTAGGAATATATCCAAAATATGCTCAAGTACACAAGGACATTTGCTCAAACATGTTTGTAGCAGCTTTATTTGTAATAGCCAGAACCTGGAAACAACCAGATGTCCTTCAGTTGAGGAATGGATACAGAAATTGTGGTACATTTACACAATGGAATACTACTCAGCAATGAAAAACAAGGAAATCATGAAGTTTGCAGGCAAATGGTGGGATCTAGAAAAGATCATTCTGAGTGAGGTATCCTAGAAGCAGAAAGACACACACGGTATATACTCACTTATAAGTGGATATTAGACATATAATCTAATACACCTAAATCTGTACACTTAAAGAAGCTAAGCAAGAAGGAGGATGCTGGGTAAGATGGATCAGTCCTTACTCAGAAAGACAAACGGGATGGACATTGGAAGAAGGAGAAAACAGGAAACTGGACAGGAGCCTACCACAGAGGGCCTCTGAAAAACTCTACCCAGCAGGATACCAAAGCAGATGCTGACACTCATAACCAAACTTTGGCAGAGTGCAGGGAATCTTAGGAAAGAAGGGGGAGATAGAAAGACCTGGAGAGGACAGGAGCTCCACAAAAGAGCAATAAAACCAAAAAATCTGGGCACAGATTTTTCTGAGATTGATACTTCAACTAAGGACCATTCATGGATGTAACCTAGAACCCCTGCACAGATGTAGCCCATGGCAGCGAAGTATCCAAGTGGGTTCCCTAGTAATTGGAACAGGAACTGTCTCTGACATGAACTCAGGGGCTGGCTCTTTGATCACCTCCCTCTGAGGTGGGGAACAGCCTTGCCAGGCCACAGGGGAGGACAATGCAGCCAGTCCTGATGAGACCTGATAAGCTAGGGTCAGATGGAAGGGGAGGAGGATGTCCCCTATCCATGGACTTGGAGAGGTGCATGGGAGGAGATGAGGGAGGGTGGGTTTGGGAGGGAATGAGGAAGGGGGCTACAGCTGGAATACAAAGTGAATAAACTGTAATTAATATAAAAAAATAAAAATTTAATTAAAAAAAGAAATGAAATGAAGGTAGTTGTTTCCAGTAGAATTTGTGCCTGAAGCAGTAGAACTATCTCCTGTGTCTTTAATGTAATTACATGAATAAAGCTTTAAAATTGGTCATTATTTCAAAAAGAGTGTGAGTTACCATGTCTTATTCTCACAATAACTTTCGGAGCCCTTTAAAAGTCCCTTCTGGATTAGATAGATAGATAGCAGAGAGCAAGCTACTTCTTTCTTTCTTTCTTTCTTTCTTTCTTTCTTTCTTTCTTTCTTTCTTTCTTTCTTTGCTCTAGTTCTATCAACCATAAAATAAAGGTAATTACAGAGCAAACTTGTAAAGATTGTTTTGAGGACTGAATAGCTTGATCCATGTAAGCACATCTGTCACATAATGAAAGTTTCATGATTGTTAATAATTTCATAGATAATATTTGCAATTAAATGGTATTTAGACCATATTAATATTGTTGACTTTTATGGGGGAATAGAATATACTAAACAGATGCAAAGTAATAAAGTATTGTTTCTGTTGTCATTGACATAGGGTCATGGTAGAGGTAAACTTGCAAGCAGATACAGTATAAGAAACTCATACCTGATAGACTAGGGTCAGATAGAAGGGGAAGAGGTCCTCCCCTATCAGGGGACTAGGGAAAGGACATAGGGGGAAAAGAGGGAGGGGGGTTGGACTGGGAGGAGATGAGGAAGGGGCTGCTGTGGGAATACAAAGTGAATAAATTTAAAAAAAATAAACAAATAAATAAAATTTAAAAAGAGAAAGAGAGAAAAAAAGAACTGTCTGAATCTTTTATGCAGAACGTAGGTAATATGGTTCTGATTAAGGACTAGCCTTTTTGTTTCCAAGCCCAAGCTAGTGGGATTTTCCCCACTAGGTGTGTATAGAGTTATCTTTATATAGAGAGCTTAGGCAAACTCACAAAATGACCAGTAAAAATAAAGTGTCCCTGCCTCTTTCTGCTTTTCTCAGATCCACTGGGGGATAAAAGCTGTTGAGGTACTGAGTTCTTACCTGTCTGTACTGAGTACTGCATATACAGACAACAGGAAAGAATTGTAGAGTTCGTTTTCAGCCGATAAAGCTCCAAGATAATTGGATCCTTTGCTGGATGTGCTGGCACATGCCTAGAACTCCCACCATAGAGGTAGGGTCAGAGAAGGACATGAATTCAGGGCCATCTTGAGCTATATAGCAATGCTCCATCTAAGAAAACAGATATTGGGATCCTTTAATATCCAGTAAAGAAAGACAGTTTCTTCATGACTGGGTATTGGCTTAGACCCAGTTGTTCTAGAAAGAGGAGGCCCAGTTTTGAAACTCACCTAGGAGGAGTCTAACGCTATAATTATTAATGGCCAACCATTCAGAATCAGGCTGCTTAGGTATGAAGAACCTCCAATCCTTTTAAAATACAGAATTAAAAGGAAAGTATGACCTTTATTTTAAACATAGAATTTTATCACTTAAGTTGTATCAAACAGCTTATATTTGAGGTCTCTGGGCCCAAACTGGCCTTGAAGTTATGATCCTCCTGCCTCACCCTATTTCTCCACCACCACATTTGGTTCTAATTTATTCTAGAAGTACTTGCTGGAGGCAGGAGATAGAGTAAACACATTTTACCCCTTGTAGTAAACATTGTACAAGGGGTAGAAGAAGGCTTCCTAGAAGAGGAGCTGACTCTTGAAGAGGTGTGTAGGAGCATGTTTAGAGTGAGAGACAGGAGAGACAGAGCTTGGTACTGCTGCGTTTTTCCAGTTAATATTGTAAAAATTATTTTGTATAAAATAAAGAGACAAGGTACTGTTTGGAGGAAATGTAAAGAAGTAGTTCTTAGTTTCCTCTCCAGCTGTTCCCAGCAGTTTAGTTCTGTCATCGTCTTGTTCATCCGTCTCAGCTGATAGAAGTCTTCTATGCTGGATGCACCTTCCTGTGAAGGTTGATTTATGTCTGTTGTCAGTGTAGCATGTCCCTTTGCAAATGGATCTCTTTCTCAAGTCTTCTCTTCCGGGATGGTGCTGCCCACTCTAGGGTGGGTCTCTCCCCTCGGTTCAACTTCTGAAAACACCCTTACAAGGACCCCTAAAGGCGCATCTCCTAGGTCATTCCAAAAGCAGTCGAGGTTTTGGATTAACCATGAGGATTAAGCATCAATACACATTCTAGGATGCTTACTTTTCTCATCCATACATATAAAAGATGTTTCATTAGGGTTCGTTTACATTTTCACCTTTTCCCACTCTCAGTTTTGAAATGTTGGTAGCATATTGAAAACCTAGACTGTGCATTAGATTTGTGCTTAATGCAGTTGAAGTGTAAGCTGGCAAACTTGACCCTGCTGCCTTCCCGCTAACATCTAGACTTCTCCCTTCACCGCGCAGCTACTCTTAGGAAACAACATGCGGCTGAACTCCACCTCGGGGATTTTTTAGTTTTTCTTCGCAGAGTTGTGTCTTCAAAAGCAATTCAATCAAAAATGGCTTCCCCCAAGTGGACAGAGGTGCTTCTCAACATAGCGTCTCAGAAGTGCTCCTCAGGTATGTCTGCTGCCTTTGCTTAGAGGGGTTTCATGTGCTGCATGCACTTTATTAAGGTAGTGCTAAAGTTTTCATAACTGTGGGTACCTGATTTCGATTTCAAGACTTTCCTGCTTTGACTTCCGATTATTTAATTGATAGAAAGTGCCAATTTCAGGGTTAACAATTGGTAAAGAATTAAAAATGCCAAGTGGTGCTAGAGAAATTATGATTTAATCTAGAGACTTTGGTCCTATTTGTTCAGATTATAACATGCACTGAAAATAAGTAGAGTTGTATGTACTTCATAATTTACTATGAGTCTAACCTCACATTTTAGATTGTCAGGTCAGATCTGAATTTGTCCTCTCTATCATGAGGTAATTTCAGCTACCTTGATTGTGATGTCTATTTGTGTAGTATCTATGACAGTTCTAAAATAAACTTAATTCCTACTTCCAGTCTAAAAGTCTGGTAGTTTTATACAGGTTACTGATAGTCTTTTGCTATTCACAGTTTTGATAAAAAATATATATAACAAAAATTTAAATTTGATCATTTAGGTATGCAGTTCAGTGCATTAAGCATAGTCACAGTGTTGCATCATTTTCATCCATTTACAGAATTTTTTTCATTATCTCTTCCTAATGTGTTTGAATCATAATATAGTATCTCATGTTAGAGGTTATTATATATGTTTACATTCTCAATATAATTCAGCAATGTTTATTATCTAGTGTAATTTACAGCTTCCTTTAATGACATGAAGTTTGTATTACATTTTTAAAGCATAAGGTAAAAGATACTCATTCATGTTCACCTGATCTTACTGGTATGTCTATAAGAAGAACAAATACTTACATACCAAAATTTTGTCTCTACCTTTTCTAATTTTAGAAATGCACAAATTGCTTAATGTACAGTGAAGGGTACTATGATCAACATACAATATATGCATGTATGAATGCTTAAAAAAAACCAAAAGCCTACCAAGCTCTGAAATGGAACCTGGACTAGAGCAAGGGAATGAGACCTGTACTTGGGTTTTATACTCACAGACGTTTTAAAAATTGTGCTTCTACTGAAGGAGTCTTGGTCAAATTATTAAACTCTTCAGGCCTCTGTTTTCTCATTAAACTGAGTTATAATTCAGACTCTGAGTTTAGAATTAATGTATGTGAAATACATATTCTACATCTGATTCATATGGTTGCAGTGCTTGTCCAATAAAGACATAAATTGAAACATGTACATGAAGTATGTTTCTAGAACAACAGACATAGATGGGCCAGAACTCATGTGACAGTAGGTTAAAATGCAGGTCTGCTTCTTTTGTAAACTGCTTTGTAGCCTTAGGAAATTTTTTTAGGTCAGTTTTAACTCTGGATCCCAGTCATATCTTATTGATAACAAGACTTATCTGCTGCCTGTCCCCAGGTATTCCTCTAGTTGGTAACTTAAGAACGAGGCTCCTTGCTCTTCATGTCCTTGAGGCTGTGCTGCCAGCTTGTGAATCTGGTGTAGAAGATGACCAAATGGCCCAGGTTTGTATTTTCAAAATTGCTGGAAAATACTTTTACATTACCCCAAACTGAGAGTTACTAAATTCTCTAGTCATAAATTTGTCTTGTCTTCAGTTACATAGTCTCTGCATCTGAAATTGCTTTCTTTATCCTTCATCCTTAATGAAGGGAAAGAAAATAAGTTGTGTGGTGTAAGAAGTAGGGAGTAGAAAATACATGCCAAGTCAAAAGGAAAGGGCAATCCAGCATGTCTAGTAGATTGAATTTTAGGATTAGAGAGAAATGTGTGAGACAGCAAAACTGAAACAGATGTTTTTATCTAGAAAGGAGATGTAAAAGCAATTTTGTAATGAGTTGATGATCTTTTAAAAATAAAAGGATTGCATATAGAACTACAGAAGTAACTGTTGGATATTAGTATAATCAGTCTTCATGTCCCATTAGTTAGTATAGTATATGATGCCTCATAAAAAATATGTAACCTTTCTTTTTATAAATTTTATCATCCTTTCCCTTCAATAAACCAGGTTGTTGAACGATTATTTTCTCTTCTGTCGGACTGTATGTGGGAGACTCCCATTGCTCAGGCCAAGCATGCTATTCAAATAAAGGAAAAAGAACAAGAAATAAAATTGCAGGTAATCGATTCTACCCCAAATGGTAGTTTTAGGTCTCAGAAGTAAATACCCTAGTGCCAGCTCTTGTCAGGTCCTGCCATGAGGGGTCTTGCTGTAGAGTTTGCTCCACATCCTCTTTGTGCATTTTATCATCTCTACTGGCTTCTTCTCATCTCAGTCTCAGTTGTGCTTCTCCTTCACCCTCCCCTCTCAAAGCGTATTTTTTCTATGAAGCCTTCTTGTTCTTCCCTCTTGTCCTCACTACTAAGCATCTCAAAGGATCAGCACATGTCAGCTACTTCTTAGCATGTGTTCAATCTAATTGCTTATAATCCCGCAAGATGCCAAAATTCCATAAAGTATTAACATTACATTTATAGTTGTTCTTCAGTATCTATAGGGAGTTAGTTCTAGGACCATCTGTGCTTGCCCAGATCAGTTGATGTTCAAGTCTGACCCATATATAAAACAGTATATAGTATTGATTTATAACTCATGCAGTTCTCCCATATACTTTGAATCATTTCTAGTTTCTCTGATACATAATACAGTGCAAACTCTTGTAAAGAGTTGTGATACCATATTTCCTAATTGATAAGAGTCTAAGCGTGCTCGTTTGTAAACTGCTTTGAAGCCTTAGGAAATTTTTTCAAGTTAATTTATGTATAAAACATATGCATTTCCAGTCTATGGTTTGTTGACTCTATGCTGTACAAGCTTAGATGTAGAGGACCCACTGTTTGCATTTTTGTCCACATCCTACTTGGTTCTTCTATGTACCCATCCTTGTAGCCATGAGGCTCCCCTAACTTACCTTCTAAATTCTACTTCATATACATACATTCTTACCTTTTCCCCAATTTCACAGTTTTTCTGATTTTCCTTCTACCTTAGAAAATGGCCTCTTATTCTCCTAGGTTTTTCTTTCTCTATTTAAGTGTTGGGTTATTGTGTGACCCAGTCATAATTCCCCCTACGCCCTGCAACTATTGCACCTCTTCCCTTTTCCATATTCAGAGAAACCTCATTTGGCTGTCTAAGCCATTGGTGCCTAAATTTTAAATGCTATCTTTTTTTAAATTTTATTTTATGTTCATTAATGTGACAGTGTCAGATCCCTTGGAAATGGTGTTATAGAAAGTTGTAAGCTGCCATGTGGGTGCTGGGAATTGAACCCAGGTCCTTTGGAAGAGCAGACAGTGCTCTTAATCACTGAGCCATCTCTCCAGCCCCCAGTGCTGTCTTTTTTAACTCACCGCTTGAATGATAACTAGTAAACATCTCATACTTAGTATGTTAAAAATAACATCCTTAGCTCCATTGCATTCTGTTACTTTCCCAGGTTCTAGTTATTATGCAAGTGAAAAACCTCGGAGTCACCCTCGATTCCTGTCTGTGTAACTGACTTGATTATTCTCTGCGTACCTAAATGAACAATAAGCTTTTTTTATAGGCCCTGCATTTCTACTGCCTTTCTCAGTAACTAAAAACTGGTAGATATTTAACTGTGAAATAAAACCAAGGAATGTATTAGAGGTCTGTTTATTCCCAAATACTGACCCAGCCTCCTTTCTGGTAGAAGCAAGGAGAGTTGGAGGAAGAAGATGAAAATCTTCCCATTCAAGAAGTCTCTTTTGATCCAGAGAAAGCTCAGTGTTGCATTGTAGAAAATGGACAGATTTTAACTCATGGCAGCGGAGGAAAAGGATATGGATTAGCCTCAACCGGGGTAACTTCTGGGTGCTATCAATGGAAGGTAAGGAGCATTCTTAATAGTTGTTTTGTACTTTTAGTTTTTTAAAAAGGATAATGTTAATGGGGGAAAGAGCAGAAGGCCTCAACTGTAGACAAGAATGAAACAACAAAGAAAAGAAAAGAGGCCATGAATTTGAAAGAGAATAAAGGAGCATATCAGATAGCTTGGGGGGAGGAAAGGGAAGGGGGAAATGGTGTTCATAATCTCAAAAAAGTATTTTAAAAAGATTTTTGGTTCCATTTCCCTGGGTTCTTTAATTAAAAAATAAAATCTTTGAAAAGATTTATATTTTCTGTAAATGATGCTCTGTCATGGTATTGTAAGTAGAAGCTGTAAAGGAGATACATGAACTCTGCTATTTATGTAACACTTCTTTAGTTTAAAATTAATTTTTTTTAATGATGGTTTAAAAATTGTATGAAATAAAGCGTCACACAGGCACACAGTTCTCCCATTAGTGAGAATATACCATAAGATATGTCATGTTTTTGCCTGGGAAAGCTGTTAAGATGCAGCACTTTGGACTAGGCTTTGTACTAGGTGCAGGCTTATAATTGCGGTGTACAGGACATTTGTGTGTTTATGCTTTAGGTTCCAAGAAGGAAAGTGGGTAAGTGACATCAATCTTATTACTTAGAAAATCAAGGTAGGCGCTGTACAGCCAGCCTTATAATTTAAGTAAGGTGGTGGTGTTTGTTTGTTTGTTTGTTTGTTTTTAAATCAGTGGAAGGAATAGTTTATTCTTCAAGTTGCCTGGTGCCAGCCAAAGGCCAACTTAGAAGCTGGACTTTCTCTGTTACATCAACCACTTTTATACGCAATCTACCTCTTTGATTTTTGGCCATCATGTCCTACAGTAAAACTGTTAGCAGGGACTCAGGCAGCCTGTGAGACCAAACTGTAATATTGACTTTACTTGTGCCATATAGGTGTCTTGGACTTAACTACTTATATTTCACTTGACTTAATTCTTTGTTTGTTTTTGTTTTTGTTTTTTGTTTTGAGACAGAGTCACTGTGTAGCCCTGGCTGTCCTGGAACTCACTATGTAGACCAGGCTGGTCTGAACTCAAAAGATCTGCCTACCTCTGCATCTCAAGTGCTGGGATTAAAGATAGGTGTCACTGCACCTTGCACCATTATTAGCTTTTTGTATTAATGTTTTGTTGTTCCTATTTGTTTCTTGAGACAGTGTCTTGCTGTGTATTCCAAACTGGTTTTTAGCTCAGGATTTCTGTCTTAGTTTTTCAGAGTGCTTCCATGATGGGCATGTGCCCGTAGGCTAGACTTGTATTAACTTTTAAAGTCTGGCTTAGGTATTAGTGTAACGGAACACAATTCTGATCAGTCTGAGGTTGAGCAGCTGTTATGAGCTGCTGTACATATACAAAATATAGTCCTGTGGAGCATATGTTAGTATACTGCAAGCCAGTCATCTGTAATTGTTAGGGCCCCTCTGGTCTGCGTACCAATAGTCAGAAGTAAGGCTACCACCATCCCAGTGGGGCTTGTTCGTATGGAGCCTTCCATTCTCCTGTCTTTCTATTTCATTCTCAATCAGTTAGTTGAGTTCCTTGCTTCAGAGGGACTGTTTCAAGCAGTCAGTTTGAAAAATTGTTATCCTTGACTTTATATTTGAAGAATTTTGTTGTCTTTGTGTGTGTCTAGACTGTCAGTGTTTTGTGAGAAAGTCAGAAGAGCCTACCTCGGCAATCAGGTTTGAGGGAGGTCCAGCAATCATTTTGAGTTTCAAGTGATCACAGCAGCTTTCAGCGCAGTGCCGATTTTCCCCTTCCATAGGAAGAACAGTTAGGAATAGTTGTTAGAAATAGTAATGTTTGATGCCCTTTCCACACCTCCCTAGACTCTGGGCTTTTGTTTTCTCTGTGCTATAAGAAACTGGGTGTACCATTTAGTAATTATAACTTGAATTGTTTTAGTCGTGAGCATTTAAAAAATCCTTTTGTACAGAAGAATTGAATGTAAGAAGTACAAAAGAATTTCATACAAAACTTTTTTGGTAAAGAATTAAACAGAAAAGTTAGGAGTTGGTCAGGACAAAAATTACAACTTCTTTTTTTTTTTCTTTCTTTCTAAAATAAGATTTAAAAACCGACCTGTTGGGGATGGAGAGATGCCTCAGTGGTAAAGAACACTGGCTGTTCATTCAGAGGGCTCTGGTTCAGTTTCCAGCACCAACATGGCAGCTCAGGGACATTTGTAACTATAGTTCTGGGTGTTCTGATTCCTCTTCTGACCTTTTTAGACTCCTGCATGCATGTGGTAATATACTCATATACAATATAAAACAGTACTTTATTCCAATTGTATATCTGATAAATAGCCTTGAAAATATTAGTCTTTTGGAGATGTCTGTGTGTCAGGAGAAAGGTGAAGGTTATAAAATCAAACCATTCAAATCTAAACCAGAAAGCTCAGTGAACACAGTAAGTCAGAAGCAAACCTTACAGCAGGGAGTTGAGTCAGTCCCTTGAAGATTGGAAGGAAGGTTGTTAGCTCCTGTAGTTTCCCATCCTTTCTGAATAAAGTATACACGGAGAGTAGTTACAAAATCTATGTATAGGAAGTTGAAGCTTTCCATGAATAATTTTCTAAAATACTCCTCAGCATCATAATTAAATTGTAAGCTAAAATTGTTTACTTTAAATGTTATAGATAACCAAAGGTTATTCTTTATAAGATGAATAAATTTGCCTTATAAAAATATTTATAAACTGCTGAAATTATTTCATTTTTAGGTTATTTCTTTTTAGGCTGAAAAGAAAGTTAATATGTTTTCATAAATATGAAAATACTATTTATAAACATGTCTAAGTCTCAATGTAGTAATAGCACACAGATTTTTCATTATTAGTGAACATTATGAGTTGTTTTTTCTTTCTCTCTTTTTTTAGTTTTATATTGTGAAGGAAAATAGAGGTAATGAGGGCACGTGTGTTGGAGTCTCTCGCTGGCCAGTACATGATTTTAATCACCGTACTACCTCAGACATGTGGCTCTATAGGGCTTACAGTGGAAACCTGTATCACAATGGAGAGCAGACTCTGACGCTGTCCAGCTTTACTCAAGGAGATTTTATTACCTGTGTGTTAGACATGGAAGCCAGGACCATTTCCTTTGGGAAAAATGGAGAGGTACTGAAACCTGTTCACTAACACTACTCTTCCCCCCCCCCCCCGCCCAGTTTAAATTCTATTCAAGTTATCAAGTACTGGTTATTTAGTATATAGATTATTTACTTTCCTCTTCCTATTTTCTTTTAATGCTTTCTGTTTTTTTTTTTAAATCTTTATGAGTGTCAAACTTAGAGGATGGTGGTAAGGATCAAACCAGATTTTTGAAACCAGCAACAGTTTAGTTGGATCACATATTTAGGATCAGTTTAGGATTACATATTCTAAATTAGCATTCCCTGGGTGGAAGGGCAGTTGGTATATGGCTGTAGTAACTTTTGTTTTATCTTATTATAACCTTTGACTTTTAATGTGGCTACATAGTATCCTTTGCTTTTCCTCTGTTACATTCTAGGAACCCAAGTTAGCTTTTGAAGATGTGGATGCCGCAGAGTTGTACCCATGTGTGATGTTCTATAGCAGCAACCCCGGTGAGAAGGTAACAGAAGCCCAGCCTGTACTTAGGCACATGGGACACTGGTCATTTTAAATTAGTGTTATGTTAGTATGATACTAAAGGCTTAAAATAGTAAGGTGTCAGTACCAGTAAAAGTACCTGACCCATAGAAGTCCTTTTTCTAGAAGGGAGATAATTTTAGGAATTGTCTTTTACTCCATATTAAGGCATTTTAGTTGGATAGCA
Organism: Meriones unguiculatus; assembly: GCF_030254825.1. NCBI lineage: Eukaryota > Metazoa > Chordata > Mammalia > Rodentia > Muridae > Meriones > Meriones unguiculatus. The sequence continues at coordinate 21,990,306 of NC_083354.1, read as the reverse complement.
AATCAACATACAAACAGTGGCACCGTGAGAATTCCAGAAGTATGTTAGGTGTATTATGGTTCATTGGTAGTTATAGATATGAGAAGTGCAGCAGTACTCCAGTGTAATAAGGTAACATCAGTAGAGCAATGGAAGTTGAAGTTATGGTAGGGAAACTACCTTTCATTCATGTGGGAGAGGTCTCAGACCCTGTAAGATTTGAACGTGGTGAGAACAGTACTAAGGACATAGTCTCATTGAAACCGGCTTTTGTTCTTTTCATCTAAAACAAAAGCAGAAACAAGCATCTCTTGGGTCTCCCTGTGCTAGTAAGAGTGGTGGTATTCTAATAAATTATATGTGGTAGTTCTATATAAATTAATTATAAATATATTTAATACTTTATATATTTAAAGTTTTAAGGAAGTATAATCTAAGATTAGCCATTCACAAGACAGGGAACTTCCTGAATAAGTAGCCAATAAATTGTGGGTAAAATGGAGGCTGCTGAGTACCTGATATCATATTTTGCCCTGGTGGTATTCTGAAGCTCTTGTACTATTCTTTGTAGAAGAAAAGTTAGCATTAACTATTCACAATGAACCTAGTGCTGTACTACTAAGTGTTCTGTCTGTATCAGTTTTTTTATTTTTAAAATAAGAGTAGGAGATGGGTACTGTCATTAGTGTCCTTTTTCAGGTGAGGAAACTAAGACTTGAATTACTTGCCAAGATTGTGAACAGTTAAGATTTAAATCCAAGTCTGACTGCTCTTTTAACATCTTTAGGGAGGTGAGACGGGGTCTTTTACATAGCCCAGGCTTGTTTTGAACTCACAGGGACTTTGAAGGTCATCAGAAAAATCCCCCAGACAGAATAGATACATTTACGGTTAGAATCCTAAGGCTGGGTGAACTCTCCAAGGTTTACAGATGTTGGAAAGCATGATTCTGAGCAGATCACATCAGAATCCACTTTGTACAAGACATTGGTGCCAGGGTTCAAGTATACTGTCAGGGAAAGGATGGCTTTGGACTCAGGATCTTCCAGGTGCTGTGACTACAGGGCACCACACCAGCTTCCTCTTCACTTCTGTGTCCTACTTGCCGTACGTGTTCATACTAGGACTATCCCAGTGGTGTATTTTTCTAATTTTACATTTGTGCCCTTAGAACAATATAGGATAGTTCCAAGACTCAATACTATCCAGAGATTTGAGGATGATAGTTACTGTTTCTTCCAGACATTTGTTTGGACTAAATTGAGTCAGCTACATATGCCTTGTTCATATCTATCCTTTGTATGGTTGTAACTGCTTTGGAACATATGAGCTACAAAAGATTCAAATGGCAGGACATTTTTTAATTCAATATTTATTTTTTTATATTAATTATTGTTTATTCACTTTGTATCCCAGCCATAGTCCTTCTCCCCTCCCAATGTCAACCTCCCTCTCTCATCTCCTCCCATGCACCTCTCCAAGTCCACAGATAGGGAACATCCTCCTCCCCTTCCATCTGACCCTAGCCTATCAGGTCTCATCAGAACTGGCTGCAGTGTCCTCCTCTGTGGCCTGGCAAGGCTGCTCCCCCATCTGGGGTTGGTGATCAAAGAACTAGCCCCTGAGTTCATGTCAGAGACAGTCCCTGTTTCCCTTGCTAGGAAACTCACTTGGATAGTGAGCTGCCATGGGCTACATCTGTGCAGGGGTTCTAGGTTATATCCGTGAATGGTCCTTGGTTAGAGTATCAGTCTCAGAAAAGACTCCTGTGCCCAGATATTTTGGTTCTGTTGGGTCTCCTTGTGGAGTTCCTGTCCTCTCCAGGTCTTTCTATCTCCCCCTTCTCTCCTAAGATTCCCTGCACTCTGTCTAAAGTTTGGTTATGAGTGTCAGCATCTGCTTTGGTATCCTGCTGGGTAGAGTCTTTTAGAGGCCCTCTGTGGTAGGCTCCTGTTTATGGTAGGGCATTCTAAAGGACTACATTGCTAATCACTTCCATGGTTCTCTAATGTTTTCTGCCTATTGTTGTGGGGGGGTGTCACTTGATATGTTATAACATATTAATACTAGTTCAAATTATGATTTTATTTGCTAGAACCAATATTGACAAATAGTTAAGGAGACATGCTAATATCATTTATCCCACCTTCTCTTCTTTTATGTAGGTGAAAATATGTGATATGCAGATGCGTGGCACGCCACGGGATTTACTTCCAGGAGACCCTATTTGTAGTCCGGTAGCAGCAGTGCTAGCTGAGGCTACTATTCAGCTTATCCGTATCCTTCACCGGACAGACCGTTGGACTTACTGCATTAACAAAAAGATGATGGAAAGGCTACATAAAATTAAGATATGTATTAAAGAGTCAGGTCAGAAGCTAAAGAAAAGCCGCTCGGTTCAGAGCCGAGAGGAAAATGAAATGAGAGAGGATAAAGAGAACAAAGAAGAAGAAAAAGGTAAACATAGTAGGCATGGTCTTGCTGACCTCTCAGAGCCGCAGCTGAGGACTCTTTGCATAGAGGTGTGGCCCGTGCTAGCAGTGATAGGAGGAGTTGATGCTGGTCTTAGAGTTGGAGGTCGGTGTGTTCACAAGCAAACTGGGCGCCATGCCACGCTGCTGGGAGTGGTCAAAGAAGGCAGCACATCTGCCAAGGTCCAGTGGGATGAAGCAGAAATTACCATCAGGTATGATGTGTTGAGTTATGCTTTTAGCAGATAAGTATTTGATGGTGAAATGGGCAATTGCCTAGACAGTGAGTAATAATGTTTTGTAGGTGAACTGATAGTTAACTTTTGAAAATGGTTTTCTGTGTGGCTAGATACATCATTTGGGTTTACTAAAATATGAGTGATTTATAAAATAGGTTTTGAAATTTGCTTGGTAATGAACTGATAAGTTCACTAGGTTTAACTGCTATTTTTTATTTGAGTTCCTGCTTCTTGGTGCGGGGAGGTATGTGTGCCAGAGATCATACTTGGTCTTCTGCATGTTGGACAAGTGATCTGTCAGTGAGCTATGCCCCACCTGTCTCCTGCCTTTTGATCGTTTCCATTACACACTTGAACATTACAAAGCCAGCCGGGTAATCTATTGATGAGACTTTAGGTTCAAAAGGCCCTGTCATAGGAACAGCTAAGTGATTGATGAACATATGAGATCTGCCTTTTTTAAATTAAATTGTTATTTTTTTGTGCATTGGGTGTTTGGCCTGCATACCTGTGTGCCTTCTGCTTGCAGAGGTCAGAAGGGACTTCCTCTTCTAGAACTGGAGCTTGGGACAGTTGTGAGCCACCATATGGGTGCTGGAAACTAAACTCTGCTTCTCTGCAAGACCAGTTAGTGTCCCTAACCACTGAACCCTCCTTCAGTCCCCTGATGGGCTCCTCCCAACTCTTCTTGTGGTTGAATGTTGATTAAACTGGCCTGGAATGTGCTGTGTAACCCGGGCAGACCCCAGACTCCTACTCCCCTTGGTTAGTCTCCCGAGTACTGGGAGCACACGTGCATGTCATCACCTCCAGCCTGTCCTTTTAAAACACATATACTCCACCCCTCAATGTACATTATTTTGAATAGTTATGAGAATTATGTTTACTTGACACAAGCAAGATACTTAAAAGTATTTAAGTGTATTTGAATATAGAGAGCTTCAAATATAAACTTCATATAGTCAAAAATGTTAAATATTTCCATTAATAAACAATCTCACATATCTGAGTACATAGTTTTATCATTGGAAAATAAGGCTTCATTGGTAATAATAATTATGTAATTGTTGACTATATTAAGTAATGCAGTTCTTATATATTAATATGACAGAACATTGTCTTAAAACAGTGATCCATAGTATTTAATGAAAGTAGTACTACTTTAGGATTAAATAAATGTGATAGTCTCTCTTAGTTGAAAACACATATATGTAAAGTTTATATATAATTTCAGGTATTAATGTACTTTATTGTACACCCTCCACTTCACACTATGCTAAGAAACCTAGTGACAGCTTTACAAAATCACATAAAAGTGTCTACCTTTGCTTCACCAAAGATTCAATATCTTGTTAGTATATGTATATACAGTATAGTAAAATGCTTAATAACAGGAAAAAAGAACAATGTGGCAAAGGGAAAATCATATTAGGAAGCTAGACAAAACCAATAAGAAGCCAATAACAACAAAACTTGAGATACTTGCGGGCTTTTTATTATAGTTTCTGTAATTAATGTGGCTCTTAGACTTCAGGAATCTTGTGCCAAATATCAGGGACATGTAATCATATTCTTGCTTAAGCTACAAGTTATGATTATCAATTGAAGACCACAAAGTAAAATTTTCAGTGAGACAAAGTCTCCTCTGAAGGAAGTTACAAAGATCTGCTTCATATTCAACAGACTGCATTATTATGTAAATTTCCCAGCTAGCTTCTAAAAGACTACATCTGCCTAACTCCAATTTTGTAAGTAAAGTCACACAGCCATGTTCTTTTGCTTAGTGTATAAGTGGTTGCTTGGGTAATATCATGGCAGAGTTGAGTGCTAACAACAGAGCCCACATGCCTTCAAAGCTCAAGATATTTAGACTTAGGTCCTTATGGGAATTTTGCTCACTCTACTTTACAATACGTAGTGATAAATAGTTTCATTCGAAAGGACATGTGCATTTCATTGTTGTTGCATTTAGTATCACATCTCTATTTCCTCATATTATTTTTTCATTCTGTAATGATGTCAGTTTATGTAAATTATTCTCTGCATTGTGTACATGATGCGTCTTGTTTTGTCTACATTATTTTCTGTACCTTCCTCCTGTCTTTCCCTCACTTGCTTTTTCCTGTGTCATTCTGATCTTATTAAAGCTTCCCAACTTTTTGGTCGCCTAGTGATACTCCATTGTATAACCTGGAACCCTGTGAACCACTGCTGTTTGATGTGGCGCGATTCCGAGGCCTGACAGCTTCTGTGCTGCTGGACCTAACATATCTGACAGGCATTCATGAAGATGTGGGGAAACAGAGCATCAAGCGACATGAAAAGAAACACCGTCATGAGTCTGAGGAAAAGGGGGACATTGAGCAGAAACCTGAAAGTGAATCCATTTTAGAAGTGCGAACAGGGTTAATGTCTGATGATGTCAAAAGTCAGGGTACCACAAGCTCCAAATCAGAAAATGAATTAGCTTCATTTTCTTTAGAACCAACACTGCCAGGTGTGGAATCCCAACATCAAGTAACAGATGGAAAGAGAAAAAATCATGAACATATAGCCAAAACCCATGACATAGCCCAGTCAGAAATCAGAGCAGTCCAGCTTTCTTATCTCTACCTCGGTGCTATGAAGTCACTTAGTGCTCTTCTTGGCTGCAGTAAATACGCTGAACTCTTGCTGATTCCAAAAGTTCTAGCTGAAAATGGCCACAACTCAGACTGTGCAAGCTCTCCCGTTGTTCACGAGGATGTGGAGATGCGAGCCGCTCTCCAGTTTCTGATGCGGCACATGGTGAAGCGAGCAGTGATGCGGTCACCCATAAAGCGAGCGCTGGGGTTAGCTGATCTGGAACGAGCTCAAGCTATGATTTACAAACTGGTGGTCCATGGGCTTTTGGAGGACCAGTTTGGGGGCAAAATTAAGCAAGGTAAGTTATCTGATAAAACCATACTCACAACTGTCAAAAGTAATATAATCCTAAAAGTGGTTTGTCAAAGTATATTTTTTTTGGCCAAAGAAATTTGCACATTGTTTTATCTTTGTAAGATAAATGGTCATTTTGTTATTTTTACTTAAGCAATCATTGTATGCACGTAGTTTTCTGTTTTAAATCTAAATAAACACTAGAATTTGATAACTCACTAAATTTTAGAAAGCTAAAATTAAAACAGGTCTGGTGGTACACACTTTTAATCCCAGCACTTAGGAGACAGGCAGGGAGATCTCTGGGTTGAGGGTCAGTTTGATCTATGTAGTGAGTTCTGGACTGCCAGACTTGTAGAGTGAAACCCTATCTCCCAAAAAACAAAAACAAACAAAAAAAGAAACAGATGAAAACAACTGATATTTAATTCGTTCTTCAAAAGGTATCCAACTGTTTTTATTGATCTGATTCAAAAGATATTCTTAAAACTTCTCAGAGATGTTTTTAATATGTGCTGTTTCATTGATAGTGTATTATGTGAAAAAGACTCTGGCTTTGCCTATCTTTATCCTCAGTTTGGGAAATAAAATAAATTTTTAAAGAAAGATGAGATTCATTCCAAAGATTATTTGTTGAATGTACCTCTCTAGAACCTAGAAAATTTCTAGAGGCAGCAGTGAATAAAATGATGTTTCTTGACTGATACTCCAACCAAGGCCCATGCATGGAGATAACCTAGAACCCCTGTAAAGATGTAGCCCATGGCAGCTCAGTGTCCAAGTGGGTTCCCTAGTAATGGGAACAGGAACTGTCTCTGACATGAACTCAGTGGCCTGCTGTTTGATCACCTCCCCCTCAGAGGGATGCAACCTTACCAGCCACAGAGGAAGACAATGAAGCTGCACCCGATGAGACCTGATATACTAGGATTAGATGGAAGGGGAGGAGGACCTCCCCTATCAGTGGACTGGGGGAGGGGCATGGGTGGAGAAGAGGGAGGGAGGGTGGAATTGGGAGGGGACGAGGGAAGGGGCTACAGTTAGGATACAAAGTGAATAAACTCTAATTAATAAAAAAATAAATTAAAAAATGTAGGAGCAAATACTAATAACTTCAAAATAAAAATAGCTTTAAAAAGAAAAATAAAAAAAGAAGTTTATGCTATCCTGGGGGAAATGGCACAAGCCTAGAAGCCCAGCATTTGGAAAATAGAGGCAGGAAAATCAGAACTTCAAGGACATTCTTGACTATAAGTCAGTTGTGAGGCCTGGCTTAGCTACATGAGACCCTACCTAAAGGGACAGGTAGAAGAGAAAGGAAAAAAAAAAGTAATAGAGAAAGAAGGGGAGGAGAAAGGGAAAAGAGGGTTAGATCTTTATAATTTCTGCTTCTCCCTTTCCTTTGTGTTCATTCTTGTTACATCTTAGTTTAGATAGTACATAGGAGAGGTTCATGGTACATGTAAGTAGACATGTTCTCAGTTGATTAGTAAGGGAAGTGGCCATTTAGTGAACCTAATAAAATTATATTTTTATAAATAGTTAAGTTTTTATTTTATGTGTATGGGTGTTTTGCCTGCATGTGTATCTGAGCATTACTTGTGTGGTTGGTCCCTGCAGAGGCCAGAAGATGGCATTGGATCCCCTGCAACTAGAATTTCAGATGGTAACTGTAACTCATAACTGAGCTGCCATGTGAGTGCTGAGAATTGAACTCACTTGTCTGGACAAGTAGCCAGTGTTCTTAACTACTGAGCCATCTTTCCAGCCCTAGAATTAGCTGTTTTTGTAGAAACTGTTGCTTTATTTTTATTTGTTGCTCCTTTACTGGAGAAGGAAACTATAAATATGATAGACTTTTTTTTTTTTTTAACATACACACCCCCTTCAAGTCATAGTCAGTGTGAAATTTCTGTCAAGGTTTTTATTCTTCTTGTATTTAAATGCCCTTGTCAACACTGGAGGTAAGCATCAACATCAAAATGCTAGGCAAATAGTTTTAATGTTTGGATATATTTAGAGGACCCCTCTCCATGTCTTTTGAGACAGGCTCTGGTTAAGGAGGCTGGCTTTTAACTTGCAGTCCTCTTGCCTCAGCCCCTTGAGTGCTTAGATTAAAAGAGTGTATCACCACATCCCACTTCTAATGCATTTCTAAGAGAATTCTTTAAAATCAGAACTAATTGCAAGGGCCTATAGAATTTAGAATAATGAGTGCAATAATAGTGAAAGGAGAGAGAGAAAAAGAAAGGGAGAACGGTATATAAGAATGTTTTTTGTGGTTTTTTTTTTTTAATTCCTTCAGAGAACATGTATAGAAACTTCTCTGTTTTTTGAAGCAAGATTTCACTATGTAGTCTTGCTGGCCTTGCTACATAGCAAAAGGATATCATTGTACTTAATCTTGCCTTAGGCTCCCACATGCAGGGATTGCAGGTGTGTATGACCACACTTACCCCTAGAAACTTTTAAAATTAGTTTTCCATTTTTGACTGTTGCTTTTTTAAAAGGCCAGTCCTTACTATTTTCTAAACCTTTGACTTGCAGAGATTGATCAACAAGCTGAGGAGAGCGACCAAGCTCAGCAAGCACAGACACCAGTTACCACCAGCCCATCAGCATCAAGCACCACTTCCTTTATGAGCAGCTCCCTGGAGGACACCACAACTGCCACCACTCCTGTCACCGACACAGAAACGGTGCCTGCATCTGAGTCCCCAGGAGTGATGCCGCTGAGTCTTCTCAGGTAGAGAAGTTGGCCTTTAAGTCTGTCACACTGATGCCTGTGCTTCTCAAAGCACATTGCTTCTCGTACGCAGAGTGTGCCAAAATCCAGGTATTGTAGAGCTGGAAAGTGCCTGGGATCATATTAGGACAGTAAAAACCTGTCTTAGTGAGAGTGTGAGTGCGTACCACCAAGCTTTTAAAGACTTGTTCTCTTCAGAGAGTAAATGAATTGGTTCGTTTTCTTTTTTTATTGGGGCAGGGCATGGTGAGAGCCGGAGGGCTGGTGGCTGCTGAGATTCAAACTCAAGACCCTTACATGATAGACAAATATTTCATTACTGAGCCATAATGCCAGTCCAGTACTTGAATTTTGAGTAGTAAAGTCTATAAAGAAAAATCATCTGCATGAAATAATTTTTCCTCAGGTTCTTTCCCTTTTGAATATTTTTTTAAACGTTTATTTTAATGTTTCTCTGCCGTGACAACACACATGTTACAGTATATATGTGAAGGTCAGGGACAGCTTGGGGCATTGGTTCTCTTCACCTTGCATAGGTTGCAGGGATTGAATTGAACTCATCATGCCTTGGGCTCAGGTTATTCACCTGTGAGCCAGCTGAACAGCTCTATACTTTCATTTTCACTCTATGATCACGTAAGTCTACTTTTCAAATGAAAAGAAAGTGTTTTAAGGTGCTTCTTCAGCCATTCTATGTAGTAAGCTTGTGAATTCTGTACAATGTTAACTTGTTTAAAATTTTTTTTTTGTTTGTTTAGTTTGCAACTTAAATACACACTTGTGAAGCTTTAGAGGCTCTTCATGAAGAGACTATTGTGACCTCTCTTCACTGTGGCTTAAATGAAGTGAGGAAAGCAATCTAGCCTCCCTTATCCTCCTTTCTCTGCATGTCCTCTCGGATAGATCTCCATTATTCTTACTGAACTAGACAGTAGAAGGGGAGCTCATCTCTGCCCTTACTGTCTAGGAGCTACTTGAAAGTTCTGGGACTGTATGCTGCAGTAAATCAGATTTAGTAGGTCTGTAGAGCCCATAGTTTACATTTTCATTGTGTTTGTGTTGTTGTTTTGTTTTTTTTACTGATCGTCAGCTCACATTTTGATAGTTGCTACAGTATATTTGTGCAGAGGAGCACGGATGTTTACCTGTTCATTAGCTCTCTCACTGAGTCATAATTCTAGGAGATGCTAATAAAACATGCTTGTGGTTTTTAGTGCTTCCTGCATTTAAGAGTGCTCACAGAGAATCTGTGGCCTCTTGTCTCCTCTGAGGCTCTGACCAGAGTGGGCATAGGGTTAAAAACTCGAGTCCTAACTCTTTGTTGCAATAGATGCCCACCAGATGACTTCCTGTTTCTTTAGTAGTAGAGATTGAACTCAAAGCCACACCCTGAGAATCTTCCTTTCTTTTCAGTCTGTGTTTCTCCACTACTGGCTTGGAATTGATCAGAGCTACAGTAATCCCCACAAAACTCCGCAAGCCTGCTGTTCCCTCCACGTGCCATGGTTGACTGGGTCAGCAGTGCTCTTCTGAAGCTAGAAACCTCCTTGATTGCTGGGACTAAAGCTTGGTGGTAGAGCACTGCCCTTGCCTTGCATATGCAAGTGGCCCTGCATTTACCCCCCAGCACTTACGGAGAAGAGAAAGCTCCTGGTTAGGGGGTGTAGCCCGACTTGCTCCTTTCGTCAGTGTCCGCCCTCCCATCATCCACACACTGTTCACACCACCATAGCCTCCCACATGTTAACTCCCTCCGCTGTATCATACACACACACTATTTTTCAACTGTGCTGAGTAACCGCACACTTACCATTTCTTTAACTTTCCTATAGGCTAATACTTGATATCAATGTGTTGATTTCATAGCTAGTGGATTTATATTTAAAGTAACCTCAGGTTTCCTATCTGTTTTTTGGTTCTGAGACAGGTCTCGTGTATCCTAGGCTACCCTTGAACTCTCTAAAAGATCAGGGTTGATCTTGAACTCCTGCCTACACCTCCTAATTGCTGGGGTTATAGTATATGCAACCACACCAAATTTTATACAGGGCTGGAGACTGAACCCAGGATTTTGTGAATGCTAGGCAAATCCTCTACCACCTGAGGCATATCTCTAGTCTAGGCTGCTGCTTCTTACTCCTCCTCCTCCTCCTTCATTATTATTATTATTATTATTATTATTATTATTTACAATTTATTCACTTTGTATCCCAGTTGTAGCCTCCACCCTCATCTCCTCCCGGTACTACTGTCCTCCACCCCTCTCCCCTAGTCTACTGATGGGGAGGTCCTCCTCCCCTACTATCTGACTCTAGACTATTAGTTCTCATCAGGACTTCCTGGATCCTCTTCTTCTGTGGGCTGGCTAAGTCGCTTTACTAGGAGGAAGTGATCAAAGAGGAGACAACAGGGTTTATGTCAGAGATAGTCCCTGCTTCCCTTACTAGGGAACCCACAGAGATTGAGCTGCTTATGGGCTACATCTGAGCAAGGGTCCTCTGAAAGACTCTACCCAGCAGGGGATCGAAGAAGATGCAGGGACTTACAGCCAAACTTTGGGCAGAGTGCAGGGAATCTTATGGAAGAAGGGGATAGATCTAGAGGGGACAGGAGCACCACAAAGAGATCAACAAAGCCAAAAAATGCTGAGCCCAGGGGTCCTGCTGAGGCTGATGCATCAACCAAGGATCATGCATGGAGAGGATCTAGTTTAAGTTTCTTGTCCTTAAAATTCCTCTTTAGTTTCATGACTACTATATTCATAACAAACTATCCTTCTCACCTTGATATTATAGTAGAAGAAAAACACCATAAAGACAAAGAATGTTAATTTCTTTTTGTAATTTCTGTATCACTACCCAATATGTTGCTACTATTTTTTTTAGGGAAAGTACATTACTTTTGTAGTTAAGAGTATTCTGTGACATAATTGCTTTTAATGCTGAAGAATCTTTCCCTTATCACTCTGTATTAAGTTATAGCTAATTTGTGCCGTCTTTCTGGTTATAATTTGTTCTTTAAAAACATTTGTGACATGTCTGTTCTTTCCCAGTTGGAATTTTGTTTTTGTTTTTGGCTAAGCATTGTTATTTTCTTAAAGGCAAATGTTCTCTAGTTATCCAACCACCACTGTACTTCCTACACGTCGTGCACAGACTCCTCCAATATCGTCATTGCCAACCTCTCCTTCTGATGAAGTAGGAAGGAGGCAGAGTTTAACTTCTCCTGATTCCCAGTCTACAAGGCCAGCTAACCGCACAGGTGAATTTGCTGTCCTAGGCTACAGTACTTGAACCTCTTTGCGTTCTAGATGTATGGATGTTGATTTATAATCATTGTGTCTTTTCTTAATTGAAGATAAAGAAATGATTTAATGAAAGAGAACTATACTTCGAACTCAGTGCTTTCTATCTTTTAAGTTGTATATTGAATTATGGCCATTTAGAGAAAAGTAACATGCTTATTAATCATATATGCCCGTCCTTCTTTTCTAATAGGCCAATATTCAGTGCTATAAATGCCTTTCTAAGTGTAGCTTCATTCATAACCCACACTATTACAAAGTATCACAAGCAAGCATCAGAGGAAATCCAAATTGAAGGCCTTTATGCAAAATAACTAAGTATTAATATTTCATGTATCACAGTGATTGAGCAGCAACTCAAGCTGAGGCAGAGGGATCACACGTTTAAGATCATTCTGAACAACTTAATGAGTCTTTGTCTCAAAATATAAAGTAAAAATAGAAAGGAAGAGTGCTTACCTGTCATTTAAGGCTCTGAGTTCAATCCCTAGTACTAGCAGAGGCAAACCAAAGAGATTAAAGAAATCAAAGACCCCTGACAACCAGATAAAATGCACAGATGATCCTAGATCCTTTGCTATAAAGAATATTACCAGTACATGGTGTGGGACTAGACTGGGGGCTGGATTAAATGGTGACGTTGCTAATCTCTAAACTCGATGTGTTACCTGTTACAGGTAATAGGCATTACCTGTTAACATTCAGAGAAATTAGAGCATCTGGTTTGCTGGTAATTCTTCAGTAGTTCAGAAGAAAAAAAATTCTTTGTGCTCTTCTTGCAAATTTTTGTATGTTTAAATTTTTATTATGAGCAGATTTACTTATCTGTGCAACAGCACTATATTGCTGTGAGAAGTTTACCCACACTTATGTTTTTAAACAAACAAGTAAACAATAAACACAAAAAAATCCAAAACAAAACAGAACCTTCTACTGGGCTTGCCTCAACATATCTCTGTGTTTTTAAACAAGCAAGCAATCAATAAGAAAACAAACAAACAGAAACCCCTTCTGTTGGGCTTGCCTCAATACATTTATGTGTTTTTAAACAAATAAGCAAGCAGGAAAAAAAAAAAACAAAAAACAAAAAAAACAAACCCTTCTATTGGGCTTGCCTCAAAGTCATGATCCTTCTGGGTGCTAGGGTTACTGGCATGTAACTCCACACCCAGCTTTATTTATCATATTTTAACAGTAAACTTGTATTTAGTTCTAATAATTCTAGGAAATTGAAGTCTCACAGTTGCAATGTTTATGCTTTGCTTCTGGTGTGTAGTATTTAAGCCCACTTTGCTCTTTCTTTTGCTTCAGCCTTGTCAGACCCAAGCAGCAGACTTTCAACCTCTCCTCCTCCCCCAGCAATTGCAGTGCCCTTGCTGGAAATGGGCTTCTCTCTCCGGCAGATTGCCAAAGCCATGGAAGCTACAGGTGAGATATGTTTTGTATTTCAGTATCTGTAGATACAAGAAATCCTAAATGTTATTGAAGGAAGCATTTAAGAGGTCATAACTCATGTTAAGATTGTTTTTAAGTTCACATTACATCCCAAATGCAGCCCCCTTCACCTTTCCTCCTAGTCCCACACTCCCATCCTTTCCCCCCTTCTCCCCTCCCCTTCTCAGAAATGGGAAGGTGCCCCCATACCAACCCTCCACAGCATATGAAGTCACATCAGGGCCGGGCACATTCACTTCGACTGAGGCCAGGCAAGGCAGCCCCACTATGAAGAAGTGATCCAAAAGCAGGGCACAAAGCCCATGTCAGAAACAACCCCTAGTCCACTTGCTAGGGCACCCACATGATGACCAAGCTTTCAATTGGGTTATAGATGTGCAGGGGTCCTAGATCCAGACCATGTATGTTCTTTAGTTAATGCTTCAGTCTCTGTAAGCGCCTGCGTTAGTTGACTCTATTGGTCTCCTGTAGTGTTCTTGTGCCCTCTGGGTTCCTTACTTCCACACTTTTACAAGACTGCCCGAGCTCCGCCCCATGTTTAGCTGTGAGTCTCAGCATCTGTTTCAATCCGCTGCTGGGTAAGCCTCTCAAACAATTATGCAAGGCTCCTATGTGCAAGCATAGCAGAATATCATTCGTAGTGTCAGGGGTTGGCTATCTACCATGGGATGGGTCTCAGGTTGGGCCAGTCATTGGTTGGACATTTCCTCAATCTCTGCTCTCTCTCTATCTCTGCACTTCCTGTAGGCAGGGTAAATTTTGGGTCAAAGGTTTTGTAAGTGGCTTGGTGTTCCCCTCCCTGCACTAGGAGTCCTGCCTGGCTAGAAGGTGGCCGCTTTAGTCTTAGTGTCCCCCCTGCTAGAAGTCATCCCCATAACCTCTCAGGAGCCTTCCCTATCGCAGGTCTCCAGCTTGTCTCAGAGATGGCCCCACCTTGGTTCATCTCTCTCCCAGCTCTCTCACCTCTGGGCCTCTGCTCTCCCCACATCTGATCACCACCCCTGTCTCCCTCCCTACACCAATCCTGTCCATTTCCTTTTCTTCATCCACTTCTGCTGTCTATTCTGTTTCCCCTTCTGAGTGACATTCAGACAGCCTCTTTGGGGCCCTCCTTGCTACTTAGTATGCATTTTTTTAATCTGTTCTTCAGATGAGGGACATCTAGGTTGTTTCCAATTTCTGGCTCTTATGAGTAAAGCTGTTATGAACATAGCTGAACAAATAGCCTTGTGGTGTGGTGGGACATCTTTTGGGTATATGCCCAGGAGTTGTATAGCTGTGTCTTGAGGTAGAACTATTCCCAATTTTTTGAAAAAGCGCCAGATTGATTTTCAAAGCAGTTGTATACATTTGCACTTCCACCAGCAATGGAGGAGGGTTCCCCTTTCTCCACATCCTCTCCAGCATGTGTTGTCACATGAGTTTTTTTTTTTATGGAATCTCAGGGTTGTTTTGATTTGCATTCTTCTGATGACTAAGGACATTGAGCATTTCTTTAAGTGCTTCTTGGCCTTTAGAGATTCCTCTGTTGTGAATTCTCCATTTAACTCTGTACTGCATTTTACTAGCAATTTAAAAGCTCATGTGAAAGCTCTAGAACAAAAAGAAGCAAACATACCCAAGAGGAGTAAACAGAGGCAGGAAATATCAAACTTAGGGCTGAAATCAATAAAATAAAAACAAAGAGGACAATACAAAAAATCAGCAAAACCAAGAGCTGGTTCTTAGAGAAAATCAACGAGGTAGACAAATCCTTAGCCAAACTAATTAAAAGACAGAGGGAGAGTATCCAAATTAGCAGAATCAGAGATGAAAAGGGGACATAACAATAGATATTGAGGAAATCCAAAGAATCATTAGATCTTACTTCAAAAACCTGTGCAGCACAAAATTGGAAAATTTAAACAAAATAAATGATTTTCCTGATAACATTTACTAATGTTAAATCAAAATCAGGTAAACAATTTAAATAGACCTATAACCCCTAAGGAAATAGGAGCAGTCATTAAAAGTCTCCCAACCAAAAGAAGCCAGATGGTTTCAGCACAGAATTCTACCAGACTTTCAAAGAGCTAATACCACTATTCCTGAAACTATTCCACAAAATAGAAATAGAAAGAACATTGCTAAATTCATTCTATGAAGCCACATTCACCTTGATACCTAAACTACACAAGGACCCAACAAATAAAGATATTTGAGCCCAATCTCTCTTATGAACATAGATGCAAAAGCATTCAATAAAATACGAGCAAACCAAATCCAGAACCACATAAAAAATATCATCCACCATAATCAAGCAGGCTTCATCCCCGAGCTGTAGGGATGGTTCAGCATATGAAAATCCATCAACATAATCCACCATACAAACAAACTGAAAGAAAAAGAAACCACATGATCATCTCATTAGATGATGAAAAAGCCTTTGACAAAATCCAGTACCCCTTCATGTTTAAAGTTGTTAAGATTTTTCAAAAGACACTTTGTTTGTGTGCACATGTGTGTAAGCAGGTGACTACAGAGGCCAGAGGGGGCGTTGGAGACCCTGGAACTGGGGTTAGAGTTTGTTGTGAGATGGCTGACATGGGTATTCGAATGGAACTTGCATCCATTCGAAGAGCTGTAAGTGCTCTTAACTGCTGAGTCATTTCTCACTCCTCTTAAGATTTTAAAACAGCAGATCTATTATATAATCATTAGAACAAACACTCTTGAACTAGTAACATGAGACATTGGTTACTTTCTCCAAATTCAGTGTCCGTCACTGTTTGTGCCTGTCTAGGTGCTCGAGGAGAGGCTGATGCCCAGAATATCACTGTTCTTGCTATGTGGATGATAGAACACCCCGGGCATGAGGATGAAGAGGAGCCCCAGCCAAGCAGCACAGCAGACTCCAGACTTGGAGCAGCAGTTCTGGGGAGTGGTGGAAAGTCAAATGATCCCTGTTATTTGCAGTCACCAGGAGACATACCATCAGCCGATGCTGCTGAAATGGAGGAAGGCTTTAGTGAAAAGTAAATCCTAGCTTCTTTGTTTCTGTTTCTTGTGTCATCAACTAAAGCCACTTTTTTTCATAAATGCTTCTGCTGCTATGTAAATTTTAAAAGAATATAAAAAGATTGGCATTTTAGTTATAAGTTTATGAATTTTTAATATTAGAAATTGATTCAATTGGCTAAAAAAATTGTTTTGTTTTGCATTTTTTTGGTTGTTTTGGTTGTCAGTGCTAGAGTGCTTGCATAGTATGCACAGGGTCCTGAGTTCAGTCCTTAGCCCTGCCAGAAAAGCCCAAAACCCAACTGATATAATTAAAGAATTTCATAGGAATAAACTTTTCTGTTTCATTTAAATTGAATTCATATTTTCATTTATTTTAATGTTTTCTTCAGTGCTGGGAATCAAATCCAAAGTTATATGAATGTTAGGCAAGTACTCTAGCACAGATATATATATGTGTGTGTGTATGTGCGTGTGTGTATATATATATATACATACATACATATATAGAGACAGAGATACAAATATAGATAGATAAATACATACAAATGATATAGATATATTCAAAATCCTATAGTTTTTACTATCTAGTAGTATATGATTTTTAAGCTGTGAAAAGATATCTAGAGTTTATGTATCCTATAATGAAATATAATAAAATGTCCTAAAATTTCTCCTACAGTCACTTTCCTTTTACATACCTTATAACCATATTTTCTTTTATTTTACATTTTTTATTTTATGTGTATAAATATTTTGTCTTCATGTGTGTCAATGCACCACATTCATGCCCATTGCCTATAGAAGCCAGAAAAGGGCAGGTTATCAAGGCTTATGTCTTAACGTAACAGAAAAACATTTTATAAGTTCCATAAATATTTTCATAATTTAATTTGATGTATCTGTTTTCCCCTTGGCACAGATTCTCAATCATTTCAGATGTTAAGTGTTAAATCATTTAGTATTTAGTTTGAAGGTTTTTTTTGTTTTAGTTTTTTGTTGTGAGGGTTTGGGATTATATTCCAGCCTTTGTACTCTAGGCAAAAGACTAGCCATATATCAATTTATGATCCTGTTTGATTTTTTCTTTTTTCTTGTTTGATCTTGTACATGAGTTAAGCATCATTTTACTGTTGGTAGAATTCAAAATCAGACCAAATTAATGCCCAAGAAGCAGTGTATGGCATATCTAAAACTAAAGGGTTTCACAAGGGATGAAAGATTTCAGTTTTGTCATAGGCTGAGGGTATAGCTCAGTGGTAGATGCTTTTAGTATCCCGATACCCAGGGTTTAGTCCCCAGCAACTGTCTTCCACCAAAAATACTGTATGCAAATCATGTCTATTTTAATAGGATGCTTTTATAGCCGCAGACATTGAGAATGGCAAGGCAAGCAAACAAAAAAAAAAATTTCTAAATATGTTATGATGGTATTTTATAAAATGTCTTAATTTTAATTTTAAAATTTTGAAGCCTTAAAAACTTGTTTAAGGGATGATAGCTCAGTCGGTAAAGTACTTGCAACCAGAGTTTGCTTCCCAGAACCCTTTTTAAAAGACCTAGGCATGGCCAGGTATAGCGGTACACACCTTCAATCCCTTCAGGAAAAGGTGGATCTCTGAGTTCAAGGCCAGCCTGGTCTACCTATAGCAATTTCCAGGCTAGCCAGAGCTAGTTACATGGTGAAACCCTGTCTCAACACACACATACACACATACATACATAGCCCCCACCTCCCATGGGTAGAGATGAGTGGATCCCCAGGATTCACTAGCAGCCAGCTGGCCTAGCTTCCTTGGTTAGTTTCAGGGCTTTAAGAGACCCTGTTTTGTTTGTTTGTTTTTTTGTTTTTGTTTTTTTTTTTTGGGGGGGGGAACCAAAACAGTAGCTAAGAAACAACACCAAGTTGTCCCTCTGACCTCCACGCACATGCTCATAGACACTCCCTTGCGCGCTCTCTCGTGCGCGCACAAACATGCACAAACTATTTTATTCTCAGGATATTTGGTGAAAAACGGCAATACCACAAACAAGCTTGTACTTCTGTTTTCTTTTCATGAGAACTTTAAAAAGTTGTGTTGTCTTCGCTCTTGATTTTGTAGCCCTGATAATCTAGATCACACAGAGAATGCAGCTTCTGGAAGTGGACCACCAGCTCGAGGGCGCTCAGCAGTAACAAGAAGGCACAAGTTTGATTTAGCAGCTCGCACATTGCTAGCAAGAGCAGGTAATTATTTTTCACAACGCTCTCGTGGTAAAAGATGTCATTTAAAAATCATAGAAGCAGTACTAAAGAAGATACAAACTAAAGAATAAGTGAACTAATGATGCTACCCCCCACTAGAACAGCAGTTTGCATATAATTTTGTACTCTATAATTTCACTAATACCATAGCATGCATTCACAGGTTTATCTTTAATTGCCTGTAGGCATCAACGTTTATGGTAACCACTTGTATATTTTGAAAGATTTTGTAGCTTCTCTCTGCTTTTTTAGTCAGTTACAATTTGAGAAGTGATGGTGCATATTTAATTCTTAACATCAGTGGTCAGAAGCTTCTGGCAGGATACACACAAAGGCAGGCACTGGTTTTTCTGTTATACTTGGGTCTTTAGAGCCTCACCATTAGGCCCTTAGAGAAGCAAAAATAAATTCTCTCAATACGTTAGTAAATTGTAAGATTACTTTGGGTTATGGGAATATATTCTTTGTGTGTGTGTGGTTTTTATGGTACTAGTAATTGAACCCAGAGCCTTGCACATCCTAGGTAAACACTTCACTGCAGAGCTCTATCTCTATTCCATTATTTTATCATCATCATCATCATCATCATCATCATCATAGTGCTAGGGATCATACTCAGGGCCTTATGCATGGTAGGCAAGTATTCTACCACTAAACTATATCCCTAGCGACAGGGAAATATATTTTCCAAGCTGGAAACTACATTATTTGTTGTTAAAAAGAATTTGATTATTAAAACATAAGTGATGATTCAATCATTTATGGGAACCATGAGAAAGAAATTTGAAACTTCTTTTGAAAATAAAGAGAGGCCGAATCTTAAAAAATGAACCTATGGGGGTCTTAAAGGGAAGGTAGGAATTGAGAAGAAGGTGGTGGGTCCATTGCATTTGGGAAGTCTTCTGAGTTCATCTACTGGAAACAGGTCTTTTAATGTGACGTCCGTGAGCATGCCCTCTCTTAGGAAGCTAGCCTTGAATATTTCAGCGATGTATTCTTTTTTTTTTTTTTTTTTGGCTTTTAGAGGTAGGGTCTCTATGAAACCCAGGCTAGCTTCCTGCCTCACAAATGCTGGAATTACAGGCATGTGCTACCATACCAAGCAACTGCTTTTAATTTAATAAAATTTAAACCTGGGGTGGGGGGAATGAACCTGGAAGAGTAATAACAGCTGACATTTATAACAAATTAATAATATTTGTAACATAAATAACAATATAACTTCTTAACTTTTTGTATGGAGTATCTTCTTTAAACTTATCAGTAGTCTGAGAGATAGCGTGTGTTATAGATTAGGAAGCATGTGATAGTTGTGATTTGAAGCGTATGGTTTGGAATCCAAAGAAGTAGCTGAGGTAGGTTCTCTACTACATGTGTGGCAGTTGAGAACTGGCGAAGTACTCAGGGTTATTTCTTCATGCAAATAAAATGCCTTTTTTGTTTTGTTCTGAGCGGGGTTATACCGCTCTGTGCAGGCTCACAGGAATCAAAGTCGGAGAGAAGGAATATCTTTGCAGCAAGACCCAGGGGCGTTGTATGACTTTAATTTAGATGAGGAATTGGAAATTGATCTTGATGATGAAGCAATGGAAGCTATGTTTGGACAAGACCTGACCAGTGACAATGATATTCTGGGAATGTGGATCCCAGAGGTACTGGATTGGCCTACCTGGGTGTGTGTGACTGCAGCGGGGGCTGCTCTGACTTATTTTCCTGCCCTCCTGTTCATACAGCTTACTAACAGCAGCCTTGCCTAGAGTTGAAAGAGCCTTACAGCTCCTCCTGAGGTTTGGGAATGTAATGCTTGAGGATTGCTTTGATACCTACAAACTGATAAAGTCTTTCTTGTTGCTTTCTCTGTTTGATTTATTGCTTCTCTCCCCAGACTAGATGACTAGAGCCATATTGTAGTAATGCTTCATTCTGATGTTGAAGAGAAATTTGAAAACTTGACATTAGGCCCTAGTATATATTACTGGGTTATCTAACATGGTTGCTTTAATCACATTCGTATCTGAGTGCATGCTCTTGTCCTTCATAGTTTCTATTTAGTCAGTGTAAGGGGAACCAGTGACTACCCAGATCTTAAAATACCCCACATCCAGGATCAAGTTCATGGGTTTATGTGTATGCACTATTTAGCATTACATTTTTATAGTGAAGATTTATATAGTGAAAATCTCATATATGTGAGCTCATACCTACTTGATTAGGTTGATAACATAATGAATCATAATAGCATCTCAGAAAATAGGTTTTATTATATGGCTAGGTAAAAAGTTTTCACTAGAGAATTTTTTTTAATGGTTTGAGGTAGCTTTAAATTATTGAATTCATTTTCTTTTCAGTAGAGTAATATTAATGTTATAACTTAAGCAAATAGAAAAGAGCAGAGAACACCTTTACATTGTGTGATCTAAATTCTCATTTGAAAGAAAGTTATGTAGCATTAATATATAATTTCCTCTAATAAGAGGATATTAGAAAGTAGCTAGTTTTATGTCACAAATAGGCTCCCTTTTACCCTGAGTTGACTGTAGTTTGATGTGAAATCATTTTGTGCAGCATGTTTGTGAGTCTGAAGACAGGGAAGAGGTGGTGGTGTGCGAGCTGTGTGAGTGCAGCGTTGTCAGCTTCAACCAGCACATGAAGAGGAACCACCCCGGCTGCGGGCGCAGTGCGAACCGCCAAGGCTACCGCAGCAATGGCTCCTATGTGGATGGCTGGTTTGGTGGTGAATGCGGGAGCGGAAATCCATACTACCTGCTGTGTGGCAGCTGCAGGGAGAAGTACCTAGCCCTGAAGACCAAAACCAAGACCACAAACTCTGAAAGGTACCTTGAAATTGTGCTCTAGACGCCAGCCTCCTTTAATGTGAGCATCTCCTTAAGACATAGGAGCTGTATTTTTTATTTATGTAAAGAATTAATTTTGACTGAATTGAGGACAGAGCTTGTGGAGGTCATGGAATTCCATTTCTAGCAGATTTGGGGGCCATTTTGGTCCGTTGGGACCCCAGGCATAGTGACATGGCTGCAGGCCTTTCATGGCAGTTTGACTGGGTTAACCGTTAGCATCTTGGCAGGCTGTGATCAGGGTTCTCATTTTAACCCTCAGAAGTGTAGGGTCAAGAGTTCAGATTAATACTTTCCAATATCTTAACTGAGATGTTTTTCTTGATGAAAAAAATAGACTGCTCTGTTTAAATGAACTTCTGAGGAAAAAAAGAGACTCTTTATATACTTGACCTCTAGTTCTGCAACTATTAAATCTTTGACACTTCCTAGGACAGAGTTTGATTAAAAGAGTTATTGGAGGTGACCAGAAATCTCCTCAGTTTTTGTTTTGCTTTGTTTTGTTAAGCAGCCATTGATCTTTAAGCATGTATACGTACACTGCAGTTTTTACTTCATTTGTCCCATAACACAAGACACTTTTACTTTCTGCTGCTTTATTAATGAACTCTTATAATATTCTAATGACTTAATTTGCATTTGGGTACTAACTTTATATAAAAACACGATGTTCTTCATGTTTGGTGCAGGTACAAGGGACAAGCTCCAGATCTAATTGGCAAGCAGGACAGTGTGTATGAAGGTAGTTGTTTGTTTTGAGAGCTTCCTTGTTCTATATGTATTTTTGTGTATCTTCCTTGCTTACCATCTGCCACTAAACGTTACCACCATGTGTGTTTGTGTTTATGTACATACTACTTAGTGCGCTTGATAACAACATTTCACAGGACAAAGAGCCCAAACTGAAATGGCAGCTTTACCACAGAGTGGTAATTTGTTTGCAGGGGTGGTTTTTGTTTTTTTGTTTTTAATTTTTTTTTGTTTGTTTGTTTTTTTCCAGAATAGGAAAAAAAAGTAACATTTTAAACTTTTACCATACTAATTGTTGAAAAAAAATACAAAATTGAGATGAGCGTTTTTGTTTGTTTGTTTGTTTGTTTTTGAACCCTCATTGGCTTGGATGTTTATTAGTTGAGCCCTCTGTGATTGGTGGTGACATTTGCTAGTGATTTCAGTGGATTTTGATTCCACTCCTTTCCTTTTGAGTAGTCTCAAAAGCCTCAGGAATGCAGGTTGCTCAGGTCTCCAGGAGATGGTGCTATAGTTCATGGTATGGGTTTTGGATTTTGACTTCTTGAACATTTTAGATTTTTGTTAAAATAACCATTCTTAGCAGAACTATGCCCTGTTTATATTCACATGATATATATTTATTTGAATTCCAGAAGACTGGGACATGTTAGATGTTGATGAAGATGAAAAACTTACAGGTGAAGAAGAATTTGAATTGCTTGCTGGACCCCTTGGCTTAAATGACCGGCGCATTGTGCCAGAGCCAGTTCAGTTCCCTGACAGTGACCCACTGGGAGCATCAGTGGCAATGGTCACAGCTACCAACAGTATGGAAGAGACTCTGATGCAAATTGGTGAGCTGAAAGGCTGATTGTCATTGATTTAATTGCCTGCTTTAATATTTTTCTTAGGTAAATAATGGTTTAACCTCACACCAGCAAGTCTCTTTAGTGAGTTGATGGGGGAGGGACACTGAGTATAGGCCAGAGGTTTAACAGGAGGGTTTTTTTTTTTTCTATTCTTTCCAACCTTATTGTTTGTTTGTTTATTGTTTCTTTTTTTGAGACAGGGTTTTTCTGTGTAGTCCTGGCTGTCCTGGACTTGCTTTGTAGACCAGGCTGACCTTGAATGCACAGAGATCTGCCTGCCTGTGCCTCCCCGAGTGCTGGGATTACAGGCGCCACCATGCCCTGCTCTATGTTATTTTTTTGAGACAGGGTCTTTGATTGAACCTAATCAGAGCTCATTGATTTGTCTAGACTGGCCAGTTTACATGTGCACACCCTCCCACACACATCACAGTTTAAAAATTGGCACTATTAATGACTCAGCTCTTTATTTGTACTCAAAGCATATTTTATTTGTATCTTCCCTGGCGCTGAAGCAATGGATCAGTGGTGGGAGCACTTGCTGCTCTTGTCAGACGATCCTGGGTTCTGTTCCCAGTTCCTACGTGGCTGTTCACATTGTAACTCCAGTTACAATGCAAGGGATTTGATGATCTTTTTTTGCTTCCTTGGGCACTGCACACTCATGGTACACACACACACACACACACACACACATAAATATATATATACTTGCAGGCAAAATATTCATATATATATATAATAAAAATGTTTTTTTTAAAAAAACTATGCCTTTCCTATATCTGTTAATATCAGAAGTGACACATAAAAAAGTATTAAGAAAAACAAACCTGTATTTAATGTAAATTTTCTTCTGTTAACTCAGAAATCTTTTATATTTAACATAATAAGGAATTTTCTGCTAATTCTAGGTGAACAAAACACATGTCTTGCTATATGTCTTTGAAGAGTAGAACCTACATAAAATGAGGGGAAAAATTCAATAGTCCACAAAGTCAATAGTCTTACTTTGTTGAGAACTGAACAAAATCCTGCTTTCAGGTTGCCATGGCTCTGTGGAAAAGAGTTCCTCAGGAAGAGTGACATTAGGAGAGCAGGCAGCAGCCCTTGCAAACCCTCATGACCGAGTTGTGGCTTTAAGGAGGGTGACTGCTGCTGCTCAAGTCCTTCTGGCGAGAACCATGGTCATGCGGGCACTGTCTCTTCTCTCCGTCAGGTGAGTGTTGCTGTGCCAAGTGAGGCAGCCAGCATCTGATGAATTCACACAGGTCGGGGATAGAGAGCGTTCAAAACTTGCAGTTATGTCGTTGAATGAATTTGGGTTAGACTTAGTCATTATTGGTATTTATTCAGTTGGTTCTTTTTAGGTTGAAATAATGCCAATTTAGTAAGAACGTCAGCTGTGTATCTTTTTTGTTGTTCCAGAAACTGGGAATTGAGCTGTTTAGTTGGTACTAAGTAGAAATTAAAGAGTGAACTAGTGTTTCTGCAGGACTATATAAAGATTAGACGTGAGACAGTGGTTACTTCTGAAGGCACAGTGGCTGTGAGGAGCCCCCTTGAGGTGCTGCTGGAGTTTTCTGTTTCTTGACCTAGAGAGTGGTTACCTGGGGATTTCCAGACTAAAAGTGTAGGTTCTGTGACCGTCCTAAAGTCATAGTCCAGCAATTTAGTGATAACTCTTAGTGGTTACAATATTCCTAAAAAGGAAAAAGTTTACATGACTTTTTCAATTTTACATCATGTTTTGATATAAGGACATGTGTGATTAATGATGGTACAGCTTTTGTTTGTTTTGGGTTTATGGTGAGGATGGTATGTATGTGGGGTTCACAGTTGCTCCTTAAGAAACCTGCTTTCTTGGCTGGAGAGATGGCTCAGAGGTTAAGAGCGCTGGCTTCTCTTCCAGAGGTCCTGAGTTCAATTCCGAGCAACCACATGGTGGCTCACAGCCATCTATGTGAGATCTGGTGCCCTCTTCTGGCCTGCAGGTGTACGTGCAGGCAGAACGCTGGATATATAATAAATCGTTAAAAATAAAAAAATAAAAAGGGAATTTATAAAGAAACTTGTTTTCTTTGTCTGACAGTGGTTCCAGTTGTAGCCTGGCTGCTGGCCTTGAATCTCTGGGGTTAACAGATATCCGCACGCTGGTTCGGTTAATGTGCTTAGCTGCAGCAGGGAGAGCTGGGCTTTCCACCAGCCCCTCTGCCGTGGCCAGCACCTCAGAGCGCTCACGAGGTGGGCACAGCAAGGCCAGCAAGCCCATTTCCTGCCTGGCCTACCTAAGCACAGCGGTGGGGTGCCTGGCATCAAATACTCCAAGTGCTGCAAAGCTGCTGGTGCAGCTGTGTACACAGGTAAGGCCGCTTCAGCAATTCCTGCACTCTATCCTGGAGATTCTTAAAGAACATTTGAAATTAGCCTTTTTGTTCCAATAATATGTAAAAAATAAACTATTTGTCCTGATTGCCTCTTCAGAACTTGATTTCTGCTGCAACAGGTGTCAATCTCACCACAGTTGATGATCCAATTCAGCGGAAGTTTCTCCCCAGCTTTCTCCGTGGAATTGCTGAAGAAAATAAGCTTGTTACCTCCCCAAACTTTGTTGTAACTCAGGCCCTTGTGGCATTATTGGCAGACAAAGGGGCCAAACTGAGACCTAATTATGATAAGTCAGAAATAGAAAAGAAAGGTAGGTTTCATACTGTTTGAGTACAGTCTTCTAATTGATTTAGTTCATGTCTTAAGAGTGTGGTTTTGCATTGTGTGTAATGTAAAAAGAATTGTAATGTAATGTAAAAAGAATTAGAGATAACCTGGTTTTCTGAGACAGGGCCTAACTGTAGTCCCAGGTTGTCCTCATACCTGCACTCCTCTTGTGTCTCTTAAGCACTGGAATTACAGTTTGCACAGACATTGAAATAAATATTAGAAAATATATCACTTAGTGTAGTTACAGATAATGGCTTGAATCAACTTACATGGTAGGGCTCTTTAATACAATTTAAGGAGAGATAGTATTGAAGATAACGCTTTGAAAGTACAGCTTAAGTTACCCTTTAATCTTCATTCTAATCACGAACATTTAGCTGAGGTTGATGAGCTTTAGGATCTCTTGGTGTAGTTCTTTTACTAGCTATTAAGATCCAGTTTCTAGAATTATTTCTTTGGTGCTGAGTATTGGAGTCTAAGACCTTGTGTGTTCTGAGCATGCGCTCTGTCGCTGAGCCATAACTCCAGTTATGTCCCTGTTAAGCAGCAGGCACTAGCTAGTTATTCTTAAGGGCCCATTGCCTTTGCATAGGCCAGAAAATGTTTGCTGTATTCCCAGTCTCAATCCTTAGAGCAGGGACTGTTTACTGCTGTATAATAAAATGTTAATTTGTAGTAGATCAGACTTATTATAGAATTTGATGTGAAATAAATACTTTGTATTTTATAAGCATAGTAAAATTGCTTACAAAAGAGCTAATTTATAAGAGAAATGGGTTAACCCATTTTTGTTTGTTCATCACTACCAACTCTCACCTGGGCATCATTTCATTGTTTTGTCTAAGCAGGTTTTATTGCCCAATTGCATGCCCATCCTTCCTATGATCCTTCTGCTGTAGGCCCTCTGGAGCTGGCTAATGCCCTGGCAGCCTGCTGCCTCTCCTCTAGGCTGTCCTCACAGCACAGGCAATGGGCTGCTCAACAGCTTGTACGTACTCTTGCTGCTCATGACCGTGACAACCAGACTGCTCCACAGACACTCGCTGACATGGGAGGAGATCTTAGAAAATGCTCTGTTATCAAGTTGGAGGCTCATCAAAATAGAGTATGTATTTTGAGCATAAGGTGTGTTGATTACCTGTCTGACTGCTGAGAGCGTAGGTCTTGGTGTCTCTTTTCTGTGTATCTTTTTCTTATACACATACATTGGGTAAAATGCTTACCATCCAAGCCTGATGTGATCCAAAGGGAACCCACAGTAGAGAAGAGAACTGACACCCCACCCCCCGAAATGTGACTGCCACTTGTTCACTTGTGGCATGTGTGTTCTCTCCCATATACACATATAGAAATGATAACAAATAAAATAAAAGTGTATAAAAAAGATTTTAATAGGCCTTAAATAATTTGAAGGAGCTTGGAAGAGTACTTTAAAGCTGTACTCTAAATAGGTATTTTACAAGGCATTGAGAAAATGAAACCACGTATATTGAATCACAATCATGGATGTATTTACAGTTTCATGGTAGACAACTTTTATAGAACGTCAAATGATGGAGTCCTTTAAATCCAAACTTGGCTTAGCTTATCTGTTTTAATTTTTCTAGGTAATGACATGTGTTTGGTGTAATAAAAAAGGCCTGTTGGCTACCAGTGGCAACGATGGCACTATTCGAGTGTGGAATGTGACCAAGAAGCAGTACTCTCTGCAGCAGACCTGTGTGTTCAGTAGACTGTAAGTGCTTGTTCCACTGGCGGGAAGTGGAGGCGGGCTCCACGGGCCTCACTTGTTTATGCTAATTAGCCATTCTCAGTAAGACTGTAAGATTTTGCTAAGTCTCCACAGAGTATGTTTAACTTTTCATAGTAGTAATTCAGGAAATAAATCCTTATACTCTATTTAGGCTTACAAAAAATTAGAATAGGGCCTTACTAGGAAATACATTTTTAGTTATATTAAATATGTAATTTATATATTTTTATAAATATACAAATATATTTATATGTAGCATATTTTAATATGAATAATTATATATAGTTATATATAACTTATATATAAGTTTTCTCAAATATATAATATAATCAAATATAATTTTGACATACTATCAAAATTAGTATACTGTTTTATCACTCTTCAGTAGTTTTTTGTGAAGTAGAGTAAATTGCTTTTATATCAGCGTGTTGCACTCTTATAGTACTGTATCTAGCTTTAAGTATTTCTTTAATTTTTTTTAATTGATTTAACAATTTTTTATTATAAAAAAACTTTCAAATAAAAAAAAATCACATTGAAGTTAACAAAGCCCAAAGTGTATGCATCCCATTGAACTTCCCACTTAGAATGGCAGCTGGGAAATGTTGTGCTAGATTTTACACTAACACTATTAAATATATTTTTATTTGCTTGTTACCATGAAAAACAGAAACTCCACAAAAGTTAGAAATAAAATACAATTGGCTTTATACCCGCTTGTGTAACTCGTGTCCATTACCCACTTTTAGTCCTTCCTCACATCCTAGTATTTAGCCTCTTTTGTGTTTTTTTTTTTCTACAGATTATATTATGCCTACACATACATTTGTTTGCATATACATATGTTATTGGCTAGAATTGACAAATGAGGAAGATCATGTGTTGTTTTTTTATGAGATTGTGTGACCTCACTTGGTATTTTACATTCTAAGTACATTTTTCTACAAATTTTGCATTATGTTTTTATTTATAACTGAGTATTATTTCATTTCATATATACAACAAAATTTTATTACACATTCATCTGTTGATAAGACAGCTAGATGGTTTCCAATTTTTTTGTTACAGTTAAAAAATAGTAATAAATATGTGAGTACAAATATCCTAATAGTAGAGTTCTCAGTGTATATATGATAGTTATGTTTTTAATTTTTGAGAACTCTCCAAACTAATTTTCGTAATGGCTGTATTAATTTGTGTCACACCAACAGTGACTTTGGTGAAGCTCAGTTCTTTCCTGTGGGTATTTATTTTCTGAAACATTTTGTATAAATTTGGCATAGAGAAATCAGTATACTCTGGTAACTGTCTACAACCCAGAACAATTCTGAATGTCTCTGCTGACAAATTCTATCCTAGTTATGAGTAGTTGAAGCATCATTCTTTCATAGTTGACATCTCCGTGACGGCAAATACTGCTGACCAAGAATATCCTATGATAATTAGTCTGTATTCACCCTTACTTCAAAGTTTGAAATCTAGCTTAATAATTTAGAAATGGGGATGGAAACCATATACTCATCTGTTGCATTTTAGGGAAGGGGATGCTGAGGAAAGCCTTGGATCACCCAGCGACCCAAGCTTCTCACCTGTTTCCTGGAGTATCAGTGGCAAATACCTAGCTGGGGCTTTGGAGAAGATGGTAAACATTTGGCAAGTTAATGGTAAGAGTCGTGCAAGTGGAGTGGGTATGGCTCAGCCTTCCTCTCACTTACTCTTGGAGGCTAAGCAGTGGCTTCGCTTTACCTGGAAATCCATGAACTGTTGAAAAGCTATGAAAATACTGCACAGGATACACTTCCTGGGAGTGTTAGTTACCTACTTTTGTAAACCAAAATTTCTTTTAATACAGCAGGAAATAGTCTTTGAGAGAAGTAGTAGTTACTGGATTTTAAGCTCTGTAATTTTTAGTCACTTGAAATAGCTCTATTATTTATGTTTCTTTCAGAGATAAAAAAAATTCTGTTAGGTGTTTTTATATTTATTTGTTTGTTAATTTATTTAGGTGTATGCATATGGCATGGTGAATGTGTTGGAGAATAACTTGAGGTTGGTTTTCTCCTTCCACCATGTGGATCCCAAGGATTGAACTTAGGTTATTAGACTTAGCAGCAAGTGCCTTTACCCACAAAGCTATCTCAGTCACCCTTTTGTATTGTACCTCTCTGGGAAAAAAAATGCTGCTGTAACTTTGGATTTACTAGCATTTGCTTATTCTTACATAGTTAAGAAGTGACTGTTGTCATTCACATAGTAGAAGAGCAGCTAGTCTTAGCCATAGGTGAATTACTCATCATTTGGGTTTTCAGTAATTATTAACAGTCACTGAGCATACTGGCCCATGGAATTTCAGTACTTAGGAGGCAGAGGCAGGGGGATTGCTGAGTGTTGGAGGTCAGTACGGGCTACAGAGTGAGGCTTGTGTCAAAAACAAGTAAACCAAAAGCAGAAGTATCTTAGTGATGTTGCCTTCAGCCTTCTCCCAGTGTCCTGGAAAAGAAACATGTGCCACTTTGCCAGCAATAGGAAAGCACTTAAGTGTTTTCCGTTTTCTATTAAGTGTATTTATTTTTATTCTGTCTTCTATAGAAGTACTTTGTTATATAAGTAGGTACATAAAAGACTGTTGACTTGAATGATGTGTAAGACATGAATAAAAGATCTTGTTTTCACAGGCCTTTAGATTCACAGACTATTGTGAATTGGAGGCTCCATTGGGTGTATTAGCTAATAATATTTTTCTCTTGTTCTTTTTTGAACTTTCTGTTTATTCTTATTTTTGGAGACAGGTTCTGTTGTATGACACTGGTGACCCTTAATCCATATAAATAAAGACACCAAGACCTTTTAATATTTCAAAGCTTAGGCCTGAGCTGGGTAGACTTTCAGCTAGATCATCTAAGTTAACCCAGCCACTTGCCCCATCCAGCCATGTGGATAGCTATACCTTCCAGGCCCATAGTCATGTCTGTCTCCTGGTAAAAGTTTTTTTCTTTCCTCAGAGTTCCTTCCTTTCTCCCAGGAAGTCCCACCTTCCCTTCTCTTTCTGCCCAACTATAAGCTGTCAGCAACTTTTATTATCCAATCAGGGACAATTTGAGAGGCAAGGTTCACACAGTGTCATCCTAAGTATGTAAGACTCTGCTCCTAGGACAAGGATCCTATGGGGCAAGCAGCTAACGCTTAACCATATAGTAGTTCCTGATCAACTGCAACAAGGGTCTCCAGATAGATACACACAGAGAGAGATTGAGAAATACGTTTTGAGGGACATATCTATCCCTCACTGAATTCCATGCCAGCCAGGGATCAATTGTTCGGTCTGTCTGTCTGTCTCTATATCTAATCTATATCTATATTGATATGCCATGGGGAGACCAGAGTGGCCTTAAGCTCACAGAGATCTACCTATCTTGATTGCTAGAATTAAAGGTGTGTGCCACCACCCCTGGCACGAGTTAAATAAGTGTGAGTTAACATTTTTATTTCTCTCTCTGTAGGAGGGAAAGGATTAGTAGATATTCAGCCTCACTGGGTGTCTGCCCTGGCTTGGCCAGAAGAAGGTCCAGCCACAGCCTGGTCAGGAGAATCTTCAGAGTTACTGCTGGTGGGACGGATGGACGGGTCTCTAGGACTGATTGAAGTTGTTGATGTGTCCACTATGCAGCGCCGAGAACTGGAACACTGCTATCGAAAGGATGGTAAGAAGTTATACTATTCAAGAGAGTAGACAAAAAGACAAAAAGGGTTTTGGTTGAATATAAATGCTGAGTGAATGTTACTTTTGGCATTGTTTCTAATATTTCCACTACATATTTGACTTTAATTAATTACTGAATTGAAATGTTTCTCTCCCTCCTCTGTGTCTCTCTGTCAAAGGGAAATTTCTCTTAGTTACACCATATTAGTCGTTTGTCCTTTATGTGAATGATTTAACATAACAGGATCCAAATATCCCTTAAAAGTTAAGAGTTGTAGAGGAAGAGAAAAATCGTTGGTAGAACAAATTGTTAACAAGTAAGTGAAAGGGAAGGTGGAAGAGGAAGGTTCCTAGACTCAGCAGATGAGTTTTTTCTTTACTGAGTACCTTTGAGTAAGTGCATGTCTTACTAGCAGTTTTTATCAGTTATTTGGGTGGAGTTGAGTAATTCAGAGGTCATAGTGCTGATTTATATGGTACTCTGTTTGACAGGAGATTTGTTTGTTAGGTTTTGTTTTTGTTTTCTGAGTTTTTTGTTTGATTCTTTTGTTTTGGTTAGTTAGTTGGTTTTTGGCTTTTTGAAACAGGGTTTCTTTGTGTAACACCCCTGGCTGCCCTAGAACTAACTCACTGGCTGGCCTCAAACAGAGATCTACCTGTCTCTGCCTCCCGAGTGCTGGGATTAAAGGTGTTTGCCACCATGGCGGGTGGTTTTGGACTTCTTACAATCCACTTTTAAAAATTTGATAACTTCATAGGGTTCAAAAGTTAGAAAGTTTTGAAAGGTTTAGAAGTACAATTTTATCTGTTCATCCTCCCCTTCCCACTGCCCCCTTCACATTCTGGCCTCTAGGTTCTATTTCCTACTTCCCAGCCTTACAGAAAAGCAGTGGTGGTTAGAGGCTAGGGTGGACAGCCCTGAGAGCCCGAGAATACTGACTAGGATCTCACAGGAAGTGAGTGGGTGATTTCCTATGGCTGATGCTGCTTCAGTTCTCAGATTCATAGTAGGTCCTACACCTACATAGTAGGTCATACACCAGGTCCTTCTCTTTCCCAAGAGACTTCTCTTGGGAAAGAGAAGGACCTGATGTACTGCCTTAATACTAAGGCACTTCCTTCTTTCCTTCCTTCCTTCCTTGCTTCCTTCCTTCCTTCCTCCCTCCCTCCCTCCCTCCCTCCCTCCCTTCCTTCCTTCCTTTCTCCCTTCCTCCCTCCCTCCCCCCTCCCTCCCTTCCCTCCCTCCCTCCCTCCCTCCCTTCCTTCCTTCCTTCCTTCCTTCCTTCCTTCCTTCCTTCCTTCCTTCTTTTCTTTTAACAACCTTCTGGGAAAGAAAGAAATGTTAAAAGTGAGGTCATTTCTTTCACTCATAAATGACATTCTTAAGGTGGATTACATTGGCTCTGTGCTGAAGCTGTAATTTGTTAGCTGTGTGGAAGTTTTCTTGCTATGCTGATAGAAGTACAGATGTTTTTCAAAGCATCTAGTGAGGTTTCTAGATAATGAAAAATCTCTTTTCTTCTTGTGTTTTTATCATGGTAGTGTCTGTCACTTGCATTGCTTGGTTCAGTGAAGATAGACCGTTTGCAGTAGGATATTTTGATGGAAAATTATTAATGGGAACAAAGGACCCACTCGAGAAAGGAGGCATTGTTCTCATTGATGCACATAAGGTAAAGAAATCTTGATAGCTGCTTTTTTTTTTTTTTTTGTAGTTTTGTTTGGAAATGGTTTCTTCGAAGATATTTTGCCTTGGTCATTTATGATTTAATGTTATATTGTTACACAAAGTCTTTGTGCCATGTGTTCACATAGAAAAAAAAAATTTTTTTAAATCAAGCTACAAAGAGAGTTAAATGGGAGCGCCCTTGAAATATCCCCTGTCTAGTGTCTCCCTTAATGCCAGAACTTTCACTGATGCAAAGGTGGTTCCCCAGAGATTTTCATTCCTGGAGTTTACATGGCCACCCAAGCAGGTGACAGAGATGGTTCAAAGTCTTCGAGCACTGGCTAGGCTGCCCAAGGACCCAGGTCCAGTTTCTGACATTTACTGCGGCAGCTCACAGCCATCTTAACTCCAGTTCCCAGGGTTCCTGTGCTCTCTTCTGGCTTCTGCATGCACTAGATATGCACATAGTGCACAGACATGCAGGGAGGCAAAATACTCACATGCATAAATTAAAATCATTAAAAAATTAGAAGAAAAGCACAGTGATCAGAACATAGAAACACAAACCATGGCCTTGGCTCTCATAAGGATTCTCACTAATTTGGGGTAGATATTGCTTTTATTTGTTTGTTTCTGTCATTTTCACATTGTAGTGGTTACCAGTCAATAAAGTAATGCAGTACACACACGCAGAAGAAAGGCGCTGCATCTTTTCAGAGCCGCGTCTGCATTATTTATACACTTGACACTTATGCAGTACACACACGCAGAAGAAAGGCGCTGCATCTTTCCAGAGCCGCGTCTGCATTATTTATACACTTGACATTTATTCAGTACACACACGCAGAAGAAAGGCGCTGCATCTTTCCAGAGCCGCGTCTGCATTATTTATACACTTGACACTTATGCAGTACACACACGCAGAAGAAAGGCGCTGCATCTTTCCAGAGCCGCGTCTACATTATTTATACACTTGACATTTATTCAGTACACACACGCAGAAGAAAGGCACTGCATCTTTCCAGAGCCGCGTTTGCATTATTTATACACTTGACATTTATTCAGCTTCTACGTAATGTAGACTGTATTTAAAGAAGGGGCTGATTAGGGCTAGGAATTATACGGAAATAATCTGATTCGTGTAAAAGGTCTTGATTTTAAAGCAATTGAGTTATCAAAGTACCATCCACAAACTAATGAATATAAAGTACCCACTATGAAGCGAGTATTACTCTGATTTTTTCCCTACCATTTTAAGGAGACTCTTGTTAGTATGAAATGGGACCCGACAGGCCATATTCTTATGACATGTGCCAAAGAAGAAAATGTGAAACTCTGGGGGCCTGTTTCAGAATGCTGGCGCTGTCTGCATTCGCTCTGCCATCCATCCACTGTAAATGGCATCGCCTGGTGCGGCCTTCCAGGGAAAGGATCCAAGATGCAGTTACTGATGGCCACGTATGTTATAAATTTGTATAAATTTGTGTGTTGGTTTTTATGGAAGTGTAGACTGTTACTTGCAGTAGTATTACTTCTCAGTAATTTCTGTTTACTATTACTGTTTTATAATGTGTAACGCCATAAAATTACCTAAGAGAAATAAAGAGCATACTTTTAGATTTTCATTTAATATATTCTTCTTTTGTTATTTTCTTTTTAAGTGGCTGTCAAAATGGCT
The DNA here is from genome assembly GCF_030254825.1 of Meriones unguiculatus. Classification (NCBI taxonomy): domain Eukaryota; kingdom Metazoa; phylum Chordata; class Mammalia; order Rodentia; family Muridae; genus Meriones; species Meriones unguiculatus. Next base: position 21,955,980 of record NC_083354.1, on the reverse strand, counting down.
TAGTGTGTGTTTGGTGTATTCCACAAGATACCACACAGACTGGTATGGCCAGCTCAGAAGGATGGTGGGACCTGGAATCAAATTGTCAGGTAATATGTAGCTGAAACCATAGTACAATAACTCCTCCTCAGTGAGGTATTTGGTCCTCTATCTGAAGGGCATGACCCATCAGGGAACTGTACATAATTGTAATTTTTATAAGTCAAGGACACCATCATTCTGGTAGCAGTGAGGTGTTTAATACGGTGATCATTTTGGTGATAAACAAAATGGATGTTGTGGACACACTAGTCCTGAGTGAAGTCTGGTACAATGGAGTGACACTGTGAGAGGTCCCAGCCAGGGTGTCTTTATCAGTGCCAGAACTTCACCTGCACAGAATGATTAGTTTGAAAGAAAAGTTATGAGCCTGGATACTTACAAAGGCATCTAGATACGTTACATAAACTCATGAATCTGGGAATTGGAAAGTATAGAGAAGAAAAAGCACAGACAAAAACCCCCCAGGAAGCACACATGCTTCATCTCAAACTGGACTTCCTAAACTTTTCCTGCTCTCAACCTCTTCACCTAAGAAACTCTCACCACCCTGGTGTAGGTATATATTAGGTGAGTACAACTAATATTCATTGATTTTAGAAAAATCATGATGAAATTTATGTTAGAATGACACTTTGGTGTACATGTGATTTCACCATTTTTTAAAGAGCAAAGCAAATTTACATCCTTTTGGGATATATGTGCTTGTTTATTTTTATGTTAAAAAGTAAGTCTTCGTTGAGTGTTTGATAAGGGAAGACATAGAACATCTTCATTATCCTTTAGATTTAATTAATTTTTGATTTTATAATTGTCAATACAGAGAACACTTTTTGCATAAAATACATAGTACAAGCATTTAGAACCATTTCAAAAATTTTTAGAAATTCTATTTTAATTCCAAGCCAAAAGATTTTTTTTAATGAAACTGATCAATGGCTTAAACAGCAAATTTTAAAATCAAATACTCAAATGTAATACATACCAAAGATGCAATAGTTTGATACTTGCTGTGGAATGGCAATAGAAAAATACAAAAACACTGTTTTCCGTACTTTTCCATACAACTATTCCATACAAATCACAGTTTTCCATACAGCTATTACATTTTAGTAAGAACAAAAACTTTGTAAAAATCACTATAGTTTATAACATGCAGTCTCAAGTTTTAACCAAGACGCTTCTTGAAACCCTCCTTGTTGTTGAACAGTGTGAACAGGCACAATGCAGGGCACACATGCTCAGAACCAGGGCTGGCGTAAGTCATACAATGCAAAGGCAATTGGGTCAGAGACACCGTGGATTCCTATGTGCTGGATTCTGCAGTTTTTAGTCATGGTGTATTCGGGAAACCTTTTATGTTGCCAGATGTTTCAGAGCCTGGTAGGCCCTGACCCTGTTTCATAAGTGTTGATGTAAGTGCTCAGCTGTTGCACAGCTGATTGTCACCTCCCTAGAATTAAGAGCGTATTGTTAATAAAGTAGTTAATTGCTTTAAGTAGGAGCCAAACCACCTACCATTTTAAGTAAAAACTCTAAATAATTAGATACTAATATTGGCATTTCGCAGTTCTTTAAAAACAAAACAAAACTGAATTCTGATTAAACTGAATCTATGAACAGTTTGCAGCTTCCTTTTGCCTGTGATACAAACACTCTTTGAAAGTTCTATTTAGTGGCCTTTGGGTAGATAAGTGCATCAGTCTTAACTTATATAAAGAGAAGGATGAAGAGGTAAATGATAAGAGGAAAGGGCTACAGAAGTGGAAATGAGATCAGTAAAGGTAAATATAGTTTACTTTTTGTCCAAGTGAGTTGACCTGTGCACTGGCCTTAGCCTTCTCACTTCAAAAACTGGCAGAACGAATATGTTGATGAGACATTAACTGTTTAGAGCCAATGGAACCTGGGAGAATGGAGCCTAAAAATGAGACAGACTAAAATCTCGTGCAATAACCAACTTTATTCAGAGCATCAGACAATTTATACTCCAAGGTTAAGAAGTAAATTGTATAAGAGTAAATTGTACAAATCACAAGGACAAGCCACACATGGTTAAAACGTTTTCCTGTATTGGCAAATAAATAACAATAGCCAGTTGTAATGAATCATCTGAAGTAAACTCACTCCTATCTACTCTACCTGGGAGGAACATTGAAAACATATTCCAAGAACAATTTTGTGTTTTGAAGAAACTGAGGTTACAAGACTCTTGTCTTGTTTTCTTGGAGTGTTCTCACAAGCACAGAGGATTTTTCTCTCCCAACTCCATTCTTGAACTGTGTTCCAACAGACATAGTTTTAGAGGCAGAACCGTCAGCCAACAATAGGAAATCCTATTTGTATGGAGTGGGCACAAGCAGTGGTAAGTATTAGGTGAGAAAATAAAAATGATATGAAGCTAAAATTGTAAAATAAACTATTGTCACAAGAAAAGTCAGATTTTTTTGTCTCACAGATTGGAACTTTGAAATGTAGTAATTTCTGCTTGTTTAAAGAACAGAAAATTGGTTTTAAAAAGTATAAAACAGCTGGGTTACTGCCTTCTTGTTATTCATCAAGATAAGTAACTTTTGGGAGAAAGTATCTCTACCTCAATCCCCAGTTTCGTATTGCTGAAATGTGAAATTTCCAAGACTGGGCCTGTGAAGTATATTTTAAACTAATATTTATTCAAAACAATGAATTATAGGATGGCTTTCGGAAGTCATCAGGAGCCAAGTGTGTTTATCAGCTGCGGGGACACATCACTCCTGTTCGGACTGTGGCCTTCAGTTCTGATGGCTTGGCCTTGGTGTCTGGTGGACTTGGAGGGCTTATGAACATTTGGTCTTTAAGGGTAAGGATACAGATTTTTTTAAAAAATATTTTACTTTAGTTTGGATCATATATAGTAAAAATTAATCAGTCTTAAGAATATTCATGTAACAGTGTCTTGGATAGTTAAGAAGTTCCTGTAGAGTCATCTCTAAAAGAACCGATCTTCTGTTCTTTGGGTTTCTTACTGATGAGTATTTTTTAAATGAAAAGTGGGTATTAGGCTATAAATTGAACGTTGTTGAATTCAGCTCAGTTAAAATTTGTAATGTATATTTTGTGAATGTAAAGTAACAAATGTGTCAACAGTGCCTAAAGTCAAGAAATGAGTTTTGATAAATATATCTCGTTTTAGGATGGCTCTGTCTTGCAAACTGTTGTGATAGGCTCTGGAGCTATTCAGACCACAGTATGGATTCCAGAAGTTGGGGTAGCTGCCTGCTCAAATAGATCAAAGGTAACGAACAGATACACCAAACCATAGATTATGAGCCTAGAGAAGTTTTAGAAATTACAGTTCAAGCCCTCCCCAACACAGAGAACAAATGCTGTCTGAAAGATTACTATTGCCCAAGATAGGCAACTAATAGTAGAAGGGAGTTAACCCTGGGCATGCTCGTTTCTCATCTCACACCTTTCTGTTACACCTGGGCTTTGCTGAAAGGGATTGATTTTTTTTTTTAATAATTTATTTTCATTGGAAGACATAGGAGATTCTAATTTTCTCACATGATTTTTGGCAGCACTAAACTATGTCAGAAAAATAGTGGGAAAAAAATCTCCAAAGATATTTAAGTATCCAAAATATATCATGGCTCTGAAATGTAAGATTCTAGCAAAGTGCTAGCCAGCCTGCTGTGAAGAAATTCTGTTGTGCAGTACAGCAGTCTTCATACTCTCTCTCTCTTTTTTTTTTTAAACTTGGTAATGTCATTATTTTTATTATTTCTTGACATAAATGTATAGCGATATGTACATAGTATACACTATCCATTGTGATAATGAAATATAACAAAACTCACAACACAGAATCATGTTTTCATGTCATTTGACAGAAATTAAGGTTCAAACAATTTTTTTTCCTCTAATTTCAGAAAACATGACAAGAACACACAATATCAAATACTTGGCATATGTGATGACTAATCATTTTCTTGGTTTTTAGAAAAATATTACAAAGGAGTTTTTTACTAAAAAACATAAAAGCAGGATTATTATTTTTAATTTTTCACAGCCAAATATGTTATTAAGGCTCTCATCTTTTTGGCGTATTTGTTGTTTTGTGTTATACCGCTGTTGATGGACATTTATATTACAATACTGAATGACAACTGTAACATTCTATCACTTCTGAGGAGATGTAGTAAGGATAGCAAGTTTAAGGAAGCTACTGTTCTTGTAAGAGTGTTTATTCCAATTTGCACATAGCAATACTTTATAAAAGGATGATAAAGGGTAAATAACTAAACATAGAATAATTTAAAACAAAGAGTACTGCATTAAATTGAGCAATAACCTTATTTATCCTTAGTGCCAAAATTCTAGTGAAAGTCAGTTGTTCAATTATTTTTTTCCTTTATTCCTCCTCTCTCTCTCTTCTGTTTTTTTGTTTTTTGTTTCAGACACTGTCCTGGAACTCACTGTGTAGATGAGGCTAACCTTGAACTAACAGAGGTCCGTCTGCCTCTGCCTCCCTGTTTAATTATTCCACTTACAATTTTAAGATATTTGAAGCTTTTTATTGCTCAGGAGCCTTTTATTTGTTGTTGTTGTTGTGGAATACTGAGTAGCTTAAGAGGTAACATCTGCCCTGTCTCAGGTGAAATAAGGCTGATCCACAATCTGTCAGGTGTCTGTGTCTTTATTAACTGTAATAGTGGGTTAGATAATACTGCCACAATAATTATAGGGTTAATAATATTAGCCCATACTTTTAAATTATCTAAAATACCCTGAGACTTGGAAGTAAAGTACTTATTGTGCATGCAACTCTAGAAAGCTATGCCAGAAACAGAAGTGTGACTGTCTACTACACATCTGTGGGTTGACTGGAGTGTTGACATTAGCCACTATGATTTAAGGCTGAACCTGACCAAAAAAAAAATAATAATAATAAATAAATAAATAAATAAACAAACAAACAATTGCTTGCCAATATCTCCTTTGGAAGATAGAGAACTAAAATAAGATTCCAGAGATCTAAAACAGTTCATTTTGTTCCTGCCAGCACAATTCTTCCTAGGAGAGAGAGCTTCCTGGTACATCCCACTTAACCGTGTTCCCAAGGCCATGCACAATAATTTTGTTCATTTTAATGTTAAAGAGTTTTGCAGTGCTGAGAATTAAAGCCAAGGCATCAATACTAGTTAAATACTACCACTAAGATATATAACCTTCACTCATAATGCACCTTTTAAAAAACAAAAATGAAATAATTTAAACATATTTTGAGTATTACAATAGCAAAGAAATTGGTCAAGATTACTCTGGTAGAAATATGTCAGGATTACAACATTGGAATGTTTACCTCCAAAATGCAGGATATTTCTAGACATTCTTACTACATTTGTATGATTAGGGCTACATATTCTGCTGGAAGCTATTACATGTAATGACTTACATAGCTATGGTACCAAGCTATATTCAAAATTTGGCTCCATGCCTCATTGTGGTGATCTTATAAAAGAAACTTATGGAGCTTAATTTCCTCAACAGTAAAATGAAAATGACAACATTCTCTACACTCTTATGAAGTAAATTGTTACAATAAATAATTCAACTAATCTATGGAAAACATTTTTAAATATGTCCTACTTCACAATTTTAATTATTTGAGATGGGACTCCACATGTCAACTTCATATTCTTAGGAACAAAGCCAGTGTGCTGTTTGACTTACATTTTATGTGCTTAAATGGTGTTAAAAGAGAAGCTATTATCCTATGTGAATGGTCCTACTAAAAGTAAAACTACACGCTAAGCAATCCTAGGATGCATTTAAGATTAGCAATGTGGTGTGCAGCACCCTCAGCACTGCAAACAGCTGTTGAGCCTGCTGCGGGGAGTAGGGCAACTCTGGGCTCACGCTGCGCTCCGAGGAAACAACTCTTCAGTTCTCCTAGTGTGGTAGTCATGTCAGACTGTGAGCCTTGTCTTACAAGTCCCATGAACCAGCAGATAATTGATGTTTTTAAAGAAAATTTGTTGAGGTGATTCACACTTACTATTTTTATTCATTTGTTTAACTTAGACAAAAATTGGATGTTTTAAAAGTTCTATAGACTTTTCTGCTTGTAAAATGGAAAAGTAGTTAATCCAGTTACTGGAGAGAATTTCTCAGGTTGAATGATGGTGGTATGATTTTTTAATCTTTTGTATAGGGAAATTAATCATATGGCATGATTTACTTTTACTAGGATGTTTTGGTTGTGAACTGTACAGCAGAATGGGCTTCTGCCAATCACATTTTAGCAACCTGCAGGACAGCCCTGAAACAACAGGGTATTCTGGGATTAAACATGGCTCCCTGCATGAGAGCATTCCTGGAACGGCTACCCATGATGCTTCAAGAGCAATATGCCTATGAAAAGGTAACTCATGACCCTAACTCCCATAGTGCTTGGTGCTTTGTAATTTGGATCTCCCTCCACCCACCCACCCAAAGACATGAAGTTTGAGGAAAATAAGTGCAGTGATATGGGCAGAAATGAAGTCACTTGCACCGAAGCAGTTGTTCAGTTAATCTTAAACCCACTCTTTATATTCGTCTAAGTAAAATGAAACTGTGAACCTTAAGTTTGTAGTGTTGATACATTCTTTCAGATGGTTTGTTGACTCCAAGGCCAGGTAATTTCACTGAAGAATTTGCCTGGGTTTCATCTTCATGGCCTTTGTCATAGGTTTGCTCTGCTGTGATTAAAGACTGACATAAAAGAGAACTTGCTTCTCATGACTGCCAAGGTTGACTGCTGCAGGGAGAGAAGTGTGAGGGCTCAGCTCTCTGTGACTGACGTTATCTGCCTTGTTTATGGTCAAAAGATGCACACGCATGTGCAGTCTAGTGTGATCCCATGTTGGATTCTGGAACAAAAAGGGCTACAGTGGCCAAATAAAGTTCTGCTTTGAGTAATGCTGTATTAGCACAAGTTTCTTAGTTTTGATTAATGCCACGACTATATAAGGTTATTTATACATATATAAATTATACTATATATTCTATTTTATGAATGCTATTATTATATAAGGCTATTTACATATAAATATACTGAATAATTTATTAATGCAGTATGTTTATATAAGGTTATTTGTATATAAATATACTATATATTCTATTTTATCTAAATATGTCTTTAAATATAAAAATTTATTTTATATAAACATATATATATATAAATGGGCTGGAGAGATGGCTCAGAGGTTAAGATCACTGGCTGCTCTTCTAGAGGCTCTGAGTTCAATTCCTAGCAACCACATGGTGCCTCACAACCATCTGTAAGGAGATCTGGTTCCCTCTTCTGGCATGCAGGCAGAATACTGTGTACATAATAAAAAACTCTACTTAAATATATAACTATTTCATATAAAATGTGTATTTACATAACTAGTAAAGAGAATGCTACATAATCTTCACTCAATTTTCTCTAACATATATATGTGTATCATTCTCTTTACTAGTTCTATAAGCTTTCATAACATAGTAAGTTCATTCAGAATATCTGACACCAGCATTTTTTTGTTTTTTCTTAGCCTCATGTGGTTTGTGGTGACCAGCTTGTTCATAGCCCCTACATGCAATGTCTGGCTTCCCTTGCTGTGGGGCTTCATCTGGATCAGCTGCTGTGTAGCCCTCCAGTGCCACCACACCACCAGAACTGCCTCCCAGATCCTACGTCCTGGAATCCGAATGAGTGGGCCTGGTTAGAATGCTTCTCAACTACCATCAAGGCTGCAGAAGCCCTGACCAATGGAGCCCCATTTCCAGAGTCCTTTACTGTCCCAGACCTGGAGCCTGTTCCCGAGGATGAGCTAGTCCTCCTCATGGTAAGGGCAGCAGGAGCTGCTGTTACTTGTAGTGGAGGTTGTGCCATGGCTGCCTGGCCTGCCACAGTTCCTTTGCTGGCTTGACCAGCAGTGACAAGCCCTTAGATAAACTCATTATATTTCCTACTGTATGGCTGCTCAAGCCTGTAGAGACAGAGCCTTCTGAATCTGCCAACTCCGTACAGGAGTTCCATACTTCACTCTTTTCTTCCTCCGTAGGTGCTTGCTAAGTGCCTTAAGTACACATGTGCTTAGTTTTCCTCTGCTCATTTTATGGGCTTTATGCCACACGGAGATGCTGAATTAGTCCACGCTTTAAACATGTTAGTAATCAGCATCAAGCGAGAATACAGAAGAGCATTCAGTGTGTCCTTTCTTTTTTACTGTATTTGATATTGTCTAGCTGTAGAAATGGAGATGACGGTAAAATGCCAATGTAAGGGGGTACAAGCAAGCACCTGATTTAACCTTAGTTAAGGTTTATTTGTGCAAGTGTTTGAACATAAAAATGAAAACACAGCAGGAATTGAATAAAACTATCTGAAAACATTTTTAATCAAGAAATGTCTTTCATGGTGTTGTGAATGTTACACTCAGCATACCTGCCTGAGTTCAGTCCCCAGCACCAGCACCACATACAAATAAGAGAATAGAGAGGAGTGAAATAAAGTACAACAGAACAGAATATAGCAGGGTTTTTTGGACCCCATTTGGCCCTAATATCATCTTACAGATAAGAAAGCTGAAGCCCTGATAAGAGCTACCTGATAAACTAAACAAAGAATCTAGGGTGATAGTTATGTACATGGCCTTGCACCCATAGGTACTCAGTAAACCTGAATGATTAGCCTTGAACCTAGTGATAGTGAAAGTGTGTATAAAAAAAAGTAAATATTTGAAGCCGGGTGTGAGGCGGTGGTGCCCACCTATAATCCCAGCACTCAGGGAGGAAGAGCCAGGTGGATTTCTGTGAGTTCAAGGCCAGCCTGGTCAACAAAGTGAGTCTAGGACAGCCAAGGCTACACAGAGAAACTCTGTCTCAAAAAAAAAAAAAAGTGTGTGTGTGTAAATATTAGAATGTAAAAAGCAACTTTGAAAATACTTTGGTATTGGACTTGCTGGTTGGGAAGGCATAGACCTATAGCCCCAACTTTTCTAGGAGGAAAAAGGAAGAGAATTTTGATCCCAAGAGTTTGAAGCCAGCTGACTTGAGCATCACAGTGAGACCCTGTCTTTTTTAAACACAAAACAAAGTGAGAACAACTAATAAGAACAAGTCCTCTTGACTTGTCCTGCTATCACCATGTTCTTCAGAAAAGCGTTATCACTAACAGAGCAGACGAGTCCTAACAAAGCATCACTGGTTTTGGTGTGTGCTCTGTCTTACAGGATAACAGCAAGTGGATCAATGGCATGGATGAACAAATTATGTCTTGGGCCACTTCCAGACCCGAGGTCAGTAAAGATAGACCTATGTGGTGGGCTTCAGTCAGTCTTTTGATTGTAAAGGCATGTGTTTCTGTGTCCTTCTGTTTCCTGTAGAGGTCACATGCTTATGCTCAGTGTATATTTGTTTGAGCAACTGGATGAACCTAACTTTAGGTGCCTGTGGGTTTTCTAGGACTGGCACCTGGGAGGTAAATGTGATGTCTACTTATGGGGTGCTGGCAGGCATGGACAGCTGGCCGAAGCTGGAAGAAATGTAATGGTACCAGCTATAGCACCTTCCTTCTCACAGGCCCAACAGGTAACTAACTAGAAGAGTGAAGAGCAAAGAAGAAATGTGGGAATTCCAATTGCTGTCAGTAACTTATTTGGGGTTAAAGCTTATCAGTTTTGTAGTCTAGGTGGTGAAACATGAAGGAACCTCATTTTATATGTGGTCTCCAAATAAAAGCTTGCTAAGGTTTTATTGTACTGAAGACATTTTAGTAAGTTTCTAAAATTTTCTCTCTTGCAAATGTAGTGAATTAATATCACAATGGACTAGGCCAGTGCAGTGTAAATGTATGGAAGCTGAGCAAATCTTAATCACTGTTCTCTTTGGGAATATAAACTATCTAGGATCTTTAGACTTTATTGATACCCCTCCTTTCATGTAATAGTTATGGTACTGTATTCCCATACCATCCTTGAAGCCACTTCACCTGTCCCAGAGTTCACTGCTGTTCCCTATGTGTTTCCATTCCAGTTTCTGCCTCTTTCTACACCAGGCTTTAAAAATTCCCCATTGCTTTTCTTCTTTCTTTCCTTAGGTTGTTGTTGTTTAACTGTGCAGTTAACTGAAATCTCATGTGTCTAAACTCTTTCAGTGAGATGGGCCTCATATGTGCCTTGATTATTATCAGAAGTATAGTAATCAAAGGTTCTAGGGAAGCCACAGTTAGGCCAGTTTTTCTGCTTTGGTACAAAGGAAAAAAGAAGTGGTAGAGCTATCCTCAGGTACATGAAATCACCTAAAATGCCTGAATGTTAGAGATAAACAATAAGGGTAATGGGGGGGGTAATGTTTTTATTTATTCTTAGATAATTTCATGCACGTACACAATATATCTTGATCATGTCTGACTCAAATAAGAATAGTGTTTTTAATTCTGTGTTTTATACTAGGTTATATGTGGTCAGAACTGTACCTTTGTCATCCAGGCCAATGGCACAGTGTTGGCTTGTGGGGAAGGAAGCTATGGAAGATTAGGGCAAGGAAATTCAGATGACCTTCATGTGCTGACTGTCATTTCAGCCCTGCAAGGTGAGGCTGCCCTGGATTTAAAGTGGTTAGAAAACAGTGACCTGGCTGTAGGAGTGTGCATATCTACTGGAACTCCTCCCAACTGTGGAACCCAAGGGGGGTTGCTTATGTTTGGGCTCTAGTTAGGTACTCTGTACAGCCTTAATTTCCACATTTTATGTAGTTCATAAGTAGGAGCGCTACAATCTAGCAGCATATATATTTGAGATCCAAGGAAAACAAAATGTTTAAAATTATAAAAAAACTGCAATTAGGTATCTCTGTGTGTGTGGGTGTGTCTGTTTCATTAACATAAAAACACTTCATGAAAATCTCCAACTGTGCTAGAGAGTTTAAAGGATATCTCTGACAGAGATTTGTGTCACTTGAAACAGAATGCCTCAAGAAAAGCCACTGCAGGGTCTCATGGATCCTAATGCTTGCAGTAAGGGCTATCCAACCTTTGAACATTGTGACATGATGTCACCTGCTAATTAGGCCACATCCCTAGCTATATTGGGATATATTTGGCCTACAGGCTGTAAGGTGAGCATGCTTTTTCATGGAGAACACAAATACTCTTAAGTAATTGCTTTTACTTAAGCCTTCTCAGTGAGATCACAGGAGATTCCTGTAGAACTGGGTGATAGACTGCTGCATTGTAGATGGGAACACAGGCAGGGCTCCTACCTGCTCTTTCTAGTCCCTGGCTCTGGACCCGTGTCCTAATCATCATACCACTTTGCAGCTCAATCTCTGCAACTGTGGAAAATGGGAATGGTGGTATCTGCCACTTGCTCTGTGTGAAAGGAGAAATAAGACAATCCTGATAAAGCAGTTGTAGGAGTGACTAGAATGTCATCTTTAGTGGCTGTAATGGCTGTTCTTGTCCTCCCTCGTCTTTATCATTTGTGTGACTGCTCCCAGATATACCAGGTTATGTCTATAAATTTTATTTGAAGTTTCTTATCACACAGTATTATTTTGGTGCTTTTCAAATCTGAGGGCATTCTATAGTGGCTACAAGAGAGATAGTTTACAGTTGGTACCTCTTGTGTTTCTTCTGTCTTCTAGGCTTTGTGGTGACACAGCTGGTGACTTCCTGTGGCTCTGATGGGCACTCAATGGCCCTGACAGAAAGTGGTGAAGTCTTTAGCTGGGGAGATGGGGACTATGGCAAACTTGGCCATGGGAACAGCGACAGGCAGCGCCGGCCAAGGCAGATTGAGGCCTTACAAGGAGAAGAAGTGGTGCAGGTCAGGCACAGAATGAATAAGTTTGCCTTTTAGTGTAAATACAGAGTTTTTAAATAGCATTCTGAAGTTTAGCTAGCAGGAATAGTATAAAAACAGATTTCATGGACAGTATAATAGATTCACTATTTTTGGTTATGTAGGCTCATTCCTGAGCTTTTTAGAAATTAAATGGCTTTTAATGTTAGAATGGACTTAACTTTTCCAAGCCAGCAGACTTGGTTTGTGATAGGATAACTGCAGGCTCTTGGAAAAACAAAACAAAACAAAACACCAATGGATTAGGTCCTCCACACAGTTCTTGGTAGGTGGTGAAGTTTTGTTGTAAAGAGATGTGCATGTCTGTAGGATCAGCTAGTGATCAAAGATAATACTGTAAAATCACATATCACCCTAGAGTTTACTATAAATTTTTTTCTCATTTATCTCCTTTAGTCTAGGTTAGCACACACAGCAAAAAGAATAATGACAGTTCTTCCTGGGTCTGCTTGGTTTTTCTGAACCTGCTGAGGCAGATCAGGAGGGTACATGAGCAGGTAGACTCCTTAGTCTTCACTTGTCAGCCAGTTATACTGCTACATTCCTAGCCGAAAGCGACTGCCTTCTTTCCTAGTCTCCCTTCTTACAAGCCTTTTTCTCCTTGATTCTGTCCTAGATGTCTTGTGGCTTCAAGCATTCAGCAGTGGTGACATCAGATGGCAAACTCTTCACCTTTGGGAATGGTGACTATGGTCGTCTGGGTCTCGGAAACACCTCTAACAAAAAACTTCCGGAGAGAGTGACTGCCCTGGAAGGATATCAGATTGGACAGGCATGGCATAAGTCAATGTGGTGCTGTAGTTGATAGTAATTTCTTACCTCTTCTGTTTGCACGTAGATGTTCGTCTATCATTCAGAAAGACCAGAATCACTAGTTGTGTTTAACCTCTGTATCTTTTATTTGGCATACTTTATAATTTTTCATGAGTTTTTCCCAGTGTGAAAAAGTCACAGTTTTGGCCCCTAGTCTTGGATGTGGCTGTTTAAAAACACCATCCATCCAAAACCCATCCCAAACGCCATCCAAAAAACGCTATCACACCTTGCTGTATAGTCTTTTAAAAAGCTGGGTGTGGTGGCATATATCTGTAATCCCCGCATTTGAAAGGCTGAAAAGCAGCGAGATCAAGAGTTCAAGCACCAGAAGCTCCACAAGGAGAACCAAAAAAAATCTGGGCCCAGAGGGCCCTCCAGAGACCAATGCTCCAACCAAGGACCATGCATGGGGAGGACCTAGACCCTCTGCTCAGATGTCACCCATTGGCAACTCAGTCTCCAAGTGGAGCAGGGGCTGTCTGTGACTTGAAATCAGTGGCTGGCTTTTTGATCACATCTCCCTGATGGGGGTGGGGAACATCCTTGCCAGGCCATAGAGGAAGACAGTGCAGCCAGTCCTGATGAGACCTGATAGGCTAGGATCAGATAGTAGAGGAAGAGGACCTCTCCCTATCAGTAGAAGGTCATAGGGGGAGAAGATGGAGAGAGGGTGGGACTGGGAGGAGATGAGGGAGGGGGCCACAGCCGGGATACAAAAGTGAATAGAGTTCAGGCATAGCCTAGGTTATGTATCAGGACCTCATCTCAAATAAGCAAGCAAACAGCAGCAGCAACACAAAACTGCCTTTATGTAGAACAGCTTTTTTGTTGCTCCTGTGTGGCAGTGTTGAGTTATATAGCTGAATTTTTCCCTCTTTGCATACACATTGAAAGTGTCTCAATAATGGGTAAGATGTCTTGACTTCCCTCTGTAGTTGCTGAGATAGCCTGTGTACTGAATGAGTTACATGTACTTTTTCCTGCCTTTTATACTTTTATGTTCTTAGCTACAGATGCTTGAAGGATTTTACTTTGAAGAAAGTAAAGTAATAATTTAGGGATCTTGGGAATTCTAGTTGATGTGTTTGGGTTAACATTTGGAGCAGTTACCAAAACCAGTAAGACTCTTCGGAAACAGCACATGAAAATTTTCAGTCAAGAAGAGAAAAAGTTCTGGGAATAGAGTTTGTGTTCAGGTTAGATGATCTGTTCACTGAGTAGTCTGATGTTTCTCCAAGGTGGCCTGTGGACTGAACCACACCTTGGCAGTGTCAGCAGACGGCTCCATGGTGTGGGCATTTGGAGATGGAGACTATGGAAAACTGGGCTTAGGAAATTCCACTGCAAAATCTTCCCCTCAGGTCAGTTACTGCCTTAAATCCTAGTTTTTGTACAGTAGAACTTAGGCTTTGCTTTTCTCAGTATATCTTTTGATTTGAAAGTACTTTAGCTTGAACATTTTTGTAATTGTGACAAGAGTTTAAGGCCCTCAGTTGCTTATTCTTAAATGTCCAGCATTCTAGATCTTGACTTTTAAATAAGCCATTACTAAGGAAAAATGGATGTAAACATTCTGCAAGTGTGAGCCTCTGTCTTCGCAGACAGGTTGAGTGCCCTATGACTTGTCCCATGCAAAGACGGAACAGGAACTTCCAGGGTCCTTATGAGGACTCATGAGTAGATATTACAACTCTGCCTGCAGCCACTGTTCCAGCTCATCACCATTGAATTGTACATCTTTAAAAATGTGTGTGTGTATGTATTTATATAAAAAGAAATGAGTGCGTATAAAATCAACTAGGAACAGTTAGTCACATTTTAGGTTCCTTGGTTCCGCAAACCTCCTGTGAATCTTTGTTATAAAATGGGATTTCCTTGCATATTTGATAAAACAGCATGACATGATTGACTTTGTTTTCAACTTGTTTGCTATCATATATTGTCTGTGACATGTTAATAGTTGCTTGATGAATATTCAAATTGGAGTTTAGAGAAGCAGAAAACTTCCTTTCTGGGGAATGCTGAAGGCAGCTCTTACCAAATGGGAAAGCAAAAAGAAAAGCAAACTGACAGGAAGCTGCTTGTGGTCTCACAAAATTGTGCCATGTTCTTTAAATGGTCATGGTTTTCTTTGGTTTCTGCTACCTCATGGAATGCTCCACTTCGCATGTGTTCCTGAGAATGTTAGCCAGACTTCCTTAGCCTCAGCACTCTCCCCCCAACACTCAGTTACCACTGAGAGCAGTAGGAGAAAATAATATTTAAGAATATGATTTAGGTAAATATAAGTCAGTGACAATTGGCCTTTTTATTGGAGATAGTACTTGATGTTATAAATGCCAATAGGAAAATTCAAGAAGTTTTTGCTTGTTGGTTTATTTGTTTTTTCCTCCTGAACATATGCCTTATACTTTTATTTTACAGAAAGTTGATGTCCTTTGTGGAATTGGAATTAAAAAGGTTGCTTGTGGAACCCAGTTTTCTGTGGCTGTGACCAAGGATGGTCATGTGTATACTTTTGGTCAAGGTATATTCTAGACTATATTACTTTCTGTACGTGTGTATTACAAAAAACAAAAACATTTGCCTTCTTGGTTTATAGAGTTCTCTGAGTGGTGTTTACCACGTGACCCTTGTTTATTTGCTACTTTCTGCTCCTATTTGATGAATTTTGTTTCAAGAACAAACTTCCCTCCATTAAGTCTCATGAGAGATCCCTCACTCTTGCTGGAAGAACCCTTGCCAAGAGTTCTCCCTCCTCTTCTCTGCTGCTGGCAGGCTGTAGAGACTGGGAGATGAGTGTGGATGGTGGAGAGGTGAAGAAGTAAACTGAGTCCTTGAGTAAGGAATGAGCTGGCTCAGGAGAGAAAGAGCTTAACTTTAGTCATTGTGTTAGTTTGCTTTTTCTTCACTGTGACAATGGAACAAAGATTGTTTTGTTTCATGGATTTAGATGTTTCAGTCTGTAGTTTTGTGGTTCCATTGCTTCTGGATTCGTGAAGAAGCAGCTTCTCTTGGGAGAAGAGAATAGCCGAACAAAGCTATTCACCTCCTGTGACTAGCTACACATCATGGGGTTCACACTGATCCTGACTCTAGTTCCAGGGATTCAACATCCTCCTCTAGTCTCTGTAGGCATCAGGCAGAGAAAGAGGAAGAGGAAAGGCTGGAGACAAGATACATCCTTCAGGGGCTGGAAAGACGGCTCAGTGGTTAAGAACACTGGCTACTCTTCCAGAGGTCCTGAGTTTAATTCCCAGCAACCAAATGGTGGCTCACAGCCATCTATGATATGATCTGATGCCCTCTGCTGGCATGCAGGTGTGCACTCATCTGTATACATAAATAAATCTTTAAAAAAAAAAAAAAATCCTTCAAATACATACCTCCAGGCTGGCAAGATGGCTCCATCTGTAAAGACACTTGCTGCCAAACATGAGACCCGAGTTCCTTCCCAGAATTCACAGGGTGGAAAAAAGGGAAAATTGTCTTCCGACCTTTATGTACATAGTATGGCCTGTATCTGTGCACACACAGGAAGAGAAAAAGAAGGAGGAGGAAAAGCAGCAAATGAATAAGGGGCTGGAAATATGAGTCAGTGGTTAATAGCACTTGCTGCTTTTATAGAGGACCTGGCTTTGGTTCCAAGCACACACATCCTGTGGTTCATACCCATGCCTAACTCTAATTCCAGGGGATTCAACACCTTTCTCTGTGGGCTCTAAGCATGCATGTAGGTACTCACACACATATATAATGAAAATAAATAATATTTTTAAATGAATAAATGTAAGGAGAAATGAAGAATGATATGCCTCTAATTACCACTTCTTCCAACCAGGTCTCACCTCCTAGTAACCATTCAGCTGTGGAAGAATCCACTGATGAAGTTAACATCCTCTTAGTAGCACTATTAGTTTGGGGCCACAGCTTAAACACATGAGATTTTTAGGACCATTTTATGTTCAAATCGTAATCACCATATGGGCCCTTCTGTTCTAGATATGTGTTGGAGATATCCAGCAGGTTGAATTTGAGCTGGGACTCCAGAAGAATTGGATGTGCATTTCTAGTTTAGGACATTGATTACATAGTGGCTGAACTTTAGTCATTTGATTTAAGAAGCCCAGAGATCATGTGAAGAGTAGAGTAGAATTCTAGGGAGTATTAGAGCAGGCGGTTTTTAGTAGTGTATTGGCGAGATTGGAAGAGTCTATGGGGAACCGGGGAAAGCTCAGGACATATAATCAGATAGCTGCAGGTCATTCCATGAGCCAGCGTCTGAGAGGCCATTGCAGCAAGCAGGCAGGAGCTCACTCATGGTTTTGAGGAACAGTTTTAGGGCAGCTGTGCAAGTGGAAGTCAGGTGCCATGCCTAATGGGCCTAGAGGATATTGGTTAAGAGAGACGTAGGAGAGAAATTTGAGGCTAAGACAGGTTGAATGGCATAAGAATGCAAGAGTCTTGAAGGCCTTGTTGGACATGTGCCTGTCCTTTTCATATTGAAAAGCGTCTTGGCTTAAAATATTGACTTTAGTCTTGATTTTTTTTTTTTTAATAAATAAAAAGACTAACATTTCATTCAGGAATAGCCTCAGACTTTTTATTTAAAGTCTGGTATGTTTTTCTGGAATAGCAGGTTTTGCCCCAGTGAGTTATGTACGTCATTGCCATTCTAACACAAAAAGTTAATGGCCTGTTACAAAACACAGACTTCAAGGTGCCCAATCCATAATGCTTCCTCTTGCTGCCCTGCAGACCGCCTGATAGGCTTGCCGGAGGGTCGCGCCCGGAACCACAATCGGCCCCAGCAGATCCCTGTCTTAGCTGGAGTGGCCATCGCAGATGTGGCGGCCGGAGCCGAGCACACGCTTGCTTTAGCATCAACTGGGGATGTTTACGCCTGGGGGAGCAATTCAGAAGGGCAGGTGAGTGTCCTGTTTGCTGCTCTCGCACGCTCCAGAAATATGACAGTGTTACTTACTTGCAAGAATATCTTTATATTCTCTAATATTAGTGTCCACACTGTACCTTTAATCCCAGGAGGCAGAGGCAGGCAGATCTCTGTGAGCTCAAGGCCAGCCTGGCCTACAGAGATAGTTCCAGAACAGTCAGGGCTACACAAAGAAATCCTGTCTTAGAAAAGCAAAAAAGCAGCAGCAGCAGCAGCAGTGTCCAGAGAATTTTTTGCTTGTGCAGGAAATCTCGTCATCCCCAGTAGTCACAAGAGTGAAGGCAGGAATGGAAGTGAAGAAAATGTGAAAAGACTACAGGGTTATGTGCGTAGGTCTTCTGGGTATGAAGAGAAAGACTTCGGTAGATGTCTGAGATAGGTGCTTCTACAGGAGTTTTCAGCCACAGGCAGAGCCATCCTCGCTCCTGCCATAATCTCAGATCTGACTGCCCACAGAATCAGAGACCCTGCTGTTCAAGGTCAGTTATTCACAGCAGCCTCGATGAGCATTCTCCTCGTAACTGCAGACCAGGAAGTCGCTTGTCATTGTGGTTGCAGTAATCTTGATGAGAGAATTAATGGTGACAAGATCTTCCCTGCTGCTGAATACTTAGCTGCCAAGAACAGAGACCTGGAGTCTGTGTATATTTTATATCTGTATATTGTTACTCAGAAGCCAGTGTGCTTTACATAAGAGCTCTGTAGATCCTTCTCTTTTCACTTTCCAAGAACTCATACCGTTTCCAGAAGTGAAATCCAAGAGAGTGAGCAGTTGTTAAGAATGATCTGTAAGTTTGGACAGGCCCTGTTGCCCTTGTTTTTAGGAGACAGTCTAGTCTGTGAGGACTACTATGATAGAGGGGGGGAATATATATATATGTGTGAAGTAAATTCCATATATATATATATACATATATATACATATATACATATATATATACATGCATATATATATGGAATTTACTTCATTATTGATGTTGGTGTGTAACACAGATGTTAATAGGTTATATTGGCTTGAGCTCTGTCTCTTCAGTCTCTGTGCATTTGTCTTTTAGCTTGGCCTAGGCCATACCAACCATGTCCGAGAACCAACCCTGGTAACAGTTCTGCAAGGGAAAAACATTCGTCAGATTTCAGCGGGCCGGTGCCACAGTGCTGCATGGACAGCGCCACCTGTCCCACCGAGAGCACCAGGTGAGAGACAGGCCAAGCAGTGCCTCGGTGCACTCTGCTGGCAGTTCTGACTGCATCCAGCATCTGTCTGAAACTGTCAAGGCTTCTGAAGTATTCTTTGTGCTATAAACACTATACATTAGGCATTTTTCCTACAGATTTCAGTGTATAGCAAAGATTCCTGCCCTCTCTTTTTCTCTTTCTCTAGTCCCCCAAAAAAATCAGTATTTTTTTAGGCAAGCAAAGATTATTGTTAGAACATCTACTAAATATGTGTGTGTATATACATTTAAAAGATTTTTTTTTTTTTTTTTTTTTTGGCTTTTCTTGGAGACAGGGTTTCTCTATGTAGTCTTGGCTGTCCAGGATTCAGGCTGGCCTCTGCAGCCATCGTCTGCCTCTGTCAACCTGAGTGCTGGGATTAAAAGCATGCACCTTTATAAATAAAGGTGCATATAGATAAAAAGGTAACAAATAAAACTGGCCATGGTGATCCACCTTTAATCCCAGGGAGACAGAAGCAAGGGGATCTGTGTGAATTCCAGTCCAGCTTCACTTACATAGTGAGTTCAAGGACAGCTAGGGATGGTAGGGAAACCTTGCCAAAAAACACCAACAAAAAGGTGACAGTTGTTTTATAAGGTTTTTTTATTGAAAAGATAAAGAGCTCTGAGGTGAACTGGGCAATGGTGGCACACTCCCTTAATCCCAGCATTCAGGAGACAGAGAGGCAGGTGAGTCTCTAAGTTTGAGGCCAGCCTACTCTACAAAGTGAGTTCTAGGACAGCCAGGACTACACAGAGAAACCCTGACTCAAAAAACTTAAAATATGACGCTGAGGTGTCATATCCCTCACTCCATTAGCTATTTGAAATAAGATGTCTATTCAGTGATGCAGTACAAGTCTAGTTAGTGCCATTTTATTCCATTGCAGAATGTGAATAGTAGCTGTTCTAGCTTTAAAATTTTTTTAAATATTACAAAATCATTACAGTCATTTAAAAAAAAAAGACTTAAAAATATAAGGTAGGGCTGAGGACATAGCTCAGTCAGTAAGGTAATTACCATACAAGCATAAAGACTCGTTTGAGCCCAAACACCCACATTAAAAAAAAAAAAAAAAAAAAAAAAACCCGAGTGTGTTGGCACAAGTTTGTAAACCCAGTTCTGAGGAAGCAAAGACAGGCAAACCCCAGGGCTCACTGGCCAGCCTTCCCTGTTCAGCAAGCTCCAGGCCAATGGAAGAAGATCTTATCTCCAAAAACGAGGTGGATGGTCATTCTGGGGAATGACCTCTGACTTAATACATAGCCACACACACAAAAACTTATGCATAAAAGACAGGCAGATCTTTTTGAGTTAAAGGCCAGCCTGGCCTACAGAGTGAGTTCCAGGACAGTCAAAGCTACACAGAGAGAACCTGTCTCAAAAAAACCCAAACCAAACCAAACATAGGCATAATTGTTTCCCTAATAAAGCCTCTGATTGTCTGTATCTTCTGTTTCCCTCAATGCAGCCATTTCTTTAATTGTGGCATTCTTCAGTAGTTGCCATATTTGTGTTACTGCTTGTCCACACCCTCATCCACCTTTTGCTAGCCTCTGGTGAAGCCATGTGTGGTTGCCCTTAGAGTTCTCTTCCGTTTTTCTTACCTCCCTACTTCACGACAAGTTCTTGGGGAATACTTCTTGGAGAGATTATTTTCTTAAGGGCTGTCACGGAGATTAGCAGCCAGCAAGAGGTGAACACCTGGTCCTAATTTGCAGCATGCATTAAGATGAAATTGACAGTAGGAAAGGAAGAATTTATCCCCTACCTCAACTATTATTGTCTCTTTATTCAAACAGAAATTGCTAAAGGAGAAAAGACTGGGTTTCCTGTGTTGTTTGTTTGAGGCTTTTTTTGTTTGGTTTTAATTTTTTATTTGTTCTGTTTCATTGTTTTGGATTTTTGAAATGGTCTCATGTAATTCAGGATAACCCTAAACTTCCCATGTAGCTGAGAGTGATCTTGAACTTACGATGTTTGTTTTTTTAAGTTTTAAGGATCAGTACTGTCCTAGTCAGGGTTTTACTGCTTTGGAGACACCATATCATGGCAGCTCTTATAAAAGAAATGTGTCTTGCTTATAGTTTTAGAGGTTTAGTCCATTATCATGGTGGCACACAGGAAGACATGGTACTGGAGAAGTAACTGAGAGTTGTGTATCAGGATCCGCAGGCAGCTGGAGAAAGAGACTCTGGCCATGGAATGGGCTTTTTGAAAACTAAAAGCCAACCCCCAGTGACACGCTTCCAAATAGTGCTACACACTGGTGACCAGATATTAAAATCTATGAGCCTTTGGGGGTTATTGTCATTCAAACCACAACAAGTACTAAAGCATCTAGAAAATTAGGATGAATTAATGGGTAGGGGAATAGATATCCATGTAGAATATGTAAATATAGTAAAATATTAATATAGAATGTAGGTAGTGAGATTGGGTGTCCATTTAGTGATTATTCTGTGTTCTGTGTGAAAGTTTTCAAAATACTCAGAATTGAAACACTGTGTTTTTCTTCACAAGTGCTTCTGTGCTTTGGGCAGGTGTGTCGGTGCCTCTCCAGCTGGGCCTGCCTGATGCAGTGCCCCCGCAGTACGGGGCACTGAGGGAGGTGAGCATTCACACCGTGCGGGCTAGGCTCCGGCTGCTTTACCACTTCTCTGACCTCATGTACTCATCATGGCGGCTACTGAATCTCAGCCCCAACAACCAGGTAAAGTGCTGGGTTGGGAAGGGGTGCCCATGACGTGCTTTCCGGGTCCCAGGCCCTTTCTGCCTTTGAAAACTTCTCTCATGGCTAACCTGTTATGCTCTGTGACTCAAGGAGAACAGGAAGAACAGATGTAATTCCATTTTATTGCTGATTTGTGAGCAAGTGTGTGAACAGAAAGTGTTTTGATTTGTTTAAAACCGGAGGAAGCATGGGTGACTGAACATGTCTTATCTCCTGCCCAGCTAATTCATGATGTTAAGTGGATGGTGTGTGGCCAAAACGTTAGGGGTTTTCCTAGCCTTCTCAAGGAGGCTGGATTGCATCCCTAGACCTGGAAAAAGAATGGGGGAAAAAATCTAAATACACAGTGCTGCTAGGATCATAGTAAAGGGTACCAAAGAATCAGGTCAGCTGAGAAGTTTAGAAGACTTCCTTCTCTTCACAAAGGACCGTTCTCAATCTAGTAAAGGAAAGTTGGGGAAATAAAGTAAATTTGGCTAATTTGTCTTTATAAAATGGTCCCACAATTTAAGAAGAAAGCGAATGAGGTTATTTAATAAGTAAGCATGTCTTCCAAAATGTGTATCAGTTTGTAAAACTCTCAGTCAGAAACCTTTGGATCATCAGTTAGGAGAGAAAGGTAAAGACTTGACGTCTCTTATACACAGGAACAGACAGGCAGCAGGATGCTCTGCTGTACTAGATTGCCAACAAGCTGGTTCTAGTTAAGTGAGAAATGTCTGATACAAAGCCATGTGAGAAAAGGAGCTAAGAAACATCTAAATAGTTTCTCACATTGTTGAGGATGTACGTGTACATGCCCAGATTGAAAGGCAGTGCAGGGCGTCAATGGTGCTATCTCTGTGTGGATGGATTATGGATGATTTTATACCCTGTCTGTATTTTTCCTTTTCTTTATTTTCTAAGGCTTAAAAAATATTAATCACATTTTATCATTTTTTAAATTTACTAATTGCAACTGATGTTCAGATCTGTGCTGTTATAGGACATTTCAGAAAGAAATTATATCTAAGAGTGCTATTTCTTTGAAGTCTTGTGTTATGCCATCTTTGATCTCTTCATGTTGTCTACAGAGCAGCACCTCTCATTACAATGCTGGAACCTGGGGCATCGTACAGGGACAACTGCGGCCTCTGTTAGCTCCGAGAGTCTACACGCTGCCCATGGTGCGCTCCATAGGGAAGACCATGGTTCAAGGCAAAAATTATGGGCCTCAAATTACTGTAAAGAGAATATCAACCAGGTAGGTGGTGTGTGTTTCTCCAACCAGCTAGAATTGTTTAGAAATCAGTTAACGCATCTCTGTGCGCTAGCTTCTCCAGTTCTAAAGGGCAGCGACAACGCTCACATGTCCATTCATAACGAAAAGATGCCACCAAGGATCTCTGTGATAATCTGTGGAGCAGAAGAGTTGTGTTAACATTATTTCTAATGGGTTTTGTTGTTGTTGTTTAGAGGTCGGAAGTGTAAGCCCATCTTTGTTCAAATAGCGAGACAAGTGGTAAAGCTAAATGCATCAGACCTCCGTCTACCCTCCCGAGCATGGAAGGTTAAACTGGTTGGAGAAGGGGCTGATGATGCTGGAGGAGTGTTTGATGACACCATCACAGAGATGTGCCAGGTACCTGCATGGGCATCCCTCCTGAAAACTCTGTTAATGGTGTTTGATATCCAGTGCTTGTCAGTTCAGCATGGCTGCATCTGTGAGTCTGTGTTTCCCCTGCTAGTGCTGTGCAGCAGCCTGTGGTGAGTTCAGGAAGTGTTTTGTGGAGATACCTTAGCATATCAAGGTCATTGACTTTTCCCTTCCAGCATCAGGTGTGCAGGAGTAGAAAGAACAGTGGTGACACCAAGTGCACCAAGTAGGAGACCGATCCAGGACCACTGTGTGCTTTAGAGCAGAGTGGGCCACCAGGCTCCAGAATAGAAAATGTGTGTTAAAGAGTTCAAACAGGGGCTGGGAGCTACCACCGTGATTAAGAACACCTTGTGCTCTTCCAGAGAACCTACAGTAGTAGGTTCTCAGCACTACTCTCTACTCCAGAGGATTCAGTGCTCTCATTCTGGTCGTATGTGGCAGACAAAAATGCAGACAAAACACCCATACAATTAAATTACGTTCTTTTTGGAGTTAAAGCAATGTTTAAAAAAAAAAAAAAAGTTCTGATTTTAGAAGCCGCATTGGTGGGTTGCTTCAAGATTAGTTCAGTTCCATTAGTTCTGTCCCTGTGGCGTGGGTAACACTTGGCTGTCAGTATTAAGACAGTTTGGAATTTCTCCATACCCTGTTCATAGCTACACCACTGCTCACTATTGGCTTCTCTCATGCTGGTTCTTCATTCTTCTTAAGGTTTCTCCCAGGGAGGACTTCATAATTTTACTTTAAGTTGAAATCACAAAAATAACTAAACTATAGAGATTGCTTTATAAGTTTCCCAAATATCTCCTTTCCAGTATTACCTCCAGTGTAGTTGGTTTGTTCTCTTGATGCATTTGATTGTTATCTCTCAAAAAAAACCCTTTTCCTGCAGGAACTTGAGACTGGTATAGTTGACCTTCTCATACCCTCTCCTAATGCTACTGCAGAAGTCGGTTACAATAGAGACAGGTAAGGTGGGCATGTTTCTCAAATGTCTTAATAATGACAGTTACCTACTGAGTGCTTCCTGTTCTCACTGCTTCACTCATGTTCCTCACTAAATCCTCATTATAACCCCAAGGCAATGCAGCCATCAACCCTGTCATGATGGGAAACAGACATTGCCAACCTTGCTCAGTACTAAGGGACAGATTGATGATAATCCCGAGGGAAGAGGACACTCAGGGTCTCTTATGTACCCTTGTGTTTCTCCAGGCTGTGTAGCTTTCTTGTGTCTTGATTCATGTAGAAAGCTTTGCTGACGCCATGTCATGGAGCTACTTGGTCACGATCCACTGCTGTCCTTTCTTTGCAAGTTTAAATGGTTTTCATCTTGCAGTGAAATGATTTCGGAATGTGGGACATTCTTGAGCAGGTGGCTACTAGCCATTTACTGCTCTTCCTTTGTTTCTAAGTATAGCTGGGTGTGGTGGGACATGCCTATAACCTGGGAAGTACAGCTAAGAGGATCATGAGTTTAACATCAGCCTGAGCTTCGTAGCAAGGCTCTGTCTTAAATAGAAACAAAGTATGAGCTGTGGAGATGACTTGGAAAGTAGGTGCACTTAGAAACAAGAGGACCTGAGTTCAAATCTTCAGTACATAAAACCTGGGTGTGGCTGCTTGTGCCTGGAACTCCAGTGCTGGGGGTAGAGACAGGCAGGGTCTGAGCTCAGTGGCTGGCCAACCTAGCCAGGTGAGCTTCACATTTAGTGAGAGATCGAGTCTCAAAAAATGAGGCGAAAGACATGTGTTGTGACACACACCTTTAATCCTCACACAGAGGCAGAGGCAGCCTGATGTCTGTGAGTTGACGCCAGGTTTGTTCACACAGTGACTTTGAAGTCAGCTAGCAGTAATAGACCCCGTCTCAGAAATCTAAGGTGGAGAGCAATAGAGGAAGACACCCAGCATCCTTCTCTGCCCTCCGTACACTCAGAAACCTGCCATGTGCTCAAGCACACACGCACATGCATGTACAAGTGCACACTCTCTCTCACGTGCTCATTCTCACACATATGGACATGCGCTCAGTCTCTCTCTTAAGAGTGAGATTCAGAATGTTGTCCCGATGCTGTCCAAAACAATAGTCATGTAGCTTGGTGAGCACGCACACGTGATTAGAGCAACTAAAGAGCTGCAGGTGAGTGTGCCGTGACGGCACATGCTTACAATTTCCAGCACCTGGAACCAAATGAGGGCCAGTGGGGATGCTTAGACTTTAAACAGCCGAGCGTGCTCAATAACCACTGGACTCAACGGCACAGGCCCAATCTAATGCTCTAACTATGGGGAACGTGTTTCTAATGGGAGGAAGTTTTTGCTAAAAGATTTTACTTTTCTTTCGCAGGTTCCTTTTTAACCCCTCTGCTTGTCTTGATGAACATTTAATGCAGTTTAAGTTCTTGGGAATTTTAATGGGGGTTGCCATTCGTACAAAGAAGCCTCTGGACCTTCACCTGGCCCCTCTGGTGTGGAAACAATTGTGTTGTGTTCCACTTACCCTCGAGGACCTGGAGGAGGTGGATCTGCTCTATGTGCAGACCCTTAACAGCATCCTTCACATTGAAGACAGCGGCATTACTGAAGAGAGTTTCCATGAGGTAAACCTGCCACATCTGACTTCCTGTGTGCACCGATCAGTGTTCAGGGTAGAGGCAGAAGCTGTCTTCCTCTTTCTGTCAGCCTGACCGGGTAGCTCAGCCTTAGTGGCCCAGGTCGCTGCTAATGTGGAGACCTGGCTCCAGCCTCCAGCTTCTGCTCCTTCCACTTTAACAACTTTTCTGCATGTCAGAGTAGACAACCAGGTGCACCAAGAGGAGAGGGAGGCCTAGGTAGCTGGAACATAACAGACTTGGTTTGGTACAAAGATGTGCCTCTTTTTACCTGTAGCAGACGAGCCAGCGTGGTCTTGAGCAGGCAGACCTGCCTGGCCTGCCTTGTTTTTGGTACTAAAGCCTTGACTTTTTTACAGTTTTGTGTGAGAGCTGTGCCTTTTGTTATCCTCTCTACCATGTAATAAAATTTCTTATTTTTCTTTTCTCAGATGATTCCTCTTGATTCTTTTGTTGGCCAGAGTGCTGATGGTAAAATGGTTCCCATAATCCCTGGAGGAAATAGTATCCCGCTCACATTTTCCAATAGAAAGGAATACGTGGAGAGGGCCATTGAGTATCGGCTTCATGAGATGGACCGGCAGGTGAGATGAAACCTCATGCAGGAAGTGGCCTGGGATGCTTCAGTTTGTCTAGACCAGAACTCACTGGTTACAGCCAGATGTGGGCATTACTTGCCATGTACGCATAGATTCACTTGTATCTCTATTTCAGACCTTATCCAGAGACTTCTTAGGTCATGTCTCCCAACCCCCATCCTTAAATCAGCTCTGAATTGATCATTGCTGTATGAGGCTGAGTTCTCACCCCAGCATCGAGATCCTGACTCCTCACTCCTCCTCACGTACCTGGCCCATATTTCTTACAACTATCCCATCTAGTGCCTGCTCCAGCTAGGTCAGTCAGTCCTACAAATGGTCTTTTGTCTGCATGTGTAAGAGGGTCAGATTCCCAGGAACAGGAGTTATAGACAGCTGTGACCTGCCATGTGGGTGCTGAGAATTGAACCTGGGTCCTCTGGAAGAGCAGCCAGTGCTATTAACTGCTGAGCCATCTCTCTAGGCCCTTACATGGTCATAAAGCCTCATAAGAGCCTCTTTCCTTCTCCTGATGCGGACCTGCGAGTCGCAGCTAGGAGTTGCACCTCTTTCCACAGTCCTGCTTCACTGTGCAGGCCCTCAGCTTGTCTCATAGTTGTGTGTATGTGGTGGCCTGAGGATGCTTGGGGCTTGTTTCTTCAGTCAGCCTGAAAGGCTGCACCTGAGGAGTATCTTCTATTTCATTTGTGTTCTCCTTGCTCTGTCCTGAAATAAGCATTGAGTTAATCATGGGAATAGGAATAAGTGACCACAGGAGATGATAGTATGTCAGAGTTGGTTCTTTCCATAAGATCATTCATAGTTTCAATGTTTTATCTTAAGGTTATTTGGGTCCTTTTTAGCTCTGGATCTAGGCTCTGAGGATACCAAAGTACAGTTACTTAACGTTCCATACTTCTCACTCCTGGTCCTTCCTTGAGTTTGACTTTGGGGCCGGTTCAGTCATTAAACTGTTTTCTTTAGTTTAGCAAAGGTTCAGTGTCAGAGCCAAAGCAGTAAGGGTTATCGTGAGCACCTCACAGAAGCACAGAACCTAGAGAAAATAAGAATGGCCCCACCACAGGCCTCCCTGCAGGCAGGTTCTGCTGACCTTCCCTCTGAGCTCCTGACACCCACTGTCCTCATTCCTCTCAGTGAATTGGCCCCTTCCACTTTCACTTTCGCCTCATCTTTTAAAATTGAATGTTCTTCCTGTGATTGTCCCCAGTCATCTCCTTGCTTCCTCCAAGCAGCCAGCCTCACACCTTAGTATCATGCTGCTTACAAACAGCTCTTTTTTTTTTTTTTTCTATCTTACTGGCCTTGGTGGCTTACTTTTAATAGTCTGTAGCGGATTATGCCCCTTATTACCTCAGAGATGCTGTGGGCAGTCCCTCAGCCCAGGCACAGTAACCATAGCACCACTTACAGCCCCAAGGGTGGAGCTCCTGACTGGGGGCTTGTATTTCTCCTTTTTTTTTTTTTTTTTTTAAATAAATGGTTTGAGGTTGGCCTAAAAAGAAATATTTGAAGTAGGGTTGCCTTCCTGTACCACAGAGGCAGAGAACTGGAGTTTCTTCCTCTGTTCTGCAGCTACCCAGCTGCCCTGTGCTCTGAGAACAGAAACAGGACGGCTCTAGTGGTGCTGACACTGCCAGATCATTTGTCATTACTCATGGCGAACAATATTTACCTCATTTTTCATGTGAGAAAATTCAAATGATAGTAAGTGGTGGATGCCAGATGTTCTGACTAAATTGTGTGCGTTTATTGACTTTCTATTGTACATTCTTTATGCTTTTCAAGAACTGTTTTTCAGTGGACACAGTTTTTACAAGAATATCCACCTATACCCTACCAGTCCTTAAGAGGTGCTTACGTGGATGAGGAGGTAGAACAGTCACACAACACACTGAACAGCATGGGGCTCCCTGTGACTAGAAACATGAGTGTGGGCCCCTGAAGAAGGCCCCAGGCACTAAAGTTTTGCAGGGAGTGAAGGCAGGCTCCTATGTTGACTTTGAATTGAGACTGGAAGGAAGGTAAGAGGCTCAGAGCAGGGTGGAACTCAGGCAAGGGTGGCCCTGGCCACAGGACTTACACCTAGAATGGACAGGTGGTCATGATAAGTATCTCTCCACACAACAAACGTATTAAAATGGACAACCTCATGACAGGTGGCTGCAGTTCGAGAAGGGATGTCCTGGATTGTCCCTGTGCCATTGCTGTCCCTCCTCACGGCCAAACAGCTGGAACAGATGGTGTGCGGGATGCCTGAGATCTGTGTGGAAGTCCTGAAGAAGGTGGTACGCTACCGCGAGGTAGATGAGCAGCACCAGCTGGTGCAGTGGCTGTGGCGCACGCTGGAGGAGTTCTCCAATGAGGAGAGGGTGCTCTTCATGCGCTTTGTGTCTGGGCGCTCCCGGCTGCCAGCCAACACCGCCGACATCTCCCAGAGGTTTCAGATCATGAAGGTCGATAGGGTAAGTAGGCAGTTTTCCTTCCTTGCTTAAAATCTGTTCGCTTTTCCCCCTCTTTTATTGCTTGCCTGCTAGGGAAATGGAAGTCTAACCTCCCCAGAAGGCCTACCTGTTCAGGCTTTAGCTCTTGGGATTCATAACACATCTAAAACCGTGATGCATCAGACTTGAACTTCACTTAGTGGTGGTGAATAAAGGGCCTGCGTAGATGTGGAAAGCATGTTGCCACAAGCACCCTTCCCTCGTCTTGCATTAGATCTGAGTGGGCAAGGGGTCCTCAGGTGTCCCTGACTCTCAGGCCCCAATGCCTTTTCCATGTGTAACTTGCTTGCAGGGTCCAGTCTTGTTTGGTGTACAGGCAGTAGTGGCGGCCGACCATGCCACCATAGGAGGTGGGTGCACAGGGTAGTGGCCCTAGCTGCAGATCCCCAGCCTGGTTGCATTTTGAAGGTGGCTTAGGAATAAACAAGCTTGGAATCCGAAGCCCACATTGCAGTCCAGAGCCATCTTTCTAAGTATGCTACTGGCTGTGCCTCTCTCCTTGTAGACCTTTCAGGGATCCTGGACTGACCCCAGGGTAAATGCTGCTAGCCTTCCCCACAGTCAGACCGCTGCCCCACCCTGCGTTCTGGTCATAATGGGCTTCTGCCTGTCTCTGCAGCACGTTGTGCGCTTTCTGCTTTGGAGCCTGCACATAGCGAATCCTCTCCTTCATGCCCCTTCCACCTGTGCCTAGCAGGCACTCTGGAATTCTTTCCTGTGCTTTCTGCCTGGCCTCCTCTTGACCTCCACCCTCTGGCACAGCACTTAGGGTAGCTCTGTCCTCTTTCCTCAGCCATAACCCTTTCTCTTTCCCTGTGTGTGGGCAGTCCTTTGAGCGGGTGAATGGGGTCTGGTGAGGAAAACAAGATGCTACCTGCAGCGCTTTGCTCAGTGTTAGCGTCTGCCCTGTGTTCTTCCAGGCGCCCGCTGCTCCTGGCGGCTGCTCTAGACTGGAGGCTCTCCACCTTCCGGGGGCTGCGGTCCTTCAGTACGGTCCCTCGCGCTGTGGGGACCCTCTCATTTTACCCAACCTTAAAATTACTTTGTTGCCACTTCATAACTTTAATCTTACTACTGTTATGAATCATAATGTAAATATCTGATATACAACCACTGTGAAAACGTCGCTTGACTCTGAAAGGGATCACGACCCACATGTTGAGAACCATTCACATAGACAGAGCTCTGCCTCCTGCAGCCCCCAGCTGGAGCTCTGCTCCTGGCCGTGGCCTAGGCTCCCTGGGACTGCTGTGCTGGGGGAGGGCTATGAAAAGAGTCGTTCCATGCATTTCCTGCATGACTAGCCAAAAACTATAAGCTGTCAATCTGTTTTGTTGTTGCACAGTGAAGTGGGAAGGAGGTAATAGCTCCTTTCCATTCAGTTCTGGAAATGATCCTTGCCTTGAATGTGCCCAGACTACCCAGCCACCTCACTAATCTCCTGCCTCAGTAAATTGCCCACTGGGGGTCTATCTTTTGTGGCTCTTAGATCACTTCTCTAGTGTCCACATTTAGGTACTCTGAGCAGTCTAGTGACCTTCCCTTCCTCACTGTCCTCAGCTTCTCTGCCCGTATCTCTGTCATCAGCGGCTCCCACACCTGGAGGGTGCAGATCCCCCCCACCCCTGCTGAAATGTAGCCTGGCTTGGGGGAACTCTGAGGAGAAGCACTGATTCAAAAAAATGCCAAGCTAGGGAGAGAGGGCAGGGCTAAGGATGTGGCCAGTAGGGAGCGCTTCCTGGCCCTCACAACCCAGCCCTGGAAGGAGAGAAACATTTACTATTACATATCACATAGCCAGCTGTGCACACTGTGATCCCAGTACCAAAGGAGGACTCACACTAGGGCCAGCCTGAGCTACATAACGAACCCTAAAAGAAGAAATTACATAAGATCATTACTGTCCTTGCAAATAGTTTAGAATATGGTTGTTAGCAGGGAGGGCGGGAGAAGATGTTTAACATGCTGTCTAGCAGAAGCCATTTTCAGTTGTGTATTTTAAAAATTTGTCTTTAAAAGGTGGGCATAGTTCCAGCACTCCTTTAGTTTCAGTGCTTGGGAGGCAGAGGCAGAGGCAGAGGCAGGCAGATCTTTGTGAGTTCCAAGCCAGCCAGATTTTATAGTGAGACGCCATGTGGGTTTTGTTTTGTTTTGTTTTGTTTTTCCCCTTTTAGGCTTTTTTTTTAAACTAAATTTTAAAAAACCAGCTTTCCAAGCTGGGTGGTGTTTGTATACACCTTTAATTCCAGCACTCAGGAGACAGAAGGTCGATCTCTTTGAGTCCAAGGCCAGTCTGGTCTGCAGAGCGAGTTTCAGGACATCCGGGTTACACAGAGAAACACTGTGTTGAAAAAAACAAAACAAAGCAAACAAAAAGCCCAGCTTTCCACACACATTCCTGATGACAGTTAGCTAAGGCACAGCCTGGGCCTCGCTGTTTCTCCTCACCAGCTGTGAGCAGCAGAGAAGTGTGCAGACTGTGTACAGCAGAGTGCGCTTGAAAGTGCCCTCTTTGGAGCACCCCGTCATGCTGTCTGTGCCTTTGGTGGACAGGAGGGCACTGTCACCGTGCTCTTCCCCTCTGCCGTGTTCTGTGCAGTGTTCCCCAAGTCCAAGAGCCCAGCACTTCCCACCACAGGCCACTGGAAGTGGAAAGGACTGTAGATCCCATGTGCTTTCTGCTAAGACCTAATCTCCGCTTCCAAGTAAATCAGCCAGGTGGTCCCAGCCTAGGCAGAAGCGCTCTCCTGCCTTGGGGAGGGTGGTAGTGAGCAGCCCCGTGCTCCCTGGACTGGCACCGCACTCAGTAATTGCTCTCTCTGTCCCTTCACAGCCTTACGACAGTCTGCCTACCTCACAGACCTGCTTCTTCCAGCTGAGGCTGCCCCCCTATTCCAGCCAGCTGGTCATGGCCGAGCGCCTGCGGTATGCCATTAACAACTGCCGTTCAATTGACATGGACAACTACATGCTCTCGAGGAACGTGGACAACGCTGAGGGCTCTGACACTGACTACTGACTGATGAGGGTGCCGTCACCCGCCTCTCTCCATAATGCTCACTTGCGATTTGATGTTTGACTTTTATGGTAACTGCATAGATGTTGTAGGAACATAAACTGACATAAACAGTGGCCACATTTAGTTACTTCAAATGAAACAAAGAAATTAGATGTTTTTATTTTTCTGTGATTGTACAAAAACAAAAAGCAGAAACAAACTGCTCAGTCAGGTTTCCTTCCCTCTGTATTTTTGGTCACTTTGAGTAAGTTTGCATGGAACCATTTTGGTGCATTGTTAGTTGGGAATGATACATTTTTGTAAGCCCACCCAGTGAACATGAGATTGTACATTGTGTATAATTGTTCATTAGAAAGGACAGTTTTACATGAATATTCATATATTTATTTTGTTTTAGTTTGATTCGCCTGTGCAGGGTTCCTCATGCAGAGAAATAAAGCAGATTCAGGAATCAGTGGGGGCTGCTGTTGTTGATCCAGGGGAGCTTCAGGCGAGGAGTTGAGGTAGACAGGAGCCCAGATGGAACACGTGTGGCTGCCCAGCAGTATCACTTTGATGCTCTTTGGCCCATTCAGAAGCTGGGGCAGGTTTTATCTGAAAGATACTACTGAGGATCATGTGGTGGAGGCCGGGACTTGCATGCTGCCTTCCATTTGTTCTGCTGGCATCTTGGGTCCTGGCTTTGTTCCCTGGCCCTAGAGCAGAGCTTTATGGCACCACCTCTCCTGCTGCAAAGCCTCAGCACACCTGGCGTGAGGCAGCACCTCTGTGCCAGTGAACTGGAGGAGACAGTGAGCTCCGATGGCGGCATGGGACAGCGAGGGGGGAGGGGAAGGTGGTGCAGAAGAGACAGCTGTGCACCTGCAGGGATCACCACGCATCAGTAAGTGGATGAGTGAGTAAATTCATAAGGGTTAGTGTGGGGGTGCAAGGCTGAGAAAGAGTCCCACTTGGTGCTTGAGCCCAGCTCCTGTGGTCATTGGCAGGCGCTCATCTGTGCGTGAGTGTTAGCTGAGTATGTTGGGGAGGGAGGGGCCACCTCACCCTGAGGCTCTTGCTGCAGTATACCAGAAAGAGTTGGAGGCCAGTGGGCAGCTTGTCTCTTTTACTCCCACCAAATGTGTACCACAAGCTGCTTCCTGTGGACTCAAGGCAAAGGTCATTGCCAACAGCCTGCTCCAATAAGGTGTGAGGCAGAGAAATGGGCAGGTAACTGTTAAGAATTTATCAGTAGAAAGGCTGGTGTTTGTCTTTCTGAATCTGAGTGAAAATCCCTGATAAAGCTGAGAAGTCTGACATCATTTTATTGAAGTTTTCATCTGGAATTGGGCCTTAGAGAAAGGATCATGTTTCTGAGGGACATCAGGGGCTTCTAGATAGTGACTAAGCCCTTAACACTGGGCTTGAGCTCGAAAGGCCATGTCTGGGCCTCTGGGCCAGGAGAGCCTAAGAGAATATGCTCGGTGGGGATGAGATTACGGCCCCTTTGACTCCTCTGGGTTTCGTCCTGGTAACAAGCAGTGTTTTCCCTCTTGCTGAGCCGAGAGTGTGCAGCCTGCAGGCTTCAGTTTACTTTAATTGTGGCTCAGACCTTTAACAGTGGCTATGCCCTGCCTGGAGAGGCCAGGAGCACTCTTACCAGGATGGTGCTCAGACCTAATGCACTGTCTCAGCTGGCCCAGAAGAGTTTTCTAATGGGCTTTTACTCCACGCCACCATGCTGTCTCTTGGCTGGAAACCTGCTTGCATTCTTTGCTTCTTGAAGACTAGTATTCCTTGTCTGTGGAGCAACAGCTGGGTCTAAGGGTAGGGATTTGGTTTGCCTTGGTTACATTCACCCCTTAATTGTGTAGGTCCTTAATTGGTGGCCTCATTCATTTAACAAATACTTGCAGATTTATGCCCTTAATCTCAAGAAAACATAAATCCTCTTGCTTTTAAAAAAAAAACAAAAACAAACACACAAAAAAAAAAAAAAAACAAGCTTTCCCATATGTCTATGAAGAAGTGGGTTTGTTCAGGTTCTCCCAGATTGTGACCTTTGCTAGAAGAAGCTGTGTCTGGCAAGGTTGGTATTTGCAAAAAAAAAAAAAAAAAAAAAGTGTTGTACATTGATTGGGAGAGCTTGCAGGAGGGTTTCTCAGGGTAAGGTGGTCTCCCTTTAAAGATCTGGGGAAAGTACTGGGTCACAGGTCAGCACTGCCATAGTAGGATCCAGGAGGCTTCGCTAGTGCAGAAGCTGGTGTGTGTCCCTCCAAGACAGGTTTTGAGCACCACCTCAGACTTTCCCAGGGTCTCTGGGGCCCACCACGTAGGCCCAGGTCTCTGCTGGCCTCAGGCTCCGGCTTGATGAGATCTTTATGCAGTTCCTAGCCAAGACAGTGGGCTGTCTTCTGAAGAAGCTGTGCACTCAGCTTCCTAGCATGAGATTGAAAAGACGGGTTCCAGTGAGGATGTGGTCTGATAAGCCTGTGAAGGCACAGATCAAACCCAAGACCCGTTCCGGTTGTTCTGGTAGCCCCATCTTGCCCCGACTTACCCACTTTCCCTGAAGGTGCCACGCGCTTGCTGAGCCCTGCCTGCTAAGGGGAACATCGTCCTCATGGCTGGGACACTCCCCTGGGTGATCCACTGGGTTCCCCACAGATTAAAAGGCATTACCCTAGACCCGTGTGTTCTCTGATTCTGGGCTAGACACGCCACAGCTTAGAACCTGGCAGCGGCAGGAAAGACACTCAGCAGTCCCCAGGGCCTTGGAGGCTGTGCCTGTGTCTGGCTGGACAGTGTTCAGAGCAACTTCACAGGCCTTCCCTGTGCTTGGTGTTCTGGCTCCTGCTAGCAGGAGGTGACTTCCAAAGGCTCCTTTTGGAGCCTAATCTGTTCTTCACAGCTCCTTCCATCCAGTTCTCCCCTCCTCTCCTCCCAGCCGATCTCATTGCTGTTAACAATCCCAGCCGAGCTCCTAGTCAGGCGCCCTGCAGTTTCTTGGGCTGTAACACTTTACATATGGCTTGCTTGGCTCCCTGGCTCCCTTCGTGGCTCAGGTGTCACCTTCTCCATGAGATTTAGTTGGTGAACCCCTTCTGAGTGCCTCCCCACACCCAGGGTTGCCCGACTCATCCCCTACCCTACCCCCACAAGCCGCCTTCTGTCGCAATTACAGCCTCCACTAGAAGAGAGGCTGCATGGGAACAGAAGAGAATGTCTTTTTCTCGTGTGCTTCCTCCTCATCCCACACCCCAATTTGGGAAACACATTAAGGAGCCCTGTGGGTAGGGATCGGGAAACCATTTCACAGAAAACTGGAAAAACCTGCCTGCGGATAAATGAAGTGGTCTTGGTTACAGCTGCTGGAGGGAGGCGCCCCTCTGAGCTCCCCTCTGGGTTCAATTATCCTGCCTGCCTGTCCCAGGTCCGGCGGGGAGTGGGGGGCGCTGGGTGAACAGAGGGTCCTGACCTTGGGGACGAGTGGACGAAAGTGAGGTTGTCCTGGAAGTCCAGGCTCAGCCAATCTAGGGAATAAAAGTCTCGTTTTTGTGTCAGCACTTAACTACGGCTACTACTTTCATCTTTAAAGGTCATGCATTCTTCCCTTGTGAGAACTATCAGTCATGCAGGGACGGAAGCGAGTTTTCTAGAATGGCTTGTGCACGCTGCTCCGTACGGGCAGGGGCGGCCCCGGAGGTCCTAGCCTCGGGTTCGTTCGGAGGCTCCAGGCCAGCTAGGGCGCACGGGCGCGCGCGGCAGGACACACGGGGGCGGGGCAGACGTTCAAAGACCACCACCCCGCATTTCCCAAGCATTCGCTCCTTCACTCGCGTGCGCGTCCTCCGTAGGAGCCCGTGGAGTGCGGCGGGCACTGTCCCCGGGGCGCGGCCGGGAGAAGCGAGGCGGCGCGCGGCGGCTGGTCGGGGATCATGGTCGCGCTGTGCTCGGCGCTCAGGGTCAGGCGCGGGCGGGCGGCGCGTAGACGGAGCAGGCCGGCGGCGCTCACGTTGCGGCAGAAGTCCACGTGCAGCGTCTGCAGCGCGCGCCCGTGCGCGGCCACGGCCGCCAGCGTGCGGTTGGTAACGCGCGCGCAGTTCTCGAGGCGCAGCGCGCGCAGGCGCGGGCAGCTGAGCAGCAAGCGCGCCAGGCAGTCGTCGGTGACGTGGCCGCAGCCCGAAAGCGTGACGGAGGCCAGGTTGGGGCACCTGCGGGCAGAGGGCGGTGACACGGGGCCGAGGTGCGGCAGGACTCGAGGTCCAACCCAGGAGACGGCTGCCGCGGATCCGAGGGGCCAGGGCTGCGGCCAGGGGCCCCTGTCCCTGAACCTGTGGGATCATGGGTCTCTGGGAGGGACAGCTGTGGACCTTTCCTCCTCCCCGGGCTGAAAGCCATGCGAGGTTGGGGACGGGGGCTGTGGGGTAATGGCTGGTGACTAAAAACCATAGTTTGGAGTCTAGCCTTCAGCTCGGTAGCCTGAAACAGTTGCTTCATCCCCTGGGGCAGCAGCCGGCACCAAGGCAGCTAGAGCCAGGCGGAAGTTGTTTGTAGTGAGACCCGACTATCACTGGCCCAAAGTTTACTTCTGTGTGATAGGTGAATGGGGCCGTGTGTACCCATGCGCTTGTGGTAATTGAGGTCTGAGTGAGCAAAGGCACACAACCCACTTTCTGGAGACCAGGAGGGTCACGTGGCTTCCTCCTGGGAGGTGTCTCCAGTGGGTCTGGGCGTGGTGGTCAAGGAGCTGAATCTGGATGGGAAGGACTGGTTCCTTTCCACACCACCCACCCCTTAGTGCTTTGCCTGCACCTAGCCGGCCCAGCCTATCTCCTGTGCCTGGAAAGATAAAAGTAATTTAAAATATACGGGACTTGGCACCGTTTCACACTGAGCCCATGCCGCCCTCACTGCACGTTCAGTGCTGACCACGTACACCCAGTTTTGTAAATGAAGAGACTGGCCCAGAGTGACTCCCGGGGCTTAACAAGTGGATACTCTGTGGGCAAGATACAGGTACTCACAATGGTTCGAAAGGTGCATTCAGGCCCTCCGCATATTGCCTGATCTGGCCTTAGGTTTTAGACAGAGTGACTAAAGCAGAAGAATCCCCTCACAGCCCCAGCTCGTTTTACCCCTCTCTCTACTGTGTCGTTTCATCCTCTTGGCCTGTGACTGAGAGAATTTTCTCCTTTTGCAGTGAAAGGTGTAAGGCAAACGTTCAAACACTTGGTCTGGGGTCAGCATCGGAACTGGAAACTCGGTGCCCTTCGCACTTGTCCTGACCCTAGGGACCCAGTGCTTAGCAGATACTGTAGTCTGAGGTTGAATCTTGCTGGTCTGGGAGATTAAACCTAGTTATCTTCCAGCAAGAGTGAACCAATGTGGGGTTGTGACACTCCCCTTCCACCCATCACCCTCAATTTTTTTTTTTTTTTTTTTTTTTTGAAGCCTAGTAAAACCCATCAAAATGGCCTGCCCTGGCCTAGTCAAAGCCAAGCCTAAATCCAACTTGGGGAAAAGAGAACAAGGGAGAGGCAGGCCGCTGTAATTTCCTGTTCTGTGGAGACCAGTCAACAGTGGCTGTCAACCTTGGGTGGTAGCAGTGGGCAACCAGCCCAGCTTGTTAGCCTGCAGGGAGCTCCTTCTCCTCAGCAACTGGCAGGGCCATGCTGGCCAAAGCTGTCTTACCTAGGAACGTGTGACCAATCCATTTGGTGGCTCAGCCTGTGCGAGGGAGGGGGCCTTGTCTAAAGGTAAAACGGGATGTTTTCAGGTCATGCTTATGCTAAAAAGGACTTACTTTAGCTCAGATTACAATTTAAGTGGGTGGCAAAACCCTGGGGCTTCTACACTGGATACTGAACACTCTCTCCGAGCACTCTTTTGCCCTTGACAATTGAAATACTCTGTCTGGTACTATGCAAAATGAGTGTTTCTCAGTGGAGATGCTCACTGCTCTCTGCTACCTGCACACTGTGGCTCCTTCCTCATCAGCAGGTCTCAGGCCTTGGTCAAATTAGAAGCCTGGACCAACTGATGTCTCTGAGAGTCCTCTCCCAGGGCTTGACCTTGACCACACTCGCTCAGCTGGACCCAGCCAGCCCTTAGTGGCTGCCAGGAAAGACAGCTGCTCCAAAAATAGAGCCAAGCGAACTCAGTTCCTTTTCACAGCAGCAGCTTCGGGACCTCAGAGACTGAGAGCCGATTTTACCCAACTCTTGGGCACTGTTTGTCTGCCGTGGTCTGAGCCTGAGCCATACTGCTGTTGGGATGTGCTTCCCTGTCGCCCAGGCCTGCAAGGCCACTCTGCTTGGGGCAAGGCGGCCTACCTGTCGCACACCTGCAGGAGGAAGTCGTTCACCAGGCTCTCATGCTGGCTGCAGATGCTCCTCTGGAAGGTGCTCTTGAGCCAGTCCTCGATGCTGCACACCTGCACTCGACTAGAATGCCAGCAGATGGACAGGCTGCGCAGTGCGGGGCTCAGCCGGAAGTTGTCCTTCTTGAGCTCTGCCAGGGAATGGAAGTGTAGCAGGGGCCAGAGGGTGGGGTCCTCAAACACATCTCGGAGCTGGGAGCAGGTCCTGGAGAGGTTCTTCCTGCTGTCCCTGTCCAGGAAGGAGAAGAGGCACAGCAGGCACTCCCGGTTGAGCTGCGTTATGTGCATGGTGAGTGGTGGCCTCACGTGCGTGTGCCCAGCAAGGATCTGACCTGCCTCCTGCCTCCTCCCCAGATCAAGACTGGTGGACATATATGGCTGAGGAATGGTGTTTATTTTTGGCCAACAACTGGTGCTTGGGGTGGGGAGGGCGGATATCAGGACCCAGACTTACACGCACAGCCATCTGTGGTTCGGCCTATGTTCAAAGGGCCTGAAAGTCCTGGCAGAAGAGCGGCCCATAGAAGCTCAAAGTTTCCTTAAAAGGGCTTTCTTTTCCTCTGAGCTGACAGCAGTGTTGAGCACAGAGCTCCTGGCTTTTCCCAGTGTTTTCACTGGAGGTGATTAGCCACAAGAGCGCTGCCTGAGCTTGCAGTCTTTCTGTCTGGCAGGGTGACGGTCAGTTAGCTGTTAGATCTCAGGTTGTCCACGCAGCTCCTTT
Organism: Meriones unguiculatus; assembly: GCF_030254825.1. NCBI lineage: Eukaryota > Metazoa > Chordata > Mammalia > Rodentia > Muridae > Meriones > Meriones unguiculatus. The sequence continues at coordinate 21,916,888 of NC_083354.1, read as the reverse complement.
GCGTGCCCTTCCTAGGAGGGGGCCAGTCCTATCTACCAAATTAAGGGCGGTGACGGGTCCTGAACTGTGAGTGGAATCCAAAGGTTCTTTTCAGTTACTTTAGCTTAGGACATTGACAGTTTGCAGGGAAGGCTGAGCTGTCTTCAAACCTTAGCGCCTTTACTTGGCAAAGGATTTCCTTGGCCCAAATGGCTCTATTTTTACCCTGAACTGTCACAGAAGATTCAGCTGAAGTGTTTTGTTTTAAAAGCTTGTGTATGGGTGTGTGTGTGTATGTTTTCTTGGGCATAATTTCGTTTATCTGTCCCAGATACTGTATTTCCCAAGATTTAAGAGTGGGCAGAGGCAGTTTTCCTCAGTTTCTAATTTTGAACACGGACTAGAGGTGTGAATGACGTAGAGTGCAGTAGAGGTGTAAAGGGACGGAGATGCATGCATGCGGCTCCCGCTGCCCTGCTTTTTAGGAGGGGTGAGGTGTCTGTGGTGAGAAGTGTTGCAGCGCAGCTGAGGGCAGGCACTTCGCGAAGCTGTCAGTACAACACCGTGAGAAACCTAACACCGCTCCAGCTCCCCCTGAAGGACTCCGCAGAGCCCGGAGATGCCCGCCCGCCTTTGCTCTTGCCCACGCAGACTACAGGACCACCCCTACTGTCTGCTGCTCTGTCGTTTCTTAGCTCTCATGGAAACAATCCAGGAGTAAGAGGAAAGAGGGGAGACCTTCCATGCCACTTGCCACGAAACAGCCCAGCTGGTGAGGCGGGACTAGGACGTGATTACAGCTGGAGTGAACACGTCACATGCACAAGGTCTCTTGGCATCGTATGAACTACTAAGCTTTAACGGGAAATTATCTTGGCACAGCCACCACTCACCTGGGGGACTACTGCCCAGTGGTGACAGTCACAGCATGTGCCCCCTTCTCAGGGCTGCCTCTGGACACAGGGGAGCTGTGATGTGGATGTGGAAATAGTTCTTATCTGAGCCTTTGCTGAGCCTGGGCAAGAGGTGACTGCAGCAGTAGAAGGGTCACAGGAGAGTTTGGGGGACTGGGGAGGTTACAGTGGGTTAACATACAAACAGTAAACCAGAGAAGAGAAATAAATCTGAGCAGGTTCCACAGGTGAGACACATGACACTCATTCAGGGCCAGCACATGTGACTGGTTTAATTGCATCATCTGTCGTCACTACACACTGAGTAGAATACAGTGGATAAGCATAGGTTTCTCCACCATGGAGAGAGACTTGTGTTGCCACAACTGTTTCTATCCCCACCTGTGTGGGAGGACTTGAAGTTTCCTGATCCCATAGGCTGACGGGACAGGGTATGCGTGAGGCCCTGCCTCAGCGTAAACTGAGCAAAAAGCTGCATGCGGGCGAGAATGCATGATGTGGAGAAAGCCCTAGACAGCAGAGAAATGAGGTTGTAACAGGTGCAGTAAGGCCACACATTAAAACACAAATAGGAACATTTACATCGTGGGTGTTCAGATGCACAATGCGAATGACTGTAGTCTTGATAGTGCCACTCAGATGATATTAACGTTGAAGTAAAATCAAGCAATAAAGCTGCTATAAAATTCCCAGAGATGTTTCATTCCCCCTGTATGCCAACACAGTTGCCTTCTACTGAGCACTCTCCCCGACACAGGAGTCCAGTCCGCTGCTGCGTCAACCTCAGAGCTGTGACAGCGTCAGCTCTGAGTCCTCACTGTGTAAGCCACCACAGTTGCCCATTCAGAAGCCAACACATAAATTCCAGACGAGCCTGGATTAGCAGGGGCTGTGTGCAAGGTCAGATGAGATTCAAATTCAGGCTTAACTATGTTATCAAGATTCTAATATATTAAAACAAATCATGTGACCCTCAATCTGTGGATCAAACCAATAGAATAATAAAACTGCATATGCCTCTGCCTCATGTAACTCGGCAGTTCCTCAGTGTCCTCCTGCATGGAAATTTAGACCAGTATGCGAGAGAACCCTACGCCCCGTGGAAACGTACTAGCCCTGCACTGTCCTGTACCCAGCACTGGACATATGACTATTGTGACTGAGGAACAAGTTTTCAATTTAACCACATGTGGCCATTGTCCTGACAGATTCAAGTTAGGTTTGTATTAAAGTGCTGATCCCACGTGTAACTTCTGCTCTGAGGGAGGGCACCTAATATTAAAATGGAATTGGGCCATGTCTGCTCCATCAACTTTACACTCACCAAGGAAAGCTACCAAACTTACTTTTCTTTTAATAGGAAAAACAGGATTACTAAAACGTCTACATGAAGTGCATTTTTGTTCTTTGAGGAGGCAAACATGGAACAGGCCATGTTGGAGTTCTGCACTCTGACATGCAGGCTGTCATTACCTCCATCTCCAAACTCAATCACTGGCCTCCAGCATTTGCCACCAGCTGCCTTCTTTAAATAGGCCAAATTTCAATTTGGATTAAACCCAAGTAGCACTTACTACAGTATTTTTTAAGCTACTGAATTTAAGAATAGAAACTAGTCTTGTCCAGAATACTTTGATTTGGCTCTGCTTTCAGGCAGGGAGTGGGTTAAAGCCCAGACTACAGATGACTCGGCTTCTGCCTGGAGGCAAGCGCACAGCGGTCGGCTCTGGGGGCTAACAGCCCACTCTGATGGGCCAACAATCTGCCTCACAGCCCGCACCTCTACCACACACTGAATCACAGGGCTTTTTAAAACACTTATTTGCACTTCCCAGTGTTCCTTGCCTGTCTACCCCAAGGAAATATAACAGAAGAACAGAAACAAGAAATAGAGCAATTCCGGAACTCCAGCACAGATGCAACGGAACTGACAGATTTATTTAAAGCTGAGAAACAGCAGCCTGAGACACAGGCGGTGGCGATGGCCTGGTCCACTGACCTTCAGCTACTGCTTATGGTCAGAAGGAATTCCTGAGCAGTCACTGTGAAACCTCTGGGCCACAGATCCTGCGCACACGACCCTCACTGTGGAGTCGCTGACCTGGCTGCTGTGAAAAGGCAGCAGGTAGGGTGGCTCTCAGCATGTGAGTACAGAGCAAATGCAAATGTGCCTTGGTGAGAACTGAAAACATTAATATAAAAAGTCAGAACTAAGTTCTGGAAACTACATATAAAAATCGAATTATTACAACTAAAGCAGCCAATCAAAATGCCTGCTGAGGTTTTCTGGTAGAACAACAAAAATTAGTTGGTGGCCATATTGAGTAAGTCACTACCACTGACCAAACTAAACCCCAAACTGAAAATTGAAAAGTGCATAATGAAATTAACTCTTGGATCAAGTATTTATGGAAAATTGGAAATGTTTGTCCGGTATAGTTGATGAATCATGATCAGAGGAGGTATTAAAGTTTATCTGCTCCAGCTCTGGCCTGACGCTCCACATAAAAGAGAATGTAGGCTTTTGCCTTCCCGACGGTCTCCTCATCAGTCACTGTTACAGTGCTGTCATTGAAATGGAACCAGCAGCCTTCATGAGTTGCGTATGCCGTGTAATGTCCAGAACCGACTCTGTTAAGAAAAGGCAAAACAAACAAAAAAAAAAAAATGAAGGAAAAGACTACAGAAGGAAAGTAGTAAATGGCTGGGGGGTGGCAGATGTCTTTAATCCTAGCACTTAGGAGACAGAGGCAGGAGTTATCTCTGTGAGTTTGAGGTCAGCCTGGTATACATAGTACTGGGGCTATGCAGTTATAAACTCTGTCTCAAATAATGATGATGAAAAGCTACAGAAGACACAAAAGGACCTTTGCAGCTGAGCAGTTAAAGGTCATCAATTTAATAAGCATAATAATTAGAAAATAAAATCCTAGAGACCTCTAGTTTAAGATGGTGGTTGAGCTCTTCTGTTTACCTTCCTCTAAACCCACAGACAAGGAATATACTGACACTGGGAAACAGCTAATAAAGCAACCCACCACAAAACTGAGTTTCTGGAACAAAGCAGACGGCACTGAGGCAGGGTGGAAGCTAGAGAGCTGTGGACAGCCTCGTGAGCAGAAGCCACTGGACAGAGGCAAGACTGACGCCAGAGAATCAGTCTGCCCTCAAGAGAGGTACCCCTGTGACCTGGTTACTAAGGGCTCTGCCTGTCAGCACGGCCTGGTGTGAAAAGAGCAAGTGGAGAGCTCAGTAACTGCTACAAAGTTCCTTAGCATAGTTTTGCTCTCCCATTTCCTAGGGGAAAGTAACAGCATTAGAAATAAGTCGGGAGGTGGGGAGGATATATATATGAGACAATCACTGTAGAATCCCATGCAGAAATCCAGAGAGAATGCAAAACATAATGCAACCATAAAACAGGAATAGTATGTCAGGAAAAAAAAATAGATAATTGCCAACACAAACCATGACAGTAGATTGGCAGGATAAGACAAATTGAGAGACTGACTCAGCAAAATATATCTTTAGCAGAGATTCCAGGAGAAAACCAATGAGGTTGAATATAAAAAGTATTTCCTACAGCATCCCTGTTAACTACTAATGTGGAATACAGCTGATTGTCCTTATGTCTACAATCTTAGAAGCAACAGGATGCTTATAAAAAGCAATAGGGCTCGGGCTCCTGCCAGCTCAAAGTTAAGACGAGTCAGTGGAACAGTGTCTACACAGTGAGGACTGTGAAAAGACTGTGATATTATTGGTGGCTTGCCCAAATTTGAAAGTAAAATATTCTTTATCAGACCAGAAATCAGAAAGGTAAACCCAAAGAAAGTACAACCCAAGCTTCCAGGACCAAAAAAAAAGAGAAAGACATGAAAATCAGGCTGTTAGTTAACAAAACTAAAAATGAATGTTTTGTTTTGTTTTTTGAGACAGGGTTTCTCTGTGTAGCCTTGGCTGTCCTGGACTCACTTTGTAGACCAGGGCGGCCTTGACTCACAGAGATCCACCTGCCTCTGCCTCCCCAAGTGCTGGGATTATGGGTGTGTGCCATGGTGCCTGGCTAAAAATGAATTAAAGCAGATGACATGGATAAGTTATTTCAAATATTGTCACTTCCTAAATTTGAGTTGGCATAAAGACCAATGTGTGGTGGTGGAGTAGAGCATGGACTGCTCCCGATTCCGTTTTTATATGCCTTTCCTGCTTTGCAGCATCTTCTTTGCAGCAGCCCCTTTAATGACTCTAGATCTATTTTTAGGGAGTACAGGGACAACCTGTGAGTGACTAGAAATTGCAGGCCATCTTGTGTGGCCACCAAGTACTCCCAACTCCAAGAAGCTGACACTCACCCAGAGCCATGGTGCACCACCACAGCAGCGAGGTCATACAGGCAACTCTCTGGGCCACTGTTCTCTGGCTACAGAACAAAAGAGAGGGCATCAAGGGCTGAGTCAGGAGCAGCTGTCAAGGGCAGCAGGGCCCGCTCCCCTGGACCCCACCCTGCTGCCTTACCTCTAGTAGGTAGCACTTCATGTCCAGGCCTCTCAGTGGGAACTCTACATATGTATCGACTTTGTTTCTTAAATATGCTGTCCAGTGAAACCTTTTCAAGTGCAAGCACAGCACCTAGTGACAGATGAGCACAGAGAATGAGAACACGCTGTGAGTTAGCTCACCTTCAGTACCTGCTGTAGGTAGGACAGTCTCAGTGCATGAGCTGCCCTGGTTTTTCTTCTGCTACTGATAGTGCTCTGTTCCTGTGTACCTTATAAATTATCCAAGGTTTCAGCTCTGACTGCAAACCTTACAGACCAATCCAGAACTGTTCACATAATTTACAGGTGCTAAAAGAACATCTTCTCCATGAAAATACAACCTAACTGAAACAGCACTGACCTTGGGAAGTTTCTGGATCCAAAACTTTTTTGTGGACTTTTGTTTCTTTTTGCACTTGTGGCACATATACAGCTCTGTCTCGTCAAGTTCCTCTAGGTCGGTGAAGCTGCGAAGACAATCTGCCAAACGATTGGGTTTTAACAGTATTACAATAAGGTGGCTTTTACAGAGGCAGTGCACTGCAGAAAAAAAGACTTCCTTGAAGCAAAATGACCCAGGTTTCAAGCTCATGTTTAAGCTGGGTAAAACATTAAAACGTCAACCCTTCTTGGGCAAGCTGCAGACCAGAAATGTTTGCTGAGAAGAAGGACCATGCTTAAAACATGGTCACACTTATTTTACACTTATGATGTAAATGCTAATAAAGATGGATTCCTGATTAAATCAACATTTCAGTAGCCATTTCCTCTCAATGTGTGACCCAAGCATATTTTTTAAAAAAGTTAAATTTAGATCAAAATTTTCAGTCTTATTTAAAAATAAAAGAGTGTAGAGAACTAATCCAAACCCTCCGTCCAGCCTATTTCAAGGCAGGGCTGCATTAGCTGTTTAATCTGGGGGCTGTTAAACTGTGGTCCTAAGCCTGTCTAGCCAGCCACCTGGCTCTGTAGATAAAGCTCTGGTCATACCTGGCCTGGCTGCAAGAGCAGATGCAAATCTTCTGTGCTCACTGGGCCTGTACAGAAAATGTTTCTGGACATGTGCTGCAGTTAGTAACTTAGAAGTATGTGAAAAATATGTACACTGTGTGGAAAAATACAAATGCCTGTGTACCCAATTCTCAGAGCCTGAGTCTATGCACAGCAGCTGACAGAGCTGTGGAGTAGAAACCTATACAGATGTGGGCCAGAGCCAGCTCAGGTACTTCCTCAGCCTCTTCCTGATATGTGATCCCTGGCTTTTATGTTAATTTCTTTGCTTATCTTTATAAACTGTGTTGCTTTTGTTGTTGTTTTTGTTAAGACCCGGTTTCTCTGTGTAGCCTTGGCTGTCCTGGACTCACTGTATAGACCATGCTGGCCTCGAACTCACAGATATCTGCCTGCCTTTGCCTCCTTGAGTGCTGGGATTATAGGTGTGCACCACTGCGCCTGGCTAACCTGTGTATTTTTTTTTTAAGATTTATTATTTATACAGCATTCTGCCTACATGTATACCTGCATGCCAGAAGGCACCAGATCTCATGGCTGGGTATGAGCCACCATGTGGTTGCTGGGAATTGAACCCAGGTCCTCTGGAAGAGCAGTCAGTGCTCTTAACTGCTGAGCCATCTCTTCAGCCCAAGCTGTATATTATTAAACAGTGAATTTGCTTGGTAAATTGGGCAGCAAGCAGAACCTGGTTGGGCAAGGAAAGGCAATGATGTCATTGTTCTCAAAGAGTTTCATGTCAGAGTCTGCTTTGACTATATCTAGTCCCAGAACTAGAACCCCTAGGGAAAAATGTAGTTAGGACAAGGGCTAGCAGAGCTTATGTGCAGCCTGGTACTTAATGGGCCACTTTTGTGACTGTACTTTTGCTCCATGGTTCTAATACCTTCAAGTCACATATAGGCTCCCCTCAACTCAGTTTTCACTTCCTCTTTTAAACCTTTCTCAGCCTCCCCTTCTTTTCTCAGCTTGATCCTAATGGATCCCATTAACCCTGTGGTCCCCAGGAAGACATACTGTTTCAGCCATACCCTTCCTAGAGCAAGCCTGAGCTACTAAACTCAAATGTATAAGTAACAGAAGGTGCTGCATCCTCAAAGAGTCTTTCAAGCACCCTGTCTCTGTAACTGTAGAGATCACTGGCACTATGACTCCCCTTAGGCTGGTCACTGTGCTCTTGAGTTCTGAAACTAACCATGAGTGTTTTACATGATGCATGTGGTGTATCATGTGAAAAAGCTGGCTGTGGCAGGGTTTGGGGGATGTGAGAGAAGGGACATGGAATGAGGGAAGAATCGCTAGGATTCTCAGGCTAGGAGAAAAGAACTCAGCATGACAGAAGCCACATATGAAAATACCCACACACTCGAGGGTATAATCCCACTCCAGTGAAAAACCAAGGACCCCGTGTTTGCCACATCTGTTCAACATGGCCCTCAAAGTTTCAGCCAGAGCAGTGAGGCAAGAAAAAGAAAAGACAATGTGGAAAGGAAGGTTAAAATCTGTAAATGGGATGATTTTCTATGTAGAAAGTCCTACAAGACTAACAAAGAAGTTAAAGTACATGGGCAGAGAGAACATTTCCAAGACATCACTTCCTTCCCAAACCTCAGTCAATGCAATTCCAACAGAGATTCCAGCCAAGGGTCTTGTGAGTAACAGTAACGATGCCCACAACTTCCATCACATCAGCCAGAGGAGCGCTGACCTCACCGACTGCCCTATACAACTAGTCAACAAAATGGTGTGGAACTGGTCAAGACACGATCAGTGGGATGGGGAGAACAGAAGAAGCCCAAGTAGTTCACACGTGACAGACAGCAAAGGCAGGAAGGCTTGTGGGCACACTGTTACATGAAGACGCCCCGTGCTAAAAACATCATCTAGATGGCATTGCACCTCTCACAAAACAACACAAAATAGATCAAGATGGCATTTAAACAGTTTAGATGGCTATATATATGGCAGTAGCTGCAATACCAAAGGCAGAGCCCAGGAGAGCACATACTAAAAAATGGATGGTCTGCAAAAGATACTGTTAGAATGAAAAGACAAGATACCAAGTCATCACAAAAACGAGTGCACTTCCATACACTAACAATACACCAGCCAAAAAGGAAACAAGACAATTCCATTTGTAGTTGCATAAAAACATAAAACCCTTAGGGATGTGTTACATCAAAGCAAGCTCCTGGGCTCAACCCAGGTAAATCTGGGTTCAGCATACCCCCACACATGAAAATGAAGGCACACACATTATCTTACATAAATTTCATCATTACACACACACACACACACAGAGTCTCAGAAATAATTTTTACAATATTCTATGACTGTTCTTTGGTACAGCTATTAATGTTATCTCTCTAATCACATAAAATCTATTCAACCCTGACCTATTGGAGGTCACTGGGGTTAAATCTGTGCCAGTTGTTTCTAATTTCTGGTAATAAACAGTGCTTTAAAAGAACTCTGCCAGAATATTCACTAAGACAAATCAGGTAGATCTTCCCAAGAGCCACCTCCCACCTGCTGTATGAGGTTGGAATTGTCACCTGATCATTCTGAGAGATAATAGCCCTGGATATGAAGAAACTTCTCTAGCAAGTTATAGAACCCAAAGCCAGGGCTCTGATTTAGGACAATGATGCTACTGGAAATTATGCCAATGTCTGACTTGATTTGGTCCAGCTCCAGATTTGAATTTTTTTCTGTCATATAACATGCATACATTTTTTTATGTCAACTGCTGTTTTAGCACTTTTAAGACATTCTTTTAGTTTCTCATAAGCAGTGGCTGCCTACAGAGAAACTCTTGAACCAATTCAGTAATTTTGAAGAAACCTGTGCTGCTACCAGCTGAGTCTTCACACACATGACATGGCTGAGGCTCTTATTACTTTCTTCCTCTAAATCATTTGTTTGTTTTATGTATTCCAGGCTACCCTGAGACTCAAAATCCTACTCTGGTTACAAGTGCTGGGATTATCAGAAATTCTTTACCACGCCTAGTGGTCTTACATATTTTTAAGTTTATCTTTGAATATTTTTTGAGTTTTGCTGCTACTACGATAGGGAGGCTTTTGCTGTCACCAAAATGAATTTTTCCTCTACTTCCCTTTTTTTAAATTTTCTATTTTATGTGTATAGGCGTTTGTCTGCATGTATGTTTGCACCCCATGTGTTTGTAGTACCCCAAGACGCCAGCAAAGGGCATTGAATGGCCTACAGTTGTGAGCTACCATGTGGGTTCCAGGGACTGGAAAAGCAGCTAGTGCTTTCAACCCTGGGCCATCTCTCCAGGCCCTTCTTCTAATTTTTTTTTTTTTTTTAAAACTGAAGGATGAATGGGGTTGGAGATTTATAGCTCAGTGGTGGAAGCTTGCCTAGTATGCCTGAAACCCTGGGTTCAATCCTTACTACTGAAGGTGAAGGATGAACTCAGGATATAGCTCAGTGGTTGAGGGCACATTTTAGCATATGTTAAGATTTCTGGTTATGTATGAAAGAGGGGCGGGGACATGTAATCAATTCACCTGCAAATGTTGACATTCTGTTCTTTCTGCTCCTGAGGCTTATTGGTGTTTGACTGTTGGCTTCCTCCTCCAGAAGAGTGACCACATTGAGAAGTAGAGTTCCCAGCTTGATAGTTTAAGTGTGCACCATGGCACTGTTTGGGCAGGCTGTGCAATCTTAGAAGGTGGAGCCTGGCTAGAGGAGGTGGGTCACTGAGGAATAAGCCTTGGATGTGACAGCCAAGACTTGGCTCTGTTGTGAATGTTAAGTCACACTACAAGCTCCCCGTGCCACAGAGAGAACCTTGCTTTTGGGCCCTTCCCACCATGATGGATTACAGCCTCTTGTACCATGAGCCAAAAGGAAACCTTTCTCCTGTGTTGCTATCTCTGTGTTCTCCTCTGTTAGAAATGTAACAGACAAAAGTGTTACCAAGAAATGGAGTCTTGCTGTGATAAACCTGACTTTGTGATTTGTGGGCCTTTAGAACTGGTTTATTAAATATCTATCTATCTATCTATCTATCTATCTATCTATCTATTACACACACAAATTTGTTTATTTAATGGAGGAAATTTTAAGATAGTATAGTATGCAGATTGAAACATGGTTGTGGCTCACTACTTTTGCCAGATTTACAGGGAGGGAAAGAAAGCATTAAGAACATGTGCGACCAATACTCTTCAAACTCTTCCACAAAATAAAAACAGAAGGAACGCCACCAAACTCATTCTATGAAGAAAATAAAAACATGAGTGGTTTTGAGGGGAGGTGTGAGCAGATATGAAACTAGATGAAGTGGCTTGAACAAATCTGTGTTGTTAAAGATTAGTGTTGTTAAGGATAAATCTTACAATCTAGAGAACAAGATGACTTAGTGGTAAAGGCATCTGCTGCTAAGTCTGACAGCCTGAGTACGATCTCTAGGGCCCACGAGGTGGAAGGAGAGAACAGGCTACCCCACACCATCCTCTGACCTCCATACATACAAATGTAATATAATTTAAATGTTTGTATTTTGTGCTGGAACAATAGGATTGGTAACTCAAGGCCAAAACTTCACTCAGTGAAGACTCCATAAATATACAAATTTATTTGGAAGGAGAGGGTTTGAATACAGTGCAAGATTCAACCCTTAGTAACATACTCAAACAGGACAATGTCCAGGTCCAGCTCTGCAGTAGACTTGAATCATATAGAAGACTTATACATAATCATGCATTTCCATCTTTACATAATAAACTTCAGCATACTCCAGCTCTCCAGGAATTGCCTTTAGTTGATGAAAGTGGTTACAAAGAGGGATGAGGTTATTTTGAGTTGATATTTTTATTCAGTGAGAAGATTTTAGTTCCATTCTTCTGAATATATGGATACAATTTTGTCATTATTAAAAAGACTTTCCTTTCTCCTGTGTATTATTTTTATCATCTTTATCAAAAAGTAGTTGGCTGTATCAACGTGGACTAACATCTAGGTTCTTTCACTTATCTTTGTCAGTTATTTGCTTTTTTATTAATATACAGTCTTTGGTATTATGACTACTTCTAATGTGTTGAGAATTCAGCAAACTTTTCTACATATATTGTGATGATTGCAGGGATTCTGTCCTTCATTTTGTTGCCATTCTGTATCACATTTATTAATTTGAATATGTTGAACCATCCTTGTGGCTTTTTTAATATTTTATTTGTATATTATATTTTCTATTTTACAAAAGCTTTGGTAGGTCAGCTCCTGTGTATCTCCACAGGAAAGATGCTGGGCAGAATCCTTCAACCTCGACTTGTTCTAGGCAACACATGCTACTTATGCTTATTAATGATTCACTGTAACGGATACACATCATATCCATCTACCCTTCCATCCGCCCCAACTCCTCAGTATTTATCTCTTCTGCTTTCAAGTTGTTGGTGTGTGTGTGTGTTTTCAAGTGTGAGTAGAAACATGTGATCCATATATTTGTGTCTAGCTTATTCACTTATTTGACCCCTTCTGGTTCCACCCACCCATTTCTCTGCAAAGTGTGGGATCTACCAGGCCAGTGCGGTGGTGTTCAGAGGTGAGACGTATGGACCTTCAATTACTGTTTCAAACACATTCCTGATCTCTTTACACTTTCTGTTTCTTGGTAAAATTTTGAAAGGTTGTTGTGTTCAGGAATTTACCCATGTCTTATAGTTTTTTAGAGTTGTAAAGAATGGTTCATAATTTCTTTATAATTCTACGGTATCACTCCTCTTTGGTTTTATTTGGGTTTTCACTTTCTTACTTACGTCTATAGCTTTGTCAGTTTTATTTATTCTTTCAAAAAGCCAACTGATCGTTTGTACTGTCTTGGGAATTTCGGTTTTATTTCTGGTTTGACCTTTTCTTTTTTTGATGCACATGTCTATTGTAATGCATCTCTCGGCACTCCTCCTGCTGTGCTGTCACTTTTTATTTCCTTCTGTCTTTAAGGTCATTTAAGAACAAGTTGGTTGTTTCCCTTGTATATTTTCCTTTGTTTTTAATTACACTTTTACTCTGTTGTGACTTTAAGTGCTTTGTTCTGAGACAGAGTCTCATCACATAGCTCAGGCTGGCCTCAAATGTGAAATTTTTTGGCCTTGGCTTCCCTAGTGCTGGGATTATAGGCATGGGCCACCACACCCATTTTAATCTCTTTATTAAGAGAGTGCTGCATGTGCTGAAAAGAATGTGTATTCTCCAACTGGAATAAATATTCTGCAAATGCCCATTAGGTCCATTTACTTTACAGTCAGCTTACCTCAACGCAGATCTTCTGTCTAAGTATTTCTCCACTGAGAAGAGTGACATGTTAAAATCCCCAGGTATTATTATATTGATTGTACTTTCCCTTTAGAAATGTTTGCTTTATATTTGGGTGGTTCCATGTGAAGTAAATATAATTGTTAAATCTTTTTAATTGATCCATTTATTAATATATAATGGACTTGTATCTTTTCTAACCATTTACTTTGGATCTCTGTGCATCTTTACCAATGAAGTGTGCTACTTGTAGACAGCAAGGTTAGAACGTTAAAAATTCTGCATTAGAAAGTAAGCAAAAAAAAAAAAAAAAAAAAAAAGAAAGTAAGCAAAAAGACATATTAGTCATAAAGGAGGTTATAAGGAGGTTTCAACTATGTCATAGTTTGCAGGAGGGCTGTTTATCTTTCCTTCGCAGTAGACAGATACATGAATTCAAATTCCTGAGTATTTAAGTACTGAAACGACTAAAAACAAGTAAGTAATGCAACTGACAGTGGCAGGTTAACCCTCTAAGTGAAACTCTTGGCTTCAGAATGTGCTTTCCAACTGTACAGAAGTTTACTGAGATGGTCAGAACTGGAAACTAAGAAAGTGTTTGAGTAGCTTCCTTAAAACAGCTGTGTGATATATTTTGAGTTAATTAAATTAGTTTAGTCTAGTTTACATGTTGTCTCTGGTCTGGCTAACTTAAACCATTTACTACTGATAGGTAGCTTTCTTCAGTCATCTGGCGGTTTCTGTTTGTTTTATGTAGTTTTTGTTTTATCTCTTTTTTTTTTTATTAGTTTGGTGGTTTTCTGTGTGCAAAAGGCTCACTTTTAGTGAGCAGCACAGTCATGTGTTTTTCATAACATAGCTACCAGCTACCTGGCCAATGGGTTTGCAGGAGCACTCACGTTGCCACTTCCTGTTTTCCCATAGGAGTGCTAGGGACATAGATGCTCATTTATCCAGATTTGACATGGATTCTAGGGATTCATTTCAATAGGTCCTCCTCACACTTGCATAGTCTTAGTCACTGCTCTATTGCTGTGAAGAGACACCATGACCAAGGCAACTTATACAAAAAAGCTTTTAATCAGGGACTTGCCTACGGTTTCCATAGTCTGACACTGTTTTGGCCTCTATTAGATTTCTGCTACAAAGACTACTATGAATATAACAAGTAGTCTCCAAGTTATTTCTCTCTTGCTGTCTTAGGATTATTTTGTAGCTCTGACATGTTCACTCTAACACATCTTTGGTAATGGTTTTCTGTTGGACTTAGGAGCTCTGAGCTTCTAATGTGGGTGTCTGCTGTCCCTGCAGCTCTGGCCTGGGCAGTTTCCAGCGCCTCCCAGCTTTCCTTCACTCTTTGGAAATCCTACTGTGGTGCTTTCAGAGTCACATGTTCACTTTGCAGTGCCCTATAGATCTCGTCACTTTCTTACTCTGTCTTCACTCATAGTGTATGCAGGTCAAGCATGGGTAGTGCCAGAGTATGTGGCTTTGTCTGCTGTTCTGGAACTCTAGAACATGACAATTCTGGATAACACTGAGATTTCTATATCTGTGGTCCTAAAATTGGAGGCGAGACCTTTCTAGTTCCTACATGGTCAATCCAAGTAATGCCAAGTGAGAGACAGTCTTGACTGTATTTCTGGATATGAGGTTGGAACTTCCTCAGTTTTCCAAGGTGACAGCAGTAATAATACTGAGGTTTTGGCACCAGCAGTTATGAGTAGGACTCAGAAGAGCTGCCTTCTACTCTCTTGAATACATTCTATCCCCTAAAGTAGGATAGTAGCCTAGCAGTACCTGGTGGGCAGCTTGGGCTCTGGGGTAGCAGGGTGAGTTGCTCTTGAAGCAGCTCTTCCCACAAAGGGCTCAGGCTGGAGGACTGTGGGGACCTGTGGTTAGGATGGGATTGCTAGCATCTTACTGTCTATCCTTCCTCTCGCAGTGCAAGGGCCACTGGCAAGGATTGTTGAAGTGCTGCAGTCTGCTTTGTCCTAGTCTCTGGTGCCCTCCTGACTCTCCACACTAATTTCTAGCGATCCCCTACCTCTCAAAACATCACTCCTCAAAATACACTTTTTCTACTGAATGTGGGGACACATACCTTGAATCCTAGCACTTGGGAGGCCAAGGTGGGTGGATCTCTGTGAGTTCAAGGCCAACCTGGTCTACACACAGTTCCAGGGCAGCTGGGGCTGCATGGTTTCCTTACATGCTCAACTGCATACAAGGCACTTCATCACAGCCATCTGGATCTTTTCTCCATAAATTTTCAATCAGGTCTTTTTCTTTGATTACCCAATATGGAAGAAATGAATTCAAAAATCTCCCACAGTATATGAGAATTTTAATGGTCTTGCCATTAAAAGCCAGTCTTGGGACTTACCTAGACACTTGTTTTCTGAAATTACTGTTGTAACTGACGAAACTCTGGTTAGTATTCTCTCCTTTGTTTGTAGATATGTGTGGGATAAACTAAACCCTGCTTCCTTTGGCTAGAAAAAGCCAATATTAAAAAGATAAAACTAGGAGAAACCTAAGTGTGTTACCCTTCATTGACATTCTGCATGGACGTGTTCTTACGAAATAGACTCTGGGAAGTAAGTTCAACATGGTTGTAAACCACATTCAGATAAAAAGCTGAATAGACTGTGAGTCCTTACAGGAAACTCAACATTAAAATGCCCTTACCTCGTAATGAGCAAACCGGGCCATTTTCCTGATTCTTACAGCGCTTGCTTCTGAACTGACTTGGAATATCTAAGGAGAGATCTTAAAAGGAGAGAACCGGAGTTGTTAAAGGCATGTGACTTCACTATGGGGTTACAAAAGAACAGAGCATCATATACCTTGCCAGTATGCCTTACCTAGAAATGGATCAAACTTCCTTGACTCTGTCCCACATATGAGGCAGTTGACCTCGTTCTGGAGAATTCCTCCAAATATTGCTGTGACGACAGTTGAGGCTCCATTTCTAAAGACAACACCACACAGGAAACAGCTCAGTAAAAATGCTCCATTGACTCTTAAAACATTAACACTGGGCAAACATATCTCATGTATGACTGTATATGGGACAGGATGGCAGCTTCATCATCCCCAATACAGCCCTAGGAAAAGAAGCCTTGTGTTTTCATCTTTCACTCTACAAGGCCTTGCTGAGGATACAGAATGTTCTAAACTACTTGAGGATATGATGGCATATCTTCAACCTGAGAAAGTAAAGACCTTTAATACAGACTGAGTAGCGACTGCACACTTGTAAACAGTACTATTTCATAGTAACAGTATAAATCAAAAATACCTACCCTACCTTATCAAACAAGGCAAAAGTAACCACCCTAATGCTCCATAACAGTTATGCCTCTGTTCCAGCAGTATGAACACTAAAAGTGAAAGTCCTGACTCCAAGACTTGCTAACGGTGAAATCCTTAACACCAAACAGTAGTTCAATAGTTCGCCATTACTTTATTAGCAAAACCTCTTCTTGCTGAATTTTTCCCCTATAAGTTTGTGTCTTGGTTCCAGACTTAGCACAGGCTCGGGGACAAGAAAGGTCGCCTGGAGTACTGAGTGTCCTGAATGTGGACACGGTGTCTGTGCTCCATTCTGAGCATACCTGTTTGTAAAGTCAGCACTCACAGTTGCATATATTCTGCTATTCCTGCTTTGTAGACCAGGATGCTGGGACTCAGGACTCAGCTCAGGTCATGCAGCTGCTCTTCACACTAAGCCCTTCATTTAACCAAGACACTATCAATGGATAGTGAGGTGGCTCAGTGTCTGCTCTCATTAATAGTGCTATGATAGCCAAGTGTCAGGCCACATACTTTTTGTTTGTTTGTTTTGTTTTTCCAGACAGAGTTTCTGTGTGTAGCCGTGGCTGTCCTAGACTTGCTTTATAGACCAGGCTGGCCTCAAACTCACAGGGATCTGCCTGCCACTGCTTCCCCAAGTGTGGGGATTAAAGGCATGCACCACCACGCCTAACTAGGCCACATACTTTTAATCCAAGCACTCTGGAGGCTATGCAGGCAGAGTTCAAGACCAGTAAGACTGGGAGGAGACAAGGGAGGGAGCTACAATCAGGATATAAAATGAATTTTAAATAAAGAAGAAGAGTTCAAGACCAGCCTGATCTACATAGCATGTGCAGTGACTGTACAGTGTGACCCTGTCGAAATGATAATAATAAGGTATTACAACAAATAGTTGTTTGTGAGCCTTGTGAAATTATATGCAATTACTTGAACCAGAAAAATAACCATTTTGTCTGTAGCAACCAGTTTCTCTTACACTGAACAGCAGTTTCTATACCATACCAAGTTAAAGCTACTGCCATGATGCAGATAAAAACCTACTCAAGCAACTTCTTCACTGCATACAAAAGAAATAGATCTTAAAAGGTTGAGCGGACATTAGGAACTACACAACATAATAACCATTTCAGGTTTTCCATTTATACATGTGTCATAACCAAAGAACATACAAAATCTACTCAAAATGGGGAACTACAACTGACCCTTTCATGCCAATGTGCATATGCAAAGTTACCTTTAATTGAAATGGAAACTGCTTCATTAAGAAGTGCATTATAACTCATTCCCCATAATCATTTCCTGGGAGAAATCAAGTTTCAGCCTTCTAATGGATGTGTCATTAAGATTCATAAATAATTTCCAAAGTGCTTGCTGTTCTGTTGTATTAGCATTTCTATCTTACCACCCCACTCCTCCCTTCAAGAAATGCTTTTAACAAACATCACTAAATCTTGAAACACCTCCTCTTATGAATTGAAAAAAATAAATAAATAAAAGGAAAGTTTGATTTTTTTTTTTTATTTGATGATATATTTTTCTTCTCCTAACTTGCAAGTACTATTCTTTTGGGTTTTTTGTTTGTTTGTTTTTCTAGACAGGGTTTCTCTGTGTAGCCCTGGCTGTCCTGGAACTCTGTACACCAGGCTGGCCTCGAGCTCAAAAACCCACCTGCCATTGCCTCGTGAGGGCCGGGATTAAAGGCGCAACACCACTGCCTAGCTGCAATTACTAGTCTTTACACAGAATAATACTGAAATTTGTCCTAAAAGCATATCCTATGAAGATTATACACTGCAATTCCAATGGAAGGCCCAGGGCATCATAAGATAATGAAGACATATACTCTCTCATTTCATACAGGGTATTTTTGACAGAGCCCAATTCAGTATTTCTATATGTGAATATGCCATGATTATTTATAAATATAAATTTCCATTTAGCACTATCTTTAGGTTGGTGCCAGGAGGACACACAGTCTGACTGGATCGTGTTTCCTGTCCACACTGCACTCTGACTTGCAGTTCATAGTACTCTTCTGTGGCACTGCAGGATGAGAGTGATACCAGCTACCAGAAAGTACTAGTCAACCCCACCTACTCCTTTTTTTCTTTGCAGAATGTGTCTTGTAAATTCCTCTCCTACATAAAGAATACCGGCAATAGAAAAGGGTTGAGCACAGTGCCAGCGTGCAGGACGCAGGAGCACTCTGAGTTCCAGGCTAGCCAAGAGCTACAAAGTAAAGCCCTGTCATTTTTTTTAAGTGACTAGAATCCAGACTGAATAATAAATAGTGCTGAGACTAAAGGTGTGAGCCACTACGCCTGGCTAAAATAACTGTTCTTATATCAGACAGAGTATGTTTCATGCAGTTAATGTAAAGGAAACAAGACAAAGTACTTGGTTCATAGTAAGGGACAAGAAAAAAAAATTCAGTTTTCTTAAAAATATATTTCCACTGTGTGTGCGCCTGAGACAGGATCTCACACAGCCTAGAGCTGGATTCATAATAATCGTCCTATCTCACAATCCAACATTATGGGATTACAGATTTGGGTCTCCGCCTCAGTAGTATCATGTGTATATCTAGTAGAAAAATGCTAAATTGTTTACTATATTAAAATCCCACCCACAGTAATGTGAACCACAATAAGAATGAAAAATTAAAAGCACATGACATTCCCCCCCCATAAAAAAAAAAACCACACACACATACACACAGCAACAACAGCAGACATTTCTGGGGGTTCTGAAAGTAACAGTAAGCTAGGTCTTACATGCAGCACTTGTTATTTGCAGACAGAGTAGAATTCTCCTGTAGAGTCGCTGAGCGGGGAACACCATTGAAGCCACCCTGAAGTTCCAAGTGTAGGTGATCCAAAAGGTAGCGCATGAATTCGTGGGCATCCTGCTGCTGATAACCCCTGGAAGGAAACAAAAACAGGCTGGGGGAGCTCTCCCTGCCCATCCAACATCACAAAGGACTGCAGCCCCATGCTCACAAGCATGCCTCCAATACCCCACCCCTCGTCCTCACCAGTTCCACACTTGACACCTATTTCTCTTAATTTTAAAAGCCATGGAATACCAGAGAAAATTGGATTTGTACTGATTTTCACTGACCTCTCTACTTTAGAGATAAGCTGAGGGACAATTAGGGGTGGTGACATGTGTTTTATGTAAAATCCTGCAAGAGAGTCCTAGAGACAGCATACAATTTTGCACTTCTTAAATGGACCCTGAAATTTCCCACTCTCTTGTGGGTCCTCTCTAGAAAGGACCCAAATCTTTACATTGCACAACTTCACCTAACCTGAAAACTATGTCTAAGCCTATACTAAAAGAAGGAAGAAACTTAGAGCACTTATACATGTTTAAAAACTCATTCTTCAATCTAAGAAAATTACCTGGGCCCAGTAGGGAGATGGCTTAGTCCATAATGTGCTTGCTTTGCAACCATGTGGATCTGAGTGCAATCCCCCAGACCCATGTAAAACAGCTGGACACAGCACCACATAATACATGCCTGTCACCCCAACAATGTTCGTGAAACATAAAAACCCACGAGGCCCTACGGCTTGCTTGCCTGGTCAACCAGCCTAGCTGAATCAGAGAGCTTGCTAATTCAGTGAGAGATCCCAGCTCAAACATAAAAAGGAAAAAAGGAGGGGAGTTAGTTTTTAAAATTAATTAATTTAAAAAATTTTAACCAATTTTAAAAATAAATTAAGAAACACCAAGCTGGGCTGGAAAGATTGCTCAGCGGTTAAGAACACTGGCTACTCTTCCAAAGGATCCAGGTTCAAATCCCAATACCCACATTGGCAGTTCATAACTGTCTATGTAATTCCAGTTCCAGGGGATCTGACATGCTTAATCTGACATACATGGAGGTAGAACACCAATTAACTAAAATAAAGTAACTTAAAAAGAGAAAGAAAGAAAGAGAGAGAGAGAGAGAGAAAGAGAGAAAGAGAGAGAGACAAGAAAGAGAGGAGAAAGGGAGAATGAGAGAGAAAGAGAGAGAGAGAGAAAGAAAGGAAAGAAAGAAAGAAAGAAAGAAAGAAAGAAAGAAAGAAAGAAAGAAAGAAAGAAAGAAAGACGAAGCCAGGAGGTGGTGGCAGGTGACAGTGGCTGGTGATAGCGTTTGGGAGGCAGAGCTGGCAGATCTCTTAATTCAAGGCCAGCCTGGTCTACAGAGATCCAGGATGACCATGACTACACAGAGAAACCCTGTCTCAAAAACACATTTAAAAAAAAAAACACCAGCTGTCAACCCTTGATCTCCATAAGTGTACACACAAAGAGTTAATATTCTGCACATCCATCTTAAAAGATGCATTTTGGGCCAGAGAGTGAGTTCTCTTAAAAATACACTGACTCATACACAATTATGCACCATAATATATTGCTTGAATGCACATAGCAACATATTCTTATATTGCTTTTAGATTATATTTAGGAGAGGAAACTTCATGGAATTCTTACACTAATCCAGATCAAGGACTAGTGAACAACAACAATGAAGAGATCCAAATAAAAGAAACAATGGTATATAAAATGTATTCTAAAACTATGATAGAAAGTGTCCTATATACATCTCACACTTACGGTTCTCCTTAACTGGTAAATTTTTCTGGTGACTTTTAAGAGTCACTCTTTCAAACAAAGTTTCACACAGAAAAACTCTTCCAGTCACAGTTTCCCTTAATATTTATTTTTGCCCTTTCCTAGAAATTAAAAATTATGAAGTCTCCCATTAATGGAACTTAAAAATTAGAAACTCAATTTATTCACTATAGGCTGTCTTAAATATTATATATATATAATTAGCACCTATCAATATATGTTCAAATTCTTCTAACGTTAATGTGAATTAAAATGTTAAAGTGCAGCTGGGAGGTAGTGGTGAGTTCAAGGCCAGCCTCTTCTACACAGGACAGTGCCAGGACAGCCAGGGCTACACAGAGAAACCCTGTCTTGAAATATAACAAAAATCAAAAAACAAAACTAAAAATAAACAAACCTGTCAAAATGCATAGTCCAAAACATCCAAAGCTACTAGTTCATATACATACAAAGAAAGGGCTTTAACCCAATTCAACACATCTACTTGTTTTCATGACTCAAAGGTAAGATTGGTATTACCTATAACTCGTATCACAAAAATTTCACTCTTTCCCAAATAATCTAAATCACATATTTTTTTTCTGAAATGTACCATGCAAGTCAATACCTTGTAGTAGAACAATTTCTATTTTCATCAGGTGAACATATACTCATCCCTTTAAAAATCAATCTACCTGATGAATGCTAAAGAATTTCCCAGTTACACTGTGATTCTCTAATTCCCCAAAAATTCTCAACTCACATGAGCTCACAAATAACTCTTCTATAAAGGTAACTTATGAGTTGCTATTTAAAAATTTGAAATTTACCAAACCCAAAGTCATTGTTTTTTTTTTTTTTTTTTTTTTCTGGTTCTCACTAAAAATGCATTTACACTATATCCCTTAAGAAATATATGGCTAAATCCCAACACTTGGGAGACAGAGGCAGGAAGATCGCTTGAATTAAAAAACAGCCTGTTCTACAGAGTGAGTTCTAAGACAGCCATAGTCACATAGTGATATCCTGTCTCAAATCCAAAATAAAACAAACAAACAAAAAAACAAAACAAAACACACACAAAAAAAGGAGGTGGGGTGGGGGTGGGGCTAGGGCAGTCAGATCTCTGTGAGTTCAAGGACAGCCTAGTCTACATATCAAGTTCTAGGACAGCCAGGGCTACATAGAAAGACCCTGTCTCAACAAAGTAAAAGTAAATAAAAGGATTTTCTTTTATGTATGAATATTCACATGCATGTCTGTGCACCATGCGACTGCCTGGTGCCCACAGGAAGCCAGAAGCTGATGGACCCCTGGAACTGAACTTAGCAGCTGTGTGAGCCACCACGTCTGTGCTGGGACAAGCCCAGCTCCTCTGTAACAAACAAGTGCTCTTAACCAGTGAGCCTTCTCCCCAACAACCTTATCACTAATTTCATTTTAAAGACTTCCAGATAAGCCAGTGAATCTGTTAAGTATTACTTAGTATTTTATATCTTCAATTGTTCCCCAGTTATACAACAATCTAGGCTTCAGAATCCTCTACAGCTACCTTAGGTTTCTCTTGTTTTGTAATTAGGATAAATGACGTGCATATTGTACATTTCAGAGGTGTCACCAGTATTTGCTTGTGAACTAATGAGGAAAACCCAAATGCAGTGTCTGTGACAGACCAGAATTAAAGAGAAAAGACAAAGGGAAAGGACAAAGATGTTAATAGTAACGGGGTTCTTTACAATCAAGCATTACACCTAAGATTATCCTCCTCTCTGATGCCTACAAAAAGACTAAGAGACGACTTGTCAAAATGGTGATAGGAGAAATCACACTGCAAATACAGGATGCCTGGAGTACCCTTTCTAAATGGAAGGCCAAGAAAGACACACTGATGCTGCACAGTATAGCAGAGCAAAGGGCAGGGTCTCTTTACAACAACTTGTGGTACAGTAGAAATGAGCATTTTAAAGACAAATCACTGTTCTGATAAAGAATTGCCAGACAAATGGTTATCTGTTTTGCACCTGGTTGGGAGTGAAAGCAAATATTCTGAATAATGAAATATTACAATTGGCATATCTGTGTGATACTACGTATTGGTACTGCTAAGCAAAGGATAATCTACCAGGATGGCTAAGACCAATCAGCATAGGAGCAGACAGGTGTGGTGGTGTGTGGTGTGGTGTGGGGTGGGTGTGTGTGTTTAGGGGGGTGTGGATGCCTGTAAATCTAGCACTCATCAGACAGAAGCAGGAAGATCAACAAGCTCCAGACCTGCCTAGACAACTGAGTATTATCTCATCTCAAAAAGAAAAAGAATCAAAATTATTTTACACAAGTGGAGCCTGTATATCCCCCATCTACTCAGGAGACTCAGGCAGGAGGATCATAAATTTAAAGCCAGACTGAGCAACCTAATAAAACCCTGTCTCAAACTAAAAAGGGCAGAGGATATCTCAGTGGTAGAGCACTTGCCTAGGATGTACAAATCCCGAGGTCCAACCCCTAATACCACACATGAAGCAGGAGTAAGACAGATAGTGATGGCGCACACCATTAATCCCAGCACAAGAGGCAGGGGTGGGCAGATCTACGAGTTCTATTTAGCTTGTCTCAAGGGAAAAAAAAAAAAGGAAAAAAGAAAGAGAAAAATACATGCTTCTACAAAGTCTATCAATCTGGGATAAACATCTTCTAAGATCCTAAAACATATCAGTTTTCTTTTTCTTTTGGCAGGAGGTGGAACAAGGTCTTTCTGTGTGTAGCCCACCTCAAACCTGCCATCTTCTGACTCAGTCCTGAGAGCTAGGATTGCAGACCTGCGTCTTCACACCTGGCCCATTAATGGCTCTTGACACTGTTTGCATACACGGTGGAATTTTAAGTTCTATTCATATGTAAAATATCTTTTAACACAGAGAGTTATGTTTTAGGAAGTCAAAGCAAATCAAGTTGTACATGGAAGCAGAAGTTAGATACAAATTGTAAGCGAATACCACATAAGCTGATTTTACTTATTTTTATTTTATGTCATTGGTATTTTGCCTGCATGTATGTCTGCATGAGAATGCCAGCTTCCCTGAAACTAGAGTTACAGACAGTTATGAACTGCTATGTGAGTGCTAGAAATGAAGCCATGTCCGTTAAAAAAGCAGCAGTGCCCTCAACTGCTGTGTCATCTCTCCAGCCTCCTTGATTTGATTTCTAAAGAGGCTTACATGAAATGAGTATCTATAGCTGGATCCTAAAGAAAGAGTTGGGGATCAGAAAGCAAATTCCGTAGGCAGAAGCAGGTGAACAGACACTAAGACCACATTGATGGAAATAGGAGTAACAGCCCCTATCACAAAAGACCATCCAAATTACAAGAGCATAAACACTTTGATCCAGCAAGTCCACTTTCAGGTAACTATACATATGTACCTAAGACTGTTCATCTCAGCAATGTTCACTATTGGGAACAGCAACACACACACACACACACACATACACACACACACACACACACACACACACACACACACGCCTATCTACAAAGCTACAAATCTACAGAGTTACAAGAAAGGGACTATTACATATAATCATCACACGTTTAAAGTTACATACTCTTATGAACATATAAAAGTTTCTATTACTGAAAGCACACATGGAGATCTAGTAACTGTTTGCTTCCAGAAAACAGAAAGGTAGTGAGGAACCATAGTGAAAAAAAACATTCACCTATCTAATCTCAGTCTTTTAAATTTTGAACCATGTGTATTTTGCCTACTAAAAAGATGAACAAGGCTAGGCATTCTAGGAAGCCATACATAAAATGGATATGCACCCTGGAAAAGGTCAAAATGTGAAGAAATTTCCTTGCTAGGTTAGCTGGCTTTTGGTTCCAGTGGGGAATGTCGCCTTCATGTGTACACAAAAGCTGCTGCATTCACGGTTTTGCCCACGATCACTTCATAGATGAAAGATTCTTACTTCTATATGAATGTTTATGTTTCTGATCCTTCAAATTTCATCTCCGGAGTCAGTTTCCCCAGACCTTGCCTTGTATTAATCAAGGAAAACAGGCTTTACAAACACAAAAATGGTTTGGGGATATAAATAAATACAACAGGAGCATAATTCAGTTATGAGCTTCCACATGGCCATGGGTTAAGAGTCACACTGACCCACTCAAGGAGCTCAGTAGCACTGCTACAGCATCCTCACAGAACCCACACAAAAGTGCCCCCCACTCACTGCTGGGTGCTGTGTGGTGATAATCTCAAGACCTCCCTCTTTCAACAAAGGGAGATTCTTTGGTTACATGAAAATGAAGAACAGTCTCAATTATTGCAGAACCAGAAGAAAGCCAGCTGATGCTCAGCAGTAATTAAGGCAACATCAGAACTCCAGTGTACCAGAAATCACCCCAGAGACTCAAATGCATTTCTCAACCTGGCTATCTCTTCTCAAGTTCCTTTATTCATCAGTAGAATACTAAAATCGGTAAATCCAGTCATTAACTAAACCATGCTCACAGTTGGGCTATAGAAACCAGAAAGGGCAGGGATGTAAGCAGATTACATAGTATCAAAATATGGGGATGTGTCAAACATTCAAGGTGGAAGGACCATGATCACCCTGGGAACCAAGGAAAATGAACCATGGCTTCACTCAAAGAACATGTGCTGTGAACCAACTCCTAAACACTCTGGGCTCTAACTCTGGTCAGACCACCAAGGAGATGTGTAAGACTGAACAAGTTGCTTCTCTGTTCTGACTTCTCTACACTTAGGAGTAATACTTTCTGCATTGGCCAAAATGCTTTGTTGCTTGCTTTTTAGTAAGGATAAAGTACTTAGGGCTTGCCACATAGTAGACAGTCAATAAATGGGAACCTCTGTTACATGTTAAGTTAGAGCCTGAGGAGTGCCATCTAAACCCTCACTTTGACTTTTCCTACTTTAGAGTTAGGAAATTCTAAAATTCTTTGGAGTCTCTTCTGAGAGGAGACCTAAAGAGAATGATACACAAGTTTCCTTGAAAATAAAGACCAGTGTCTTCGGTGGCACATGCCTTTAATCCCAGCACTTGGGAGGTAGAGGAAGGCAGATCTCTGTTGAGTTCAAGGCCAGCCTTGGTCTACAGAGTGAGTTCTAGGACAGCCAAGGCTACAAAGAGAAACTGTTTGTAGAACAAACAAACAAACAAAACAATAACAACAAAACCAAAAAGCTGGATGTGAGGTAGAGGCAGGTGAATCTCTTATGAGTTCCACGCCAGCCAGGTCTACAAAGCAAGTGCAGGATAGCCAAGGCTACAGAGGGAAACCCTTTCTCGAAAAAAACAAACAAACCAAAATGAAAACAAAGACAGGTTAACAGTGGTTAAGTCATATATTTAAAGGCTGGACTCATTTGGTACGCAGTAAATTACAGAACTTTGATTTTTAACCTTTTAAACATTTCTCTATGTTAAAAGGTACAAAACATATTAAGTTTCACTACAATGTGTTTTTAAATAAGGAAGGATATATGCAAGATGCCAAATCATGACTTCTAAGAACTACAACTTGCTTCAATAAAAAAATAAAATTTAAGAAAAAAGAATAAAATCAGCCAAATATGGCAAACACTGGGCACTATACTTCTGTAATGATCTTAACTCTCACAGAAATGACAACCAAGAGAGGTAGGACAAGCTATCAGAGAAAGGGCAGGTCACTAAATAGGATTGGCCTTAATGTCTCCCAAAGTGTGACTGCTAGTGAGCTAAGTGACCTTTAGAACCTACACAGCACAGTGCCTGACACTGGACTGCCACTGCTTTCATTTCACTTCTTTGTGCGTGGCAGTATTACAGAATGAACCCGTGGCCTCGCACATACACACACCAGGCGCTAGTGCTCTACCGTTGAACCCCAGCCCTTACTTCATTCTTTCAATTGGAATAATAAACAGTACAAGGTGGCAATTATTTCCCTGTAAGACTTTAAAAAAAAATCAGAGCTGGAGCAAATGGTGGGATCTAGAAAAGATCATTCTGAGTGAAGTATCCCAAAAGGAGTAAGACAAACATGGTATATACTCGCTTATATAGACCTATAAGATATGATAAACATAATGAAATCTATATACCTAAAAAAGATAATCAAGAAAGCGGACATGGGGTAAGATGATCAATCCTCATTTAGAAAGACAAATAGGATGTGCATTGAACATATGACAGGAGTCTACCGCAGAAGGCATCTGAAAGACTCTACCTAACAGTGTTTCAAAGCAGATACTAAGACTCATAGCCAAACCTTCGGCAGAGTACAGGGAATCATAGGAAAGAAGGGGAGTTAGTATGATGTGGAAAGGAGAGGAGCTCCACAAGGACCAAATATATCTGGGCACAGGGTCTTTTCTGAGACTGACACTCAACCAAGGACTATGTATGTATATAACCTAGAACCTCTGCTCGGATGTAGCCCGTGGAAGCTCAGTAACCAATTGGTTTCCCATAGTAAGGGGAACAAGGACTATTTCTAACAGGAACTCAATGGCTGGCTCTTTGACCTCCTCACCCCCCAAGGGAGGAGCAGTCCTATTAGGCTACAGAGGAGGACTTTGCAGCCAGTCCTGAAGATACCTGATAAAACAAGGTCAGATGAAAGGGGAGGAGGTCCTCCTCTATCAGTGGACTTGGAAAGGGGCAGGGAGGAGATGAGGGAGGAAGGGTGGGATTGGGAGGGAATGAGGGAGCGGGATACAGCTGGGATACAGAGTTAACAAAATGTAACTAATAAGAAAAATAAAAAAATAAAAAATAAATTAAAAAAAAAAAGAGAGCTGGAGAGATGGCTCAGTAGTGAGGAGCACTGGCTGTTCTTTCAGAGGACCTGAGTTCAATTCCAAGCACCCACAAGATAGCTCACAACTTTCTGTAACTCCAGTTCCAGGGATTCTGACACCCGCAAAACATCGATGCACAGACAGACAGAAAGATAAGAAAGAGAGAGAAAGAGAACGAAAGAAAGAAGATGACAGAATGAGCAGAATTTTAAAAAATCAAGGAACTTTTGTCATCCATTACATATTCCTAGCACACATACGCTACTTAGGGGATTTTAAATAAAGCAGTTTTTACTCAGTCCCTTTGTTCATTTAATAAAAGTGCTGTTTTGAGCACTTGTAGTGTTAGCAGCCTTGTAAGATCTTAGAAGCAGTGAAAAGAGCACAGACGTCTTCAGCGCCCTTCTTCAATACTTACCTAAAATTAGGCATGATCTTCCAGACAACATAAAACAAGGACTCAGGGCTAAATGCAGTCTGGCTGCCTTGCCATAAAGCGCACAGTGTCTTTCTAAACTCTTCTACCAATGACCTGGGATAGAGGGAAAGACGGTAGCTTTAGCTTTTTTTTTTTTTTTTCTGATTTTTTTAAATTTTTTTTTTTACTATTAGTTACACTTTATTCATTTTGTAATCCCCCCATAAGCCCCTCCCACCTTCCCCACCCCATCCCACCGTCCCTCCCCCTTCTTCATGCATGCCCCTCCCCAAGTCCACTGATAGGGGAGGTCCTCTTCTCCTTCCTTCTGATCCTAGTCTATCCAACCTCATCAGGAATGGCTGCATTGTCATCTTCTGAAGCCTGGTAAGGCTGCTCCCCCTTCAGGGGGAGATGATCAAAGAGCAGGCCAATCAGATTATGTCAGAGACAATCCCTCTTCCCATTACTATGTAACCCACTTGGACACTGAACTATCACGTGCTACATTTGTGCAGGGGGTTCTAGGTTATCTCCATGAATAGTCCTTGGTTGGAGTATGAGTCTCTGGGAAGCTTTAGCATTTTTGAAGGCCATTATTTCAACATATATGACTCAGCTGTCTAAAATACATAATAAAAAATGAAAAATTTCAAGGGCTTAGTCTTTTGAACTAAGCCTGACAGCTATGTAAGAACATTTTAAAAGTCCATATAAATAGCAGTATTGTTGACAAAATTAATTTTTAGCTATATAGTCATCTTTGAGTCTATCCGGGTACTATTATTTTGTTCACTGAATTTAAGGGAAACACAAAACAGTAAAGCAGTGGATTATTTACAAGCAAATTACTTAAGCATGTTCATTTTGAAAATATAAACAAAGCAGCCAGGTGTGATGGCGAATACTTATAATCCCAGCACTCAGGGAGGCAGAGGCAGGTGGATCTCACAAAGTGAGTCCTGATACACAAAGTGAGTCGAGGACAGCCAAGGCTGCAGAGAAACCCTGTCTCAAAAACAAACAAACAAACAAACAAACAAACAAACCCCACACAAAAATGTAAACAATCTACATCCCTTCCCCATTTCCTGCCTTCACTTCACAGGGAACTTCCAGACTTAACTGTTTGCCTCTGCCCCAGACAGTGCATGTGGTCACAAGGCTGCTTCTGGGCTTAAAGCCACACAGTGAGCCTTCAACCTAACTCTAGAAGAGACTTTCTCTTAATGACTTTTGGTGTTTTGTGACAGGATCTCCCTATGTACCCTTGGCCATCTTGGAACTTGCTATATAGATCAGGTTGGCCTCAGACTCAAACTCCTCTGCTTCTACTGGAATTAAAGGTGTGCCCACCATTCCCGGCCTTCAGGACAGCCTTTATTTAGCTTTCCTTCCAATTCTGACAGGAACTTCCTACTGCACATCTTCCTGATCACTTCACAGTCATTATGTGCAAAACTTTTCCTGCTCTTCTCCCAACAGCTATTCTTGACTTCTTTCACAGAATCTCCATTTCTTATCAATCATATGAACTCCTAAAATAAAAACCTAGGAGTGTGCCACCTTCCAGGGGCATTTCCTCAGGGAAAAAAAAAAAAAGTAGTCCTTATCAATCCCTTCTTTTTGTCATAGCTAAAACACATTAGTAATGGAAGTGCCTCACTATCTGGGCTAATGTGGATGAAAAATGCTCCTCTAAGCAAGAAGGAGCCTAATGACTTTGCAAAAAAATGCTTGACAGATAACCTCTAAATTCACAAGGGAAAATAAAACCATGGATATTTAAGTTACAGTTAATTTTGATTTTCTGTGCATGTAGCTAAACTAATACATTTTTAATTCAGTTACCAGATTTGTCAATATAACCAACCACTCTTGAACACTTGACTGAAGGTTATCTCAGACAGCCTAGTATCTTCTTTTTCAACGCTGTAATCTAGAAGGTGCCTAGGATGCAAACCATGTGCCTACTCCCAGCAGACACTAGAATAGCTGCAAGGTGCTTGCTTAGCCTTCCATGCAGCTGAAGCAAGCTCCATGGTCTGGGTTCTGTACACTTGAAGCAGAAGTGAAGTGACACAAAAAAGCAGGAACAGCACCAAACTTTCCTTGGAGGTGGAAGAGGGAACAAGTACTACCCCAAGTCCAGGCACAGAATAGGCACCAGTGTCTTTGGAGGGCAGCTCTGCAAAATGGTGGCTTTGGAGCTAGCTCTGGGCTGACTTTCAACACATCCAATAATGCAGACTCATCATTTTTGGCCAAATCGGCCAGAGATAACTTCTGTAGGCTGTAACCAAATTCCAAATAACACCAATACACCAAGTGTTTCTCTTAACTTTTGTACACATGCATTTTCTCCTATTTCATTGCTGTCTCCTCTGACACAATGGAAGCCCCTTTAAATGCAGGTGCAATTTCCCATTCATGCTCTATGCTGCCACCAAACACCCTTCACACTGCATGACCCCTCTCCACATTGGGGATCGCTCTGTATTACCCAATATTCTAATATGCTCTAGCCCACTCTCTCTCCTCCCTCTCAGTCATTGAGGCAGAGCAGTGTCTCATAAAATGGCCTTTCAAAATTAGTGGGAAAAGGGTGTGGGGGGAGTGAAACAGGCAAGCAGGAAAAAACATTACATGCATACAGGTAAGCCAGTAAAGGTAAGGAAAAGATGCACTACACTATCAGTGTAACAGAAGGTCTTCTGAACCCTGGAAGGGCCAAGTGGCAGTGCAGTCTGAATGTGCCACTTCTGTTTTCAATCCCTCCATATTAACTCAAATTGACTATTAATTTTATTACCCAATTACCTAAGACTATCAGATCAATAGATTAACATGAACTAGCCATACTTATAAATACCCACACCTGGTCTTGCATATACAGATGCCTGCCTGCAAAGACTCAGGTGAAGTGGTAAGTTATCCTTCCCATTACAATAGCAGAATTAAAAAAAAAAAAGAACAATTAGTAAGATTATGAGCTAGATTAACACAATTTGAGAAGAGCTTTGTAAAACCTAATTATTACCTCAAATAATATAAAAAATCACCAGAGAGATTCATTTGTTTTGCAGCTCAAAGCCAGAAAGGATATTTCTGATAACTCACACATTGCTGTCCCCTTGGCTCCTGGTGTGGTATGTTCGCCTTCCTGCTGTTTTTCCATTCCTTAACTCCACAGCAGGCAGTTCTTTGAAATAACAGCAAAACTGTTCAATGTTACTATTTTAAAAGGAAGTGAAAAAAATTATTTCTTAAATAAAAGAATTTAAAGGAAAGCAAAAGTTTCTATAAAATCTACACAAGAATTTTTAAACTATGATCTTTCATTTGCTTCATTACACAGTAAATAATGCAGTTCTGTTCATTGTTATTCCCTCACTTTAAGAAATAGCACAGATATACAACTTTGAGGAGATTTCCCCTCCATCATAGGTTATCCTGTCCCTTCCTCCTTCTCTTTCCCTTTCTCCTCACTCATTCACTTCATACCTCCCCTTCTCTTGCCTTAAACTTCCTATGTGGTAGCCAAAAATGACCTCAGACTTCTAATTCCCTGCCTTACTTCCCAAATGCTGAGGTTACAGGCTTGCACCAGCACACCCAGCTTATGTGTGCTGGGGTTCATGCCAGGGCCTGATGTGCACTTGGGGTGCTCCTTATCAACTGAGCTACATCCTGCTTTCACTTCTTTTTTAGAGTACTTGTTTCCAAGTATTCAATAAAATAATTTCTTCAAATAAAACAAACTATGAAACCATCCAATAGAAATATTATTATTTAGATATGCTATATAAGATTTATAGTGACATATAATACAGATGTGCTCTATAAATACAGAAACAAACTAGAAGTAACTAGAATTTCTTTAAGGAAGAATAGATAAGTGGAAAGGCAAAATCTTCAAAGCAGATTCAGCATGCTCTGTCTCAAGTGTGCCCTGGGAAGATAACTAACTCCAGCCTTTGATGCCTCAATTAAAGTCTAAAACTACTAAAACTTTCAAAACAGTTTCTTCTACTGAGGTCAGCCCTATTGGCCACTTTCTTATTGCCACTCTGCTATGTTGTAAAGTGCTTATGGCTATGATGGAGACCTAACTAGTGGTGGATATAAGCTCTAAACCAGGTCCCCTGTAGCCCAGGGATCTACAGACTAAAGCCTACAAGCCAGATAGAGCACTCAGCCAGGGAACTTTTATGTTATCAATGAAGGTTTTTGTTGTTGTTTGTTTTGTTTTGTTTTTTTAACTTATCTTTTCCTTTGCTAATTGAGGTTTGGCTGTTGCCCAGCCTGTGCTTGAGCTGGCCATCTTCCTGCCTTAGCTTCCTGAGTAGCTGAGATTGGGATAAAATAGGAAAGAAACATGCACATGTTCTAAAATATTTATTATCCCACCTTTTACAGAGGTGTCCTGATCCTTCCTGTGGCCATTCAAGAAGCAAAAGGAAGTAAGAGCTGACCATGATTTTCTAACAGAACGTGCTTGAAGGAGTTTAGAGAAATTACATTATTTATTCTTCCTTCCTACTCTATTTTACTGAAGGAAAAGCACAGGAACTAGAGTTAGAGGCAGAAAGCAGGCTCTGAACACTGAGCCTTTGCTCTTGATCTGTAATGTCAAATACTTAAACCTCTGACTGTAGCATTCATTACCTGAGTGACTGAAGGATAGCATTCATGAAACAAGTGTTGCCCAAATTCCGAAGGCCTGTGGCACAAATGGCAGCTGTACTTCCCTGTAACATGGAAGAAGAGGCTATCAGTGTTCCAAGGGTGGCTAGTTGTTTTAAACATCTAAGCTAAGGCAAGGCCTCTGCTTGAAACTCTAGCACCAGGCCTATCTAGAAGCATCTCTTTACCCTTGTCTGCCCAGTGAATATTTCAGACAAATTCTCTAGGCTATGTGAGGGCATGGATGTTTTTGCGTTTGTTTCAGAGAAAATAAGCATCAGTAAGTACCACTGATGCAAGAAAGCAGGGAAATATATTCTAAGTTAATACATTTACATGAGTCTACTAAAATATAAAAATCACAAACATGTAAACCCCAGCTTCTAACTGAAAAGCATACCCAACTGACAGATATTTTCCTAGCAATGTGTCATGAACCATAACCATAAAATACTTCCTAAACTTCTTAAAAGTCAAAAGGTTGGTTTTCTGATTAGTTCTACAAATGCTCCAAGATATCTGAATACTACACCAGGAGGTAAACCCTCTAGTCCAACCCAAAACATCTCTGCCTTAGTCAGATGACTAAGAGAGTACCTTAGCTTTTTCTTCTAAAAATCCTTAAGACTTTAGTTAGGTACATGTCCAGTGGAGGCAAAAGGTCAAATGCAAGGCAAAAATATTGCTGGGTAATTTTAAAATATGTAGTAACTTTAAAATGAGTGCTTTCCAAGCTAAACAGAGAAACCCTGTCTCAAAAAAAACAAACAAACAAAAAAAACAAAAACAACAACAACAACAAAAAACCTAGGAGAAAGGAGAAAGGAAAAACTCAAGCTGCTCTCAGGATCCTGCCTAGCTACTTTATCAGGTCATGAAGTGATCAGTCAGACCCACTAGTATTCGAAGTGCAGGATAAGTTTTTATGTCAGCTTGACACAAGCTAAAGTCATCTCAGAGGAGGAAACCTCAATTAAAGATCTGGCTGTAGGCAAGCCTGTAGGGCATTTTCCTAATTAGTGATTGGTGAGGGAGGACCCAGCCCATTGTGAATGAGACCACCTCGGGTGGTCCTGTATTCTATAAGCAGCTGAGCAAGCCATGGGAAACCAACCAATAAGCAGCAGCCCTCTGGGGCCTCTGCAACAGCTCCTGTCTCCCGGTTCCTGCCCTGTTTGAGTTTCTGCCCTGAGTTCAATGATGAATTGTGATATGGAGGTGTACGCCGAACAAACCCTTTCCTCTCCAAGTTGCTTTGGTCATGGTGTTTCATCAAAGCAATAACTCTAAATAAGGATCTCTCAGAGAGAACCCCCGGAAGCTGCCTAATTAGGTGGTAAGCACTAAGAGTGAACTGCTTGGACTGGAAGTGCAGGGTGTGCTGGGCCACACCTTTAATCCCAGCCCTCAGAGGCAGAGGCAGACTGATTTTTTAGTTCAAGGCTAGTCTGGTCTACAAAGAAAGTTGCAGGCTGGCCAGGACTATACAGTGAGACCCTGTCTCAAACTAAAACAACAAAAACAAAACAAAAGACAGAAAACTGCTTGCAGGGTGGTGCAGGCCTTTGATCCCAGCACTGGGGAGGCAGAGACAGGCAGATCTCTGAGTTTGAAGCCAGCCTTGTCTACATAGAGAATTCTAGGATAGCCATGGCTACATAGACTATCTCCAAAAACAGAGGTGGTGGTGGTGGGTAATAAGTGGCAAACATTTTTGCAAAACACTTCAGATCAAGGCACACATTTAACAAGTTTATAAGAGGAAGGACACTTATTAGAGCTGTGACAAACAGTGATTAGATATTAACTCTTACATAGAAATAAATTTTAATTACTTACATTTACTTTTAATAACTTGCTGTTTAGTGATGAGTTTTCCAATAATTTTCTTTTCCTATGCCTGTCAGTTGTAAAGGCTGAGCTATTAAAATATAAACAGACAGTTAAAAAGACATTAATGAATACACAGTAGACTAAAGGATAAACTCAAGCTGCTCTCAGCGTCCAAGGCACAGAGTCCTGCACACAGTTCTGCCTGGCTGCTTTATCAGGCCATCAAGCAACCAGTGAGGCCCCTAGTGTTTGAAGTGAGCGAAGGCTTCTCACTTCCTGGAAATCCACACTGCTCCTCCACAGCAGGTGAGAGCTAGATGCTACTTCAAACAAAGCTGGCTCACCCAACCACCACTCCTTCAACCTACCCAATACAAGCTTCAAAATCCAGAAGATCTGCTCCTCATGACAAAACAAACAAACAAACACCGTGATCTTACATGACTGATAAGAAACAGCTAGTCTCAAATAATCTGTCATAGTTCACTCACTTGCCTTAGTGGACTAAAGGATTCTGAAGAATGACACAGCACAAGGACAAGGACATGTATAAGCTCAGTCATCCAATTTAGACTGCAAAGGACACTTCAGAGTAAATCCTAAGTACATTAGAAAAATCTCAAGATCGTTTTTTTTTTTTCTTAACAAAAATATTTTGCTTAAAATTCATCTCCCATCCTCTATCTCTTTAAAGTTAGAACCAGGAGAACTAATTTGAAGAAAATAAAAATTACCATTTAACAGTACAGGCTTTAAGTTTGCCAATTCATTTATATCATTTAAAATTACCAAAAACATATTTACTTTTCTTCCGCATGAACTACGGTGTCTTTGAAACACAGGTCTAATATCAGTTGCCTCAAGCCATCTAGCTGGTGACAAGATACAGGGGCTAACTCCCAGGATTAAAATACTATTTTACCAGTACTGAAAATGAGGAAGTCATATGAACACTGTCCATTCGCTTAACGAACATGACTAATACCTTTTGGGTTTAAACTACCTAAATAAAGCATTCTGCTTTTAAAAATATGTTATTGTATTTTATTCTCAGTTTTCTCAAGACAGTAGGGTCCCCTAGACCAGTAGTTCTCAACCTGTAGGTCATGGCCCCTTTTGGAGTTGAGCAACCCTTTCACAGGGGTCTCATTTCAGATATCCTCACTATCAGACATTGATATTACAACTTAAAACAGTAGCAAAATTACAGTTCTGAAGTATCAACAAAAACAATGTTGTGGTTGGGGTGAGCACACCATGAGGAGCTGTATTAAAGGGCCGCAGCGTCAGGAAGGTTGACAGCCACTGCTCTAGTCCACTCTATCCAATAGAACAGGCACTCACCATTACATGAAGCTATTTAAACTAGAGTTAATTAAAATGAAAATCAGTTTCTCAGTGACTTTTTCGGCACCTCTGTCTCTCATCAGACATAATCCCATGCTGCTCATCTCCAATTAAAGAACTAAAAGCACTTTGGAAAAGTAAGTAGCCAAAAGATGACACAAGTATCTAGACTATTTTAGTTCTTCTTTCCAGTTTTATAATCTATTCAGGCAGCAAGAAATGCATTAAAAAACTTCAGTTCACAAAGACTACATAGTATTACAACAGAAAACATTTTTTCCTCTACGTCTATTACTTTGAAGTATTCTACTGATTTACACTTACAGCATCAAGAGATGCTCCAGATGGCAATTTTCTCAATACTTTTTCAGTGCACCAACCAACTGCCCAATAAATCAGATGGACCTGACAATGTGCGTGATCTGTGATGAGCCACACAGATTTCACTTAAGGCAGCTGGCATTACAGGGCCAAGCAGAATGGCCATATGGGATCCTATTTATCATTTTCAGTTTTAGTTTTATCTGAATAAGCAATCTGGATATAGCAAGACAAGTCTTCACAAATTCTTCAATTTCTTTAGGGTCACAAAGCATTCACAGCTTTGTAATTTCAAGATCTATGTACTTCTTTACCAACAAACAAACAAAAAAAAAAAACAAAAACATACAAACTGAGGTCTTATGCTGTAGTTTCTTTGCAAAATACACACTTTCAAAGATCTTTCAAAGCAGATCTTCAATTCAGCAAAAAAATGTTCTAATGCCAGTACTTTTATAATTATCTTAATGTCCTTTTATGCTGCTTCCTTGCAACCACAAAATTCTTCCCTGTGAGTGAACTGAGTAGCTTGTAACTTTGTGGGTAGTAACTTAAAAACAGGCTCTTAGACCTGGATATGGTTTACATTAGTATTGAATGAAATACAGGCAGAGTTTAGATCTCTAACCCTAAGGCTTTGTCTATCAACATTTCAAACTGCATTCACATCATGATGATTACAAAGCTCTCAAAAAAACAAATAAAAACCAACCAAACAAACAGAAAACCAGCCCACTGGGTGACTCTGAGCTGCCCCCCTTCCGGGACCACTACTCACTTTTCCAAGTTCTGTAAGTGTTCTCTCACTTTCTGTACCAAGCCCAGCTTGGTGTCATTGACCACAAAATCGTCACAGCGATAACTGCAAAGAAAATACTAATCAGTGTCTGTAAAGACCTTGAGGAAGTGTATCAGTGGAGCACTGAGAGGCCTGGCTGCTGCCAGCAGTCACAGGGCTCTATAGGTCACTGTGCTGGGCTGAGCTTAAGGAGGATTTGGGGTCCACAATGGAATATTTTAAGAGCCTTTTCTTAAAGCCTCGTGGACAATGAGCACTAGTGTTTTTTCATGTTTTTATTTAAAAACTCCAGTTCTTCTTTTGGAAATGAAATAAGCTGTTACATGAGATACACTTTGTTAGTGGAGATACACAGAAAAGGAAACCAAAAGTACCCATTCTTCCCTGGTGGCATTAAGCCTCACACCTTACGGTGACACTTCTCAACCCAAGTTAATGGGGAGTTTGGAAGAGAAGAAACTAAAGTGAAAAGTAGAGAAAAGGTAGTTAACCTGTAGGGATATCTACATAGAAAAAGAAATGCATGTTAAACATTAAACTAGAAAGAGAATCTGATGAGTTGGGAAGACCTTCCAGCCTAGGCTGCGTCTTTCAGTACAATGGTGAGGCTTTGAGGGGGAAAAAAATTTACGATTTATTTCTTTATTATTTACACAGCATTCTGCTTACATATGTGCCTGTGTGCCAGAAGAGGGCACCAGATCTCACTATAGATAGTTATGAGCCACCATGTGGTTGCTGGGAAGAAAAAATGTTTTAAATATTTTTAAAAATTGATAGTCTATGTGGTAGCAAGTTGATAAGTGACTTCAAGGAATTACACAAAATAAACTTTGATTTGGTATTTAATTTTTGGTATTTAATATTGGTATTTAATTTTTCCTAGAAGAAGGTCAGTTTTAACAAAAATTAATTATAGACTAAGGTTTTTTTTAATTTTTGTTTTGTTTTTAATATGCAGCTTTGTATAAAACCATTTGTTTATTAAGCACCAAAAAAAATGAAAATAAAATTCAGAGCAAACAAAATTTTGAAAACATAACAATTAGAAAAAAGTAGGTCATCTGTAGCAGAACCCCTTTCATATATGAAATTACTTGATAACAATGAAAGTGACAGGAGAAAGTAATCGAAAACAACAGTTACACACAAAATTATGGCGTGGTTATTCAAAGCAGTGCAAATTCAAGTGGGTGTGCTCAGAGACTTCGGAATGTCACACACTGTCAGTCAGGGCCTCTCTAAGGCAGTCTTCAAGTTCTCAGCGCTACCTCCAAGCATCCCCACAAACATCCAGAGCAATCCTTCGTAACCCAGGACTGCCATTCTTTCTAAAATCAAGATGCCTGTAAGAGGAGATCTGATTATCCCTCCTCTCAATATCAATTTTAAGGGCCAATGTTACTTTATCTTTGAAAACCTGGGTACCTCGGTGAACATTAAGCATTCCCTGAAGAACAAATTATATTTTCATTTTATGTTTCTGTAAATTAATGCATATCATTTTGATAAAACAGAACCCAAATGTTCAAACCAAAAACCACTCCAATTGCCAGCATTCACTAAGAGATGCAGTTTAAGAACAACTTCAGATCACCAGATGCCACCACACATAATCACAAGTAACCCTCTAACTGCTCTCGAAACATGGCTGCTTTTTTTAAAGAAATGATTTCATATTAACTGGTTTGCTTCTCTTTTAGGTTTTTTTTCCTGATACAGGGTTTCTCTGTGTAGCCCTGCTGTCCTGTACTCACTTTGTAGACCAGGCTGGCCTCAAACTCACAGAGATCCACCTGCCTTACTTTCCTGAGTATTAGGACTAAAGGCGTGTGCCACCAACTCCCAGCTTCTTAAAGTATGGCTTTTGGTATGACATGGATTCAGCCTAGGATATAAAATTATATTGGTTAAAGTAACATTTTTATATACTGAAATATAAGACTTATTTGTAACCTTGTCTTGTTGTTGAGCCTCAAGTAGGTCAAGTTGCTTCCTCTCTCAATGAAACACTCTGCTTTCATTACTAAATTGTAGATCTGTACTAATGTGGCAAAACACCAACAGAGAACTGAGCTGACTTTAGAAAGTTTCATTAATGTGTTTACTTCACAAGTGGTGCACTGTCAAACCCTTCCCTATTAGCCACAGTTCAGCCTGTTAGGCAGGATTTTGCTTTCATCCTTAGAATGTAACAGTGTGCAGTGTTTGCATCATTTCTAGCCTTACAAAGAACACTATCAATCATATGTCAACAGAGTCAAAAGACATTCTTACAAAATGATGGAGAAATGTACTATATTTACATTGGCATGTGTGCAAACAGCACCAGTTTCAGGAAGACCTAACTAATGATTGATAAGCAAACTGAAATATCACTTAACTATAACCATTTTCAAGATTAAAATTAAGAATGAAGGGGCTGTAGAGATTTGTTGTACAAATATAAGACCTTAAGTTCATACCCAGCATCTATATAAAAATGGCATGGTAGAATAAGCCTATCCTCGTATGAAGGAGTATGAGGGGTGGGCACAGAGACAAGACAACACCAAGGGCAACTTAAGAAGAGGACTCTTAATACAGACTCTGGCCCCTAGATGCACACAGGCAAATTCAACTATATATGTGCACATGCATGCATATACTATTCACACAAAAAGAATGGGGAGAAAATTGTTTTTTTCAAAAGAGGGTTTCTCTGTGTAGCTCTGGCTGTTCTGGAACTGATTCTATAAAACAGGCTAGCCTTGAGCTCAGAGACTTGCTGCCTCTGCCTCACAACTCCTGGTATGTGCCACCAGGAGTTTTTTCAGAATGAGCATAAATTTTAACATTTAGATAAAGATATACTATTGAGATAAAAATCAAATAGAGATTAGAAGAAAAAATAAATACCTAGAAGAAGGTATATCACAAATTAAAGAATAGTGATTGCAACTTGCTATGGCAAAAACAATTAAAATGCTGTGTAAAAATTTTTGCAGTAATAAAGCACACAAGGAGAATGCTTCAAAAATGTATTTTAACATAAAAAGTTGCCTTTCAGAAAAAATAAATAACTGAAGAAATTAATCATAACCAGTGATATCAGAAATTAGATGATGTTCAGGGGGCTTGAAGTACTAATGCCAAGTGATCAGCCATGAGATCATATACATACTGAGCCAGTTGTATTTATATATTTAGGAATACACACACATATGCAATGTATATAAAACAATTAAAGAAAAAATTTGAATTTGAAAGAGAAAAAAGGTGCTTCATGGGAGGGGGTGGAGGAAGGAAAGGGAAATGGGGGAAATAATGGGAGTATAGTTTCAAAACTAAAGCTATTCTGAAAAACAATAGGAGACACTGAGGTGGGTGCCGCTTTAACTGCACTTGGAAGGCAGAAGCGGCAGATTGATCCCAGCCTTGTCTACATAGTGAACTCCCGGTCAGACATGGCTACACAGTCAAAATAAACATACAAAAAAGAAGAGGTACTACCCAGTTGATACTTCCAGTATGCTCGTTTGTTTTCTAATGAGAGACAGAAAGAGAGAAGATCTAATAAGAGGGGAGGTGGGGAGGAAGTGAGTAAAGGGAAGGGAAACACAATCAGCACATAAATAAATGATTATTAAACTCCTCATCTCTTACCATTTTTAAAATAATAGCTTTTATTTCTTTGAAATTATACTAGCATCTCCCCCATTTCCCTTTCGTCCCTCCAACCCCTCCCATTGCAGCCATTTTGTTCCCTCCCAAATTCATGGCCTTTTTTACTTTGTTTGTGTGTGGGTGACATGTATATATGTATATGTATGTATGTATGTATGTATATATGTATGTATATATATGTATGTATAGATATGCATGTATATATATGTATGTATATATGTATGTGTGTGAGTGCACACGCGTGTGTATTATATAGATTTATGTGTATATATGTATATGTACATATGTGTGTATGTATATGTGTACATATGTATATGTGCATGTATGTATTCCTAAATATATAAATACAACAGTATGTAAACAGGCTTCTGAAGGATAATAATAAAATATAATCTTAAAAAAAAACTTAACACTTTGGAATTGAACAAAACAAACAGAAGAAAAAGAGCCGAAGAGAATGCACAAAAAACAGAGACCCCCTCATTCACATACTCAGGAATCCCACAATAACACTAAATTGGAAGCCATAATATATTTGCAAAGGACCTGCAAGGTGAAAGAAAGAAAGACGGGGGGGGGTATATGTAAATAAAACAAAAATAATTAAAAAGAAAATGAAGGGCTGGAGAGATGGCTCAGTGGTTAAGAGCACTGTCTGCTCTTCCAAAGGTCATGAGTTCAATTCCCAGCAACCACATGGTGGCTCACAACCATCTATAATGTGAACTGATTCCCTCTTCTGGCAGGTGTACATGCAGATATAACACTTATATACATAAAATAAATAAATCTTTAAAAAAAAAAAAGAGAGAAAATGAAAAGCTGACATGACATTCTATAACAAGGAAGGAACCTCCAAAGATGCTGTTGAGTTTGTGTTCTGTTGGCCATCTACTGCTGGACATGCAGCCTGCCCTTACGAGTGCTTTCTTTCCCCAGTGAGACTCCCATGGAGGAAACTAAATTTTCATTTGCAAGTGGTTATCAATTGTATACTGCTTCTGAGTTAGGAATGGGAGCATGTGTCCACTACTGTTCTCTGCTTTGGGGGCCCTTATGCAGACCTGTGCAGGTCCTGTGCATGCTGCTTCAGTCTCTATCAGTTTATTTGTTGTAGATCCAGTTGATTTGGAGGGCCTTTGTATCCTCCATCTCTTCTAGCCCTTACACTTTCTGCCTCTTCCTGCGAAGGTTTCTGAGCCCTAAGGGACAGGACTAGCTGGAGACATCCCTTTCTAGGGCTGAGTGTTCCAAAGTCTCGCACTCTTTGCATAATTTGGTCCTGTGGTCTCTGTGTTTGTTCCCATCTGTTGTGGAAGGAAGCTTCTCTGATGATGGCTGAGCAAAGCACTGATCTATGAGTATAGCAGAATGTCATTACGAGTCATTTTCTTATTTAACAGTAGCATTTAGTGTTTGGGCTGATGTTTACATTTCTCCTTTGGCAATGTACAGAGTACCTTCCTGTACCAAAGACATTAGCAGGTACAGGTGAAGACTCTCTGTAGAGACCAGCTCGACTTCTCCATGTTCAGTGAGTTGTGTAGGTGTCTTCAGTAATGGGGTTGTGGAGAGCAGAGCACCTGTAGTCCTGGCAACAGCCTGGGTTATTTGGGAATTCCTATGAGACCTCTCCATTTTGGCAACAACTCAATTAGATATAAGACAACTTGGTACTGAAAGCTTCATTTGATGACAAGAGATGGCCAGTTAGGACTCTTGTCTCCCTCATTGGACAATTTCATTAGATTGCTTTCATATCTGTATATATTTTATGAAGATTCTACTGTATTGTTTCCATATGGCCTCTCAAATGGCTATTTTAGACATCTCTCTCCATATGCTCTACCTTACCTCCCTCTTCCTTCCCACTCCTCACCTGATCCTCCTGTTCTAGCCCTACCCCCATCCATTCATAACTATCCTAGTTCCCCTTCTCAAGGAGATCTATCTGCCCTCCCTAGTCCCTTATTCTATACCTCAACTCTGTGGTTCTATGGATTATAGCTTGTTTATCACTGACTTAAGAGCTACAAGCCCTAGTACATGAAAATGCAAGTGTTCCACAAAGTCTAGCTTTAAAAGGCACTTCAGAAAGGTCCCCTCCTAGCTTCTTTGTGACTTGCACTGAGAAACTGTGAATAGGTGAAACTGGGCAAAATTCAGACAGTCTTCACTGCAAGGAAATCCAGAATTCAGTCTCCTCACATTCACAGCAGCCACCAACTATCTCCATCCACTGGGCCAACTGTTAAGCCATTATATTCATACTTATGTGAGCTTTTGTTTAGTGATTTTTTTACTTCAAGTAAATATGAGCTCCACTTATAGCAGACTACTTTCCAGGTAAAGAGAAAGGCTCAATTATTTAGGGGGGGGGGGGTAGGGAATGAAACAAAAAACAAAACAAGAAAAATTAGGTAAATTGAGCATTAAAAAGAAGCTGGGGAGCTGGAAATACAGCTCTTCCAGAAGATTCTAGTTAAATTCCCATCAGCCATGATGAGTGAGCTCACAAACCACCTGTAACTCCAGCCCCAGGAGAATCCAACGCCCTCTTCTGGCCTCCACAGACACCCACATGCATGTGAGACACACTTAAACAGATACAAACATATGCATATGAATTAAAAATAAAACTTTTTTAAAATTAGAACCATATTTGGTAACATCTGCAGACACTGGATAAGGAAATGGGTAAAAAAGACTGATATCTTTGTTTCTCACCCATGAGACAAGGAAGCATCTTCACTGTGTATTCATCTCAAACCTTAATTCCTTGAGCTAGACTTAAGTAGTTCAGGGCCGAGGCTATCACTCTGTGGTAGAGTGCTTGTGCTTATCAGCAACTAGAGTTCAATCCTTGGCAATAAAGAAAAAAACCTCAGCAGTTTTAAGCCTCACCTAATCAATAGTTAATAAAATCCTACTTAAACACACAGTATGGTATATCTACATCCTGCCGTAAGGAAAAGGGCCTGTCTGAATGACTCTACTGCCACACAGTGAAAACAAGCACCATGTGGGCCCAAGTCATTTGCACTGTTAAATAGTTGAGGCAGGGTGTGTGTGATGTTGAAGCTATTCCCCTCTCTGCCGGACAGCTTACGGGAGAGTAAACGTACAACGGTTTTTAACTGCATTCATTCCTGCTGTTTTTTGACTTGATCTCATGTGGTTCATGACCATTTGTCATTCTCTTATTCAAATATATTCAGTATTCTTATTGTATTCAAGAGTTTCTGTTTTCACAAAATCTTGATAATGTGAGTCCATTTGGCTAACAGTAAATCTGTAAAACTAGGTAGATACACACTACAAAAATCTTAGGAGGAGAACAGTAAGGGCAGCACAGCACACATGAAGATACCCAAGGAGCCCTACAGCTCCTGCAGATACGTCACCCTTACAGACCACCAGCCCTTCCATATGTGCCAAAGCCAGTTTTTTTTCCCCAAAACAAAAATGTTTTAATTAAAATTCTATTTTTTCCCATATAGTCAAACATGTTCATTATTTTGGAGAGACAGCGATAAAACTAGATTTCCAGTACATAATAAATTCTCACTGAGAACCAAAATAAAAGCAACATATACACTAGGCACTCATTTTGGGGTGTAGTTCCTTAAATACATTAATTTCTAGCTATAGTTAATAGTTTGCTAATTTCTGTTGAATATTTTTTCATTTATTTGATTATTCTAATTTTCAAATGATTACTGCTAATAAAAAGAAAGCTATTTGTTTTCATAAATTGGCTTTTCTAAATTTTCTATTAATATATAGCTGCTGTTTTTTTATTAGAGCCTCCAGAATTTTCTAGAGATTTTATAA
Organism: Meriones unguiculatus; assembly: GCF_030254825.1. Lineage (NCBI taxonomy): Eukaryota > Metazoa > Chordata > Mammalia > Rodentia > Muridae > Meriones > Meriones unguiculatus. Next base: position 21,872,513 of record NC_083354.1, on the reverse strand, counting down.
CTTGAAAATACAGGTTTTGTTTCCAAAACTCATATTCATAAAAATATGACTAATTATTTCACTTACTATCTTATCTCCATAGCTGAAGCTGACAGGTAATATTTAATAACAGTAACAGAGGTATGTGTGGTAGCAGGAAGTGTTTCTGTACTAATGGAAGTCTCAGCATTTTATCATCTATAGCTCAAATCTTTCTGTGTTATGTTAAAGCACTGTTTTACAATTTCTTTTTTACTTCATTGTAGTTTTATTAAAAATGATGGTTAGTTTTCAATACTTATAAAATGTATTTTTAGTTTCAAGATAAAATAATATGGGGCTTCTTTTGATCACAAATGTTGGCTAACTACAAGTGAAATTAACTTTACTTATTAATAGCTAAAATATCTTTTTGTTTGTTTGTTTGTTTGTTTGTTTTTCAAGGCTCTGTGTAGCCCTGGCTGTCCTGAAGTCTCTTTGTAGACCAGGCTGGCCTGGAACTCACAGAGCTCCGCCTGCCTCTGCCTCCCTAAGTGCTGGGATTGAAGGCCCCACCTCTCCCTTGTCTTTAACACTCTAAGGCATTAGCATTCTCTCCCCTCGTTGCTGTTGAGAGTATTATGGAAGTTACTAATGCCATACTTTTCACATCAAATTCTTGATGAAGAACATACACCCATCTGAAATGAAAAGGAACCATCATGCAAATGAAGTGACTTTGTGAAATAATGCTGAGGAGCAAGTATTTCATATAGTAAGCATGTATAATGCCACAAAAGAAAACATCCAGAATGCAGAAAGTACCATCACAAAGGGGACAGTAGATTTTTTTTTAAGATTTATTTATTTTATGTATATGAGTGCTCTATCTGCATGTACACCTGCTTGCCAGAAGAGGCATGAGTTCTCAGTAGAGATGGTATGAGCCACCATAGACACTAGAAATGAACTCAGGACCTCTGGAAGAACAGACAGTTCTATTAATCACTGAGCCATCTCTTCAGCCTGACAGTAGATTTCTTAAGTTTTAAATTTCTTCTCATTTAAGTGCATAACATTTCAGTATTTACAAATATAACCAACCACTTTATTATAAGTGACAGACACTGAAGAAAAAAAAAGCAAGCTGACATTCTAATGATTTCATGTTTCAAACTTCTTAAAGTTAAAAATCCAAAACAAAGTCTTTAGAAATCAAGTGTATATTTAAATTCTTTTGTTAAATTCTGATGTCTTGGTCTCAAATATCCAATTATGGAAATGAAAGAGTACACTCAGATAAAATACCCATTTTCTGTTAAAAGCAGATAAGCACTGGTTTATTAAAGCCTTTCATGATCTGAGGTCACCTCTATTACAGTTTCTTTTAAACTTCAAAACAGTTTTTAAAAAATCTCTTTCTGCCTTCCAGTTTTAAAGCACTGCCGGCGTGTGTCTATGCCCGTGGTTCCAGCTGCTCGGGAGGAGTGCCTAAGCCCAGCAGTCCAGGCCAGCTTTGGCAGCAGAGTGAGGATTCCTCCTGCCACCCCTCTCCCATCCCTTACAGGGAAAAGGAAATGAAAACGGAGGGAAACGGAACAGGAGAGGAGTACCAACACTCAGGAATCAAGCATGAGCTTGAGGGCAGCCTGGGCTATTGAGCAAAACCCCACCTTAAAAGGGGGTGGAAGGAGAAAAAAAGAAGAAAGCTGGGCAGTCTCGGTGAACACCTTTAATCCTAGCACTCAGGAGGCAGAGGCAGGGACATCTCTCTGAGTTTGAGGGCAGCCTCATCTACAGAATGACACCAAGACACCAGGGCTACAAAGAAAAACCCCATGTCAGAAACAAACAAACAAACAAACACAAAAGGGGTGGGATTAAACATTTTGTATTTAAATAGTTTATGTCACAACAAAATTTTCGGTTTATTTTTCATTTTTTGTTTTTCTTAAGACAGGGTTTCTCTGTGTAGCCTTGACTGTCCTGGACTCACTTTGTAGACCAGGCTGGCTGCATACTCACAGCGATCCTCTTGTAATTGTTTCCCTGAGTGCTGGGATTACAGGTGTGCACCACTGTGCCCAGCTCGTTTTTAATTTTTTAAATCATAACTGCTAAAAACAATAAAGTAAAAAATAAATGAATAAATAAAGCAATAAAGTAAGCCAGGTATAATAAAAATAAAAAGTAAAAAAAGAGTCTGAAATACAAGCAGCTTTTAGATATAAATTAATTCATATTTCACAATAGTGTGGAAGGATGCTTTGGGAACAAGACATTCTAGTAATCTTAATATCTTTTCATAATTCTTCATTCCTACATTCAGCTCCTGTTCATGAAGTCAGATATCAGTGAATCATATTAGTATTTTTAATCTGTTACCTTCATGTGTCTACTTACACAAACCTCCTAATACTAATGTGAACTTCTTTTCAACTGCAATAATGTACAGCACATGTAATTCCATTTATATTGGGTAGGGAAGGGAACAGGATGGGAGGAGAGAAACAGTACTGAAGCAATAAACTGAAAAATAACCTTTATATGAAAATCTTGGGAAGATTTTCACTTTTATTGAAATCTTCATTAACTCTATTTTATGCTAATTGGATTTTCTCAGGGAGTGGGCCTGAGAAACCTTTACAGTATCTGCTTTCTCTGTGGAGGCTCTGCTTGTATCAGGGTTACGAAGAGGCTGCCAGTCTTCAAAGGGAAAGGAATGTGTCCTTCTGTCTGTGGCTTCAGTCCTCCAAGATGATCAGAGGACACAATGTTACAGATTTGATGCAACTTCCCCCTTGCTAAGAAAATCTTTTCCACCCCAGTAGTAAAAATTGAACCCACCACGTAGTTGGCAAACACTTTAGTGCTTCGCCCCAATCCCAGCCCTTCGTCATGCAAACCCACACTGCCTAGTCTGCATAGGACAAGGAGGGACATCCAAGATCGAAGAGGTGGTTTTTACTGACACATAACAGGAAATGACAAGTGTCCCAGAAGCTAGAAGTTCAGTAGAGATTACCTCATGTAACTGGAGTTAGGAGAAGGGAATTTTCAGTAATAACTTCAAAAGCAAGAAGAGGGCAGGGCAATTCTCTTGGTAAAAGAAAATAAAGACAGAAACTGTAAGTGGGCTGGAGAGATGGTGTGGTTGGTAAAATACTTATCACATACTCTAAGAACCTGAGTGTGATTCCCAACACCGACATAAAAACTTGGGGTGTTTGTAGCCCTGGAGAGGCAGAAACAAGAGGATCCCTTGAGCTCTCTGGTTAGCCAGCCTTGTCTTACCTAAATTCCAAGTCCCATGAGAGATCCTGTCTCAAAAAAAAAACCAGGTGAAGGCACCTGAGCAATGATATCCGAACAGTTATGAACTCCACACGCATGTGCACACACATGAGCACACAGGCAAAAACAACTGTTAAGCCTCAGAATCTTGTGATACAAACCATACAGTGGTAAGGAGGGCTTCACAATTGGGTGTGGTGGCTCATAGCTGTAACCCAGCATTTGGAAGACTAAATCCTGGCTCTTATAAAGTCAAGGCCAGCCTGAATATTTTAGCAAAATCTTGTCTCAAATTAAAAAAAAAAAAAATTAAAAAAGGGACTGGGATACAATCCAGTAGTATTTGCTGAGCATGTCCAGGGTACTGGGTTCAATCCTTACTACTAGGGGGTAGAACTGGAAGAAAAGCTGAAGTCAAAATGCTTAATATTCAAATATACAAATATTTTTACCTTTTAATCCTATCAATCAAGCCAAGCCATCAGAAACTGATGTACAAAGAAATTGCTAAACTATGTTAGGAAATGATACAGTACTCTTACTCAGAGAAATCTGTTTCTCCGTAACAGTTAAGTGATGGGGAAAATACTAATTTCAACCAAAGCTTCGTGAACTCACAGAAATCACCAGTTCCTTTGGGGTATTTATATGGAGTATAATTTCGCAGGGTGGTTCCCTGGCGTAGCACTAATGTGACCCCTGCAGCTGCAGCTTCCTTCCTGCATCTCAGCAGCTCTGGGTATCCACACACTTGCAGCTCTGTTTAACTGCACACAAAAGACTGGCAATTGGCCAGGAAGCTCCTGCCACTCTCGGGTGTGTTCTACCCCAAGGTTCAAGATTTTCTAAATCAATTTGGCCATGAAATGATGTCTACTATTTTAGTATACTATAGCAATGTAAAAGAAACTAAATTCCAGTGTTCAGTTAACAAAAATGCAAAGTCACTAAAACATATAGTAAAGCCCTATGAAAATAATTTCATTCCATTAAGCTGATCCTTAAAATTTCCTCAAAGATTTACCATTTCCTCAGAATTTTACCATAGCAAGAAAAAAACAGATTTAACTGTACTTAAAACGCTCTGGTTTGAACATCTCATGCACACTGCTAACTGAAATCAGGAGTGAATGCTGTCAGCACCTGCACCACAGACTGGCATAACCTATGACTATGAAGGGGAGATAAAGACATTCAAGATTGACCCAATTTCTGCTGTCTCTAAAGCAAAAACGTAGTTATAAACACAGAACACATAATTCTATAAACAAAGAAGCTGTACCCTTCTTGGTTAATGAAGGCTAGGATGGGAGTGGAGTTAGAGACTTACATAAGGCTGGGTCAGCAACAGCAGCAACACGACTAATGCTTAGCTGTGGCAAAAAGGAGTACTTCACAAGAGTAGGCCATAGTAAGTGAACACTGCCCTGCGTGTGGATACTCTCAGAAGACACTAATTTTACTCAAGTCTTTATCTACCTCTAAGCTTCTCTCCCCTCTATCTCTTCCAGGTCTGATCACTAAAGAATCCTTGTCTGAATAACTTAAACCTTTAGTAGACCTGTAAAACATTAAAAGACCTGAAAAAACACTGGTCTACTTTTCTCTCCTTTGCAGACATCTTCCTACAGTTAGCTCCAGACACTGCAGAAGGACCAGCATGCCCTTCAACAGAAAACGTGGTCTTTGTGAATACTTGGCAACAGGTGCGGTAACAGCCCAGCACTGGGGAGGATGAAGCAGGAGCAAGCCTGCGTCAGATAGCAAAATCCTGTCTCACCCCCCCCCACCAAAAGCAAGTCAACAAAAGCCATCCTTATAGCTGGACCTTAAATGCCCACTTCTGCTCAGTACTGTCTACATATAAAATTTGAGAACTACTTTGCAAATACATAATAAATAACTCTAAAACAGTCTTCTAAATGGTCCCTCTCAACATCAACAACCCCTAGAATTGAAAGTAAAACAAATAAAAAATTATTCGTCATACTTTATGATCAGGGAAAGAAATTTCCTTCACACAGTAGTAAAAACTATAAACTTCTCTTTATATGCCACATGGGTAACAAACTGTTAAACACTGCTTGTGGCCTGAACAATTCACTCCTAAGTAGTCATAAAAATAGACAGGACTTTACTACCACTTACATGAAATGGACATGTACATTATATTACAAGGGGCCAACAGTTCCAACCCATACTTTTTTGGACACAGGATCTACTTTTTTGTAGCGCAGGATGACCTCTTGCTTAGCCTACAGAATGCTAGGAATACCAGCACACACCACCTGGCATGGCTGTCTCCAACCTCCTCTTAAAGAGTAAGATATTTTATGGAGAAAAAAGGCCTGAAATGCTGAGTTGGTAACACTAAATTCTTGACATTTACCTCTCAGGAAGTACAAGAGAATAGAACCACAATGAGATAAGGAAAATTATCAAAACAATCTTTCAAACAAAGAAGCTTAACTTGTAAGAACACATTTGTGAAAACAATACCATTTCCAGAAAATATTAACTTACCAGTATGTGCTGTAGCTACTGCAATCCATGCACACTGTATGCTGAGCTTTCTCTTGCTTTTCTGATCTCTTATGGTTGAGTAAGGATATCTGTGCATCTTCATAATGTTTTTTTGCATGGCCATTCACATACCTTACAAAGCCAAGTGAAATTTTTATTTTAATTTAAATATTGCTTTGGAAAGTAGTAAAAGATGATGACATTATAAACCAAATTAAGTGAGAACTCTTGAAAAAATATATGGTGATATATTAAGCTAAATACTTAACAAGAATACTCAAATTTGCAACTTAATACTACAGTCAATTTTGGAGGGATGGCTCAGAGGTTAAGAGCACTGTCTGCTCTTCCAGAGCTCCTGAGTTCAATTCCCAGCAACCACACGGTAACTCAAAACCATCTATACCCTTAACTGTCCACACATGCAGATAGAGCACTCATATATACAGTCAATTTTTAGTTACACCTAGATTAGGGCCAAGCGAGGAAAGGCATTACATAAGCAAACTGGTTTCAGTGCTATTTATACTATCACTATTAACTTTTATGCTGATGCTTTTCTTATATATTTTTTAAAGGTTTTTTCAGCTTAGGTTGTTATTAAAAAATAAACAAGTAAACTCTGTACACTAAATTAATAAACCTCCTTCCACACAGCCATATGCTAAAGTTGCACCTCCAATATGAAAGTTACACAGTAAGTAGGGCAATCTATGTTCTCCTGAATATGGCTTCAGACCTTCCCTCTGAATGCCTCATCACCAACACTCATTGAAATGCATTTGTTTAGAACAATCCAAACAAAACACAAATTAACTTAAATTTCAAAAAACTACTGTTTCCATGTGAACAAACACAACCAGTGGTTGGTTATATTCATACCAATTTTGTAACTTTCCAACTCAAGTTTAATAAACCATATTTTATTACAGGTGAAGGGCTGTCCATGCCATGGTGCACAAGCAAGCAAAAGCCAGAAGATGATCCATGGAAGTAGGTTCCCTCCTTACCTGATCCATCCAAAAGGATCAGGCTTGGTGGCAAGAGCCTTTACCAGCTAAGCCATCTCACCAACCCTAATAAATCATTTTATTACACCTGCCCTTCATGTAAAGACTAGAATGCTGTCCCTGGCCTCTACTAGAAACCTCTTACGACCCAAATCATACCAGTTCCTTGAAAACAAGTCTGCAAAAGGTGGCAATTACTTAAAACCTCCACTGGTAAAAACAAATGCTGGTTGATCAGCACCAGAATAAAGAGACCTAGCGAGCAGGTAGTTTCATCTTAAGGTGCAGTGGTTGGTCAAGGAGCTGCAGTTACCTTGGGGAAAAGGTGGTAGTACACTGCAGCTCAAGTCCAGCCTCCACCTCCCAGGAAAACTCTCACCCTTTGCCTCGGATGAGAATTCAATCACTTTCTCCCCCTGAACTTCAAAACGAAAGATCCTCTATCTCCAAAGTGGACTGAGTTTTTTGAAAACAAAATAACAAAGGTATGTGCTTACAACTAGCCTTCAAAGTCAGGCCTTTCCTTCACGAGCTCATATAAGCACAATGAGTTACTAACATTTCTGTACTTGCTTTCTCATCTGTGAATGGAGGTTACAGTACATGTTTCACATGGATTATTGGGCATTCAGGATTATAAACAATTCAGGATTCAAAATGTGGTTCACTACCACTTTCCCCTATATATTTAGCTATTGTTTATTCAGAATCCAAATAATAAACCAACTGCTTAGACAGTGGGCATATGAAGCACTATTAATACAATGTGTGCAGTTCGGAAGAACTTGCTGTTTAACTGAAAAAGGAAGCTCTAGTCTGTGTAAGCTCGTACACACCTTCATGTTCTGCCCTCAGTGCACACCATGAAGAGTGCCTTCACAACAAAAATAGTGAATGGCATAAACATCGCAGGGCTTTGGAGCCTGATCATCTTTATATAGTGCACGCAGGGAAGAGCTTCAGTTACAATACTGTAGTTTCCAAATGTACTCTAAATTGTTCCTGTGAGGCTGAGAACAAAGGAAAATGGCACTTATGTATGGAGGTGTGGTGAAGCCCAATATAGGAGCTTAAATTTTTGATAAAAGAAATAAAATTAAACCCCTATAAAGATCAGTGATGAAAGTATAATTATTAATGAATGACACTAACATTAGCAATGTTTGGCTAATAAACAAATACACTAGTCAGAAGTTAACAGTATAAAGCTAGCCTCCCTAAAAATACGTATTTCTTTCACAGTTTTAGATTTTTAACTTCTTTAGACATATGGTCTATTGCACAAGGAACAAAGTTTACTATGTATGTCACAGATCCCAATAACAATTCAATAACTTAAAAACTAAGTAGGATGGCATTGTAAAGAACAGTAGAATGTTTATCTCAGATGTGCTGATACACCATATTTTTTTTAAACACTAAATTGAAAAAATATATATTTAAGACTTCCCTGTAGGCGAACAGTCTCAAATTACTATGCGGAAAAAAAAACAAACAAACAAACTCTGTATTTGGCAACAATAACTGGAAGTACAGAAGAGGTGCCAAGGTCAATCAGACGGTTCTCCACTTTCTGTTCAATCTGCCTAGCATCGTCTCTAAATGTCTGTTAAAGTCCTAGCCTTGAACTTACCTTTGCCATTGATTAGAAAAAATCCACCTGCAGTGTCTAGAAAATGTCAACTTTCTTTCCCAAAGCCCAGAGAATTGTTTGTTGCTTCCTATTTGTCAAGAATATTAATCTTACCCAATTTTTCCCCTCAAAAATGTCCTGGTCTTTCCTCGGTCATATGACTTTCAACATTTGGATATGGAGCACTCTGTGACATCCGAAGGCGCCACACAACCCTACTACATTGTTATCCTCACCTCTCAAAGCTAGGAGAGAAACCTAACTCTTCAGAGCGGAATTAAGTCCTTCTACTTGTCTTTTTTAAAAAATTATCTGTACAGAATATTTTCAGGCTCACAGATCCTGGAGATTTTGAAACCACAGCAGCCACAATGAAGATACAAAGCATTTTCCAAATGTAGTCTTAAGTGTGCATGAGACAGATATTCAATTCCAATACTCAACATGAAAAATCATGATAAAAATCAAGATAACTGAACAACAAAAATGCTTTTCTATGTAATAAGGATTTAAAGTAACAATGGGAAATACTAAAAATAAATACAATATAGATGTAAATCCCTGTGATTTGCCTGGTATGTGACTACTAAAAGAAATTCAAAGTAGATCATCTCCTCTTCCTCCTCCTTCCTCCCCCAACTTTTTCTTTCTTTTTTTTTTGGGGGGGGGGTTGGTTGGGTTTTGTTTGCTTTAGTTTTTGAACGATCTCATTCTTTAGTCCAGGCTGTCCTAGAACTCAAACAGATTGGCCTCGAATTCACAGCTATCCTCCTCCCGCATGTTAAGAGTTATAGGTGTGAAAACACCAAGCCTAGCTCTCAGAGTAGGTGGTTTCTAAAGCTAAATGGCAATAAAAATATCCTTGAGTTAGTGTTAGAATCAGTTATTGAATTATCTAAGTAATGGCATCTGGAAGGCAAAAACTGGACAGAAGTGGTTTGGACTGAAATGGAAGCCTCTATCTAAATCTACATAAAAAGCAAAACATTTGTTGTTTAAGTGTGGTTTGGTTTTGAGGCAAGGGTCTCACGGAAGGCAGGCCTGTAACCCAGGTTGACCATCAGCAAGGACAATAATAAACTTCCTGTCCTCCTGCCTGTCTTCTGAGAGCTGGGAGCATAAGAATAACTACCACATTAAGTTTTGTGCAGTGCTAAGAGCAGAACCCAGGGCTTCATGTATGCCAGGAAAGTACTCTATCAACTGAGCCACATCCCCTATGTCAGAAGGCAAAATATTTTAACTGAATAATGAAATATTTAGTATAGCTCAGACAGAAATAAGTAACTACACAGAGATGTCATTTTCAAAGGTAATCCCATTATCTGTAAATATTTAAATTTTTGACACAAGTCAGTAAAGGCAGTTGACACAGCAAGATAGCAAGTGAGACAAGATCAGCTTCACACTGATACTGCTTAAGTAATGGAAACATGGGTTCAATTATACTACTCCAGAGTAGGCTTAAATTTTACCCTAGTAAAAAATTTTTAAAGCCAGGTACAATGGTGCACGTCTGTAATCCCAGCACTCAGGGAGGCAGAGGTATTGCTGTGAGTTTGAGGCCAGCCTGGTCTACAAAGCCAATCCAGGACAGCCAAGGCTACACAGAGAAACCCTTTTTTGAAAAACAAAACAAACAACAAGCAAAAATTTAAACAACCATTTTCTAAACTTTTGTTTTAAGATTTTAAAAGTTTCCTTGTTTCATTTTCCCAACCAAATATTACTAGTAGGTTTTCTTGGTCACCAAATTTTAATTCTGCATAGCAGCATAAATGGATTTCCCCTAGAGTTTCCCTTCTTGTATCAGATAACAAGTATTCAACCTGAGATCACTACAAAGAATGACATGCTATGATTAACAAACGTATTTAAATACACTTTCAATATAAGGCTTGGGGGCAAATTATTAAAGCAAGTAGGGTAATGAATAAAAATATGTCACGTACCTTCCACAGTGGACACCTGAACAAGTCAAACAGACCCAGGGGCTTTTGTTGGACCTGCACACTAATAAAAAGAAAAATACAACATAGCATTTGGATCGTGTTATTTTCCATTTCCCAAATCCCTAATGGTATCCTGTGCTTCATTATAAATCCCACAGCCGCACAGTACTTGGCGCATGTGCTTACACAGATGACTGCCTACCTAAAGCTGACTCAAAAAGAACGGAAATGCACATCCGCACTGTTGTGCATTTTAACTGACTCAATTCAAATAGCCTAGCCATAAATTAAACATGTACACATTTTCTTTATTACTTAATCTTCTTTGTAGTCAGCAAGTTAACAGGCTAGTTTCCCATTAAAAGCATTTGGTTGGTTTTTTTTTTCTTTCTATCCATCTATCTATCTATCTATCTATCTATCTATCTATCTATCATACAATATTGTCTGCATATACACCTGCATACCAGCAGAGGGCACCAGATCTCACTATAGATGGTTATGAGCTACCATGTGGTTGCTGGGAATTGAACTCAGGACCTCTGGAAGAACAGACAATGCTCCCAGCCTCTGAGCCATCTCTCCAGCCCTTCTTTTTCTTTTTAAGTCTCTTTTAATCACATATTTTTGCCATTCAGGTTATATACAACTATAAATAGCTATTCTTCCTTTATTTAGAGGTATAACCTAAAGTCACAGTTAGGCCTAATCCTAGTTTTCTAAAAGTATTGCATAATATAACAAATGAAATGCACACAATTCTTGATGATGGTGTTAGCAGGACAATCATTTTAAGTATTACAGCTGACCCAGGAAGGAGTGGGTATGGAAACTTAAAATGTTGATTACTTGATTGTTGTCGAGCTGTTGTCACTCAATTAGGACACTTGCCTAACATATTGGAGTCCTTGTGTTTTTCCCAGCAACTCACTTCAAAAAAAAGTGCTCTTTATTTCCTCATTCAGTTACCAAAAGTCCAATATGTAATAATGTAAATTTAACTCTCAAACATTTTAAGAATAGAACAGGCCAGAACATGGAAGTTTACTTCATCTAAGACCTTATTATTAAAGGAAGCTTCAACTTACAGATAGATAGGTTTCAGAAGTGTAACCATAATATGAACACACTTTCCACAGAAACAGAACTTTTTCCAGACTCTTCTATGAGAAGCTGGAACATATATACATGTGAATGCAGGCACATGTACACAGACACACAGACACACACACACACACACACACACATGCCACATAATCCATAATGTTTACAATCTGAATTCAAAGTCTATTCAGAAAAACAAAAATATTAGAGCAAAGTTTTTTTTAATATTTCAATATTGTGCTCGCTTCGGCAGCACATATACTAAAATCGGAACGATACAGAAAAGATTAGCATGGCCCCTGCGCAAGGATGACATGTAAATTCGTGAAGCATTCCATATTTTTTAAGTGTAATAAAAAATAATAAAAAAACTTCAATATTAAATGTCCAAGAGAAATGAGAAGAGCAGAGAGTTGTGAATATTCAAAGAGTTAAATCTGGGAACCTACAAGAACTCTTTAATACTCCTAATTTCACTTCAAGGTGTTGCCAAGGCAAAGGAGCCATATTTCTTTTTAAGAGCCAGACTCTTAGACCTCACTACACAGCAGGCTCCTGTGCTATCTGAAAAGAAGATTCTTACATATCACTCAGATGCTAAAGCTTCCTCAAACTGCAGTCCCTTAACACAAACCCCCCCCCCAACAAGACACTCCATCTCCTGTGTTCTGCAGGGTCCAGTCCTGAGCTGTCCTTTCGGCCCTTAGACTTCTTCAATGAGACCACAGCCCTGGGAAGACCCTTTCACTCTGCCTCTTCAGCCATGGCCTTGGAACCTTTCTCTGTCCTTGCTCTCACCTCAGAATCAAGCTCAATTCAGTAGGACAGTCTGTGTGTCCTGGAATGAAGAACTTTGCTGTTCTCCTGAGGTAGCCAGGCTCAAGAGGGTATAAGCAGTAATGCATATCGGGAAAGGCAAATGGACACAAAAGCTCCAGACTTTAATGTGAATCAGATTTATACCTTTAAACTAGGAGAGAAAATTTTTGTTAGAAATCAGAAAGGTACTGGGCAGGGTGACATACACCTATTCAGCACTCAGGAGGCAGAGGCAGGTGGATTTCTGAGTTTGAAGCCAACCTGGTCTATGGAGTGAGTTCCAGGACAGCCAGGGCTACACAGAGAAACCCTGACTCAAACAACTTAAAAGAGAATTCTGAAAGGTAAGAATTGGATGCACAGATTCTGGCTCTCCATCATTACCAGAGATGAAAGTGAGCATCCTGACTCTTTTATATGTCTTTACTATAAAATGGAGAGTAGGTAATGACTAAAACTATAAAATTCTATGAGTGGGTTATGGGGGGGCACTTGCATCATCTTCCCTCATAATAAAATTTTTCCAGTTCTACTTTCTAGCTAATTTTCTTAAAAGGCTTAAAACAAGGACTGGAGAGATAAGGTCTTGCAGGTAAGTACACCCACTGCTTTTGCAGAGGAACTGAATTAGGTACCCAACACCCACACAGCAACTCATAACCATTTCTAACTGCATTCAAGGACTCCAACATGCTCTTCTGGCTTCCAAGAGCATTAGGCACACACATGGTGCCAGCATGCAGGTGAAATACCCTAAATAAACATGAAGAGGCAAGCATCCTACCGCACTATCAGTAACAGCACTATAGCAGGGGAGTATGTCTGTGAGTGTGAGGGACTTGGGGGGGGTTCTTAAAATCACTATTCAAACTACCATAGACAAACACTGTTGTGACAACAGAAAAACAGAGCCTTAATCCCATCCCCCCCGTGAATAATCTTAAACTTACAACATTCGAAAATGTTAGCACCCCAAACAATACCCTTCTTTAAAATAAAGTTAACTTACATTTAGCTAATATTTCTGTAGCACATAGTGTTATTATGCTGTTAACTACTACAACTTTCTTGACGATCCCTTCATTTAACCCTTTACAATCCCAGGAGGTATGAACTACATTCAACCTGTTTTAAAGATTAAGAAGAGAAGGCAGCACAGTGGCACACGGCTTTAAATCCCAGCACTCAAGGAGGCAGAGGCAGGTGGATCACTGTAAGTTTGAGGCCAGGCTAGTCTACAAAGCCAGTCCAAGACAGCCAAGGCTACACAGAGAAACCCTGTCTTGAAAAACAAAACAAAACAAAACAAAAAGATTAGGAAAAGAGGTACAGGGAAGTTATATATTTTGTTAATTTGCTGAAAGACAGCTGGAACTCAAGTTCATATGGTGTTTGAAGGCACAGACAGACACAAGCAGTGGGTCCAAAACATGCTACTTTTCCAGGTCTTGCTAAAGAAGCCCATATTGGCCCTAAATTCTCAATCCTCTTGACTCATCTTCCAAAGTGCCCAAATTATAGGCATAAAGCACCACAGCAGAAGGCCGTGTTTTTGTTTGTTGACCCTTTTTTGTTTGCAGACAGCATCTCCTGTCTGGAACCGCTCGACTTACTCTCCTGCTTCAGCTTCCTGAGTAGCTGGGACTAAAGGTTTGCAGCACATGTGTCAATGTACCACATCACTTGGCTTCACTTCTGTTTTTAAAAGACAACTTACTATAATGCTTCTGTGTATGTACTCCCCAAGAATTGTTTTAAAGTCTGGATGGCTAGACAGTAACTGTCAAAAACAGTTATGCAAAACAAAACAAAAAAACAGTACGGGGAAGCGGAGTGTGATGTTGCACACCTTTAATCCCAGCACTCAGCAGAGGCAGGCACATCTGTGAGTTTGAGGCCAGCCTGATCCACAGAGTAAGTTTCAGGTCAGCCAGGGCTACATAAAGAACCCTGTCTCAAAAACCAAACAGTATGGTGAATGGAGACATATGAACCTGCTTGCTCTCACTTTCAACTATACTGTCTGAAGAGTTTCAAAATACATTACTTCCCTCATAACAATAATTAAGTTTAAAGAGAGTAGCACTATCAATTTATACTAGCAAATTTATAATTTCTAAATAATAGTGCTAAATTAAAACTATAGATTTGTAAAAATATAATCAAAGTATTTAATTTAATATTGAAGTAGGTGCACACATTCCACATAAGATCCAACAGTAAAAGTATTTTCCTCTTGAAATTTAAGAATAGGCTGGCATCACTCATCATTAAGGGTCTATAAATATAAGTAGAAATATAATAAGACTAACCCACTTTCCCTGAAATTAAGAGCAAGGCGGGGCTGGAGAGATGGCTCAGCCGTTAAGGGCACTGTCTGCTCTTCCAAAGGTCCTGAGTTCAATTCCCAGCAACCACATGGTGGCTCACAACCATCTGCAGTAAAATCTGATGCCCTCTGCTGTCCTGAGGCACACATGCAGGCAGAACACTGAATAAATAATAAATAAATTAAAAAAAAAAAAGAGCAAGGCATGTAAGCCTCGATAGGTATTAAGTTTCCAAAGAACAAGACAACAGTGGAGTTCCTAGAGCAACAGGAGGCAGCTGTGGGGCCAGAAGAGTGCCAGGGAAGACTATAGGAAGTAGGCAGGGATCAAATCAGGGAGAAGCCCAAGTGTGGACACCAAGTGTGTAGATATGCCAGACAAAGCCTCAAGGAAAGATGGCAGAACTAAGAGTTCAGGGCCAAGGTGAGGAAGACAGTTATGAAGCACAGCCCACTCTTCTTGAAAACCTTTTTCACTCATCTCTCTTTACCTTTGTCCTTTTCTTCCTCCAGGCTGGCAATCTGTCCTCTTGAACGATTAAATGAGTAAATTATCCATTGGTGAAGCCAGTTAAGCATTTGTCATAACAGTTTTCCCTTCCTGGTTAGTTATTCTGTGATTGCCCCCACTATGAATTCTCCCTTCTCATTCCCTGACTTTCTGACCGCCCTGGGCAGCTGAATACCACAGGTAATTCCATGCAAATCCAAGTCTTATGAAACTCAGACCTTCTCCTTGCTATTGTTTGGAATGCTTGCTTAAAGGGAGGTTGGCCACAGGTGAGAAGTCAGGCTACTCTGAAACAAACATACTGTAAGCCTGAACTCAAAGAGATTGGGGGAAACAACATCATGGAAGCACAAAGAAGCCCTCATTTATAGAGGCACGTGAGTTAAGGTGTTCTAACTACAGATACTCTGATGAAATCCTGACAAGTTCTGACCCACAAAACTGTAAGCAAAGCACACAATTATTTTTGAATTATTTTGAATTGCTAGGATGTGGTGACAGATAACCATGCAGCATGAAACATCTTCCCATCTACCAGCATTACTGGAACTAGTTAAGTGAACAAGGGAGTTTTAAGGGATTCCACCCAAAAGGAATTGAGGCTGTCCAAAGGCTTAACTACCTCTTTACAGGAAAGGCAGTGAAGATTAAGGCATGGCAGTCTACCTTGAACTAAGCTACTTTATACTGGTGATCTTTCTGTACTGACCAGTATTACAGAAACTCAAAAGCTCAAATCCATGTATTTTCCCAGCCCTAAGTCTGATTAATTCTTTCATGAGCATAAAGCCTCACTTCTAATTTTTCCCTGTATTACATTTTAAAAAGTAACTTGGTAACAAATAGATGGTCAAATCTTCAAAAGTTCCAAAGCACCGTTCCTCTGGAATACACCTGTTCTGTGTGAAGATTCTTAAACAGCACCACAATTACAGGATTCCCTTTTCTCCTCATGAAAAGCTACAAAGCCTATCCTTCAATCCTCTTGCCTCTCTGAGTTATGTTATATAATAACTATTCTGAGAAACCTCAGATTATACTTCTTTTGAGGCATTAGATACTTGACACTGTGCTCTGACCCACCTTCCAGCTTCTCCCATGACAGGGCATACAGAGCCAACTGTAAGAGTGTTTGGTTTATATACAGAAGCTGAAGACTTCTCAGAGGCAGAGGTAATCTGCTTTGGGAGCTCCAGCCACCCCCTATCCTGATATCATCTACGTCAGCATATATGTAACCCATCCATGTCAGCTCTGGTGGGAAGCTATGCTACAGTCTTCTGCGTGGATAACTAGCAATGGAGCAGGTTTCCTTCCTATTTCACTGCATAGGAGTCAAAAGCGGATTAGAGGACTGGGACATTTCTCAAAATATAAGACGCCATCCCCTTGAGGATGTCAACTCATCGGCATCATTTCTAGAAGCTGAAATCTTTATTTCCAGTCTATGCGGAACTGTCTTGTCCTGCAGCCATTCTGTAATCCTGAAGCTAACAGTCAATACAGAGGAAACTAATTAAAAAAAAAAAAAAAGTCTCAGAAACATCTGGCACTTGGTGGTCTGAGGGCGAAACAGCGCTGATAATAATTTGCATTAGAAACAATCCACTGCTCAACATGAAAACCTTGACCCAAACCATATGAGTAGTTATTTCTTAACTAGGAATGCTCCCAAGGTAACTTTCAACTGATTTCAAGGTTTTCCAGTCAGAAAAATAATTTCAACAATGAATTTACTTCAATAGCCTTGACATCTTATTTTAATAAAACCACTGAAAATGGGAATGACAGGGTAGGCAAAAACTCTTACATTATTATGAAATCTTTTTACATAACACTGCTCACACAACCAAAAAGTTAAATGTTTACTCATCCTGCAAGGTGCCTAATCATCATCATCATCCTGCATATACAAAGCTGTTAGTTGTAGCATTATTGTTAAGTGCAAAGTACTCTAACCAACCTACATTCTCACATGCAGAAGACCAGCTGCATTTCACTGTGACACACTCATAAATGGGATACAGTAGAAAGTGATAGATCAATAGCAGACAGATGGATGAACGGACAGACAACTGGATGAGAGAGGAAGTGACAAAGAAGTTAGGGAATGAGGTTCAAGAAATGGCTCTCAGGCAGTAAAATGCTTTCCTGTCAGGCATGAGACTCTGAGTTTTAACACCAGAACCCATGTTTTACAAAGCTGGGCATGGCCAGATGGTGGCGGCACACACCTCGGCGGCACACTCGGCACACTCGGCAGACACTCTGAGGCAGACAGAAGGATCTCTGAATTTGAGGCCAGCCTGCTCTACAGAGTAAGTTCCAAGACAGCCACAGCTACACAGAGAAACCCTGTCTGGAAAAAAGAAACAGACAATTAACAAAAACAAAAAGAGGAGGAGGAGGAAGAAAAAGCAGGCACAGCAGCAGCAGAAGTAGCAGCAGCAGCAGGGAACGATGGAGTTTGCTTGTAATCTCAGCACTGAGGACGTGGAGGCAAAAAAAAGAAGAAAAAAAAGGAGGGTCTCTGGAACTCACTGGCTAGCCTGTCCAATGGAATCATTGAGTTCCAAGTTCAGTGAAAGATATCATGCCTTAAAAACTAAGGTGGTGGGCTGCCAAAATTGTTGAGCAGGTTTAACCTGATGGTATAAATTCCATTCCTGAAACCCACAGTGGAAGGAGAAAAGTGACCCCCAAAACTTACTCTGTGACCTGAAGAAAAAATTATTATTATTAAAAATAATTTAATTAATTAAAAAACAAGGTTGGAAGCATCAGAAGAAAACAACTGACATTGACCTCTGGCCTCTACACATACAAAAACACACAGACACAGACAGACAGAAAGACACACACACACCACACCACACCAAAAAAAGAAAAAGAAAAAATACTCATACAAACATGGATTGATATATAAAATAAAATGGTAAATGATAAAAAGCAACACATAGAAAGCATATATAGTTTGCTGAAAATTCTTAATTAGAATAGCTTTTTGTAAAACTTAACCTTTGAAACATTAACAAATGTTAATTAAATGTTAATGGTCTAGGTACTCAAAATATGAAATAAAAGCACCAAGGATCAGGTGAGAAATTTAAAATGAAAATCAAATACACACAAATTAGGCAAGCTGTATTTAACTGAGCATCTGGAAGGGGAAGGATAGCTAATCCCAGCTTTGAACACACTGCTCTATATAGTACACACGTACAGACAAGACCAGCAGGGTGTAACTCAAGTCTAGTGACCAGAGTATCTTTTGCAATGGTATGTGCTAGCAATTCTGGAATTACTGTCTCTGATTATAGGATAAGCAAGTGAGTATACATACACAGGTCATGAGAGCCAGCTTCTCAGCACTGAACATATGCAGCAAATATGGAAGGGAGAGGAGTCAGCCTGTGGTATTGAAAGGAATCATGGATGTCAATGGGAACTCGTGGTCATACAAATGCATACATACACACCAACAGTGGTAAATATACCTATTCATTCATACTTCTATCTTAGATCTTTCTGCTAAGAGATCTTAGCTTACAAACATGACTTCCAACCAAAACCAATGAGGGCTCCTTGGAGAAAGGACTGATTCCAAGTCTGGGGTAGGCTGGGTACAAGACATGCATGGAACATCTTATGATATTAGAAGAAGAAAAAGGAAAAGACCCCCCCAAAAAAAGACCCAAAATGACACATCAAAATTACAGATTAAGAAGGTTCCCACTGGCCAAATCTAAGACAAGTTGAGTCTCAAAATAATGATAACAGTATCGCTGAATAAATGAAAATCTGTGCTTGTGCTATGGTATGTAAGCAAACGCATAATCAAGGGAAAAAGGAAAGTTCTTCTTTATGGAATACCAGCCAACACATGTGAAAGAAGTATTAGTTAGAAAACCTCCATCTTGAGACCATCCTAGTAATAACTCATTCTATCAAGAACAATTAATGAGCCATGGCACATGCACATAATACCAGCACTGGGAGGGCTGCAAGTTCAAAGCCAGCCTGTGATAGAGCGAATTTAAATGCAGCCTAGGTAACTAAAATTCTGATTTATTTTTACTTATTTATTTGTTTGTTTATTGTAGGTGGATTGTAATCCAGCAATATAGCTACTCTGGCTGGAATAGACACACCTTTCGCACACACTTTTAATCCCAAGTAGTGAAGGTAAAATTAGCTGGTAGAACAAAGAAGCCAGGGCGGAGTTCATTTGTGAGTTTATTCAGCTGTAAGTCTCAGAGGCTGAAAGCTTTCGAGGCCTAGGTTAGATTGTACCGAGGCTAGACGCTTCCAGGACTAGGCCTAGGTTAGCAGATGGAGGTAGTAAGCATCTGAGATGACAATTCTATCAGGCGAAGAAAAGTTACTATTTTTCTAGCCGGGGGTAAGGCCAGCAAAATGGTTCAGTGGGTAAAGAGGGAGAGCACTGACTCCCAAAAGCTGTCTTCTCATGTCCGCACATCTATGGAGCGTATGTGTGTGCACGTGTGTTAGTGCTGCCAGTATGTACGTGGGCATAAGGCTATGTACAGGAGCACAGGTAGTCTCTCAAGGGATGTGTCCCACAAGAAAACTGCATTCCCTCCTCCGGCAGCCTTCAGGTGCTGAGAGCCCCTCGTCTATCCATGCTGCGGTTTTGGCTTGATCCTGTACAGGTTCTATGCTTACACTTACAACTATGATGATATGTTATCTTGTATATGTTTATAAATATATTGTATATATTATAAATGTTATAAATATATAAACATAATTAAAAAAGAAAGATTGGTGTGTTCCAGTAGTATAGTACTTGCTTAGAATGAGAGAAACCATAGGTGTAACCCCTAGATAGAAGGAGTCAAAATTAGTAGTATTTATAAGACAGGTAAACTAGGTTTTTCAAGAAAGGGTGAAAGAACTATTTCATATGAAAGAGAGATAGTTAGAACAATTACAAGTAACACATGATCCTGGATTTGATATGGGGTAATGAAGAGGCAAACAGAAAGTGGAAATAGCTATACAAAGCACACATATGGACAACTGAAGAAATATGGATATAAAATGTATTTTATATTGCTATTAAATATCTTACTGCATATCATGTCCTTGTACTTATAAAAAAAATTATGATAATGGAGCATTATGTGTTCAAATTATTTAGGAGTAGGTAGGATATATAAACAGAAGGTACCTATGGAAAAATGATGAAGAAAATAGAAAGGAAATAAAATCTTAACAATTGACAAGTCTAGATAAGGATGATATGGAGATTATTTGTACTATTTGTAGTAATGTTTCTTTTATTGTTATTGCTGTTTGTTTGTTTGTTTGTATCTTCAAGACAGGGTTTCTCTCTGTAGCCCTGGCTGTCCTGGACTCACTACATAGACTAGGCTGGCCTCTAACTCAAAGATCTGCCTGCTTCTGTCTCCTGAGTGTTAAGATCATGCCCTGTGTGATGTTTCTTTAAGAGTAAAATTACATCCAAATCAAAGGTATATTTTTAGCTTTACGATTAAAAACACTGAATTTTTACTTTCAATTTAAAAACTAAAAATAAAGGGGGAGTTAGTAAGACCTGGAGAGGACAGGAGCCACAAGGACCAAATATATCTGGGCACAGGGGTCTTGTCTGAGACTGATTCTCCAACCAAGGATCATTCATGGATATACCCTAGAACCCCTGCTCGGATGTGGCCCATGGTAGCTCAGTATCCAAGTGGGTTCCCTAGTAGTGGGAACAGGGACTGTCTCTGATATGAACTCAGTGGCTAGTTCTTTGACCTTCCCCACCCCCCGAGGGAGGAACAGCCTTATCAGGCCACAGAGGACATTGCAGCCAGTCCTAAAGATACCTAATAGGCTAGGGTGAGATGGAAGGGGAGGAGGACCTCCCCTATCAGTGGACTTAGAGAGGGGCAGGGAGGAGATGAGGGAGGGAGGGTGGGATTGGGAGGGAATGAGAGAGAGGCCTACAGCTGGGATACAAAGTGAAAAAAAAACACTGTAATTAATATAAAAAATAAAAATAATCAAATAAAAAACCAAAAAATACAGTGAGATTGCATTACTAATATATACAAAGAATCCTATAAGGCACTAACTTGTCTTCATTAGTGATCCTGAACTAGTCCAGCAAACACACTGCAGCATAGTAACTACAGTAGTTACATGCTCTGACAACTGTATTTCCTACATAGGCATACACAGCCAAGGCACAGTCAGAATCTCTGGGCTTCCCTATCCCCTGACTCTACTACTTCTTGTCCTCACCAAGAAGGTAAATATGGCTAAACTTCTGCTTGACTAGGATGGTGCAAATATCCAGTTTATTGAATGAACTTTCCAAGTAACAGGGGCCTCTTTCTTGGTGAAACTCAGTCTTTTGCTCACAATAAAAAAAGTGTTCCACGCCAACTGGGCACATTCCCGGACCCAAGATCCATGTTGCAAACTACATTCACAATAATTACTCATTTTTTGTTTTGTTTTCTTTTTTGTTGTTGTTGTTGTTCTGTTCTGTTTTGGTTTGGTTTTGTTTTGTTTTCGAGACAGGGTTTCTCTATGTAGTCTTGACTGTCCTGGACTCACTCTGTAGCCCAAGCTGGCCTCAAATTCAGAGAGATCTGCTGGCCTCTGCCTCCAAGAATGCTGGGATTAAAGGCATGTACCACCATGTCCTGCTAATAACTCATTTAGCAGACCAACCTTTTGCCTTCTCCCCTAACTAAAATCTTATTCAACTTAAAATAAACACGAGCCTTCAAGATAAAGAGAACTCATGAGGCCACCAAAGTAGACAAAAGACTCTGTAAATCAAGAAAAAAAAAAAATTGAAGAGCAGGGAGATTCTAGTAATCCCAAAGAGGCTGTTGCAGCTTTGTGCCAAGAGAGTGCAGATGGAAACAGGGTCAGCACACTAGGACTCCATGGACAGAGGGGGCAGCCTGGGCTGAAAACAAGGAGTCCAAAGGTGGTAAGGAGTCAGGAGAGACATGCTGTATGTCACAGTCAAAACACTATATCCAGGGAGAGCCTCTATACAGACTTCTGAATGTCTGCTTACAATGAAGAAGGTAGCTTGCTTCTCGCCTCTTAGGGAAGCTCGTATAAACAGTCCATCCACTGACAGAGCTGTACAGTGCTAGTCTTACATGAAAAGACAGGGGTAAAACAGATCTGTAAAGAAATGTGTTTATTTGTGTGATGTGTGTATTAAAAAAAAAAAAAAAGGCATGTGCCACAGCTCAGGTGTGGGGGTCAAAGAACAACTCTCGGAGGATGGTCTGCAGGTTCCAAGGCTAGCCTGGCCAGCTATGTCATCTCACTGGCATCACTTTTAAAAAGAAAAGAAAAAAAAAAAAAAAAAAGGAGGATGGGGCTGGAGAGATGGCTCAGTGGTTAAGAGCACCAGCTGCTCTTTAGAAGAAAGAACAATTCCTAGCACCCACATGGCAGCTCACAACTGTTTGTAACTCTAGCTTCAGGAAATCTGACATCCTCACATGCAAGCAAAACATCAGTGCACATAAAATAAAAATAAATTATCAAAAAATTTTTAAAGAACCCAAAAGAAATAAAAATACTTAGGGAACACTTTAAAACAAAACAAAACAAAAACAAACAAACAAAAAAAAAAAAAACCTTTACGTCCTAGAAGGATAAAGAAACTATAAAATGAAAACAGGACTTTGTAAGTGGAATGGACAGAGAATGAGAAAGAACTCTTAAAAATTAAAGATATAATCAAAATTCAACAGAAACAGTGGAAGAAAAAAAATTCAAGGAATCATCCAGAAATTAGAACCAAAAGGGGATGCCGGAAGGAAAGGAAAATTAGAAGCTCTATCTAATTTACCTTACGTTCGGTTAATAGGGCTCCAGAAGATGGAGACAAAAAAAAAAGGGGGGTGCCTAAGTTTCAGTGAAGAAATGTATCAAATTTAACACACACTCACACACCCCTACCTAACTTAAGAGTGTGAGATTTAAAGCGTACTGAGTGCCAGCAAGATGGTTCAGAGGGTGAAAGCACTTGCTGCACAAACCTGGAAACTGACTTCCACCCCTGAAATCTACATAAATGTACAAGAAATCCAACTCCACAGAGGTGTCCTCTGACCTCCTCACACGGGCACCTCCCCCATATCATAAGCACACACAAATAAAAATAAAAAATGTAAAGTCTCCTTAGTAGAAAAGAAAGCATGCATGCCAAGACATAACATTTGGAATTTTCAGAACACCAAGGCAAAAAAAAAAAGGGGGGTGTATATAAAAGAGAAAGGCATCAGGTTTCTAACAGCAACACAGTGAGCCTAAAAAATAAAAGAACAATACCTTTCAGCTGTGAGAATTCTTCTCTAATAATCCATATTCAGCCAAGCTATCTCTTTAAAAAGATAATAAAATGCCAAACTTGTAAACGGTCAGAAACTGACCTTCCATGGGAAGGGACCTAAAGAATATACTGCACAAAAAAAGGAAAAGATATGAGATCCAGTAAATGGGAGGCCGCATGTAAGAGAACAAAGGGACTACAGGAAAGCTGCCCAGTGAGCCTAGAACCAATTATTCCTAATGGAAGCACAGTACAGAGGGTTCTGGAAAGGTCTCCAGAAAAAGGAAGATTATCTAGCCTGCTACAGAGGCAGGAACACAGTACCAGCCACCACCCTTGACCAATTTATATGAACACCTGGGAGAAAATGTCAAAAGTTAAACAATTCTAAAACAGACAATGATTAAGGAAAAGCGAATGTTGAAAAAGAAAGAAAAATGAGTCACTTCATTAAGCAAATGTGTTCTCTCATTATGTTAGGAAGTGAAGACAGGCAACAGCAGGGTAAACAGCAGTCATGGACTGCAGAAAGGGGGCCAGAAATAAAGCCTCAAACTCATCAATAACTGGGTTCTGCCAAGTACTCGGGGAGTTATGAGAGAGTATGCACACCGAGCAAAGCTGGGAGATGGCTATAGACAGCAGGCCTGACAGGCGAGAAGGAAACTGTTTTTCTATCAAAGTCCACAACTGTTTTTCTAAAGACTAATTTTTAAAGAGTGTAATGGTCATAGAAATTCATGAACTTTCCCAAATAATATTTTAATTTAAAAATTGTCAGGACTTGGGTAGAGTGCTTGCCTAGTGTGTACAAGAGCCTGGGTCAGATCCTAAGCAGTATAATAAGAGAATCATGGGGGAGGGGGAAGCCTAAAACATAGTAAAAAGCATAAAATTTCCAATAGTAGTTCATCATTTGGGTCCAGGCCAATTCCTATTACTTTTACACTAATTTTTCCTTCTCTTCTAAAGCAAATGTAATTTCAATGCTGGCCAAACTTTATCATCTATATGTTAACAGATCCAGAAACCTACAGAGCTAGAAAAGAGAGGGCATCTGGTCCTGCTGACTCCCACATCAAGGCAAACTGATCATCAGGCTTATTGCCCAAACGGCTCAAGTATTTCACTCTAATTTTAAGAGGACTTCTAAAATCACTTTTCAACAACATATAGAATGAAACCACATTCTCAAAACTGTAACATGCTAAAGAAACCTGTTATTATTCCTTCTTTGAGAAACTCAAACTTTTGTTCAGACCTATTCTGGAAAAAAAAAAAATCTGTAAGGTTGCTTCTACTCTGCCAATCTTCAGCTTAAATCCTGCACTGAATCTCTACCTAAGTGGGAACCAATAACTATTAAAGCCACAGCAGATCACTAAATTACAGTCAGAATGGGACATTTTCGTGCCTGGGAAACCAGACACAAATAGCTACATAAAAATTACTAAGAGTTTAATATTGTTTCAAAAATAACTTCCCCTAAGAGGCTGATTACATAGAGAATAAAAACAAAAGCCATGAATCACTTAAGAAAATCTAGCATACATGTTTCCGTGTATTTAGTATAGAAGATCTGATGTAAAAATACTATGCCTCTGGGGCGAAAGAGACAGCTCAGAGGTTAAGAACACTGGCTGTTCTTCCAACGGTCCTGAGTTCAATTCCCAGCAACCACATGGTGACTCATAACCATCTATAGTGAAATCCGGTGTCCTTTTCTGGTGTGAAGGCATGCAGGCAGAATGCTACATAAATAAAGAACACAAGCTAAAAAAAAAAAAAATCTATGCCTCTGCCAACAATACACAGTTAAATAGTAATGATTTCTTTAAAAGAAATAAGTCAATATAAGCACTATACAATTGTTATTTCAAAATAAAAACAAGTTAAGAAAAAATGTATATGCATTAAGGAAGAACTCCTACCTGTAAGTATAGAAAATAACTATGATATTTACAGACCTCATTTTAAAAACACCTGGTTTTGTGTGTAGGTGCTTTGCCTGCATGTATGTCCGTGTGCCCTGTGCATGCAGTGTCTGCAGAGGCCAGAAGGCACTGGATCCCTTGGAACTGGAGTTAGGATGGTCATGAGCCACATATGGGTTTTGGGAATTGAACCTATGTCCTCTGGAAGAACAATGAGTGCTCTTAACCTCTGACCCATCTATCCAGGCCCTGAAATCTATAGATCTCTTAGCATAAGACTTTCTTTCTTCAGAGAACAACAGGTTTAACATTTCTTTCTAGTTTCTTTTGATTTTGTAATAAAGGTTAATGCTAAAGCACAAAGTGGGGAAATTTCCATACTAACATTTACTGGTAGGCTGGAATGGGAACTTTATTCTTTTAAAATTAATGGGACTGTCTACAAAGAAACAGAAAAAAATACAAATTAAGCATGTATTTATTTAAATGATCCCAAATGAGATTTACAACATTTCATTTTTTTGTAAAGATTTATATTTTTAATTATCTGCATGTGTCTGTGTCCTTGAGAATTCAGATCCCCTGTGCTAGAGTTACAGGCTGCTGTGAGTCCTGTGGTGTGGGCTGAGAACAGGTCGGTCCTCTGAGCCACCTCTCTAGTGCCCCAATATTCTACCAGTCACCTGCAACTCCACAAGAATTAACTATTTTTGAAATAGCTAGTATTACTTAACAAAAACCAAAGGTTGGATTTCTTTTTAGAACAGATACAATTTCAAATCTGACAGTCTTCCAAAATATATATCTATTAAATATTTTTAGACCTGAAAAACTACTTTTTAATGAGGATCTAAAACAACCAAACAAAAATACTAAAAATCAATAAATAAAAACAATGAATTTAAACCCTTAGGACTAACTTCTCACAATGAATGTTGAACCTAAGTAGCTATTGTACACATATCAGGTGAGGCTTGATCTGTTATTACAATTTAGAATGTTATTACAACTTAGAAATGCTGATGTTGGGCCTGGCAATGATGGTGCACACCTTTAATCCCAGCACTTAGGACGCAGATGCAGGCAGAGCTCTGAGTTCCAGGGCAGCCTGGTCTACAGAGTAAGTTCCAGGACGGACAGGACCACACAGAGAAACCCTGTCTCAAAAAACCAGAAGAAAGAAAAGAAAGAAACAGAGAGAGAGGGAGGGAGGGAGGGAGGGAGGGAGGAAGGAAGGAAGGAAGGAAGGAGAGAGGGAGTGGAAGGAGGGAAGTAGAGAGAGAGGAAAAGAAAAGAAACGCTGATGTAGCTCACTGTTAGTAACCAGACTAACTCAAAGACTTAGCTTGAAGTAAATCAAATTTCAACTAAATCCAAAGTTTACTACATGAAAGTAAAATGTTAAATTCTCTTATCAATAATAAAGTTGTTCTAAGGGCTCTGTAACACAGCTTTTTACGTCTCTAATTCATGCGTATAGGTGTTCTGCCTGCCTGTTTCTCTGGACAGCATGTGCATGCCTGCTGTCTGGGAAAGTCAGAAGAGGGTGTCAGATTCCCTGGAAGGAGTTATACAGTTGTAAGCTGCCATGTGGGTGCTGGAATCAAACCTTTGGAAGAGTAGCCAGTGCTCTCAACCACTAAGTCATCTCGCCAGCTCCCTATCTGGTTCCTTTAAAACACCTAGTATACTAAAAGATTTTTGTAAAATATCTATGACCATAGGGAAACATTTCATTATAGAAAGTTGTTTCCTAAAAAATTTACTTTGCTCTTCAAAAACTTATCCAAGTTACTACTTCCCAGCCAGGTGTGATGGCCTACTCCGAGCTACATGGGAGGCTGAGAGGCAGGAGCACCGCCACAGATCAAGGCCAGAGAGAGACACTCTCTCAAAATCAGTAAGTCAAAACCGAAACCTATTAGTCAGCAAGGAAAGACTTAAAGAAACTAAACAGTGTACTATCTTACAACTAGATGCATCAAGCCTACAAAAATACAGCACTCTCTTCTTAAGGATGAGAAAAAGAGTATAAGAAGTCCCTAGAAGCCAGTCTTGAGGGCAGGTCAAAGATAAAAAGGCAAGCAGATTTCTACAAGGAAGGTTATCTAGAAGAAAAGAAAAGCAAGACACAGTATCGACTCAAGAATGGAAAATACATCACTGATAGAGCTACTCAATCCTAAGCAGATAAAAATCCAGTTGGCTATAATATCTCTTAAAAGATATGCACATGCACTGGTTTATCTTAAAAATAAACACCCAATTCCCTTCTCATAGAAGCTTGTAAAATTAAGTTAGCTACAGTTTATTGTGAAGTATCTATCTAACACAACCATTTAAGACAAGTGCACATTCATTTTGTAATGTACATGTTTAATTTCCTTTTTTTGTTTGTTTGTTTTGTTTTTTGTTTTAGAGACAGAGTTTCTCTGTGTAGCCCTGGCGATCCTAGAATTCACTTTGTAGACCAGGCTGGCCTCAAGCTCCCAAGTGTTAGGATTAAAGGTATGTACCACAACTGCCCAAATTTAATTTCAACAGTAGTTTTCAAAATCTGAAACTGCTTTCCCGAGCTCACGTGTTTATGCATCTGTGAACACACACACCTCAGTGCGCCTCACAAGGAGGGAATCTGTCTTAAGACCTGCAATCTAAAGATTGTAATTAACTTCTAAGGAAATACACCTGGAAAATATTAGCCTATAACTAAATGTAACCAACATGTGGCTTAAAGGCAGATTTCAGATAACCTCCAAATTATCAGAGGCAAAAGCAAAATTCCATAGTTTCAGAAATCTCTCCCTCTTCTACAGGGCACAAACTCCACCACCAAAAACCTCCTGTATTAGAAATAAAATAAAACCAGCAGGCGGGCTCAGTGGCACACACCTTTAATCCCAGCACTCAGGGAAGCAGAGGCAGGCAGATCTCTGTGAGTTCGAGGCCAGCCTGGTCTACAAAGTGAGTCCAGGACAACCAAGACTACACAGAGAAAGGGGAAGATGAAACCAGCAAGGGGAAGGGAACTCAACTGACTTTTTTTTTTAAATAACCAAACTGCATTTTTTTTCTGTACCTATATTGTGGGAACTGTTATGTCTGTGTGGTGAATTTCAGTCTACAAAAAGAAATAAAAATAAAAAGACTTGAGCATAATGAAGCTGACTTTCAAAGCTATTTTCTTCCCATTTATATAAACAATTCTTTGTGAAAATTTGCTAGCACTTTAATCAATTGGATCACAGAAGTCAAATACCAAATTTTAAAATGAGTAATTTTTAAGATATAAAATTTAAAACATATTCTTATATCAAAAATTTTCCAAGTATCTCCTTTCATTTCAAGCAGGTTTCCAAGCCCTTTAAGTCCTTTAAGTTACTAAGCATTAAGTTTCTGAATGATAAAATAAAGACCTCAGTCCCCAAAAGACAAGGTAACAGTTTGAACAGTTGAGCTTAAGCTTTGGGCTATCTTTTAATATCCCAGAACATCTTAAGCAACTCCTAACCTTTGTCTCAGTTTCACAATCTATAAATCAGGAAAAACTACAAGGATGGGTGGTTAACTAAATTATTCAGAATTAAATGCTACCAAGCTGCTTTGAAGTTACTTTATATGTTTTCAGTTCTCCTCCTAATCAGTAAAAATAATCAATAAGAAAACATATGGGGGGGGGGCTGGAAAGATGGCTCAAAGGTTAAAAACACTGGCTATTCTCCCAAAGGTCCTGAGTTCAATTCCCAGCAACTACATGGTGGCTCATAACAATCTATAGCGAGATCTGGTGTGCAGGCACACATGCAGGCAGAATGCTGTATAAATAAATAAATCTTAAGAATGTTTAAAAAAAAGAAAACATCTAGAATTACTATAGATAATAACATCTGCAGACTCCTGGTAGTTTAAAAAGATGGTTTTTATTTACAAGTTTCTAAGCCAAAGTTCATTCAGCAATTGCCGCAGATTTCAAAAGAAGACTGCAGTGAATACTTTTTTTGGTTAATACCTTTTGAGCCTCAACGACATCAAGTCCTCCCTACATTTCCAAAACAGACTGTTACATAAAAATCTCAGAGCATCTTGAGAGGTCTTGGCACAAGACAAATCCAGGTAAGATGAACAAGCTGTTACTGCAGTTGAAACTATTCTCAGCATTCTCAACTGTCAATCAAGGTAAGATTCATCACAAGCACACCCTCCAAGTACCAGCCCCCACTGAGAATCTATCAAAGTACTTCCTCCTCAGCCATCTGTCCAGGAAAGCCGTATGGAAACACCTAGAGCATTTGCTCTCCTATCTGAAAAGGATATAATAAACCGAACACCAACAGACTGCAGAGCACACATTCTCTGCTGCAAAGCTTCTTACTAAATCCCTTCTCAAGCCTGGGCTGAACACAAAACATTTATACAAGTTTGAAACTACAGCTTAATCAAAGACTGATTTTCCCCCCACTGGAAATGTATGTTAAACAAGAAGGAAGTGCTCAAGGAGGAAATAAACATTAAGGAAAACTTCACATGTAAATTATTCCCACAGAAGAGGACTCAAATTTTAAAAGAGAAATTTAAATTACTCACTTAGATACTAAGTACTCATTATTTTGCTTACTGCCTACGAATACCATAAAGCTGTTAGCATCTCTACATCTAGTTTGAAAGAGCACAAACAAATCTTTCATATTCCAGTGAAGAACTGCAGCAATTGAGGAGGCCCACAATATGGTTCAGCAGGCAAAGGCACATGCCACCATGCCTGATAACCTTACATCACTGGGAAGGAGAGGGCCAATTCCTGAAAGTTAACTTCTAATCTCTAGTGCTTCTCTCACACACACACACACACACACACACACACACCACTAGAAATTAAATTTCAATGAGGAATTATAAAATCTTACTGTTAATGGTATCAATATAAAGAATGGTTATAATTATCTTGAGGGTAAATGAGCTCCAGGAAAACAAAAGTTCTAATTCCTCCCTCAGCCCAACATTTCCCTCTGCTTAAGCCATGCAGGATGTTCTTCATATACTCAGTATACTGCTTGGAAAATAACATATAATCACAGAAGAAACAGGCATGGCTCAGCCTTGTCAAACACAGAGCACACGGTCAGCTCCAGGGTTTTCAAATCCACTACCAGTCACTTAGAGACTGTGGGAACAGGCTGAGGCTGTTTAAGGTTCTGGGGTTGGGGTGTGGAAGAGCACTGCCAACATGACTAGAAAGACAACTCCATTGACTTAATCTTTACAAATATTACTACAAGATAGTTCAAATTCTTCAGCAAGTACACAAAGTTCAAATATTAATATTCAAATCAGTATGAAGACTATTGACCCATTGACTTAAATGACCCTGTTCACTGACAACTAAATTTCCATCTGCTCATCTATAAGCCCACACTGCCAAAGACTACAAATTCTGTGCTGACAAGACCATGAGCTGCTTACAAGCCAGCTTTCTGGATAACATGCTGGCAAGAGAAGGGTAGGGAAAGCATTCTGGGGAATAAACTCACTTCATCTGCATTTATTCTCGATACGAGGTTACACATAATTTCATAATCTATGTGAAAAAACTTCATCAAGCAAGTGTTCGCTGAGTACACCACTGCTGTAGATATTTAGTAAACACAGAATAGAATGCAACTTAAAAGTAGTGAATGCATTAAACCTTGGCGAACTAAATAACTGATCCTATTTAGAGAATTTAGTCCAAGGGACAAACTCATCTTCTTTAAATGTAGGCTGAGAGAAATAAGATACGAAATAACCCATCAGTCCATCAAGGTGACTCTTACCTTTATCAGATCGGTCCATTACAAATTTATTACCCCGGACAAAGAACCAGTCGGCACCTCATCCTACTAAAAGGATCTTTAAAAAATAAAAAGTAAAGGTTTATCTCCAATAACCCCTCCAAACACAAACTGCAGAACAAGTCCAATCATTCCTTTTTCTTGAATAGAGTGATTGAGGGGTGAGAGTACTTGAAATTTAGGGGCTTCCTCAACTTTTGAAGAATTAATCAGGGAGAGATTCTCCTGACTTCCCTACTAAAACAGCTCCAAATCAACAGCATTTTAAACCCCTTAAAACCACATGGGGCTAGAGAGATGGCTCAGAGATTACAAGCACTGGCTGTTCTTCCAAAGGTTCTAAGTTCAATTCCCAGCAACCACATGGTGGTTCACAACCATCTACAATGAGATCTGATGCCCTCTTCTGGTGTGTAGACCTACATGCAGGCACAGTAGTGTATAAATAATAAATAAATAAATCTTTAAAAACAAAAACAAGTACTTGGCTTTCCTTAGTTTAAAACAGTATTGTTTAGGATATATATTTTTGAGCACTTCATGTTTTATCCCTGTCTTGTCAGTGATTAAATGTTCCACCTACAAAAATAAGGAATGCCCAAGTCTCTGATTCCTGAAAATAACATCTGGTGTGTGCAGAGAACACAACTGAGAGACTGGCCCAGTTTTCATTTAAACTTGTGTAATTTAAAACCGGAATGCTCTTAGCCACAATTAGGCAGAAATCTGCTTTTACCTTATTAGGAGATTGCTATTTTCAACATTTACCTTCAACCACTACATGGATTTCTCTTCTAACCAGTGAGCTTCCTGACTCTTCAACTAAATTAGACTAACTTCTTTGAGAGCAAGCAACCACTAGACCCCATGATCTGTTTCTCAGCTAATGTATTTCAAACTCAAACTCTTTATAAATGCATACCTGTCACCAGCCTCATGAATTTGTCTAATTTTGTAATGCAAGTTTGATAAGAATAGGTGTCCCTAACGTATTACCTATGAGATCTCATAATAGGATCTTGAACCTTAAGACTTCAGGGGTACCTTTTCAGTGGATCCAGAAGGTCAAAGGTATTTTCATAGATGACATTTAGAAAGAAAGAAAAGATATTACTATATTACTTTGTTTTGGGTGGTTTTTTGTTTTGGTTTGTTTGTGTTTCAAGACAGGGTTTCACTATGTGTAGCCCTGGCTGTCCTGGAACTTGCTCTGTGGACCAGGCTGGCCTCAAACTCACAGAAATCTGCCCGCCTCTACCTCCTGAGTGCTGGAATTAAAGGCATGTGCCATCACTGCCCAGCTCTATTATATTACTTTGAATGTTTCGTTTCAATCACTCAAGAGCACAAAGTGGAGTTTCCTAGATAATATGTGAAGTATGATATCTCAAGATACTGCATGCAGAAGCAGATGTGAGAACCCAGCTGTCTTCCAGGAAAATAAAGTTACAAAAACAGGGGTGGTGGTGGCAGAGGCAAGCCGATCTCAGTGAGTTCAAGGCCAGCCTGATCTACACAGTGAATTCCAGGACAGCCAAGGCTACACTGCCTTGAAAAACAAAAACAAAAAAAGTTACAAAAACATATAAACTTAAGAAACTATTCCCATTAAAATTTTGTTCTGAAAATGTTTTGCATAAACTGACATTTCTGTTAACAAGTATTAGATTTATTATTGTTACTTGTATTTAAGTCAGTAAATATTTAGTTTTAATTTTAATTTCTAGTATGATATTAATAGGTATAAGCTACACAAATATCTAGGGCTTTGAAAAATATTGAGACTATAAAGAGGTCTTACAACAGAAAGTTGTATAAAGTACTGTAGCATACAATACATAACCTAACACAGCGCTCTCCACGGCTAAACAGCTCTAGTTAGTTCTGAAGTTACATCACTCCTTACCCCCACTCTTGATGAGCTCTATATCTCCTTGTAAAACAATTCAGCATACAGCCAATGTGTCTGGGCTCCTTTTAATGGGCTTTAGACATTCAATTTCCAGTGTCCTTGTTATAAAAATGTTCTAGTCAATGATAACATGAATTACTTAGACACCAGAAAGCAGCAGTTTCACACACACACACACACACACACACACACACGCACGCACGCACGCACAATACTGCTCTTTTTCCAGATGACATAATGAAACTCACACTCAAGAAAACAGAAGTGCTGGTCCAAGGAGGTACTGCCTGCTAGAGTCTGGGCTTTGGTCTTTTGCAATTTGCTTGGCTATTTCACTGGGGTATAATTTTGAGCTCCCAAAGAAAATAAGGTAGGGGCATTACTTTTATTGTCCAGGTGCCAAAATGGGCATTTTCTTCCTCCTCAGTGAGAGTAAAATTCAATACCAGTCAGGAGCATTATATCAATATACTGGCTACACTTTTAATCTCCTATCAAAAATAATAATAAATAAATATGTACATTATAATGTGTTGAAGTTAAAAAAAAAAAAAGCCCGAGTACATAACACTACAAAATGATGAGTTAGTTAGTTAAGGCATCACAGATTTACCAATCATTTAATTACTCAAACTACAGGCAGGCAAAACATGATTAAGCTTAATACAATAACATTTGATTGTACCAAGGAAGGGATGCGAACAGGTTTAAAATAGGAGGCCGGAATGAAATGAGCTTGAGAGAGAAGAAAGAAAACACCCACAGAGTTGTGAAACTACCTTTACTGGCCCTACAAATGCAAGTGATTCGACCCACCCTTCCAAAGTGGGGTCAGAGACTGCCATTTGCTGCATGTCTCTGCCACCCTGCCCCAACAGAAATTACCCTTCCATTATTAATTTGTGGTTGTTTTCAGCACAAGTCTCCCAGTTATGCTCTATTTTAATGTGCTGAATTCCTCGAGAGACTTCATCTGCTACATCTCTTTTCCCCAGTCAAAGTGGACTCCCTGACTGATGGAGGCAAGACTGACTCACAACAGGATATCTGCCACTTGCATAATTCTTGTCTTTTTTTAGATGTATGTGCACAATGAAGCCATTTCTAAGTTTAATGGGATTTTACATAGGAAAAAAAAAAAAAATCAGGCTTGTGCTCACGCACCCACCTCTGAATCCCTGGAGTTGACTACAGATAAACAAGAGGAAGTTCCCCATTCCTTGTGAGGTGTATGTGTTTCCTAGTGGTCTTGTGTGTGTGAGAGAGAGAGAGAGAACTCTGGAAAAACTTCAGCTGTGGCCTCAGAGCTATAGCTAATTAGCTAACAGGGCAGACCACGAGTCCATGTGTGATACACTTTTTTGTTGTTATTTTCCAAGTTCAAGGCTCACTGTTGAAAATGTATGTACAGGTAAGGACCCACTCACACAAGTTCTTGCATTCCCACAAAGAACTTCAATGCTGGCCCAGCATGGCAGCACATGCCTATAATCCCAGCACTCCAAGGGCTGAGGCAGGAAAATTACGAATTCTAAGTCACCGTGGACTATAATAGAGACCTAATCTCTAAAACCAAAGGAACCGCAATAGTGCCCTGTGAAACCTATTAACTGGTTAATTTTTAAAGGCTTCAAGCAGAAAAGGACACCTGACTTTACAAAGGTAAGCAAGACACCACGTCTTGGAGCTCCGGAAGACTGCAGTCACTTCTATTCCTTATCCTGAAGGACAGTTTTCTTCGTGTCACCCCGTTTTTTTTTTTTTTTTTTTTGCTTCAAGAACATAATCACCTTTGAAGAAGTAACCTGTCAAAAGTATTAAAGCAGTCTCTAAACTACCTTCCTAGCTCCAATCCAACCCAGGATGAGAAACCTCCCCTCAATCATACCACTGTCTCCCAGCTTTGCAAACGAACTTCATTTCCGATGCACACGATTCCTATTTTACACTACAGCCCAAGCTGCCAGTGATAATCTTAAAGCTCATAAACAAAGACCTGCGTCGGCACCAGGGCCCTACCAGGAAGTAATCAAAGCCGGGTGGCCGGTCCGACCTTAAGTCCGGGCAGACAATGAGAGGGCACCGGGGCTTCCAGAGGGGCAGAAGGAGTTAACGCTTAAGCAACTCAAAAGCATAACATAAACCCAAGAAGCGTCTCACACGCACAAGGGAATTCCCAATGCAACCCCGGGCAACTCGAAAGACGGTCTCGGGACAATCGTCGAAGGCATCAAACTCGAGCCGCCCTCCAGAGCAGCTGTTGGCCGCGTCCTCCCGAGCTTTCGGAGCCCGCAGCCTGTTTTCAAACTTCACCCTCCCAGGCTGATCCGCCCCCAGCGCAGCCGGCTCGGGGGCTGCGACGGACAGGAGCCTGTGGGAGCCGGGAGGAACGCCACCCGAAGGGGCCCGCGCGCCGGGCAGCCCAGACAAAGCTGCGCCCGCACCGCGGCGCTTCCCCGGCCCGGCCCGCGGGGGACCGCGAGCCCGGCCCCGCCACACGTGCGGCCGCACGCGGGGCCCCTCGGTCCGCGGAGCCCCGGGACGCGGGCCGCCGCGTCACTCCGCCGCGGCGCGCTCGCCTCAGGCCCCCGCGGGCCTCCCCTCCGCCGGCCCGGCCGTCGGGCCGCGCGAAACAAAGGAGCCGCCACCGCGCCCGCCGCGCCGCGTCCCCTCGGCCCGCGCTCCCGGCCCGCTCCCCTCGGCCTCCCCCGAGGCCGCGCGCCGCTCGCCCACGGCCCTTCGACGGCAAGGCCCGGGCCAGAGCCCGGACCTCGGGTGCGCGGCCGGCCAGCCCCGGGGCCGCACTCACCGCTGCAGCACCAGGACGACGGGGAGCCGTTGGGGAACTTGGCCGAGTCCGGGGCGATGCAGACGCTGGAGCTGAGGTGCGGACACTCCATGGCCACGAGGACGGCGGCGGGGACGGCCGGGGCTCCGGGGCGGAGGGACTCCGGAGGCTCCGTCTGGGGTCGTCCCTGGCCCGGCGCTGGGCAGACGGCGGCTGCCGAGTCCCGAGCCTTTGCGTCAAAGAAAGCAAGGGTTTCCGGGAGCCGGGTTTTGCCACCCGCCGTCTCCCGGCGCCCCGCTCCAGAGAGCGTGGAAATCCGGACTCCTGGTTCCGCCGCCGCCCGGAGACGGGAGGCTTCCGCCTTCCCCGCTGCCCCCGCCCACCCCGCTGGCCACGCCCCCGGCCCGGCCCCGCCTCCATGCTAGCCGGAGGGCGGGGACTTGGCGCCCACCCGCTGCCAACGTAGAGTCTCGCAGGGGCGTGAAGTGACTTTCCCAACTCGAGCCGCCCCGGGCGGCGGCGGCAGATTCTGGGGACCCTGGGCTGGGGCAGGCCGGTCGGGACCGCCGCGCCTCCCGCAGCGCGTCGACTGCTCCCGCGAGGCTTGGCGCTGGAAGACTTGGCCGCACCGCGAAGCCTAGGAAAACGAAAACCACGCTCACCGACCGGCACCGTAGCCCCGTTTACACACGAAGAAGCCGGCGAGGGGACCTTTGGGGCGTGGCCCTCGGTGGCTCAGCCGGCCGCAGAGCGCCCACAACAGCCCTGACTTTCGGGTTCTCCCCGTAGCAGGTGCCGTCCGGAACCCCTGTGTTCTGAACTCCGGGAGCTTCACAGCTGGGCCCGCAGGACTGCCGGTGTGCCCGGCTCCGGACCCTGCCGTTACGACTCCCCGTGTGGGAATGCTCACACCTACACCTCTCTACGTTGAAAGAAATGACGATCTGGGTTGCTGTGCGAGGTCCGTGTTACCAGATAATAAAAAAAGAGGCAGTGTAACATTTGTTAGAAGCCCACCACCGTCGTCCAGCCAGGCACCTCGCATACCATACCTCCTTTAATCCCCAAAACAGCCTCCCAAGCCGCTGCTAACTCCTCTCCCCCACTCTTTTTTCACAGTCGGGAAAACCGGGAGCATGATTTGCTTTGAGAAGATTGGACCCCAGAAGAAGATTGGACAAGCTTTTCGAGAGCCTGCAACCTCACAGTCTCGGCCTTGAGAATATCTGGGGCTCCCACAAACCTAAAGTTGGGCTTGTTTGTTTGTTTGTTTTGCTTTGTTTTGTTTTGTTTTGTTTAACCTGGTGAAGGAGCCGCGTGACAGATGGCAAGCAAGGGGAGAGGGGAAGACCGATGTGGCAATCCTTCGGGCAAGAAAGCAAAGGTCAGGAAATGATTAAACCGGCTGGGCCGGATAGTGGTTACTTAGCTCAGGGCGCCTCCCTGGAGTACACGCCTCTAGCACCCCTTAAGCCACTTCGTGCTCCCCTCATCTCCACCCTACAGCCTCCTGCCTGCTGTTGTCCAGCTACTTGGGCTATCTCTGCCCACCGTGGTATTTCAGATTCGTCAGTCAAGGCTCCTCAGCTGGTTTATGACTGCTGTTAAAACAAGGCTTGGAAGGGGAGGAGGACCTGCCCTATCAGTGAATGGGAGAGGGGCAGGGAGGAGATGAGGGAAGTGGGGTGGGACTGGGAGGGAATGAGGAAAGGGGCTACAGCTGGGATACAAAGTGAATAAACTGTAATTAATATAAAAAAGAAAAATTAAAATTAAAAAAAAAAAACAAGGCTTGGACCGGTTTTGACAGCGGGGAGCTGTGGAAAGTGAGCTGCCTAAAGTGTATTCATATTGACTGTCCGCTACTTAATGGTGAACCTGAACTAGTTCCCTCAAGCCTTTAACTCACCAAGAAAAACATTACTTATCTCTGCAAATTCCTACCTTGTAGTAATTAACAGATAAAGTTTGTTTTTCTAAAAAAAAAAAAAAAAAAAAAAAAAAAAAAAAAAACAGCAGGTGAAGGCTACTTCCTTGGGAAGAGAGAAGAGAATAAACTACTCAGTCCCATCCACCTATATTAATCTTACAAGTGTGGCTCAATCGACCTTCTCAGAGGCCTCTGGACACCCACACTCATTCAGTACATCCACAGCCCCTCACTGAGCATGGAGCTTGGGCCTGACCCCCTGCTGTCTTTCATACTAGCGTGTAATGCCATGTTCTTTTCAACCTTTGAGAAACTGTTTTTCTAAACCCTAGACCCCAGTTTAGCCATCACTCCCTACCTCCTGCAAGAGGCCTTTCCTGACCCTGCTTCCCAGGGTGTCATGCCCCTGCCTGCCCCTACAGTGCCTTTAAAAAACACTCTTCTTGTATGTGACTATTTGTTTAATGTCTGTCTTCCCCTTGGAGGTCCATAGGAGAGCAAACAAGTCTGCCTGGTTTCCTGCTTTATTTCTAACAAAATGTCTTGGATGGTGTCCAGCACATACGTGTTGGGTGGATGAATGAAAAGGGGATGGGTCCAAAGATCCAGGAAGGGAGGAGCTTAAGAAGTGGACCCAATCAATGTAGAGCACATATCTGGAATCTCAGAAATGATAAGTAAAAATTAGCATTCAGTTCTGAGTTTATACATTTAAAAGGAACCCGAAAAGTACCTTGTTGTAAACTGCTAAAGAAACAATATTACAATTTTTTAGTAGTGTTTTCACTCAATCAGAATTTTTTTTAAAAATTAGTCACCCTTATGACAGTTGACCCTTAGAGGACAAGTTATAACAGGTAATCCAAAGAAACAAGGTCTTTCACTTGTAACCCTAAAAGTGAATTTTCCTACATCTTTGAAAGTTATCACAGAAAACTAAAATAAAACCACAGTGAGTAAATATGTCAAATTCAAGAAGACCACAGGGCACACTGGGAAATCTGCCTTTTCAAGCCTCTAGCTTCCGCAGCTGCTTTTAATACACTGTTCGCTTCTTCTCCTTGGCTGGCATCCCTTTGGCACCAAACAACACCAAAGGCTTCCACACCAGCACCCCTGAAGGTGATGTGCCAGCCTCCAGCTCCCCACCCCCACCCCCGCTCTGCTATGCTTGGCAGCTGCCAGCGATGCACCACCCAGCTGCCCAAAAAGGTGCATTCGAAGCAGGGTTTCAGCTTTAAGCCCACCAAAAGGAGCGGGCCTGTTTTCAAAGTGTGCACATTGTACATGGAAGCCGTGCACAATTTCAGCAGTGCTATCTTTATAAAGAGTGTTTACGCATTGGGAAGGGAGGAAATGAGGAAAGGGGGAAGGTTCTAGTTACATGGAAACTAGGGTGAGGTTTTCCTCATGGTCTTGAGGTTACTGCAACCTTCCTAAAACATTAGATTTGTAACATCTTGAATCTGTGGCCCTCAAGAACCAATTACCAAGACCAATTAGGTCCTGAGGTAAACTAGGTTTAACCATTCTTGCTCAGGCAAAGCTCCCTGGAAATACACAACACTCTAGTTTAATTATTTACCACAGCAGTCTTCCTAGAAGCAAAGGCGGAACACCAAAGGTAGACCACTGGAGACTGGGGAGGGTTGTTAAGCTGAGGGAGGGGAGCCACCTGAGGACTCTTCCATCTCGGAGCCTGGCTCTTTAAATCTGGATGTCCCTGCTTATCTATCATCCTCTGCCTCCCTGGGAACATAGACTTCTCCAGTCCTTGTGTGTTGCCCAGATTCCTAATTCTTGAAGTACAGCTGCACTCAGTACACACAGCAGGGCCTCCATAACCCTGTTAAGAGTGATGAGAAGAGAGCGGTAAGGCTGACTCTGCCTGTGCACGGGCCTGTGTTCAGCCCCCTGTACTGCTTCCCCAGACACTGGGGTGGGGACGGCTGGGAACCTACGGGCTCTAGCCAGCCTACCCTCGATTTACCTTCACTGGTGGCCTCTGTCGCTCTACTTCTTTCCATTCGTCCCTTCCGTATCCCTTTCCTGCACCAAATTCTTCAAGACCTCCCATGTCTGCAGGAGTGAAGTCCTGATTCGTTCCTGTTAGCATCACCTGTCCTCCTCTCTTTTCCTTAAGGCTTTTTTTTTATAATTATTATTGTTCCAACAGTTCCAAAAATAACCCCTTGTTATACAGAATGTGTTTCCTAACTCCTGTGTCCTCCCTCATCTCATCCTTTTCCACCTGCTATCTCCTCCCCCCACCCCACCCCCGTGAAGCCTAGAGCCTTCTCAGGGCAGCCCTCCATCATTTACCCAAGCAGACTTCCGACTGTTCTCCCCGACTCCCACCACCCCCTCCTGCCCCTGCAGCTTGTCACACGGCACCATTATTTTCTGTTCACAGTTCAGTCTCCCTGGGGAGCAAACATGTTTATTTTCATCTG
Organism: Meriones unguiculatus; assembly: GCF_030254825.1. NCBI lineage: Eukaryota > Metazoa > Chordata > Mammalia > Rodentia > Muridae > Meriones > Meriones unguiculatus. The sequence continues at coordinate 21,832,191 of NC_083354.1, read as the reverse complement.
TGTAGTCTCTGCTCCAAGTTAGCAATAGCAGATATTAAAACTGATTATATCTGCTGATGGAATGTTGATAGAACTGTCCCCTTTGAGAGTGATTACATCAACAATCACATGTAGTGGTCCCGTTGGTAGTCAGTAAAAGGGCCTGGACCAGTTAAGAACAGAAACCTACATTTATTGAGTCCCAATAATTAAATAAGTGCTAGCGACTATGTGGAGAGTTTTCATTTCTTCTTTAATCTCTGGGGTACTATCTCCACTATTTTCAAGATAAAGACAACTTTAAAGGTCAAATAATTACATAAATTTACACAGTAACTGCTTGATTATCAAAGAAGGCGGTCTCACTCCTCCCACACATGATTGCTTAAACGAATTTTGCAGCACTGTTTGGGGAACCTGACGTTCTTCTTGATGAGAAGCCTCCACGGTAGGCTTATGAGTAGCTGGAGAATCATTCATGCTCACAGCCATCGTCATAATTATCTACCATCATAGTTTCTATTACTCTGATTATCTAGATAGAATCTCACTATATAACCCTGGCTGGCCTTGAACTCTCCATCCTCTGGCCTCAGTCCCCTGCTCCCACCCACCCACCCAAAAGAAGAAAAGCTGGATAATCTTTTCTTTATCTCTGAAAGCTCCTTTAATGAAGCAGATGAGAAAAAAAAAATTCTTTTTTATCAAAGATCTGCTTTGCAGATAAAAGTGCTGACAGACAAAGCAAAGCAGTGGGACTCCAGCGCCCAACCATCTTCTCATTTGTAAAGTCAGTTGAGCTAAATGATCACCCAAGGCCCCTCCTCCCATCTATAATAGCACTCAGCCACCAGGGGCACTCTGAGGAAAGACCATCTTTGTCCACTCTAGCAGTGAGTGCTAATTTTTCACTCCAAATCTGTCCCCACCATTCATAAAGAGAAAATTTGCAGCTTCCCCTCCCCCATACCAAACATTGTCCGGTTTTTGTTTGGTTTTGGTTTTGGTTTTTCAAGATGGGGTTTCTCTGTGTAGCCTTGGCTGTCCTGGACTCACTTTGTAGACCAGGCTGGCCTTGAACTCACAGCTATCTGCCTGCCCCTGCCTCCCTGAGTGCTGGGGTATTTTATCTATGGAATTTAAGTGGAAATCGCAGCTACCAGCTGTACCTGACAATGTGGACAGCTGCTCTTAACACAAATACTTCATTATCCAGTGAGGTCTACCAGGTAGGGGGCAGAAGACAACACTACCTTGAATTAAGTCCCAAAGGGACCCTGCGTCAAGGAACCCTGTGTCTTCTAAGTGTTCAGGATGCCCTTTCTGTGCTCCCTCGTCAAGCGTTCCGTCAACACTTGCTGTCCTTCAGGCACTGAAGAGACACAGAACGCAGTGCTGTGTGGCCTTCTGACATCACGCCGCCACTTACAGATGGAAAGTGCTGTGATGTCCCTCGCTTCCCAGCCTCATCCCCAGCCCAGTTATTGGTTGCTTGACTACACACAGTTTCAAAGTGCCGTCTAGGCTGAGAACGTTAAGTCCTGACTGTGAAATGGTGTCATATACAGGACTGATGGGTGCTGTAGACGTCTGCTTCCCGAGGGCCTTGTCAGGAGGATGGATGTGGAAAGGTGGGGCACAGCGGCCTGAAATCACCGGTTTTGTTATAACTAGCACAAAGTTAGATTTTTTTATTTCTGTTCTTTATTGGAGATTTTATTTAGTTTTGTTTTATTTTACAGGTTTTTTGCCTAGGTGTATGTTTATATGCCATCTGCACGCGGTGCCTCTGCACCCCCTGGAACTGCGGCTGCCATGTGGATGCTGTGAATCAAACCTCTGGAAGAGCAGCCAGTGCTCCTAACCGCTGAGCCATCTCTCCAGCATCCCCGTTCTCTCCTGCCTCTGAGACAGCCCCACTCTTTTTTTCTTTTTTTAGACGAGGTATTATATATCCCAAGTGAGACTCAAACTCACTATGAGGCTGAGAATGATGTTGAACTTAGGATCTTTCCACCTCTACCTTCAGAGTGCTTTGATGAGAGGTGTGCCCTACCACGCCTGGTTTTAGAGATTTTTTTTTTTAAATTATTCTTTTAAAGGGATCTGGACCAAATCATTAAACACGAACCGCTGCTGCCCTAAGCTTTGTGATATAAACGTGAGAATCAAACAGTCCTGTCTGCAAATAGGAGGGACGGTATAAGAGCAGCTGCTAGCAAACAGGCCATTGCAACAGCCTCTGATAAGTGCTAGTGGGGGAAGTACAGGATGTTACTAAGCCACAAACAAGGGCCGACTAACCCAGCCTGCTGAGTGGGGGAGGGGATGTGTCAAGTAAGGCCTCCTGGAGGAAACAGAATGAGATCCTGAACTGGCTTGATACCTCAGTCCCCCAGGTGAAATGTGCAAGGTTGAAAAAGGAGGAGGGTGTAGTGGCCCAGGGCAGAGAGGGAACAGTTTCTGCAAGGTCCCAGAGGTGGTAGAGAGAGGCTGAGGTCCGCCAGTCACCAGTTGGGCTAGAGAGTCAGGCACACCAGCATGGAAGGCTGAACCTCTTGCCAGGAGACTGGCAAGAAAGGGAGAGGAGACAGAGGAGGTCTTGAGACGTCTAGATCCTGGGGAACTCTGACATTTTTCTGGGTGCACATCCTGTGGTCCTGGAAGGTGGGGTAGAGGACAAAGATTTAGAAAGATGAAAGAAACTAGCAATGATTAAACATCTATAAGATGGTTCAAGTGCATTAGTCATCTGGGAAATGCAAATTGAAAGCACAGGGTATAGTAACCTGAAGCAAGCGAGGCTGAGGGTGCAGCCAGGACCCTCCTTCACCACTGGATCCCACAATTGTGTCCTGGAAGAGCTTAGAGGCCACTGAGAGGGAAGAGAATCCCAGGTTTAGGGAATCTTATCTCTGCCTCCCCACCTTCTTCCCTAGCCTTAATCTGATTCAGAAGTTCACCCATCCCCATCAGAATACTCAGCTAACCCGAAACGAACATCTCAATTACCTGGAGCACGGAGTTGCTAGTCCTAGACCAGCCGGTGAAATCCATGCAGTGGATTCTCAGCCCTCCTAATGCTGCGACCCTTTAATACAGTTCCTCATGTTGTACTAGCCCCAAACATAACATTAATTTTTTTTCTGCTTCATAACTGTATTTTGCTGCTGTTATGAATCATAATGTAAATATCTGTGTTTCCCAAAGGTCTTAGGTGACACCTGTGCAAGGGTCACTGGACCCCCAAATGGGTCCCCACCCACGGGCACTAGAGAGAAGCCACACTGTGGAGTCCAGCAGGCTGTGGGCACACGTCCTTGAGCCTCCAGGTCCAGGAACGGGAATAACAACAGCTGCTTATAAATGAGGCCATCTCTGCTTTGCCTCCTGTACCCAAACACTTAACGTTTGGAAAGGAAAAACAGGGCTTCCAGCGCTGGCCGGAACTGTTCTTCCAAAGGTGTCAACATCCATAATTCCCTCATTTGGGTAATCACTCCGAAGGTTATAAGCTTACTTTATAACCACATTATTAATAATTCTGTACAGTCACTGGCCTGGTTATAAATATTTTCTGGCAGCATCTGAGGCGGTTATTCAACAGTAGAGACCTTCCAAAGAACAATGGTGGAAAAGCAGGAAGGGGCCTTGGAGTCTTTTTGCCATTCTCAGTTCCCTGTTGAGTAATTGGAGTTTTCAAGCTAAAGAAAGAGATCAGAAGCAGCAAAGCCTCCATGGGAGATGACTAAGCACCCTTTGGGCAGAGCCATTAAAGAGCTAACAGGCTCTGGACCTTCAGAGAAAGAAACTAGTCCAGCATTGTGGGGTCCTCCTGGCAGCTCCAGTGCTACCTCAACCCTTGTTTGCTGGGTTCTGCACACTACATCAGAGTTTCGTGCGCTTGGCTTGGCCTTTTTCTGCATGCAGAATGTACACACTGCTTCTATTGGGAAGCAAGATAGCTTGCTTAGACCAAAAAAAGATAATCCAATACAATAAAAATTATTCCAGGTGTTTAAATAAGAAAAAAAAAAAAAAGCTTAGGCCTCTCCCAGTACCTGAAATGAGCAGCACTGAGTATACAGTTGGTGCCAAATGTACATTTATTTCTATTAGCTAAATGCTAATAGGAGGAAAAGCACAGAACACAGCCTCTAAGCTCAAAACAATGAGCTAAAGGCATGGTGGCCCAGGATAGAGGGCCTGGCACACAGGAGGCGTTCAGGGAATTACATTACTCTGGCAAATAAATGTGTGCCTGTTGAACCATGTACCATAAAGCTGGTCCTGGAAGTAGGACCAAGAAGAAATATAACAGCTGCTGGCTCAGCAGAGGGAGCCTTGATGGGAAAAGAGAGAAGAGGAAGGAAAATTACTTTTTACTAGATACCTGTTTATTTCTTTTGAGTTTTGGAGAGACAACTTAGCAGATAAATGCTGCCACGCTGACAATCTGAGTTCAATCCTAGTATCCAACTCTTTCGGGTTACCCTTGCACACATGCTTTATGGCATGCATCCCAAACACACACATGCACGCACAGACACACACAAACACACACGCATACACACACTGAATAATTTACAAAGTAGAGCCTCATGTTATTCCTCACCCAGCAATATTTGTAGGGCGAGGTTGATGGGGACTGTTTTTAGGATTTTAAAATTATATACTGAAGAATATTATGAGCTCCTCAGGGGCCTCTAAAAACATAATTTTGGTTGAGAAAACTCATGGGCAATGTTGTATTTCCCATGCTCTGCCAACAGGCCCTAGAATTGAGTGCCTGATATTTACATCACTGTTTATGGAGTTATTAATGGTAGATATTTTTGTGTTTGACAACATGATGTTATTAACTTTGCTGTGATCATTTGTCTCTTTTTCTTATAACTGAATCAGAAAACTTACAGTGAATTGAATGTCTCTGACAACAGGTTTACAATTTCATCAAGCTTTTATTGCTATTATCGAAAATTTTTATTTACATTTTCTTAATAAAAGAGAACTAGGCATGATGGCATACAACTTCAATCCCAACAGTTGGGAGGTGGAGGCAGGAGGATTGCTCAAGGCCAGCCTGAGCTATGTAGCAAGATCCTGTCTCAAACACCCTACCCATCTCCATGCTCCCTTACTCAAGAAGAGTTTCACAGTTAGAGGTGAACCTGGGTTCCTGAGGACTAAGGACATCTTCCTTTGGTTGAGCCCAGCACCCACAATGATGCCTTCCTTTTCCATTTCCACTGCCTATTACCTGATGTTGCCACAGCACCATCAATGCTCCTGTAGTCCCCCATCAGGACATACTCCCCTGAAAGATCCTTGCTCAGGCCTCCTGCTCAGCCCCTATGCAGACTGGAGTTCCAAACACCAGGACCAAACCTCTTCCTCATGTGGCATCCGAGGCTGTCCCAGGGAAGAAAGAGGTACATCCCAGCTTCCCATCTCCAGGTCTCACTGCCGGCTCATGGCTTCTTCCTGCTTGCAGGCTTTCAGAAGTTCCCATCAGCTCCCACTGTCCTGAGAAGCAAGCTCAGGCGCCTCCTTGGCATAGACCCTTCCCTGCACTTGATCCTAACCAACCTGGCAGCCTCCCTTGTCTCTACACTTCCCTGGTGGATTGCTAAGCAAACCCTGGAGGTCTTCACCCTGGTTTCTTGCTCAGGCCATCCCTCTTTCTCACCCACTCCATCTGGAGAAGCTCACCCCACACAAAGGTCCAGACCCAACGCCTAATTTCCAAAAAACTCCCTGCCACCCACCACATTTTATGTTTCTATTCCCCCTCCCTCTTTCCCTTCTTTCTTCCTCCCTTCTTTCCTACTCCTTCAATTATTTTTTTCCTCCATCTCCTTCCTCTTCCCAAGTTTCATCACGTTCCCACGACACCCTGCCTGTGTGGTCATGAGCCTTGTATTACCCTTCAGTCCACAGCAGGCCACAGTATCCCTGTAAGACCACGATGGAGTTAAAAGATCCCCCCTGCCTGGTGACAGCGCAGCTTCTGTAAGGGTAAAGTGCAGAACATCGCTGTGTTTGTGCTGCTGCTGCTGCTCTAAGCAAACCTACGGCTGGACCGAAGTATGACATACGTAATGATATACAGTAAATGCTTGATAATAAATGGCTGTTGCCGGTTTATGTGTTTATTTTATTAGGCTCCTTATTGGTGTCTTAGAGACGACTCCTACTGATGAACAATGTTTACTGTGGAATGAGATGTTGTGCTGGCAGCAACCTCCCACACATCTGGAGGTTACCACACCTCAGGGTTGCATCATCGTCTCTTGTGTTTGATGTAATCATGGTGTTTTGTTCACAATGGTCCCAGGAGCAACAGATTCCACACCATATAGCTAGGTGCGGACCGGACTGTACCACCTAGGTTTGGGTGAGTTCTTTCTTTGATGTACGAACAACAATAAAATCACCAAATGACTGTTGCTTAGAACATGTCCCCACAGCACATGGCTGTCTGTCTGAGGTAACCCTTGTCTCTGTCTCTGTTGGAGTTCCTCCTCCTCACACACCCGTTTAGACACCGCACTCTGGAGGTATGAGTTGCTCACTCTTCACCCACGTGACTGTGTGTTGTCCTAGAGTCTCAGTTGAGGGACTGGCCGGTAGGCATGTCTGTGGAGACTGTCTTGATTATTAGTTCATGTGGAAGGACCAAGCCCACAGTGGGTAGCACCACTCACTGGCAGTTAAGCCTAGGACCCAGCCAGAGAGCAACATTTCCCCATGGTTTCTGTTTCAAGTTCCTGCTTGGGGTCCTTCCCTGGCTTCCCCAGTGATGGACTGTGACCTGGAAGTAGAAGCCAAATAAATCCTTTTCTCCCCAAAGTTGCTTTTGGTCAGTGCTTTCTCACAGCAAAAGAACACAATTAGCACAGAGATCATCATCCTGGCCCTGCCACTGATCGCTGGAGTAGGGTCTTAGAAAATGTTTGACATTGGAGTATAGCAGCTTGCTGGACAGAGCTGTTGTGTCCCTTTACTTCCCAGTAACAATACGACCCTGGATAGAGGCTTACTACCCTCTGAGCCTCTGAGGTCCCAAAATGATAAAATGGAGGGTAACGATCGTCCCTCCCCATAAGGTGCTAAGGAATGTACACAATCATGTGTACAACGTGTGACATTTGCTACTCACACAGCAGGCTCCTGATAAACATGAGTCGCCAGCCTCATCCCCCGTGTTTTGGAACTTTATCTTTTGACCTAGCCTCCTCAGAATGGGTCATTTGGAGAGTATAGACAACCAGTATATACACACTGCAAGATAATGTTATGGCTGAGGCATAAATGGTAGAGTGCTAGCCTAGCATGCACAAGCCTCTAGGCTTGTTCCCCAGCTACAGACACCACACACACACACACACACAAAACCATGATATAGCAAAGACTAAAGGGATTTTGAAGAGTTGGGTAGCACATTGTAGTTGGGTAGCTTCGTGCCCTGGAAGTGGTGGAGATTTTCTTCCTGACTAAAGAGGTCAGATACTCCCTGAGAAATCATTTTCTCTAATCTCCATGAAGACAGGCTACTGATTAGCACTTCTAGAGGCCCTCCCTAGAGTCACTGACAGGCTGTAGAAGGAGACTGAGCTTGCTGAGAACCTGAAACTTGAAACACAAAGAAATGAGATTTGTCCCTACAGGAACTTGGCTAATGTCTCTCTGGCTTTGCGGGTGAGGAGGACAGAGGGCCATGGAGCAGGGTTATAAAAGGCAGGGGAAGCCTCCTCTTGTGAGACACTCTCCTTGCCGAACAAGCCCACCTTGGCTTCCAGGAGCAGCATTTTGGGAGGTGGGGAAGGGTAATTGATGGGAATGGAAAAACCCGGTGGAGTCATAGCACGGACTTCCACCCGCAGCTGTGGCTCCTGCGGCTCGTCACCATATGGGCATTTTGGTCTTTTCAGTATCTTGAGAGTGTCAGAGCTCGGTTCCTTTGAATGAACTGATCCCTTGCTTCTACGCTACATCCTACCAACCTACCCTAAATCTAGGTCTTTGTGAGGGGCCAGTGTGGTGAGGCTGACTCTTAGGGCAAAATGGTCAGCATTGGAGAAGCCAAATCCCCTGGAGACAGGATCCAGGACTAAGACCTTGGCACCGCGGGACTTTTGGAGACCACCCTGTCACCAACAAGGCAACTGAGACCCGAAGTGCTCAAGACAAGAGGTCAACAACCCAGAGCTACTCATTTCACACCAGCATTTTATCCTGTTCTCTGTCACAGCCTCACGTAGACATCTTTCTGTAGTATGATGCTGGTGCCACTATGCAAATAAATCCAGATTTGACTAGAAAGTGTGAGTCCTGCTTGCCTAAAGTTAGACTGGAGTCTTACCCTCGCTTCTTGCCTGGCCTGTAGCCTCTTGCTGGGGGAAGGGTAGGCTTGTGCACACAGTATCCAGATTTACACACTGATAAAATCTTTGGGTGGAGCTGGAGCAGGTCCAAGGTGTGAGGGCTCTGACTCGATCAGCCTGCTCTTTTGGGTCCTGGCCAGGTACACAGACATTCTCTTCCTCTTTCCCAAGAGCTCACTGGCCTCTCCAAGACCAAAAGAGCCTGGTGTGCTCTGAAACACCTCTGGGAGGTAGCACCTGGCACTTGGCCAGGAAAAGGAACAGCCTGAGTGGAAGCCTGAAGGTAATTCATTTGGACTGGAAGAGCAGGAGTCAATGAGCCTGGCGTGGGTGTAACTGAGGTTATGGAAGGGGGAGGAAGAAAGGAATGGTGAATTCCTCAAGAGGAAATTCATTCACTCAGTCATAAGATCTCAAATTGAGCACTTAACTGCACCAGGGAAGAGCTCCAAGGAAATCAGACAAGGAAGGGTGCAAAATGCTTGCACAGGACTCAAGAGGAAGAAAGCCCAAAGTCAAGGGTAGATTCTCAGCTAACTGGAAAGAGAAGGCCAAGGACAGCAGGTGGAATGAGGTTTTGAAAAATTGGTCAACTATTGCAAGCAAAACAAAACACACACAGACACACACACACAGACACACATAGCATCTGTATAGATAAGGTGTTTGGGGTTTTGGTTTTTGGTTTTTTGTTTTGTAATCTTGGAGAAAGGGCTTAAGGAGAGATGAAATTTGAGCTACCCAGGCACGCTAAGGACCAAACTCTCTGCTCACAACACCTGCTACAGGATTCACTTGCCTGGCAAACACTACCTGGCTCCTCTTGTTTCCCCAGACTCCTAGCTCTCGATTTTCCTCCCAGGTCTGCCCTGCCCCTGACTTTATCTGTCAAGCCAGGGTGCCCTCTTTTCTATCCGTGGATGAAGCTGAAATGCTAGGAAGGAAAAAGGTACAGCACGCTGTTTAATTGATCTTTGCACCCCATCGCTAAATGTGTAACAAGCACTTAAGAAATGTTGGATTGAAGAACAAATTTCATCATAATGCAGCAAAGAAGCATATTTTTAAAGAGAAATGTCATGACCTCAACTTTGTAAAATGATATATTTAAGATGTTTTAAAGTCTGCCAAGAAACACTAACGGTCCTTGGGTGATGAGATTGTGAAAAGGTTTTACTTCTTTTCTCTATTTCTTTCCCCTCATTTTGTAAATTGTGGCAACATTTTTTTTTTCCAGACACAGGGTTTCTCCTTGTAGCTCTGGCTGTCCTGGAACTTGCTTTGTAGACCAGGTTGGCCTCAAACTCACAGAGACCTGCCTGCCTCTGCCTCCTCAGTGCAGGAATTAAAGGTGTGTGCCACCATGCCTGGCTGGCAACATTTTTTAAAAAGAGCAATATCTGTTTATTTATTTGTGAGTGTGCCTGGTAGACATATGGAAGCCTGAGGTGAAATTCCGGTGTCTTTCTCTACCACTCTCCACTTACTTAATTTGTTTATTTATTTGTAAGTATATGTGCCAGGCTCCTCTGTACATGTGCCCACGTATGCAGATGTCCTTAGAGGCCTGAAGAGGGTGTTAGATCCCCTGGAACTACAGTTGCAGGTGGTTGTAAACTGCCTGATGTAGGTGCTGGGAACCAAACTTGGGTCCTCTGCAAGAGCAGCAGTGTTCTAACCACTGAGCTGTCTCTCCAGGCAAATCTTGTTATTTATAGACAGGCTCTGCCACTAAACCTGGAGCTCGCCATTTGGGTTAGATCAGCTGGCCAGTGAGCTCGCAGGATCTGCCTGTCTCTGCGTCCCAAGCACTGGTGTTACAAAAGCTGGTGTTGCCACGACCAGCTTTTACGGGTGCTGGCAAATCTGATCTAAGGTTCTTGAGCCTGCACAGCAAGCACGTTATTTACTGAGCCATCTCCCTAGCCCTGCAACACTTTCTATAATGAAAAAAATTATATGACTTAGTGCCACCGCATTCTACTCCAATAAGAGAATTGCAAGAATTAAGACTTATAATCTAATTTTTAAGTCGTTACATACAAGGTATAAATTATGAAGACTTAGAGAAGATAGCTTGATTTTCATAATGCAAAGGAATAAAATAAATTTACTACCACATTATGGAGCTATGTTTGACAGTCTACATAATTGTCAAATACCTGGGCATGAATGACAGTTCTCATTAAAACATTTTGGTTGATAGTAAATCATCCCTCATAGATTGAGGGAGATTAGCTTCAGAAACCTTCCGGTTACACTTCATAGAGGCTCTAAAATCCCTTAAGGAATATGCATATGGAATATTTGCATATGACCTACATGGTTTTCTTGGACAGTTGGATTATTTATGGTAGCTAAAACAATATAAGTGCTATGTTCAAGGCTGTTACACAGTAGCATTATGACAGGAGAAAAACTGTTCATTCCAGACACGATGCCTTTAGCTCTGCCAAAGTTTGCCACTCCTGGAGCTTAGTGCTGAGCAAATCGTGCACTTGCTCAGCTGCCCCTGGCTCCCCACCCCCACCCACAGACAGGGTTTCTCTGTGTAGACTTGGCTGTCCTGGAACTTACTGTGTAGACCATGCTGGCCTCTAACTCACAAGAGATATGTCTGCTTCTGCCTCATGAGTTCTGGGATTAAATGAGTATGCCAACAGGCCCAAGTGCCCATCATTTAAAATTTAAAAAAGAAGAAAAAAATAGCATAAAAAATAGCAGGTTTCCTTAATACATTTTACACATTCTTTCTTTGGATTAATCCTCCCCACTCCCAAATTCTGCCTGTCTTTTCTGACCCCAGATTCGTCTTTCTACTTCTCTGTCACGTGACCCTGTACCCTCCCCACCCTTCTTCCTTTTCTAGGTTTATTACCTTTACACACATTCAATCCCCATAACTATACTCATGTAAAAATCAGAAGGTAAGAGGGCTGGCCCTCTTACTTTAGTGGTATTTGCTGAGCACACGTGAGGCCCTAGGTGCAACCATAAGTATTAAGAAAACAAGCCAACAAATCAAACAAAAACCCCTACATTTGTTGCTAAAGAGATGGATCAGCAGTTAAGAGCGTATGCACAGGACCCCAGTTCCATTCCCAGCACACAGGAGAGATGCCTCACAACCTCCTGAAACTCTAGCTCCAAGGATATCCAATGTTTCTGGTCTCTGTGGGTACCTGAACACATGTATACACATAATTAAAAATATAATCTTAAACAAAAAAGTATGGGAGTATGTGAAGGCCGGAGCATACATGTTTGTGTACTATGTGTGTGCAAGTGCCCACAAGACCAGAAGAAGACATGGAACACCCCTAGAGTTATAGGAGGTTGAAAGCCTCCCTAGATGGGTGCTGAGAACCAAACTCAGGTCCTCTTAACCATGGAGCCATCTCTCTAGTCCCCCAAATAAATTCTTTTAAAGATTTGTTTGTTCTATGTGTATGAGTGCTCCTCTGCATGTACACCTGCATGCCAGCAGAGGGCATCAGACCTCAGTATAGATGGCTGTGAGCCACCATGTGGTTGCTGGAAATTGAACTCAGGACCTCTGGTAGAGCAGACAGTGCTCTTAACTGCTGAGCCATTTCTCCAGCCCATAAGTTCTTTTTTTAAAACTTAGAGGGTAGAATTCATATACGAGAGAAAACATATGGTTTGATAGACCAACTTTAAAAAGCTTTAATTTATTAGCCATTTACTACCTCCATGGTGGATGGTGGGATTCAGTGATTCCTGTTTTTCCATAGTCAACAAACACCACTCCATTATTGAATATGTTTATAGATTTTGACTCATGTATACAGTTGGGTAGCCACCACAGCAAAGACAGAGCACCTTCCTCACTCTTAAGAATGGCTTTCCCAGCTGGACATGGTAGCACATTCCTTTAACTAAGAGGCAGAGGCTGGCAGATCTCTATGAGTTTGAGGCCAGCCTGGTCTACATTGTGGGTTCCAGGAAGCCAGGACTGTACAGAGAGACCTTGTCTCAAACAACAACAAAAAGAATTCCCTCCTCTCTCACCCTAGCACCATAGATGTGTGCTCTGACCCTAGAATTGTATGTATTCCAGTTATTCTGGTTACAATTAAAAGACACAAACCCAAAGGAACATATTCAAACATGGTTGGTTGAATCTTTGCATTTGATAGCCATGGGTAAGGAGGGTCAGTGATATTTGAAACAGCCAAACCTAGCTCTGTCCAGTTGCAGGAGTAGGGTTGGGCAAGGAAGATGTGGCCCTTTCCGCATTGGAACAACTCTAAGGATGCCTTTTAGGCAGACAGCAGAGCCTAAACAGGATGGGATCCACAGAGGAGCTTTTGATCCTAACTATGGTGCTTATACTCAGAACTCTCATTCTCTTCCCCTGCCAGGGTAAACCTACAAATGAGAAAATGTCACCAGCGAGGCTTTACTGCGGAGCCCGGGAGATACAAGCCGATCACCTGAGTCCCTGACATCCACATGCTGGAAGGAGAGAGCTAACTGAAGTTGTCATCTGATAGCTTCAGGCTCAGTGCGGTGACACGTGAGCCCCCTACCCAGATGATGATGTGAGGCAGAAAATAAAAGTTCAAGATTTATTTGGGGCAGGCAGGATGCTGCAAACCAACAGATCCCAGAATCCAGAAGGCTAAGGCAGTCAGATCAGCCTGAGCTATGTAGTGAGACCCTGTCTCAAAAGCAGAGGCAGAGGGGGAGGGAGGAGAGGGAAAAGGAAAGGGGGAGAGAGCGAGAGAGACAGAGAGAGAGAGAGAGAGAGAGAGAGAGAGAGAGAGAGAGAGAGAGAGATTCATTTATTCAACAGAACCATGGCCTTGAGAGAACTATAGTAGGTCACCAACCAAACACATGTTGAGGATTTCCTTCATACAAAGGTTTAAGGAGGTCTCTGCCATCTGGAGATAGCAGACCCAGTAAGCAGATACTGACGTGACCTAGAAAGACTCAGTTACCGGCTCTGGGTCACACATGTAAGTGGTGGGATCGGAAGTAGAAAGTTAGTAAAACAGCGCGACGACATTCAAACCCCGCCCCCCCGTCTATCGAAGTCTCTGTCCCTGCACTGCATGTTGCATCATAGCAGACAGTTCCAGACTTCCTGCCTCCAGTGTTTGTGACAGCAGCAGCTATTCTGGCTCGCCATCTCCCTGCTTATAAAAATAAAGCGCTTGAGAAACGCGTCTCCCAAGTGTCCTCCCAGCACTGGATGCTTCGTCACGGTGTTTTCCCCGTCTTCTCCGTGCAAAGGCTTTGCTGGCCCAGTTCCCCCTGGCTATCGCACAGAGCTCCGTAGGGGACTCGGCGTCTCCTGGGCCCGCCCCCTAGAGGATATCTGTGGAGCTGCGGGGGCTCCGGGGAGAATCCGTGCATCAGACCAAGTCAACATAATCACATGGTAAAGCCAACTTTAATTACCGCTTTCCCTTTTTGAAAAACAAGGATCAAGAACACATTCTCACAGCCCTTCCCACGCTCGCCAGGGCAAGGCTTCTGAAACATTTAATGATGGGCGCAGTTGCAGCTTCAGCAGCCACTGGATTATTTTAAAACTGGATTCTATTTTCTACTCCCTTCAGCCTCTTTTAAGTCCTAGGAGACCCATTTGTTGATTCAGTAATGCTCTTGAAGAGCTGACAAGTCGCAGTGATTGAGTAATGCATTTGTCTCTAGTTATTTTATTAAAAACAATCTTTTGTGTTGTTAGGTAAGACATGCAACGCGATGAAGGCCACCGAAGGGTTTTTGGCTCTACACAAAGTTCATGGTGCCAATCACAATAGCTAAAGCTGGAAATGGCCCAAATGTCGTCGGCGATGAGCAGATGCACAGACCATCGAGACGGCTTGGTGAGTAAAGAGGCTTGCTGCCAACCCTGACTCCCGAGGGTTATCCTCAGACCTCTACAGGCACGCTGTGACGCCAGTACCCACCTACCATAAACAAGTTTTCCCCACACAATGCAGTATTTCTCACTCAGTCCTAGCAAGGAACGAAGAATTAATAGCAGCAAATATAAGCAAGTCTTGAAGACGCGCCAAATGAAGGAAGCTGCCTTAGTTAGGGCTTCATTGCTGTGAGAAGACATCATGACCATGACAACTCTCCTAGAGGAAAACATGTAAGTTGGGGCTGGCTTGTGGTTTCAGAGGGTTACTCCATTATCATCACGGCAGGAAGAAGAGCAGCATGCAGGCGGATATGGTACTGGAGAAGGAGCTGAGAGTTCTACAACTTGATTCACAGGCAGAAGGAGACTGTGTGTCACACTGGGTGTAGCTTAGGCATAGGAGACCTAGAAACCCACCCCACAGTGACATACTTCCTTCATCAAGGCCACACCTCCTACCACTGTCACTCCTTATGGCCAAGTATTCAAACACATGAGTCTCTGGGGACCATCCCTATTCAAACCACCACAGAAGCCAGGCATAAAAAGCCACATGTTTGTTTGTTTGGTTGGTTTTGATTTTCCAAAACAGGGTTTCTCTGTGTAGTCTTGCAGTCCTAGAACTCACTCTGTAGACCATGCTGGCCTCAAACTCAGAGATCCGCCTGCCTCTGCCTCCCCAGTGCTGGGATTAAAGTCATGCACTTAAAAGGTCACCTGTTGTAACATTGTTTTTCTATGAAATGTGGAGAAGAGGCAACTTCAGAGAGATGTAGAGCAAGGTCAGGTAGCCAGGGGCTGGGGGTAGCAGGGAACAGGAAATGGTTTCTCACGGATAAGGGGGTCTCCTTTGGGGTGATGCGATGTCCTGAAGCCAGACAGCGGTGCAGATCCCACTGCTCTGTGAACATAGTAAAAGTCACTGGGTTTGCGTTTTAAAATAGTTACAACAGCATACCTTCTATGCTCCGTATATTTCTAATACAACAAAATAAAAGGTTTGTTCTTCTTTCTCCTGAAAGGAAGAATCACTATTAGCTTTGCTCTCTACCTTTCAGAGATCATTGTACATGCGTGTGCGCATATGTATGCTTAGGTTCAGGCATCCCTGAAGGACTCTTTGTTCCTCACCTCCTCCCCAATAATGCACAATTCTCTTTCCTTTCATCCTTACAGTTTACTTAGAACAATTAGCAGTTTCTTTGAAAGAAACCAGGAGGAATCTTTGTGATAGAGTTAAAGTACATACTTGAGCCAGGAAGGGCGTGTACACACACACACACTTGCACACACACAAAGTATATATATATATGTGTGTGTTAGCCAGGCAGATGTTAGCCAAGTAGTCTACTAACCTACATCCCCAGACTTGGGTCATGACATAGCCAAAGCCGTTTGGAAAAAAATCACAGAGGGACAAGGAGGAAGAGGGAGAGCAAATGATTAAAAAGCTTCAAACAACTAGGCAAGACTTCCTCAGCTGCATATAAGTGGCCACTCAAGCCTTCTCTCTGTAGTCCTTTCCTTTGGGTGAGTTTCCTCTGAACAGACACCGCCTCATTCCTGGTTACCTGCACCTTAGGAACTGAACCAGGGAAGCGAGTGGGAGTCTCAGGGATGGTGGTGCAGCCAAAGGGACATCAAACAACGGGAGCACCTGCATGGAAAATCTTGATGTCTGGCCTCTCAAACATACTTTTTAATATGAGCACATGGACAATCTAGATGGGACACTAGTGTGTCCCCCAGGTAAGAGCCTGGATACATGCGGCCTCCCCGTATTGATTGCTACCAGCATAGGTGTGTCCTGTAAGCACAGGGACAGCTTGTGACCTTTGGCACTCTCTTCTTAGTTCAGACTTTTTGCTTCCGATGTTTTCACTTTTATTTTATGTGTAAGAGTGTTTTGTGTGCTTGTATGTATATGCGCTGTGTGTGTGCCGGGGGCCCATGGAGGCCAGAGAATGTATCAATCCCCTGGAGCTGTTTACAGACTGTTGCGAGCCACCATGTAGGTGCTGGGAAGTGAACCGGGGACCTCTAAAAAGAGCAGCTGGTGCTCTTGGTTGCTGAGCCACCTTTCCAGCCCCAGCTCAGACCTCTTTGGCCATTTGTCCCCGTATGCTGAGAGAGCACACTACAATGAAGCCGTGTGAGTGTGGGTGTGGGTGAGGGGTGGGGCTGGCACTGGTGGAGGGTGGAGCCCATTGGGAAACAGTTCCACTCACAGGACTTCCCTTAAACCCACCCACAGGATTATGTGTTGACGAGGATAATTTCAGTGGCCTATTTGGCACTAGAAAGTTCTTCACTGTTTTTACTTTGTAACTAGAGTTAAGAAGGACAATGATTTTTATTTTTAGTTAGTTAGTTAGTTAGTTTTGCCCCCAAAAGATTTTTATGCCAGTAAAAAAAAAGGCTCGGCTTTAAACATCAAACACACTTTAGATTTGTGCTTCCAAATCTCACAAGGGAAGATTGTTTCACTTGTCAGTCCCTCCAAGGCCGAGGCCCATGTTTATTGAGTCGTGCTTTTGCGAGGTACTGCAGCAGCATAAACATTACTTCAAAACAGGAAGCAGGCTCTTAATCTTTGGTCTGAAGTCAAGTGTTTCAGAAAATGAAAAGGCTCCAGCTGGAGGAAGGTTTGATGTGACACAAGTCACAACAGGAAACTAGGTGACTCGGCTTCGCCTCTCCCGTTGCGGCGCTTGGGCAGGCTCATCCATTTGTCTGCCTCTTAGACACCTGCTTGGTGTGAGGCCTCACTTACCACCGGTGACAAACAGGAGGCTGTTTTCATCTCTTCCCATTACACACAACTCTTTGCATGTCTAATAATTTCGCCAAGGTGGCAGTTCTGAAAGTGTGACCCAGGGAACAGCAGAGTCCCTGAGGCCTTTTCAGGGAGTCTGTTGTGAGGTTAAGACTATTTTCATAATAGTTTGCACTCTCATTCTGTCAGTGTACTGTGGAGTTTTCCAGAGGCTGGATGACACATACACAGTTACCTGAAGGGGCTGTTAAAATATTCCTGCTCTTCAATTACGGATCTGTGGGAGCTAGCTCTTCCCTACGCACTCCAGTCAAACCACACGTGGTAACACCGATACACAGAGTCCAGCTGGTATCTAGTAAGCTGGATAATAATTTTTAAAAATATTTATTTTTGATTGTGTGTGTGATTGAATGTGCTTGAGGAGGTCGGAGGCAAAAGATCCCCTGGAGCTGGAGTTACTGGCAGTTGTAAGCGGTCCATCTTGCGTGCTGGGAACAGAACTCAGGTCCTCTGCAAAAGCAGGATGTGCTCTTAAGCACCAGTTCATCTCTCCATTCCTGGACAGGAGAGATGCCATTTCTTTCCCTAAACTTAGAAAGGAGAATGATTTTTCATAAAATATATTGCGAATATGTTTTGTATTGGCTATTGTTTCCAGTTCTCTTGTGTGTGTGTACATTTGCTCATGTGTGTGCAAGTATTCATTCCCCAGCTGTTACTCCTCAGGCACCATCCCTTTAAAAATTTTAAATTATATTTATTTATTAAACTGAAAAGAATAGATACTGTACTTGAGTGAGCCAAATGTCTGGGGAGAAGCAATGCATTTACTTATTAACTTATGCAAAGTTACCAGCCAAAAGAGCGTGTTCTCAGAGATAGGGGCAGGGAGGTTTCTCCCCAAAGAAGTGTCAGCCTTTATGATCAGTTCCCTGGCTTTAACCTTCACAGGGAACATAACTTTCAAAGAACCAACATAATTTATTTATTTATTTATTTATTTATTTATTTTTCAGTTCCCTTTTCTGCCCCACAGCTCTTTGCTGTCTGGAAGCCAGCCTCCGCTCCCTTAAGGAAACATTTGCTGTGCTTGTTAGAATGTGGTGCTGCCTGGATGAGGAACCACAAAGTTGAGATCAGATCTGCAAACTTGCTGTGATTGGGCCTTTTAACAGATATAACAAACAAACCAACAAAAACAGCAAAATGAGTAAAGACAGTTGGACATCATTGACACGTAGCTCGCTAACCCAACACAGCTAAACGAGGCTCTTCAACAGTGAGGGAATTAAACCAACTACACTCAAACCCCAGCTGGATGGGTGGGCTATGAAGCAGCCTTGTAGATATAGGCCATTAATGCGGCCCAGTGAAGCCGCTTTATAGACCCTAGTGGGACCAACAGTTCTCCCGTGTCAGAGGAGAAGGACCCAGGCCATCCCCAGGCTGGGTGTTTTCCTCTTCACTCCGTATCTGTGTGTGAATGCTGGTTTCACTGCCTGTGGTAAACACCTGGCTGCGGAGCGTGAAGAGTGCGCACCTCGAACAGGGAGATGATGACCCGACAAGTTACCAGAGGATGAAGACATGTAACTGTCAGGGACAGGAGACAGTGAACGGTCTGATGTGGGTCACGTAAGTCATGGCTGTGTCCCCGATGAGTAGGTCACTGTCCCGAGAAGTACCTGAGAGGGGCCTCACCCAGAGAGATGCACGCTGGCATCCTAGGGGCACAGGAAGAGAAGGAGCAAGAGAAATCAATCACTATGATGAATTATTCAAATTTTGTGGCGCAGATATTATACCAGTTTCACAGAAGGGTAAATTGAGGCCCGGTATGATACTCTACTTTGGAGGAAATCTGCTTTGTTATTTGTTTATTTTTGAGATAGGAGTCCCATCTGTCCTAGGCTGGCCTCCCTATGTAGCCAGAGATGACCTTTGAACTCCTGGGTCTCCTGGCTCCACCTCCCAGGATTGCAGGGCTAGGATTCCAGATGTGCACACCGCATGCAGCACATACAGCGATGCAGTTCCAGGGAGTGAACCAGGGCTTCCGGGGTGCTGGGCAAGGACTTTGCCAACTGCGCTGCAGCCCCAGGTGCAGACGTGAGTTCTAGACATCACTGGCAACAGCCCCTAGTGTCGGCATAACTATGGGTAAGCGATTCTCTTCTTGACCCTCGAGCTCCTCATCTGTGAATTGGACACAGCGATGCCCACTTCACAGGGACGCGAAGATTAAACATGGAGAAAACCATGTGCAGAACAAGCTCCTGACACACAGAACAGACCCAGGCAGAAGGTGACTTCCTACTCCCGGCCCTAAATCAAGTGCCCAGGTGGGTCCCAACCTCATCACCTGAAGGTCGTAGAGCTCAGCCTAGTCCTTTCAGGGAGAGAGGGCTGGGTCCCAGGGCCCTCTGCAGCCCCTCTGGGCCACACGTCAGCAGCCTAAAATTCTCCTGCTTTAGGGGAGACCATAGACTCTTAGCACATTAAGAAAGTGGTCTCTGGGGCTGGAGAGACGACTTAGTGGTTAAGGGTGCTGACTGCTCTTCCTAGAGGACCCAGGTTCAAATCCCAGCACCCGCATGGCAGCTCACGAATGTTTGTAACTCCAAGATCTGACACTCTTGCATAGACATACGTGCAGGCAAAACATGAATGCACATAAAATGAAGGTAAATAAGTTGGTTTTGTTTTTTTTTTTTAAAGAAAGAATAAAGTGATCTTCGTGCTCCCGACTAGTCCTAACCACTTATATATGTTTCACCCTCGTTGCCTCACTCACGGTACCCGGTGGTGCCTCTCCAAGCTTCTCTGCCCTCCTCTCCCCTCCCTTCTCCTTAGAGAGGTGGAGGCCTCCCATGAGCATCAACCCACCTTGGCATATCAAACTGCAGCAGGACTGGGTGCATCTTCTCCAGTTAGGGGAAAGGGATCCAAAGACAGGCAACAGAGTCAGAGACAGCCTCTGCTGGCGCTGTTAGAGGTCCCACACGAGGGCCACGCTGTATGTCTGTTATGTATGTGTAGCACGGCCTACATCGATCTCGTGAATGCTCTCTAGCTGGTAGTTCAGTCTCTGTAATCCCTTACGGGCCCAGGTCAGTTGATGTTGTAGGTTTTCTCCTGGTGTCCTTGACCTCCCTGGCTCTTTTAATCCTTCCTCCCCCTCTTCCATGAGATTCCCTGAGCTTCGACTAATGTTTGGCTGTGGGTCTCTGCCCGTTTTCATCAGCTGCTGGGTGAAGCCACTCAGATGACAGTTATGCTACCTTCCTGTCTGCAAGTAGAGCAGATATTATTAATAGTGTTGGTGTGGGCTCTCTGTCATGGCATGAGACTCATGTTGGGCCAGTCATTGGTTGGTCATTCCCTCACTTTCTGCTCCCTCTTTATCTCTGCACCTCTTATAGGCAGGAAAAATTGTGGGTTGAAGATTCTGTGACCCTTCTGTGACCCAGGAGGGCTGGTTGATATTCCCAGCCCTCCATTGGAAGTCTTGCCTGATTACAGGAGGTGACCATTTCATGTTCCATATCCCCTATGGTTGGGAGTCTTAGCTAGGGTCACCTCATAGTTTCCTGGAATACTCCAATTTCAGATTTCTTGCCTAGGTCTCTTTCCCAATGTGCTTCTCACGCTTGATCCTTCCTGTTCCCCTTCCCAGCCCTCTCCCTCCCACATCCCTCCCTCCATCCACCCCAGATGTTTATTTTCTGTCTCAGTGTGATTCAAGCACCCCCCCCCCTTGGCCACACTTGTTACTTAGCTCCTTTGGGTCTGTGAATTTTAGCATGGTGGTCCTGTACTTTATGGCTAATGTCCACTTATAATTGAATATGTAGCATGGTTCTTTTTCTGAGTCTGAGTTACTTCACTCAGGATGCTCTTTTCTAGTTTCATCCATGTACCTGCAAATTCCATGACGTTTTGTTTGTTTGTTTGTGGCACAAAGAGAAGTATTGAGTTGTGAGGGCAGAGAAAGAGAGAGAGAAAGGGACAGCATAGGAGAAGAGAGAAAGAGGGATAGGATGAGGCACCTAGGAGAAGTCAGAGCAATGTCATTGTTTTTAATAGCTGAGTAATAACTGAATATCTGCATATAGAAGAATGCAAATAGGTCTATATCCATCACCCTGTATAAAACTCAAGTCCAAGTGGATCAAAGGCCTCAACATAAAACTGGATACACTAAGTCTATTAGAAGAGAAAGTGGGGAAGAGCCTTGAACTCATTGGCACAGGAGACAACTTCCTGAACAGAACACCAACAGCTCAGGCACTAAGAGCAACAATCAATAAATGGGACCTCATGGAACTGAAAAGCTTCCGTAAGGCAAAGGACACTGTCAACAGAACAAAACAGCAGCCTACAGACTGGGAAAGGATCTTCACCAACCCTATATCCAACAGAGGGCTGATATTAAAATATATATATAAAGAACTCAAGAAGTTAAATACTAACAAACCAAATAACCAATTAAAAAAATGGGGCACAGAGCTAAAAAAAAAAAAAGACTTCTCAGCAGAGGGAACTCTAATGGCTGAGAAGCACTTAAAGAAATGTTCAAGGAGCTGGCAGCATGGCACACACCTGTAATACCAGCAGAGGCAGGAGGATCTCTGTGGGTTCGAGGCCAGCCTGGTATACAAAGTGAGTCCAGGACAGCCAAGGCTACACAGAGAAACCCTGTCTCAAGAAAAACAAAATAAGAAATGTTTGATGTCCTTAGTCGTCAGGGAAATGCTAATCACAATGACTCTGAGATTCCATCTTACACCCGTCAGAATGGCTAGGGTCAAAAACTCAAGTGACAGCTCATGCTGGAGAGGATGTGGAGCAAATGGAACACTCCTCCATTGCTGGTTGGGAGTGCAAACCTGTACAACTACTTTGGAAATCGATCTGGAGGTTTCTCAGAAAATTTAGAATAGCCCTACCTTAAGACCCAGCTATACCACTCCTGAGCATATTCCTAAAAGATGTTGCACCGTACCACAAGGAGACTTGCTCAGCTATGTTCATAGCGGCTTTATTTTTAACAGCCAGAAACTGGAAACAACCCAGATGTCCCTCAACCGAAGAACGGATGGAGAAAATGTGGTATATTTACACAGTCATTCATCGTTCACGCAGAGGTTTATGCCCATGTCTGTCTCCCCTGGCAGGCCTTCCATCGCACTTGAGTACAGATGTGCAGCGAGCTGCTGCCCTGTTCTGGGGCTCCTGTTTCGAATCCCAGCAAGCTGGGCTGTGTGCGCCCCATCCAAGGGACGCTCTCCACTCCCCCCAAAGGAATGCCCCTGCTTTCCTCATGCCCTTTGGCAGTTTCAGCCTTATCACTTCAGGGCAAGACCTCAGGCGACTCCCTGCTTTGCACAGAACAGCTGTATTAGGTAGCAAAGGAGGAGAGGATCATTGGGACTCCACAGCCTCCCACTCAGCTTTGAGAAACATGAACTGATACTTCAAGCTTATAGGTTCCTGGATCAGTTTCTCCATTAGTCCAACCTCAGAGGCAAGAGGAAAGTTGTGGCCATTTGCTTTCAGCAGAAGGGGAACATTTTGAGGGCAGAAACTGTTTCCTTATTTTAGTACTCAGAACTAGAAAAATTGTCAAGTGTTTTTTGTTTTGTTTTGTTTTTGTTTCTTTGTTTTTTGAGACAGGGTTTCTCTGTATAGTCCTGGCCTCACTTTGTAGACCAGGCTGGCCTTGAACTCACAGATCCACCTGCCTTTGCCTCCCGAGTGCTGGGATTACAGGCATTTACCACTACCGCCCTGTTAACTGCCGTGTATTTAACATACATATATAAATAAGACTGTGACTATGAGAGGCCAGCAGGGGCCTATAGAACACGAGCTGCTTGGTGGTGGTGCACGCTTTTAGTCCCGCCCAGCACCGCACTCAAGACGGGGAGGCAGGAAGAGCTTTGAGAGTTCGAGGACAGCTTGGTCTACAGGGAAACCCTGTCTGGAAAAACAAAAAACAAAAAGACTTCCAAGAGTTAAGAAGGGAAACCCCAGTCTCCCAGAAGGGGCCCTGCACTGTGAGCTCCTCCCCTCAGAGCTGGGAAAACCCTCTGGCCTGCCACTGAGGAATCCCCACCCTTGCCTTCCGAGCTGCTTGGTCCTCGGCCTGTTTGATGGGGCTTGGTTCTGTTCAGTCAGACCTCATTTACTTAACAACTAAGTGTCAGGTGCTGGGTAAGGCAATCGTGTCTAAGCTGCTGAAGGCCAACTCCCCAGAACACAGCTCCCTTAGTAACATAATTCCAAAAATAGAACCCAACTATTTAGAACCCAAGGTATTTAGATTAGAGCAAGAAACCAGGGCCTGGTGGCACAGGCCTGTAATCCCAGTCACTCAGGCGGCTGAGACAGCAGGACTACAAGTTCAAGGCCATCTTGACCCACAGAGTGAGTTCAGCTCCAGCTTGGATAAATTAATGCGACCCTGTTTCACAATAAAAGCTTAAACGGGATAGAGGAGCTGGGGAGCTGCTAATCGTTATGGTGCTTTCCCAATGTCCTGAAGACCTGCTTTCAGTGCTCAGCATCCACGTACAAAAGCTGGGGTAGAATCGCATTGCTGGGGGCCTAGCACTGGGGAGGAGAGGCAGGAAGATTCTCTGGCCCTGCCGCCCAGTGTGTATAGCTGGGTTTGTGAGTCCCAGGCTCAGTGAGAGACCCTGCCTCAAAAAGTAAGTCAGAGAGCAATTGAGGAAGACACCTAATGTTGGCTTCAGGTACACAAGCAGGCATTCCCACGAGCGTGTACACTCAGCCAGTTTTAAAAGGGTCAGGGAGGAAGGGCCCATGAGAGTCTCTGTGAATTAAGGCTCTTGCTGCCAAGCCTGATGCCCTGAATTCAGTTCCTGAGACCCCACAGAGCAGACGGAGAGAACCAGCTCCCCAAATTGTCTCTGACCTCCACATACACACCACAGCAGGAGTGTGTCCATACTTGTTCATACACATACAAGATAAATAAAAGAGTGTTTTAAAATATTTTTAAAGGGCTGGGGACATAGCTCTGTAGGTTGTCTGCCTCACACATGCAAAACCCCTCCCTTTCATCCTAGTACTCGGGGGAGAAAAGATTAAAAAAATAAATAAACTGGGGCAGCAGCTGAGATGAGAGGGTAATGTGTGATCCTGGTCAGCACTGAGGGGTCCACCTTCCTGGCCCTCATGCTGAGGTCTCGGCTCCTCCCAGGAGAGGGAGAAGTCACACCAGACAGGCTAGGCCATAGGCAGCTGCCCCCAGGGAAGTTGGGAGAGACCGCAGCCCCTGTGTGTGTGTGTGTGTGTGTGTGTGTGTGTGTGTGTGTGTGCTTCTGTGTGTGCCTGTGGATGTGTGCTTTCGCCTCTGTGTATGTGTGTGTGTTTGTGTATGCCTGTGCCTCTGTGCTGTGTTTGTATGCATGCCTGTGTGTGTGTGTGTGTGTGTGTGTGTGTGTGTGTGTAGCCATGGAGCTAGAACAGGAAATCAAGAGGGGGTGGCAGATCAAGGAGGGAAAATAAACATAGTTAAATCTGCCCTCTTAAACATTCTCTCTACTGGAAATTTCCAATTGTGACATCCTGGTTAGCTTTTAATACACCGAGAAAAAAAAGTAGTCATCTACTTTCAGTGAGCAATTCTTATCCAAAGACAGCAGGGAAGAGAAAAGGTTATCAAGGTGAGCCGGTAAAAATAAAACAAGTCGTGCTGGAAAACTGCAGGAGAGACTGGATATGTCAGCTAGACCTTCAAAGAGAGACACACTAAGATGAGGAGAAAAAACCCAGAAGGACTGAGGAATGTTTACACTCCTACAACCACAGATGTGATGCGAGCTCAGAGCCTGGTGAGAGTTTAACAAAATAGAGTTGAGTTGAAAGTGGAGGCTGCTCTGAGTACCGTTCCTCTCCTGGTTGCCCTGGCAATCAAACATCTGCTTAACAGTAATGGAATCATATTGGGCTAGGACCCATAAGAAAGTTTCGAGATGTGTGGCCCAGACATTGGCCTTGTGAGTGGAGGAAGCTGAGGAGATAGCCGTAAAGCCTTCAGCCAGCCCGTGCTACTCACTGATACTGCTGCCTTGTAGGAGAAAGCCCAGGACCTCAGGCCAGGAAGCCCCAGCGTGGCCTCTTGAAGACTGACTGCTGGTAGGACGGATGGGCATCAGGGACTTGCACTCACCAGGGGTTAGAGAGAGCAGAAGTGGAATACACTCATTAGCTGGATGATTAATTCCTGAGTACATCAGGGAGATGTCAGGGAGAAGGCAGGAAGAACAGGGTGAGGCCCAGGTCCTCAAGGTGAGGCAGAGCAGAGGCCTTGCAAGAGTTTTACCTCTTCACTGCTCTTTTTCTTACATGGGACATGTTTGTGTCCAAAGAAGCTTGGCAGATGTGCAAATGAACAAAAGGAAAATGTAACCACACTCCAAATCATAACCATGAATCACTGTCATCAGCATGTCACTGTTTGTAGTTATAGTGTATCTTTTCAGACTTGTTTGCATGCTTGTTCACTTGTGTGTATTCTTGTGTGTACGTGAATGTGTGTATGTCTGTGCCTGCACAGGGAGACCAGAGAACAACCTGGAGGGTTGTTCCTCAGGTTCTGCCCCTACCCCCCTTATATTTTGGCCTGGAATTAACCAAATAGGCTAGGCTGCTGGCTGGTCAGTGGCTGGGCTTCAAGAGTCTGCCCATCTCTGCCTCCCCAGCTCTGGGGTTACAAGTGAATGCCACCACCTCCCCTTTTGTGTGTTTGTTTTTGTTTTACCTTGGGGTCTGGAGGTGAAACTTTGGTCCTCGTGCCTTGCAGACCTGTAAGGCAGTGAAAATAAAGAAGAGTTTGATCTGGGATGCAGTTGTACCCAGCGCTGGAGAGCACTTCGTGTGGTCTGCCCTCTCAGGACAAGTTGCTGGTGATACCATTGGTTTATGTTACAGAACAGGAGCGTGGTCATCACATGGATGCCAATGAGGACCCTTTGGAGCCGAGGAGGGAAAGGAATCTGGCAGAGTCTCGCCCTACCTATTTGGGTGCAAGACACTCTAGCCAGGGTCTGGGCGAGGGGTGGCAAGAAGTCAGCCTCAGAACTGGGCAGTCTCAGGACAAATGCCCCCTCTTCTCTCACAGCAATTGGAAAGTCTGGGTTCAAGTCCTTTTTTACCACAACGCACTGGAATCAGTCACTCCTCTTTCCTTAAACTTCATAGCTCCTCAGTCATAGATTCAACTCACAGCAGCAGAAGGGTGAAAATGTTCTAGAGCTTGGGAGATGGTAGTTAAAGGACACTGTGAATGTTCTAAATGCCACTAAGTCCTATATTTTAAAATGGCTAACCCTATATGCTATGTGAATTTCACCACATTTGAAAAACCAAACAACCCCAAGAGTTGTCTTGTGGATTAATCCAGTCTAGTGGGTTTGTCTGAATCATCACTCTGATGTGGGCCAACGGCAGATTGGTTGCACTCCCGCGGTGGCATTAACTCTTCTTGGCCTGGCTGGCTCCGCAGGCTCTCAGTTAACAACTTAGGCGCTAGTCCTTTTAAGGTTTTCAAGGCTTGTAGTTCCGTTGGTTATTACAATCCCAACTGTTGTGCAGCTCGTGATGTCATTGTCCCTCCTCTTCTTGGTCCTGGCTACTTCTCAGCAGAAGTACTTTAAGCCAGGCCGCGTGTGTGTACAAGGGCAGGGTGTGGGGTGTCTGGGGACGTGAATGCTGCTGAGGACAGAGGAAGATTGCTCTACTTGTTCACAGTAACTTCCCCGGGGCTTCTCGGCCCGGGCTCATCCTGGCACTGCTGGAGATGGAGCTGATTCCGGTGGGTGTTGTACAGGGTTTCCACAGGCAGGGACCCAGATACGCTGGTGCTGGGAGTTGTGTGGGAACCAGCCATTCCAAAGGTTCTCACCCTGCACACTCTTGTCACCCCAATACTATCCCAGCTTCCTTTTCGATCCTTCCACCTGTCTTCCCTTGCTCCTAGTCCTCCAAGGGGAAAGCCATTCTTCGTTCTGATTCAGAATGTGCTTTCTACTCCTGCTGTAGTCAAGAGTCCCTCTGACCTCTCCAGCTGCCTGCTCAAGTTTCATTGACTCCAGGCTAGCTCACACCTCCCCTTTTCAGTGAGGACAGAGACTGTGGTTTAAGGCTCCCTTATCACTTGTCCCCTGTCTTTTGTGGTGGTTGTATGATTGACACTCTAGGGAAATAGTCATTTAGGGGGAAAAATGGAGAGGGGGCTGGAAAGTTGGCAGTTAAGAGCAATTGCTGTTCTTCCAAAGGACTCAAGTTCGGTTCTAGCACTCATACCACCTGTAACTCCAGCTCCAGAGGAACTGACATCCTCTTCTGGACTCTATACCCACCCTCATACATATGGTGCGCGCGCGCGCGCACGCGCATACACACACACACACACACACACACACACACACACACACGCATGCACACATTAAAAAAAAAACTTAAAAAAAAAACCAGAGGCCAGTGAGGAGGCAAAACAAAAACAAAGATGAAAACAAAACAAACAAAACAACAACCACAGAGATATAGAGGGCACAGGGAAAGCTTTTGTTCACAAATTTGGGTCTTGTCACCCATCAGGCCCTAAGATGCCAGCGCTTTGGGCAGCCTGGCTCTTCTGGAGGGATTTGCCTTGAGAGGTATATATGAGGGTTAGTACTTGTCAGACAAGAGTGAGAAAGGTCCAAAGGCCAGTGTCAAGCACCCTGGCCTTCTCCCAGCTGTAGCTAAGAGAGATACAAGATACTAAAGTCACAGTGTGTGGAATGGGTGTCCACCATGCCTGCAAAGCCCCCCCCCTTCAGTGTGAAGATATACTCTCTGGGCCTCCAGGAAGCTTCTCTTCGATCTTCTGTCCCCTGCAGTGTTATGTCAAGGATGTCGGGAGTGGAAGGGGTGAAATCGTAGTCAGCACGGTGCCCTTCCTCTCTCCCCTCTGGCAATCTACGTGCTCACTGGATGTTGTGTTTGTATGTGAACTGGTGCTCTGGCTTACAAAGCACTGTGTTTAAAAAAAATGCTTAGTTAGTTGCTTAGCACATGAGCTGTGAGCTCTCTGAAGGAATCTTTAATTAATTAAAAAAAAAGTAAAAAAAAAGTGTCAATAGCTAGCATAACGCTGAGGGCCGGCGGACACCTGCAGACATGAAAGTCCTTCACACAGGCTGAGCCTGAGTAGGAAGGTGGCAGCGGGCTCTTGAGAATATTTCCTGCCTGGCTTCGCCTGAGTCAAGGTCCCTTGAGCTCACCGTGTCTTGTCTCTGAGACTGCTGTGATTCTGACTGCCTTGGTCTGCTCTTGGTCACACTGGGTACCGATTCGGGAGAACCCTGGCATCTCTCTCCTGCCTACCCACTACTTGATGCTGATTCTTTCCTTCTGTCCATCCTGATTTCCTTTACCAGAGTCCCTAAAAACACCTGCAATGGCTTCCCATCACTGACCGCCACATGATGACCCACAGATGGTGTTATTAAGCCATGGGGTGGGCCTAATGTTTGGTCTAAAGCTCAACAACTGGATGTTGGATTTGTATATAAAACATCAACCCTATAAGCTAATGGGCCTGTGATGGAAGAAAGAGCGTGGGCAGACCTGGTTCGAATCCTGGCTCAGGATGATCATGTCTGTAGTCACTGAGCTTCGACTCTCAGCTTTTCACCTGATAAAGCAACAACTGTAAATCAGGAAGAAGAGTAAATAATGAAGTGCCTCACACATGGGAGATGTGTATGCCTCTCACGTGGGACGCGAGTGTGATCTCATTGCTAGTTTCTTTCTCTTCCTTTTCTTCTGCACAGACCTCATTTAAGTATTAGTACCCACGTGTCTTTGAAACACATGCTCCCTTGTCAAACTGTAACTGGGGAGAGTTTTTCAAATGGAGCCAGGATCCTAGGGAACATGGACAACCTCTGCTCTCTATTTCCCTGGAAGAAGTTTCTACTTCCCTGTCCAAAGTCCAAAGGCTAACAGAGCTCACAGACCATACTTCAGTGTGAAAGTCTTAGAAGTCCTAGTGATTGACACCCAAGGCCTTGAGATGGCCCACAGCCCCATAGGGACAGCAGTATCTAAAAGAGGTAAGTCTGTAAAACAAAAACAAAAACAAAAACAGGAAGAGATGGCCAGGCAAAACCAGGGCTCTGTTAGGGTGAGTCAGCATGGAGCGTGCAGCCTCCAGCTTCTGAGTCCTTCCCCTCCCCCTCCCCAGAACCAAAGGAAGGTGCTCTGGGAGTGGTCAGCTGCTATGCCGGCTCCTTCTTCTGGGAGCTGAGATTTAGAGATGCAGAATGGAAAAGAAAGAGCAGAGAGAGGCAACAGTCTCCCTCTATGGAATGAGGTCCCAACACCAACAGCCTCAGCTCCTAATCCAGGTTGTGAGGAATGCAGATAAGGAGGCCTTATCGAAGACTTAATGAATGAGAATTGGGCCTGGGGCCTGGGGCTAGGGCATCTAATGAGGTCCCCGGTGGTTCCTGTTCACCTTTCATGTTGAGACTTGCTGGCATGGCAGATGCTTTTGCTTATTTAACTGGGTCTTCCTGGCACTCCACAGGCATGGCTACAGCTTTCACAGACAGAAAGATCTGAATTCAGACTCTGCCTCTGCCCGTCAGTGGCTGGGCGGGTGTGTGTGTGTGTGGGAGGGGGTGTGTTTGGACAAGCCAGCAGTCTCTCTGAGCCCGACTTCTTCCAGCATAAGGAGTCTGCCTTGCAGGGTGTGTTAGGTGTAGAGCAAAATGAGAGAGGCACTTTGCCGGATGGCTGATACGTAACAGGTGCGTAGCTCGTTATCATCACCATTACCTCCATGCCCGACGAAGCCGAGGAAGAACCCCTCAGGTGCCTTTGGGGAACCCATCCAAATGGGGGTCATTTCAGAGGCTGCTCAGAACACTCCTCTGTGCCATGGCTATCTCCTCACTAGGCTGGGAGGACGTAAAGATACCATTTCCGTTCCAAACTGGACGAGAAACACATCCCTCTGTCATTTGGATGCACAATGTGAGGACCCTTCCCCTCCCCCCCAGTGAGAAAAGCCACTCTCATCACGATACAAACTCCACGTTTCCCACCCTTCCCCCTTTCTCTTTTCCTTTCACTCAAGTCTCTTAAGCACACAGTTACATCAGCCAAATATTTGCTGAGCCACCAATGAATGGATTGGCTCTATTTGCTTTATAATGCCCTACTGTTGTGTAACACAAACAGCCTGATGAGCAGGCTTTACCCCCCCGCCCCCCCAACTAGGGGAAGAAGTCATGGCAGGCCTGGCCATAGCGCCCGTGTGGCAGACACATCCGATTTTTAGGAAATCAGGCGTGGGGGTGGCGGCTGCATGATACCAAGTTGGCAGGACAGTTAACATGTAGGTTTCACTAGATTTACAATAACTGTGTCTTGCTACACAGTGCAGACTGGCCTCATGCTTGAGAGTCTCCTACCTCAGCCTCCCCAGTGCTGGTATTACAGATGTTTGTCTCACACCCACTTCTCCACCTCCTAAAATCATCCTACGGTCTATCCTTTCAGATCGCCCAGTTGTCCTTTGTCCTCTGCAATGTCCACAGAGCAAATTGGAATCAGAGGACGAACAACGGCCTGTCCTTTTGCCTCCTTGGGTGCTGCCTTTCTAGCTCTGGGCAAAAGGTGTTCAAGCTCTTGCCTTCTTTAGCATCAGTCTCTGTACCTTGTAGGCCTTCCTGGCTCCTACCTATTCACTTTTCAACAGATTTCTCATTAGGTCATCCTCCCCACTTTCAGCTTATAGGATAAAGTCCCACAGCCCTGGCAGGCATGCAAGGAATTTCGAAACTGGGCCCCACCTACACGAGTCCATCCTTGCTGCTGAGGCTTCTCTGACTCCTGCCGGCCATTGACCTGCTCATTCACAAGCCCCAGCAACTACCCCAGTGTCCTTCTCTGTAGTCTGCCTGGTGACAGATGGTGACACCTCTGTCTGCAACCTGCTCAAGTGTGGCACGCTGTGACATAAACAGGCCTGCAAGCACCCAGCGGCTTCCTGAAGGCTTTTCTCAATCCGGAATGAGTTTTCTGTCTTCTTTTCTGCTACCCCAGATACCTGCTCTCTTTCAGGATTCAGCTTCGCCTTCGTCTTTGAATTTTCTTTTTAAAAATAATCTCAGATTTAAAATTGCAAGAATAGTACAAAGAACCCCAAGATACCTCTCACCTAGATTCTCTAAGTATTGTTATAGATGCTGCTTTATTATGCTATTTTTGGGCTCTGTTCTTACCACACAGCTTTGTGGTAAGTGGCCATGTACCCTAGCCTGGCTTTCAGCTCCCTGCGTCTGCCTCCCAAGTATCTCCATCACAGACGTATGCCACTCTACCTGGCTAATGCTAATCTTTTGCCATGTTTGACTCAACCTTATATTCCTCTATCTGCATCTCTAGAGATAGAACTTCCTTTTTTTTTTTTTTCCTGAGCTGTTCACATGTGATTTCCAGACTTTCTTGTCTATTCACTCAGTGTATTTGTTTCCTAAAACCAAGGACATTTCCTTTTTCCCCCCTTCATGTGTATACGTGTATGTGCATGCATGTGCAGGTGTATTTGTATGAATATATGTGCAGAAGCAAGGGTCAGCCTCAAGTGTGGCTTCTCAGGAGCTAGTCACTTAAGCTTTTTAAAGATGTCTTTACCTTTATCTTACGGTGTGTCAGTGTTTGCTTGCATGCATTGTGCGTACCACATGTGTGTGCCTGGTGCTTGAGGAAGTCAGCAGAGGGGGTTGTGTCTCTTGGAACTGGAGTTGTAGATGGCCGTGAGCTGCCACGTGGGAGTCAGGAATTGAACTTGGGTCCTCCGTGAGAGCAGCAGGCTCTTAGCTCCTGAGCCGTGTCTCCCTGGTGTTTTGGGGGCCCAGGGCTCACAAGTTTGGCTAGTATGCCTGGCTAGCAAGTCCTAGGGATTGGCATGCCTCTGCCTCCTCCTCCTCAGCTGAGGGGCTCTAAAATTCGAACTCAGGTCCTCATGCTTGCAGCTCAAACACTTCACTGGCTAAGCTAGGTTCACAGTCTCCTCCCTCCTCCAAGAATATTTTCATATGTAATTCCAGATAACTGTCAAAACTAGAAAATTAACTCTGATAGTGCCTAGATACAGATCTTACCGGATTTCACAAACTGTCACAGTAAAGTCCTTCATAGCAAGAGAGAGGCCTAGGCTGTGCATCACAGTGAGAAGCCACATGTGTTTTGTGTCCTTTAATGTGGAACAGTTCCTTCGTCTTTTTTTGTTTGTTTGTTTTTTCCTGACAATTGACATTTCTCAAATGGTCTGGGCTAGTTATTTTATAAGAAGTCTCATCTGGGGTTTGTTTGATGTTTCCTTACAATAAGTTCACATTGTACCAGTTTGGCAGGAGGGTCCCAGCATGATGCTATGTTCACCTGGGAGGCGTCTGATGCCTGTATGTTTCAGCTCTGGTGATGTGAATGCTGGATGCTGGGCTGATTGGTTGACATCTCTGAGTTCTCCCTTGGCCCATGGAAACTCCTCTCAGTCAGATTCGTTCTTGCATCCGGAGAGGGATTTGTGGAGGTGACAAATGACTGACTGGGCCCTTTCTGTGCCAGGTCCTGTGGTTTCTCAGTTAAGCTTTACGGCAACCCTATAATTTAGTGGTTGCTAGGCTCATTTTACAGGTATGCTCAGTGAAGGTGAGTAATTTGCCTAAGAGCCCTTGACTAGCCAGTAACAGAGCCAGATTTAAACCTAAGTCTGACTGCTACTTTTCATGACATTGGTGCCTAGAGCCATACCACCTAAGACAGCATTTATTGCTTTGAATGGTTGTTTAAAAAAAAATCAACAGAAACAGGGCATGGTGGTGCACGCCTGTAATCCAGCCCTCTGGGAGACAGAGGCTGCTCTGGGAGACAGAGGCCAGCCTGGTCTCCAAAGTGGGTCTGGGACAGCCAAGGCTACACAGAGAAACCCTGTCTTGAAAAACAAACAAACAACAGAAAAAGCTAACATCAAAAGCACCAAAAACCTTAGTACTCTCTTTTTTCAAACAAGGATGTTTCCCATTCAGGCATCCCTTCCGCAAACACTTCTGTACCACTGGCTGCTGTTGCAGAGGTGAGAATGGAACCCGTGCACAGCTTGTGTTGGTGTGCAGATACCGGGAGGTCTTACAAAAGGGAGTGGCTATGGTCTGAGTTCCCTGAGGTTCTCTTAGCTTTCCTTCTGGGGCTGAAAGATGTTTGCTTTAGGTTTTCGTTTGTTTGAGACAGGGTCTTACTATGTAGCCCTTGCTGGCCTGAAATCTGATATGTCAACCAGATTAGCTTCAAACTTAGGGGTCTGCCCATGTCTGCCTCCCAAGTGCTAGAATTACAGGTGTTTGCCACCATCACTTTTGGTCTGTTTTAGTTCGGGACCAGACATCCTCAAAAAAAACAAAACAAAACAAAACAAAACAAAAAAAAACACATTTTTGCCATTGTCTCTCTCTTCTTCTTTCTTTTAACCTTCATTTTTATTTTATGTGTTTGCGTGTTTTGTCTTTGTCTGTGACTGTGCACCACATGCATGCAGGGTCCATGAAAGCCAGAAGAGGGTGTTGGATCCCCTGGAACTGGAGTTACATATGGTTGTGAGCCACCACATGGGTGTTGGGAATTGAACCCTGGTCTCCTGAAGAGTGAATGTTCTTAATTGCCATCTCTCCAGCTTCTTCATTGTCCCTTTCCACAAACAAAGAAAATGTTGCGGTCCTCCTTGCTGACCTCACTTCCTACCTCACTGATAAAATCATATTGAGTGGCAAGAACTCCATACCTGGTTTAGGGAATCTAGATTCACACCCTAGCCACCCAAACAACCCTGCTCTCAATCTTCCCCAAAGCATTCAGTTATCAGAAGAGCAGAAGTGTGAATGAAATTGTTACTTTCCTTTAAGAAAGAGGAGAAATGGCTGATGAGGAGGCAACTGGTCAAATTTCCCATCTACTAATTTACCAGATATTTAGACTGAATTGTTAGGGACTCTTTGTTTATAAAAACATAAGCCTTTTCCATTGCGCTTCCTTATAGTTCCTATGTCAAACTCCGCCTTAATTTTCTACTAAGCCATAGAATCTCTCTTTATCCTCCGTCTTTCCTCTCATTCCAACATAAGGTCTCCTTTTCGTGTATCTGCAGAATTCTTGTCAGTTGAGGCTTAAAATGAAATAGCAGCCTTGAGAGCACGTCTTCCTTTTAGCTTTCTAGAAGGTGTTTGTAAAAGGAAGTGTGTTGGTTCTGGAGACGGTGGAGGTGTTAGCAAAAAGCAGGAGACCTCCACAGTTATTCTCTCAGAGAGAGAGGCAGGCAGCCCCCAGTGACTAGTCCACACACTCACAGAACACCGCGCCGGTGCCAGCCACACACTTTGGCAAATATTGTTGAGGAAGTTAGGCAGGATTCCTGCCTTTCTTATTGTCTAGTGGAGAATTTGGCCGAAAGATTAATTCTCTTTTAAACTGTTGTGCTTTCTTTTCTCTACTCCGTTGAAGTCAAAGTGGCATCTAAACAGAAAATTAAAAATAATTCAGAACATAACATCTTGACTCCCAAGCACTCTAGCCAGTTTTATTTTAATACCTTCTGGTCTTGGGAAATAGGAATGGACTTTTTTTTTTTTTTAATTTTTAATAGAGCTACAATCAGAGTCATGTGTTGTCCTGATGTTTGGGATAGTTTTCTCATATTGAACGTCTCTCAATGTTGCTAATCTCCCTGACTACCCCGGGAGAGACAAATGTGAGGCTGTCTTCAGAATATATGCAGCAATTCTCTTAAGCCTAGAACCTGTGGGCTCTTCTCTCACCATTATAGCTACTGCTGATGTTACTGTTTTACTGCAGAGTTTATATTGCCCTACTTCTCAGTGATCATAATGTGGTCCTGTGCCATCATGCTGCTTCCCACCAGAAGCATTGAGAGTTTTCAGTGCCACCAACATTACATCAGAGAATTCGCTCTTTTGCAACAGTGGGGATAAGGAAGAGTGTTGCTTTAAAGCATTTCTGAGAATTGATAGCTTAGCTTGAGCTCCCAGTTTTGCTTTGGTCTGTTTTTTTTGCTAGCGTTAGGCAGACTCTTTTTTTTTTTTTTTTTTTTAATTGTACTTGCTGTTTACAGCTTGCTTGTGAATGAAATGTCTGTTTATCTTGTGGTTAAAAATGTCAGCGGGTTCTTGTCATACGTCTCTTCTTTGTAGATATAAGAGCAACAAAAAACTGTGTTACAACCACCCAAAGAGTCAGAAGGGCACTGACTACTCATTCAGTTAACACCTCCTTCTGGAATCTTCTCTAGGAAGCTCTCTCATTCCAGGATCTAGAATCTGCCCAGAAGCACTAAGTGAGAAAACTGACTCCAAAACACCCTTGGCCTTTCAACTCAACAATGGACGGGACATGATTTCTCAGGATGTGTGAACAGGAGTTGGACACTGGCCGAGGTTATAAAAATGCAAGTGAAGATCATGTGACTGAGGAGTACATTTGTTCCCAAGCAGTCCTAAACACCAGGGAGTGCGTCCATGAGTGACTCAGTTGGAGGCCCTTCTGAGAAAAGAGATTTGCTGAAACTCACACAGCAAGTTAGATGAAGACTAGAACTCCAGCCTCCATCAACCTCAGTGGGAAGGAATCTGGAGTTATCTCCTGGCTTCCTCTTCTCCCTGTCCCTCCTGTGCTGACCCCTACCTTCAGCCTGCTCTGAGCCTAGATGACACAGAGCAAGCTCAGTGCTAGGGGTGAGTTTCCTTTGCCTGTGCCCCCTGCAATAAAACTTCTGAGCCTTTCCTTTTGGGGAGCCCAACGTATTGTAGCTCATAGTATCTTTTTACTCGCTAAACTATTTTGCCAGTACATAAGTCTTTTTGTGTGTGTGTGTGTGTGTGTGTGTGTGTGTGTGATATTTCCCTGGCTAGCCTCAGACTTGCTAAACAGCCATGGATGACCTTGAACTTCTTCATCCCATCCTCTTGTCTACTGCCCAAGGGCTAGAATTACAGGTGTCCGACACCATTTCTTGTTTATGCGGCACTTGGAAATGGAAAACGGGGCTTTGTGTGTGCTAGGCAAGCTACATTCCCAGCCTGTAAGTCTTTTTCTTGAAATAGACTGGAAATGTTGAAACTGAGCCTGGGGGAACGGAGAGGGTGTGGCTCCCTGTCAGCAAGGGCTTTTGGTTTAATGGCTCACTGTTATTCTCTGGGGTCATTGGAGGGACAAGAGAATGGTCATTCAGTTAACACCTACTGTGGAGATTATCTAATTTAAAATTTCCCAGGCCACATAAAATGACAGCAGTTGAGTTCTCAGTTATCTCTCACACTTACAGTGTCCTCATGCCATTGGCTCTGGAGAGGCCAGGCAGTTTTGCAGACTAGTGTGCCCTTGTGCCCTTGATAACAGCCACAATCTATGGTGTGCTCTAGAATTTGTGTGCCCATTGTCACATCACAGATACTTAGTCAAGACAAGTGTCAAAGCACTGGTAACACATGACAGGAATCAGAACTCCACGTAGAGCTGGGTAAGGTGGCATGTACCCACAGTCCTGGTTGGGCATACTGGGGCAGGAGGATTGTTTGAGTCCGGGAATTTAAAGATAGCCCAGGCAACACAGCAAGGCGTCTACAAACAAACAAACAAACAAAGGCAAGTAAAAGAAAAAGAAAGTCATTGGAGAGACAGTGGGAAAGCTAAGGAAAATTCCTTAAGAAAGACAAAATAGAAAAATCCACATATTGAAGCAAAGACAGCATAAATCAAGGTAAAAGAAACAGGGTCCTTATGAGTTGGGGAGTGCCAGGAGTATGGCCCAGGGCAGGCGGACCTGTTCCAGGAAGGGGAAGAGGGTGCTGCAGGGAAGAGGGGCTTGATGGGACTAATAGAAGATCATCAGTAGCTTTCTGCGGCTTGATTTTTTTTTTTATTTATTTAAATGAGTCATACAGGTGAGGCTGGAGAGATGAGACAGCTCAGTGGTTAAGAGTGCTAGCTGATGCTCTCCTTGTGGAGCTTTTGTCCTCTCCAGGTCTTACTATTTCCCACTTCTTTCATAGGATTCCCTGCACTCTGCCCAAAGGTTGTCCATCAGTCTCAGCATCTGCTTTGATACCCTGCAGGGTAGAGCCTTTCAGAGGCCCTCTGTGGCCGGCTCCTGTCCTGTTCCCTATTTTATCCTTCTTCTGATGTCTTCTTCCTCTTTGCCTTTCTGAATGGGGATCTTTTTTGAGACTGATACTCCAACCAAGGACCATTCATGGAGATAACCTAGAACCCCTGCACAGATGTAGCCCATGGCAGCTTCGTATCCAAGTGAGTTTCCTAGTAAAGGGAACAGGAACTGTCTCTGACATGAACTGATTGGCCTGCTCTTTGATCACCTCCCCCTGAGGGGGGAGCAGCCTTACCAGGACACAGAGGAAGACAATGTAGCCAGTCCTGATGAGACCTGATAGATTAGGATCAGAAGGAAGGAGAGGAAGACCTCTCTTATCAGTGGACTTGGGGAGGGACATGCGTGGAGAAAGAGGAGGGAGGGTGGTTTTGGGAGGGGAAAAGGGTGGGAACTACAGGGGGATACAAAGTGAATAAAGTTTAATTAATAAAAATTAAAATAAAAAAATTGACAGAAAAAAAAAAAAAGAGTGCTAGCTGCTCTTACAGAGGACCCGAGTTTCTGTTCCCAGTATCCACAACTGCCTGTAACTCCAGCACCAGGGAATCCAACACTGTCCAACATATGTTAGGGTATTCTAACATATTCTTGCCTCCTTGAGTACAGTGCTCAGGTGCACATATTCGCACTTGTAGTTAAATAAATAATAAAATGTGATATTTTATTTATAATTTAATAATTAATAGAAAATATATGTTATCAGATAATAATAATCTTAATAAGTAAATAATCACGCAGGGGCTTGGAATGTTGGTGAAGTGTTTGTTTAGCATGCGCAAAGTCTCGGGTTAGAGCCCCAGCATCACATAAATTGGGGATGGGGGTCACATGCTTCTAATGCCGACACTCTGGTCCTGGAGGAGCACCAACAGTTTGTGGTCACCCTCCACTACCCAGTAAGTTTGAGGCCAGCCTCGGATACATGAGCCCCCGGTTTTAAAATAAGATAAAACAGGCATACAATAACCTTCTTTGACTACCTCTCTGTAGGATTATGGGAAGTGACTGAGTTGGCGCATGAGAGTGTTTTTGCAAACTGAAATGCCAGGCAAATGTTGCAGAGGGGTTATTAGGTACAGCAGTAAGTTCTAATTCACTGGAATCCAGAATTGCAGCCACTCAGCGTGTTCTCGGCTGTGTCTGATTGACAAGGCAGCATTTACTGCCCACAGAGACTCTGCAAATTAAAACCTGGCACAGAGGAGGCCCTCCCTGTTCTTGCCTCCACTCAAACTGACTATTCCTGATGGTTCTCTATGCTCAGATAAGCACACAGGACACACAGACACACATATACAGGAACACACATAGAGACAGATACAAACACATGAACACACAGACACAGGCACACAGGCAGGCCCACACACACACACACACACACACACACACACACACACCATCTGATTGCAGTCTGCCTGCCCTTTGGAAAGCCCAGCTCTCTTCTACACAGGCTCACATGTAGTTCAGGCTGGCTCTGGACTTGTGGAACAAGCTGCCTTAGCCACCGAGCCACTGCCCCAGCTCCCCTTGCTTTTAAAACGGAGCGTTGCCCCATGTGGTGCCTAGTGAGGCACCACATTGTGTAATCTTTCTTTTCACTCCCCGAGCTTTCATCAAGAGGATCGAGTTGTAAGTATTCTTCAGTGGCTAGCTCGCAGTTCCCATCCTCCTGCTGCTGGGCACAGCTGTACTTCACCCATTGCCCGGGATAGTGTTCGGGCGTGGGAGTCCGCTGGGACTTCTTGGTCCTGCAGAGGATGGAAGTTTCGATTACTCCAGTCTGGGTCTGTTATTAATAATGGTTGCTCATGTCTTTGGCTGCGGGGAAGAGTGTTTATCTAGACGTGGAACTGCCGGGTTGTATGACATGCCTGTCCTGAATTTCATCAGCTAGGGGCAGGCTGCTCCCGGGGGCTGTACGGTGAACACTCTTCAACGGTGCCCAAGATCGCTCCTTGTCCTGCGCCTCCGCCCTCGCTTGCCGCCGCCCATTTCAGTCTTCGGCCGACCGGGTCGGGTGTGTGTGTGTGTGTGTGTGTGTGTGTGTGTGTGTGTGTGAGTCTACATCGCATTTTGGCTTCCCTTTGCACTGTCCTTGTTACCAAGGGGGCTGGGCATCTCCTCACGCTTGTGAGGCCTCTATGATTTTGCAAGATTGAAATCCACGTTTCGACCTCCCCCTAATTTTAAAGTGGTTTATTTTTGTTTATATGTATGTACACCACGTATGTGCCTGGTGCTGGAGGAGGTTGAAAGAGGGTGTCAGAATGCCTGGAACTGGGGTTGTAAAAGGCTGTAAGTTGCCATGTGGGTTCTGGGGGCTGAAACTGGCTCCTCTGCAGGAGCAGGAAGCAGCCATAACTGCTGCGCTCTCTCCAGCCCCCTCACGTTTATTACTTGATTATTTATCGACAATAGCCCAGACTGATCTTTTCCTCATAATCTTCCCTTTTCAGCCTTCTCAGTGCTGCTACTACAGGTGTGCCTTGAGCGCGCGCATGTGTGTGTGTGTGTGCGCACGTGCGCGCTCATGTGCATGGGTGCGCATGCATACACATGCATTGTGGAGAGCAGAGTATACCTTCTCTGTGAGTCCTCACCTTCTGAGACAAGTTCCCATGGCCACTGCGTGAGCCAGCGTTCTGCAGATCCTCTCGTCTCTGGCCTTTGGTCTCGCCATGGAAGTCTAGGACTTACAGATGTGGATGCTACAGTGTCCAGTTTTGCACAGATCTTAGGAAAAAGAACTCAGCATGGGTGGACGCTTTACCCAGCCAGTCCCTATTCTCCATGATGAAAATTGTGTGTCTATTCTTGTATTGTGGATCTGTAGCTGCTCTTTGTAGGTTCCAGACACCAATTCCCTGCAGCTGTGTCACAGTCATCCATCCTCTAGCCTCTGGCTTGTCCTCTTATCTGCTACTTAACAGTTTTGTTGGATACAAGGTCTTGATTTTAACGCTATTGACCTCAAGCCTTTCCTTCACTTTTAGCATCTTAAGAGTTTTTCTTTTAAACCTGAAGTCGTAAAGCTAATATCTAGCTTTCTACCCTAAACTTTACAATACCAAATGTCTTGCTTAGGACTGTCCTGTTCAATGGGTTCCTGTGTTTTTCCACGTGTATTTCCTGGGTTTTAGAAGTCCTACATTGTTTTCTTTTTTAAATTTTTATTATTTATTTATTACAAAAAAACTTATTACAATTTATTTACTTTGTATCCCAGCTGTAGCCCCCTCCCTCCACCCCTTCCAATCCCATTCTCCCTCCCTCTTCTCCTCCCATGCCCCTCCCCCAGTCCACTGATAGGGGAGGTCCTCTTCCCCTTCCATCCAACCCTAGCCTATTAGGTCTCATCATGACTGACTGCATTGTCTTCAGTGGGAGGTGATCAAAGAGTCAGCCACACTGAGTTCATGTCAGAGACAGTCCCTGTTCCCCTTTCTAAGGAACCCATTTGGACACTGAGCTGCCATGAGCTACATCTGTACAGGGGTTCTAAGTTATCTCCATGCATGGTCTTTGGTTGGAGTATTAGTCTTAGAAAAGACCCCTAGGCCCAGATTTTTTGGTTCTGCTGTTCTTGTGGAGCTCCTGTCCTTTCCAGGTCTTTCTATCTCCCCCTTCTTTCATAAGACTCCTTGCACTCTGCCCAAATTTTGGTTATGAGTCTTAGCTTCTGCTTTGATACCCTGCTAGGTAGAGTCTTTCAGAGTCCCTCAGTGGTAGGCACCTGTCCTGTTCCCCATTTTCTCCCTCTTCTGATGTCTATCCCATTTGCCTTTCTGAATGAGGATTGAGCATCTTACCCAGGGTCCTCCTTCTTGCTTAACTTTATCAGGTATACAGATTTTAGTATGTTTATTCCATGTTATATGTCTAATATCCACTTATAAGTGAGTATGTACCATATGTGTCTTTCTGCTTTTGGGCTACCTCACTCAGGATGATCTTTTCTAGTTCCTATCATTTGCCTGCAAATTTCCTTGTTTTTAATCCCATTGTGTAAATGTACCACAACTTTTGTATCCATTCCTCAGTTGAGGGACATCTGGGTTGTTTCCAGATTCTGGCCATTAAGAATAAAGGTGCTATAAACATGGTTGAGCAAATGTCCTTGTTGTATACTTGAACATCTTTTGAATATATGCCTAGGAGTGGTATAACTAGGATCTTGAGGTAGCACTATTCCTAATTGTCTGAGAAAGTGCCAGATTGATTTCCAAAGTGGTTGTATAAGTTTACATTCCCAGCAGCAATGGAGGAGGGTTCCCCTTTCTCCACAACCTTTCCAGCATGTGTTGTCACTTGAGTTTTTGGACTTAGCCATTCTGATGGGTGTAAGATGGAATATCAGGGTTGTTTTGATTTGCATTTCCCTGATGACTAAGGACTGTGAGCATTTCTTTAAGTGTTTCTCTGCCATTTGATATTCCTCCTATGTTGTTTTCATTCCTTATCCCTGCACAGAAAGGTTTTGCTGCCCCAATGAATTCTGGGCCATGAATCCTAGGCTCTCCAACTCCAGCATGCCCCTAGGGGGCGCCTTTGCACCATGTGTGAGCTCTCGGGCATCCTGGCTCCTCTGTCCAGCTCTGGTCGGGGCGCCCTTGCCTGACAGCAAGCTGCAGAGGAAGTCCAGGCTAATGTCACAGGTCCTCTCACATGCCCTGACAGGACTGAGCTGCCCTTCCAACCAAGTAGAGAGAGACCTGTCCAAACAAAGGTGGCGTGCCACTGATGTGGCTACAGGTTCCACAAATGTTTGAAGCTGGAGGAACCGTAGAAGCTGTATAGGAACCGTATAGGCCCATGAGGAAGGTCCTGCCTCCTTTGCCTTTTACGTTTGATCTTGTTTTACCTTTCCAGCTAACAGCTGGCTTTCTGCTTTCTTTCTTATTGCCTCTTCTTGTAAGACTAAATGAACATCACTGTCTTACAGTTTGTTAAGGGTGATGAGATGAGGGAACATTATCAAGGTTCACAGCGCTTGATGAATAATAACAGGGAGCAGCAAACATCAGCTTTCCTGCAGTTTTAGCTTGCTCTTGGAGAACAGAGCCTGGGGAAAGGCTGGCTCCAGTGTTTTCAGAGGCCTGGCTTCAGCAAGAGTAAAGGGAAAGGAGCAGGCAGAAGAGAGACCAGACCCTAGATGGTACCTGCCAGATTTCCAGGCCCGTGGAGAGTGTTCCGGAAAGGTGGTCCAGCTGCTCTGGAGCGTGGAAGAGCCCTGAGCCTCCAGCGCCTTCATCTCTCCTGCTTTACTCCTTTAGCCAAGGTTTGTCCTGTGGTGTGAATCTCCACATCCTGAGCTATTGTTACCAGACACTTCTGGGACCCTCTGGGGAAGAAGCCAAAGTTTGGCTCAGGTGTCTGAGTTTCCGTGGCTCTTGCAAAGAGAGGGATGGAAGCCATGTTATCCCTGGAGAGGCCAACGCAGCCAGTGACATCAGCAAATGTGGTGATGAAAATAGTGAAGCCTCTTCCAGAATCACTCGGACTTGCCCATCTCTGCCATGTACCAGGCATTGTGAACCATATTAATGCCATCTTAGTTCACCCTAACAAAAGCTGGAAGCAAGTGGGATTGACTCTTGTCAAGAAGCAGGGAGGGCCCAGGCCCAGGCCAAGGAAGGTGGGCAGATGGGCCAGGAGGGTTTACAGCAGTCTGTCCAGTCCCTCATTTTCTTGATGCTTACATGACCTGTGCTTCCTAGCACGTCTTCACATTAGGTGACCAGGGCACACCTGGACTTTGCGACTTCGCACACCAAGCAAATGCCATTTCTAAACACCCCGAGTTGCAGTGTCATCAGGTCTTTCCCGGTGCGGTGTGCCGTGGGAAGCTGCACTCGTCAGGGAAGGTTAGTCTGGTGTCAGCAAGACATTTCTGTAAAGAGCCAGGAAGTATGTAGGGCTTCCCAGGCCGCCACACATCTGCTGCAGGCTGCTCTTCCTTCACAGAACTTGAAAAAAAAGCCAAGTCAGGTGTGTGGTGGGTGCCTATAACACTGACATTTGGGAGGAAGAGCCAGAGGGTCCATGCTGCCTTCACCCTCCCAGGCCTCCAGGCACCCCATCCTTGTCACTGTGAAAGACAAGACAGACACAGAGCCCTGCACAGGACCATTTAAAGGCACCACCACTGCTGCCTGTTTTCTTGGTTAGGATTCAGTCCCTCTTAATAGTGAGCTGAGGGAGTGGTTCACGTGAATCTGGAGACTGGCTACACAGGAGCTTAAGTAAGTGTTAGGGACTGAGTTGTGTTGCGTCCAGATTCATATCGAATTTCTGGGTTCCCAGGAGCTGAGGATGTAGTTCAGGACACAGAGGGTTGTCTAGGAAGCGTGAAGCTCTGGGTTCAATCCCTAGTATCACATAAGACAGGCGTGGTACGAGTTTGACGCTGGTGAGCCCAAGGGAGGATGCTTGACTCTCACTCAGAAGAAGAAAGAAAATAGACATCTGAAGTGGATGGAGGGAGGGAACAGGGTAGGAGAGGGGGTGGGAGGGGAATGGGGGTGGGGATTACAACTATCTGTAACTCATCCTCGTGGTACACAGACACATGCAGGTAAAGCACCAATGCACATAAAATAAATTAAAACAAAGCAGCTCAGGGGGTAAGAGCCCTGGCTGTTCTTCCGGAGGACCCAGGTTCAGTTCCCGGCACCCACAGGGCAGCTCACAACTATCTCTACTCATACTCTCACACAGACATACAAGCATGCAAAACACCAATGCCCATGAAACAAAAGTAAACTAAAAGAAAAGAAGACAGAAGAAAGATGGCATTGAGGAGGTCCCCTTTAGTTTCAAGTGGTTCTCTTGTCTATCTACAGGTTCTGTATCCTTGGAGTTAGCCAACCAGATCATGAAAATAAGTGTAAAAAGAAATTTCCTGCTCTAATCATGTGTAAGCTATAGACCCCTCCCTCGTCGTTACAACCTAAACAATACACTAAAACAAGTATTATATGTATATAGCATTTACAGTATATGAGACACTCATGTGATCTAGAGAGGAGGGTTACAGGGAGCCGTATGGGGTTATATGCAAACATGAAGTTGTTTTCTGTGAAGGACTTGAGCTGTGTAGATTCTGGTATTAATGAGGCCCTGGCTCTAATTCCTTAGAGACAGAGATAGAGGAAGAGCCAGACCATCTATTATGTCCAAACCCCACCCCACATTTATATAGTTTTAGGCTCTGATTATTTTAAAACTTGTTTCTGATTGAAGGAAGAGGAAGAGGCTTCCATATGTAATAGTCATAAC
The DNA here is from genome assembly GCF_030254825.1 of Meriones unguiculatus. NCBI lineage: Eukaryota > Metazoa > Chordata > Mammalia > Rodentia > Muridae > Meriones > Meriones unguiculatus. The sequence continues at coordinate 21,787,600 of NC_083354.1, read as the reverse complement.
CCTTAAGAAAAGATGCTTTTGCTGGGCATGGCGATGCATGCCTTTAATCCCAGCACTTGCCAGATAGAGGCAGGTGGATTGTAAGGAGTTACAAGGCCAGCCTGGTCTACAGAGTAAGTTCCAGGATAGCCAAGGCTACACAGAGAAACCCTGTCTTGAAAACACAAAAACCAATGCCCCTTCCACCAAAAGAAAGAAAGAGAGAGAGAGAGAAAGAAAAAGAAAGAGAAAAAGAAAAAGAAAAGGTGATTTCAGGGCTGTGGGTAGCTCAGCAGCTAAAGCACTATTGTCAAGACTGGAGGTTAGATACCCCAAGCCCGTGGAAATGCCTGGGAGGTAGAGCAGCTTGCCTGTAAGGCCAACCTCAGGAGACGAAGACAGGAGATTCCTGAGCAAGCTGCCTGGAGAGACCAGCCATATTAGTGAGTTCTGGGTTTGACTGACGTTGCCTTAGTGAGTCAGGTGCAAGAGGGATCAAGGGAGAGTCTAACCTTAGGCCTCTATGTGCATGCAGCACGCACACACAAGTGCGCACACAAGGAAGACGGTTTCCATTTTAAAATATGCCCTTAGGAGAAAAAGGACAAAAGGGCTTACGCCCACTCAAAATTTTTTCCTTAATTTTGTTTTCCTGTGTGGGTGTTTGCCTGTATGCATGTCTGTGCATCACATGCGTTCAGTGCCAAAAGCGGGCAGAAGAGAGAGCCAAATCTCCTGGGACTGGAGTTACAGCCATGAGCTGCCATGTGGGTGCTGGGAATTGAACCTGAGTCCTTGGAAGAACAGGCAGTGCTGTTTTTATTTTTATTTTTTCCAATATTTTTATTGATTCTTTGGGAATTTAATTTCACACACTCGATCACACTCACTTCCCAGTCCTTCTATGTCTGCCCCACAGCCCTTGTAACCTCCCTCTCAACAAAAAAGTATGATTGATAGATAGATAGATAAATTAATTAATTAACAAAAAACAATTTGTGTTGTTCACTTAGTGGAACACGGTGAAACTCCCAGTGGTCCACCCGGCCTGCACCCAGGCCCCTGTCTGCTGTGGAAAGCTGCACCTCAGCATCTTTATCATGACCTTTAAGGGTTCTTTTTTATGACTTCCTTTTTTAGGCTGCAACTTTTTTTGGGGGGGGAGGCTGGGTGTTGAGGGGGAGGGAGTGCTGAGGGGATAGGGGCTGTCACAGAAGCCTTCCGTGTCCCTCTTTCTCAAATGCACTCTGCAGTCATTGAAGTCACTGCCAAGGATGTGGACATCCTTGCTCTTTACGGTCAGGAGGAGCTCGGATCATGGGTTTCCTCACAGTTTCTGGCGACAACACAGGCCATGAACTTGGCGCCTGACTGCAGTAGGACAATAGATCCAGAAAAGACCCCAGGAGGCAGCCCGGACCACAGATATCACCTCAGGTGGCAATGCAGGCCACTCCCATCTGTATGGCTGCCAGTGGCAACAGTGCTCTTAACCACTGAGCCGTCTTTCCAGCCCCTAATGCCTACTTTATCAGTTTAAAAATGGACTGAAGTTCCCCAGTGGAATTGGTCTGACACATCTGCTGTCTCCAACTGAGCACCCTAATTCCAGTGGTTAGAGGAGAGGCCGAATCCACACAACACACCACTCTTCCCGGAAGGCCTCCGGGGAGCCAGCGGGCTCTGCTGGGGCTTATCAGAAAACACGGTGAATGGACACACATGCTTGCTTCACAGGGCCCACAGTTTAGTGGAATATGATGGGGGTCGGGGAGAGTCACCCCCTGATTCTAACTTGTCCTTTTGTTCAGGGCGGTTGCTCTTTCAGGCCTGGGATTCTGAGTGGATTTCTAGTATAGATCTCTATCAGGATCACATTCTTTAAAAGAGCAGCACTATTACCTATGGTCCTAAACCAAGGTTTCCCCAAGGCCACAGACGTGTCATAGATGGGTCGGCTGGTGCTGGAGAGCAGGAGATTGGACTCTTGCTCATGTCGCCTCCCATGTCTCAGACATATAGGCTATGCGGGGCCAAACCAGAGCCCCGTGGCCAGGAGCCCAGACTTGCTGGCCGGTCCAAAGCTAACAGAGCAGCCTTGTTGGCGGGTGTTTCCCCACCCACAGTGTGAACCATGAGTTCTTGGCCACCAGCCCGGCGGCTTCCGTAAGTCAGGTGTGCAGGTAGAAAGGCGGGAAGCCGGGGAGCTATTTTCATCTTGTTATAACGGCTTAAAACACCAGCTTCTCCCGAGCCTTATTCAGAAGAAGAGTCTCGACCTAAAAAAAGCTCGGACAGTGACTCAGTTGAGCTCCCAAGTTGCTCAAAATGCTTTTGGCTTCTGTCTGTGGCTATTCTGAGCGACATCTTTAGATAGAAGGAGGCGGGTGCCACTTTGGGGCAACTAAAGGAGCTTTTGGGACTCGTCACCCTGCTTTTTTTGGGGCTGGAATGTAAAACACTGGTGTTCGGCAGTGTGGCTTGCTAGTTTGTCTACTCTTGTTTTTAAATAGTGTGCACGCTTGACTACGTTACCGGCAGAAAATGCGGTGGCAGTTATCTTCAGAAGAGTGTATGAGGTCTCCACCATATGGGCCCCGAGGACAGACTTACAGCCACAGATCTGAGGACGGATGGTCCTGGACTTAGCTTCCTTGTCTAGAAATGACGATAACGTCATTAGCCGTCTCCCGTTGCTGCTCTGAAGATGGACGGGGTGCGTGTGAGGTTTGAATGGAGACTGGTATCAAGCAGGCAAATAAATGATATCACGACTACTTTACCTTTGCAAAGAATTTTCACATGGGCCATTTAGTTTCTACAGTGTGCTGGGGGAGGCGGAGGATTGTATTACTTTGCCAACAAGGGAGCTCAGATACAGAGGGATTTTGTGTCATGTGAACACCCAGCCTATGTTTTCCGATTCAAAGACCAGTGGCCTCTCTCTTCCCTTTGCTGCAGAGATGAAAGTACTTTTTTGTTTTTCGTGTGCGTGTGTGTGTGTGTGTGTGTGCGTGCGTGCGTGCGTGTGTGTGTGTGTGTGTGTGTGTGTGTGTGTGGTGTGTGTGTGGTGTGTGCATGCACACATGTGGCTGTGGAGGCCAGAGGTTGACACTAAGTATCTTCTTTGGTCACTCTGCACTTCACCGATGCAAGGTCCCTCACTGAACCTGGACTTTGCCACTTCCAGCTAGTTTAGCTAATAACCGACTTGTGCAGGGACACTGAGTGCTGGGATTGCTGGGATTGCAAGAGGCCATCTCACCTACCCCTGCTTTAACATGGGTTCTGGGGATCTGAACTTTGCTCTTTGAGCTTGTGCAAATCACAAGCTTCACTGATCCATCTCCCCAGCCCCCCAAATTACTTCTCAAATTTAAAAGCCATGGCACCACAGTCAATATTGTAAGTTCTCGTAAAGGACTGGGTATAATCAGGCAAGGCTTCCATGCGGTTATAAGACACTCTGTTCTTGCTGCTGCTGCTGATTTCCTTGCAGTGCTGGAGCTTTGGCTCCGGGCCTCGCACAGGCAAAGCAAATGCTCTACCACTGAGCTATATCACCCCGGCTATCTGAGCTCTTCCCGCCAGCTCTATCAGTGGGTTTCCGTGTTAGAGTTTAGCTGCTCTGATTCAATGCCTGTTTCTATTTAAAAATAATCAAAAATCTGGCTAAGGTCAGGCTACACTCTTCCAAACTGCAACGCAGACACAGAGACAGACACAGAGAGCCAAGTACATCTGGAACACAGCCTGTGTGCGGAAACAGGAGCATGGCCGATTCCTTCATTCTATCCACTCCAGCCCTTCCGACCCTCCACCTGCCCTGCCAGACAGGGTGTATGAAGCTTTGACCCTCCAGGCCACCCTTGTGAGAGCTACCTTCACTCATCCAGCTTAGAATATGCCTGTTTTCAGGGTAGCCCTGGCTAACAGCAGCTGTCCAGCCCTCTGGTTTCCTGCTGGACTTGGGGTTCTAGAAACTCCTCAGTTTCCTTCCAAAATGGCTTCACATTCACTAGTAGGCTATGATGTCCTCTCTGACCATCCTTCTAGTCAAGGCCAAAGTGCTTCACTGCTATGCTTGGCCTAGGTCCTGGGGTACCCAGGGCAGCTGTGTGTGTGTGTGTGTGTGTGTTAGTGTGTGTTAAGGTTGGTCTCTCATGGCATGAGACAGAGCTGGGAGTGAGGACAAATAGGAGAGGAGCACCCATAGTTGAGGACTCTCTCCAGCTAATACATTCAGACTTGGGACATTGAGAAGTGTGAAAACTCTCAGTTTAGACTTGGATTTGTATCCTGAAGGCATATTTATCAAGGTGAGAGCACAGCAGACATTTGTATTTCACTCTGTTAGGTTGACATAACTTTTAAGTACACGCTATGCAGCTGTTTGTATTCTAGCCCTGTCTGGGTGAAGGTGGTCCCAGCCGGGGCAGGCCTGATGTTCTGGCCTGGGATATGGCTTCCAGCCCAGCCCTGATACAAGTCTTCCTGGTCCTTTGTCTCTCCAGATCCCTGTATTTAACTATCACTTGGAGCCATTGGTGTCCTCGGGAACCACTTCGACCTGGTTCCCTAGAGGGCAACAGGATTCCAACTGGGAACCAGACCCGGTGGATCCGGCTGGATCAAGCTAACCCATTGTTTTTGTTCGACTTGGGATGCAGTAGGCTATGGAAGTGGAGGCTGGTTTCTTCTGCAAGCTGCAGGCGCCTGTACCAGGAGACTCCACTGGGGTAGGCAGCATGATGGCTACAGGGAGGTGATGACAGTTGGGCTTCTATTGAGATAAGAAGCCAGGGGACCAGAACAGGAGAGGGAAGTGCTCATTAGAGGGCAAGGACACGCATGAAGCACGAAGTAAGACAAGAGGGCTGGCTCTGATCTGGAAAGGACAGGGTGTCCTCTGTGCATGTACCTTTCCACCTTGGCAGGCCATGGGCAAGGGGAGAGTTCATACAGTCCCTTCTGGGGGCTGGAGTTTAAACTGCAGGATTCCTTTTGCTTGCTGGTCTGCTCTTTTCTAGACTTACTGTAGGCTCCGGGCAGGAGTCTGCGGGCGTTGGAAGTGATGAGGGCAGCAGAGTTTCTGGAGCAAGGCATAGCAGAGGACAACTTGAGTGGGCAGGTCCTGCTGACATGCCAGCTCCTCCCATTCTGGCTTCCCTCTCCCTCACAGAGTGCTCAAGGACCACCAGGCCAGACTTCATAGAGGTGTGCCCAGCCACTGGGTATAGTGGCCTCTCTGTTTTGTCCTCCAGTAGTGGTGAAAAGGTTTTGGGCTCTGATGGGAGAGACAGACAGGATGGGCACAGAGGCGGAGAAGGCACATTTTAGGTAGGACACAGAGCTGTCCCTGAGGACAGAGAGTGACTGAGGGAGGGCTGTTAGCGGGGTGGGGGAGGGGGACTCAGGAGAGACCTTTTCTGAGGTGATGACACTGAACAGAGGGTGAGGCCTCAAGGCCTCAAGGAAGGAAAAGAGCCACATGTACTGGGCAAAGGCCCCATGGGATAGACCAGAATGCAATGAGTGGGGAGCTGGCAGGAGGGAAGGCAGGCAGCAGAGAGGGCCCAGACCACACAGGGCCTTGTTGGCTGTGAGAGGATTTCTGCTTCATTGATTTCAGTGGAACGCTGTCAAAGGCTGAGAAGTGACTGACATACACAGGAAAGCAGTCGATGGGATAGCTGCATAGAGAATGACCCAAGGAAACTCTGTTTTGAGACCCGAGGATGAGCATGGAGGCTCTGGCAGAAACCCCAGCCAGAGACACCAGCTGTGTGGACACAGCCGGGTGTCCTCAGCCAGCTTCCAGAGAGTTTCCCCAACATTTAATATGCACGTGTGTGTCCACACGTATGTGTGTGCGTGCCTGTATGGGTGCATGTGTGTGTGTGAGCGTGTACGTATCTTCATTCTATTGCCCTCTGCCTCAACTTTAGGCAGGTATTCTACCACTGAGCAATGGTCCCAGCTGACTAACTTAATTTTAGATCCCCTTCAATGATAAATGTAGGCCAGTGCCCTAGTTAGCATTAGCTGTCAATTTGACACATCCTAGAATCAACTAAAATGAGCCAATTTAGCCACGTTTTTATCAGGCGGGTGTGTGGGGATGTCTCTGAGGGCCACTGTGGGCGGCACCATGCCTAGGCAGGTGGTCTGGTGTGACATATTCCACGTAGTGCCCACGGGTTTCTGGAAATGCCGTCATGTGCTGGATCACCTGGAGTTATGGCAACTGCCAGGCTTGCCGCCAGGGCTTTTCATTTAGTGCCATAGCTAGCCATGCAGCAGCCCACCAATATACCCTAGATTTGCCCATTACCATATTTTGGGCTCTGTCCTTCAGTATGATCAGTCTTCTTGGTGGCCCTGCATGTTTTATTCTATGTACTTGAGAACATCATTCTGATAAAGAAGCCCATTGGTTCAGCCCCCAGAGTTGCCCACAGTTCTATGGAAATTACATAGGCAGCGAACTGTGGTCAACTTCTGGCTGTGTTTTGCAAGCTAAGCTGGCAGGACTAAGTGAAGGCTCAGGTGTGGAGTGGGAGAAAGGAGGAGTGGCTTCCTGAGTCTTTGCCCTGAGCTCGTGGATGGAAATTCTACTTGAGACATGCTGTTAGGCATGCAGTGAGGAATGACTCTAGCTCAGGGGAGAAAACCTTGTCATGAAGGACGTGACTCCCAGCAGGTACTTGTGATCAGTGATGTGTCCCATGTTATACATCAAGTGGTGGCCTCTGAGAATGGAGGCCGGGTCTCCTGAGCAGAGCCCAGCAGATGGCAGAAGGTATGACTCTGGGCTCCGGGAAGGAACCAGGGCTGGAGAATTGCATTTTGGAGGTCTAGCACTGTGTTGGAAGCCTTGGTACCGGGTGTGTGAATACAGCTCCACTCACGTCTAGCAAAGGAACCTGGCTTGGAGCAGGGAAGCACAGCCTTCTAGGTACTGGCTAGTAGTGCTCCTACTCTCTTTAGCAGGCTGGAAGTCACCAGCATGACGGGAGGCACCTCGCCTAGGGAACCATCGCCAAAACGAGGTATCTGGGAATCAGGCCCCATATTACGGTCCAGAAAGAAGCTGATGTGTGAGGTTCCTCTCCTGCTGACAAGAGGAATGACTTTCTCCCAGGTCAGACCTTTGCATGTCTCCAGGGCCTTGGCCATCTCAGTTCGGTGGGGAGGAATCACTGTAACAAGGTGGTAATTTACCTGCATGGCCAGAGATGTTCTCATATACGATGCTCACACTGACATGAAACCTCAAACACTGTTTACCAGAAACACAAAGTGCCTGGTAATTTTGTCTCAGACATGGACGGCGAGAACAATTGTGACCAGCCTGACTGACTGGGCCTTAGTTTCCTTAGTTTCACCGAGGTCTGAACATCCCTGTGGCTCCAAAATGAACTTTTGCTTTTCCCTGAATTTGCTTCATCCTGTGCCGGTGCCCAGCAGTTCCTGGGGAGGGTATCAGGCAAGGAGCAGAGGGGTCTTTGAGGTGGCGCAGCAGGGAAAGGTGCCTGTTACCAAGCTTGGTGATGTGGGTTCATTCCCCGGGCCCCACACTGTGGAAGGACAGAACCAACTCCATCGCACACATGCTGTGCTGTATGTCCCCTCACTATGACAACAAATGAACGGACACATGTAGGGGGAAATACGTATATTTTAAGGAGAGGAGAGTTCCAGGTGGAGCCATCAGGATCTCTGTTATCAGCCTGCTGCTTTGCAGCAAATCTTGTCTATATTTTGGAACTGCTCCTCGATAGAAGGGGAGGTTTCCAGAAGTCACTGACAAATTTAATGATTTTACACTGGAACACAATCCAAAAAAAAAAAAAAAAAAAAAAAAAAAAATCCCAGCGGAATCCTTTATTTGAACCACTGTAAATGTATTTCTCAAGTATTTTGTGTCACACACGTCACAGCGTTTGGCAGGTCTGGGATTCAAATACCAGGGGCACAGATGGATTCCAAGGTCTCTTTCCTGAAGGCCTACCCTAATCTTAACACTAACATTCTCTCTAGGCAGTGAACGCAGGGAAATGCCTGAGACCTAAGAAATTTCCTTTTTTTTTTTTTTCTTTGATTTTTTTGAGACAGGGTCTCACTATGTAGCTCTGGCTGTCCTGGAGCTCACTAGGTAGACCAGGCTGGCCTGGAACTCATAGAGATCTGCTTGTTTCTTCCCAAGTGCTGGGATTAAAGGCATGTGCCATCATATCTGGCTTCTTCAGATATTTTCACTAGAAGTAGAGCTATTTAGTACAGTTAGAAGTCTACACCCCTTACCCTCAGTCTCAGCATCTACTTTGTCCCAGGAAGCTGTAGGCATGGGATTTTTCTTCCTTCCCCTTCCTGGGCTGAGAGGCTAGGGGGCTGAAGGGCTGAGGGGCTGAGGGGCTGAGAGGGGCTGAGAGGGGCTAAGAGGGGCTGAGAGGGGCTGAGGAGGGGCTGAGAAGGGCTGAGAGGGGCTGAGAGGGGCTGAGAGGGGCTGAGAGGGGCTGAGAGGGGCTGAGGAGGGGCTGAGAGGGGCTGAGGAGGGGCTGAGGAGGGGCTGAGGAGGGGCTGAGGAGGGGCTGAGGGCCTGAGGGCCTGAGGGCCTGAGGGCCTGAGAGGTTGAGTTACACCCAGGATGTGCTGTCTAAGAAGTGAAGCTTCTGATGATCTAGGGAAGCTCCTGTCTGCTGAGCACTTCCCAGCCAGGTCAGAATGGCTCTCATTTTATCCTTGGAACAGCCTTTAGGGAAGACACACTGAGGATGGGGAGACAGGCTTAGCAAGAGCCAGCTGTTTCTAAGGCTAGATGGTTTACCAGTGTCCAAACTGGGATTAGAAATCAGGGCAGCCTGGCTCCTAAATTCTTCATGTGCCTTAGATAAAGGAAGGAAGGAAGGAAGGAAGGAAGGAAGGAAGGAAGGAAGGAAGGAAGGAAGGAAGGGAGAGAAAGAAATAAATTAGGAAATCTCTTTGGGAAAACTGGAATTTTCCAATCTACTCTTAGCAATCTTCTTTACTCTCAGCGAAGCCTAGCAAAACAAATACCAGCCCAAAATAAGTTTATTTAAAAATGAAGATTCCTAGGCATTTATGAGACCTTGGGGCTTTAAGTAAACAGCCCCTGTCAAAGGGAGAGTTCTCTGTGTTACACAGTGAAGTCTATGGAGTCATACCCTCTGACTGAGTAATTGTACCCCTGCAATTTCTGCTAAGGCTGTATTTAACATAAACAAAACCTCAAGTATGTTTGCCCTAAGTTATTTGAATATCTCGAGTTTAGAAGCAACACAGATGTCCCGAAGAAGGAAATGGTTGGAGGACAACTGTACAGAGTATTATGTAGCCATGAAAATGATGGTTATGGGGACTTTGGAGACACGGAGAAACATTTAAGGACATACATGTGAGTTAAAAAACAGAGTATGAGGGGCTGGAGAGCTGGCTTGGTAGGAAAGAGCTCTAGCTGGGAGTGGAGCAGGATTCCATTCCCAGCACCCGTATGGAGGCTCAGAACTGTCAGTAATTACAGTTCCAGGGGTTCCTCTTTTGGTCTCTGTAGGCACTGCACACACATGAATGCACAGATATACATGGATATTTAAGAAGCAGAGTATCAAAAGCATGGACAACATAAGCATAGAAATAGCATAGCAGTGTTGCATGAAGAAGATTGAAAATTGAAGATTGAAGACTTTTTTTTTGTGTGTGTGTGTGTGTGTCTTGCTTTGTAGCCTAAGCTGGCTTCAAACCCCAAGCTAATTTTTTTTTATTATTTTATTTATGTGTATGTGTGTGAACCTGTGTGTAGGTATATGCATGAGAATCCAGGTGCTCCAAGTAACCAGAGAGGGTAAAGGACTCTCCTGGCACTGGAGTTACAGGTAGCTGTGAGCCACCATAAGTGCTGGGATGTAACATTGACAGTGACAGCTGGAGAAACTCTAGGGCCACAGGAGACAGGCCCCAAGCCTCAACAGCTGTCAGCAGCTGAGGGGAGCTGGTGACTAAATCCCCCAGCTGTCTTCTCTGGGAGGATGTCTGAGGCACTGCACTGTCCCTCGAGCCTCCCAGCGGGGTGAAGCCACAGAGAACCACCCAGTGCTAACTTGCTTGACAACCATCTCAGGACAGCTTGTCTTGAGGCAGATGCTGAGCTCGGTTGGGGTAGAAGGTGTTTATTAGGAGCTACCGCTTTCCAGGAGAAGGATGAAAAAGGCGTGGGTAGAAGGAGAGGCAGACAGAAATGCAGGTGAAATAAAGGAAAGCTAGGTAAGTTGGACAGAAGGCAGGGTGGGCGTTCTAAGAAGCCTAAAACTCAGAGGAAAGAGCTTGGGTTGCTGGGGAAGGTCTCTGCATGAGTCCCTTTAATTTAGGCCTTTGCAGTTTCCTGCGTGAACTAACGCTAACTCCTGCTCACTCCATAGTCATCCCTGTAATCCTCCTATGGGCCATTCCCTATTCCCTTCTATTATATAGTAGCAATAATCACTGTGCACTTAAAAAAAAAAGTAGATAAGGGCCTGGAGAGAGAGCTCGGTGGCTGAGTGCTTTCTTTTCCTTCAGAGGATCTGAGTTTGGTTCCTAGAACCCACATTGCTTGGCTCCCAACCAGCTTAAGTGCAGTCCCAGGGGGATATGGTACCGTCTTTTGGCCTCTGTAGGCACCTGCGTTTACATGCACATACCCACACATAAGCACACACAGAATAAAATATAATAAAACACAACTTTAAAAAATATGAGCAATGTGGACACAGAGTGAAAGGCAAAATCCACCTTCCTCCTTTTCCATTATCACCTCTCTCCCTGGAAGGAGCTTCAGTCAGCACCTTATAGTCCCCCTTCCACACCCTTACACCCCCACATACACACACACATACACTGCACACATATATACACAAAACATACAACACACATATTTACACATATACCACACACATACACCACACACATACATATATACTACACATACCACCGGCTGACACAGCACACACATATACATAACCCCACACTTTATACCACACACACACACACACATACATCACACACATGTGTGCACATATACCACACACATGCACCATACATACACACATGTAAACATATGCCACACACATACAGCACGTACATACAAATAGCCCCACACAATGTACCACACACATATACCAAACATATAGACACACACACACACGTGTTCTGTAATTGTATGTCATCTTGACACAGAATTCCTTGAGAGCAATGTCTTGGCCTTTCACTCCTAGGGCTGAGGCAATAGACACACCATAAATATTTACTGAATGGATACACATGCTCTGTGTGAGTGTCACACTGGGAACGGTGCTAGCCAGTCCCTTATCTCCTGATGGAGACTGGCATGTTCCAGATCTCCTGGGTCATGCACTAAGATGGTATCTCCTCTAGTCATGCATTAAGATGCTATCTAGGGTAGAGTGTTTCCTTGTTGGCCAACTGCACTCAGCAGTAGCCACAACAAAGGGAGCACCATGTGATTGTCAGCTCACAGAAAGTTTACTCCAACACACTCTTGAGGGTCTGTCCTTCTGCACTGCTGTCTGTCTCCCTTTTCGCCTTCTTCCAATTCTGGAGAGGAAATTCTTGAAAGCCTCCGGCAGGCTAGGCAAACACCCCTCAACCCAGCTGTCTGCCCACCCCCCCACTCACGCTGGTCTGTGGGAGATGGACGGGAATGGAGCGCAGAGAAGCTCTGAGTGGTGGATCTGGCTCTGTGACAGAGGTTGGTTTCCCCCTTGCCGCCTCAGCCTTAACAAGGCCGTCCCATAAAAGGCAGACTAAAGAACCCGCAGAGGATTTGGGGGACCAAGAGCCTGTCAGGCCAGGTTTGTTACTGCTCAGTGCATCCTCCCAGCCTGGCTGAGAGCTGCTCCTGGTTCCTGGTTCTGCCTGGTCGTCGCTGCCATTAATACAACAGGTTGGTTTTCCAGGCCAGGGCTTGAGCAGAGGCCCTGCACCTGGCCTTGCAACTGAGAGTCCAGATAGCTGGGGCTGGCACTGGGCAGGGTCCACCGTAGCCACCTGACCTGCACTCCAGAGCAGGGCCTTTCCATTTCAGTGTGCACATGTCCGCCCTCTCCCTCCCACCCCACCCCACACTCCAGGATCTTCCTAGATTTCCACTTCTGGGCCCAGAGGTGTCCTCTGGGAACTGAATTTCTGTGTTTCCTAACTTGTCAGCTGTTGATGGTCCAACTCTGGAGGTTAGGAAATATTAGAACATCAAGACAAAAGATCTAGGACTTGGGGTGTGTGTGTGTGTGTGTGTGTGTGCGTGTGTGTGCACGTGTGTATGTGCATGCACGCGTGCACATGTGTGCCTGCACAGTTTGAGGAAGGGTCTCTCTATTATGTAGCTCTAGCTATCCTGGAACTCACTGTGTAGACCAGGCTGGCCTCACGCTCACAGAGCTCCACTGACCTCTGCCTCCTGAGCGCTGGATTAAAGGCATGCATCATCACCCCTGGCTTTAGGATCATCACTAACTACTGCTAACAGGAGCTGAGGAGAGGAAGGGCGCATGGGCCAAACCATTAGGGTATGAGGGAATGTGGGGGCATTGTGTTACCAAGAGCCAAGGAGCTAACCATTAATGAGCTGTGAATAAAGCTGGGTCCAACTTTGTCTTCATTTTACCTTGGGGAAAGATACAAAACAGAGTAAGTTTCTGTCTAATTAAATGTCAGTTTGCACTTCGCCTCTTTGTTTCAGGCACAATGTCTGGTTGTCAGCACGAGGGTACCCCCTATGTTTGCCTCTAAAGAGTACCCATGCCTGAAGGGGTCTATGCACAGGTCTGTAAGTAGGCTGACAGCATGGTCTGAGTCATGGGCCAGCCTGCTCATGTTCTGGAGTGCAGAGAGACACTCAGCAGTTTAGAGGACTTCTCTCTCCGCTCAAGAGGAGGCAATATGGATTTCATTCATCTTCCCACATGAAGCAACTAAAAAAACTGGGCCAAGTTTTTGAAAACAACAACAGATGAGATGGGAAACAAATGAGGCGAGTTGCCGAGCTCGTTTCCTGGAGAAAGTATTCAGTCTGTGCTATCTAGCGGCAGATTCCTGACAGAGCTCGGGGTGCCTGGTGTCGAGGGAACAGAGAAGCCAGGAGGCTGCCGTTTGTTTGGGTAGAGTAATAGGAGGGAGCTGCCCCGTGAGAGGACGGAGAAGGTCTGCAGAGGGTCTTCCCTGGGTGTTCATGCGTGTATTGATTACCCTGTGCACCTAAGGGACCACCCGAGGCCAGAGCTTACAGCCTGAAACAATGTTTCCTGCCAACTGCCAGCACAGAAAACTGCAGAATAGAAGACTATTATCAAGAAGCATTTCGTCTTGGCGGGGGGGGTGAGGGTGGGTTAACCCTAAGTTAAAAGCAACTCTGGCCTAACAAAATTTAAGATGATCAAATGCTTCCCAGGTGACTGAACTGTATCTTTTAATAGATCAAAGAGTATCTCCGTGAATAAAAAAGTTCAACATCTAACAAGGCACAAGGTAAAATTGACAGTGTTTGGCATTCAGACAAAAAGGAGCAGGCACTCAAAAAAAAAAATTAAAATACGGTCAAGAAACACAGCACGGTATAAAGGAACAAACTGATGTGACAGATCAAGAAGCCAAAGGATGCTAAACATGAGAAGTGGACATGCAAGTTCTGCATATGTACCCACAGGGACCATTGGAGGGGACAGCTCCAGTTTCTGACGTGAAGAACGGACCTGGTAGGATTTATGACAGATGCTCCATTGCAGAAGGAACGAACGCTGGTGTTAGAGGTGATCAAGGGGGGAAAGGGCTGAAGAAATGAAGGACGCACAGTGAGGCAGGGGGTGACTTCCAGCAGAGTGATGCACACGCAGTGAGAGACGGGTCTCAGGCCCCAGGGCAAGAATGACATCAGAAGAAATAATGGCCCAAACTCTGTAAGACCGCTAAAAACTCTAAGGCAAGAGAATGAAGAAATCTAAAACACTTTCAAACACAGAAACACGAAGCGATCAGCAGCAAGGCACAGCACAATTGAACTGAGTAAAGGCAAAGAGAGGAGCAAAAGCAGCGGAGGAAGCAGACACAGTACGCAAAGAACAAGGAACAAAGACAAGGGCGGCGGGGGATTTCTTCCTCTACTTTTCCCCTTGCTTTCTCTAATTTTTTTCTGTTCTTCTTTTTTTCCTCTCTTTTCTTTCCTTCTTTCCTCTTTCACTCCCTTCTTTCCTTCTCATGTAGCCCAGGCCGACTTCAAAGTCAATATATACGTGGTGGAGGCTAGTCTTGAACTCCTGTCTTCTGCACCACACTGCCTTCTTCCAGATGATGGAAGGCTTTTTATTGGATGCTGCCTCCATTTGCTTTCTGTTGCTGTGATAAAACACCATGACCAAAAGTAACTTGGAGAGGAAAGGGTTTATTTCATCATATAAGGGACTTCTAGCAAGAAGTCAGGACAGGAACTCAAGGCAGGACATGGAGGCAGAAACCGAAGCAGAGGCTGTGGAGGACCACCGCTTACTAGCTTGCTCCTCAGGTCGTTCTTATATCCCCAGGACCCTCTGCACCACCCACGGTGGCTTGGCCCTCCCCCATCAATCGTTAATTGGCCCAGACTTTCGTGTGGGCCAATCTGAGGGAGGCATTTTCTCAGGTGAGGTTCCTCTTTGTAGGTAACTCTGGCTTGTGTCAGACTGGCAAAATGGCTAGGAATGAGGCAAAAATACACTAAAAGACAGTCAAGTGGCTTTGCTTTGTAGGTAGAGGCTGTGAGGGGTTCAAATCTATGGACTTGTACATGCCAGGCAAGTCAGGTGCTTACCACTGAGTCCCAGTCAATGAGGACAAGACCTGACTAGACAGGTCGTGGGTCTCAGGGGAAAAACCTGCCACTGTCATTCTGCTAAATGGACATATTAAATATGACATATTAAATATTAAAATGACTCCTAATGACGTATTACTATATTCATAGATCAAGACACTGTTCAGCCCTTATCAGGGAAGCTTCTTGCAATAGACAGAAATTAACACGATGGGTACAAATGGTCAATGTGCAGAGACTAAAAGAGTTCTGGATGCTCAGACCTGAGTGGGATATCAATATTACACCCTTCTCTTCAGGGCTCAGGGGATCTCTGCAGAAGATGGAGTGGAAAGATTGGATGAATGAGGGGTGATGGAGGACTTCAAGGAAACCCTTTTCCAGACACATGGGGAAGATGCATCTACGAACCCATCGAGGTTGTCATGGTGTGTGTGACACCTACACAAACTCAAGCCAGACAGAATCTCAAGATGGAGGAGGGGGAGTGGAGATGAAGTCCCACCCTTTGCTGAGGAGCTATAAGCATTTCATTGCAGCTGGCAGAGGGAAAGTCAGTTTTCTTCAAGGTGTATTAATATACACCTGGTATATTAATCAGAGGGCATGCCCTGGGGTAATTAGACCAATATAAATTGGGCTTGAGCCTTAAGAAAACATATGTATGTGCCAAATTGATTAAAAAACAAGACTTAGTTATATGTAAAATCTTACTACAAATGGGTTAAAGTTAAAAGATGGAAAATATATACAAATATGTCTTGTATACATATTTTAGTCAAAGAAAACGGAAATGGTTTTATTATGCCACGTCAGATTCTAGGACAAAGTCTATTTCTAGGAATCAAGAGAGTAATTTCATGACAAAAGAGTCATTCATGAAGATAACATGATAATCCTAGTCATTTGTATACTTCAGTACAAGTCTTTAAAACACATGAAGCAAAAGCTGAGAGAACCACAGTATTTAAAAAAAAAAAAAAAAAGAAAAAGAAAAAACCTACATTACTGTGTTATGCTTACAGACAGGAGCCTAGTCTTCTGAGTTGCTCCACCTGGCAGCTGATGGAAACAGATGCAGAGACCCACAACCAATCATTGGGCGGAGCACAGGGAGCCTTGTAGAAGAGCTGGGGGAAGGATAGAGTGACCCAGAGAGGACAGGAGCTCTACAAGAAGACCAACAGAGCTAACTAACTAGGGCCCAGGGGACCTGTGGAGACTGAAGAACCAACCAAGGACCATGCATGGACTGGACCTAGGCTCCCTACACAGATGTAGCCAGTGGGCAGCTCAGTTCTCGTATAGGTATCCTAATAAGGGGATGGGGGCTGACCCTGACATGGACTCTGTTGCCTGCTTTTTGATCACTTTCCTCTGGCAGGCCACGGGGGAAGAGAATGTGCTCAGTCCTGATGCAACTTGATATGCTGGGGTGGGTAGGTAGGGGGCTCCCCTTCTCTGAGGAGCAGGGGAGGGGGAAGAGGGGAAACAGGGAGGGAGGGTGGCACTGGGTGGAGAGGAGGGAGGAGCCTACAGCTGGGATGAAAAATGAATAAACAAAAATAAAAAAAAAACCTATCATTTATAATTTTAAAATCTACCTTTCAAGAACTGAAAGAACAACAAGATAGACTGTTGGGGGTTGAGCTGATGCTTGTATTTTGATGCTAATTTCTGGCCCTCAAGATCTGGTTACTGCCTGGATACACCTATCCTTGTTTTATAAACCTGCCTAAGACTTTATACCTGATCAGTTGATTATACCTGGGAAGGGCAAACTGAGGCAGGTACGGCTAAGGTTCCCGGACTTGGGATTCAAGAGAATCATGAGAAGAAAGGAGGATGAGGAGGATGCCACAATGGAGAAAGAACCATGAATCACATGGGCCGGGAGAAAGAACTCCAAGGATGGTGTGAATGAAGAAAACACCAAGATAAAAAAACATAAGCAAGTATCTTGGGATTATGGATGGAAGGTAGAGCAGATGAAGATGAATAGGCAGATAGCATTGGACGGAGCTGGGAGGTGGATGGTGGGGTTATTGAGATAGTGTAGGTAGAAATATCTGCTCAGCCCAAGGAAAATAGGCAATTGCACAATTTAGCAGGCGTCTGTGTCTTATTATTTGTGATAGTGGATTAGATAACACCGCTACTAGATAATACCAGCCTTCATTTTTACTTGCAAGAATAGACAATCAGACCAAATGCTTAGTGGAAAAGAAGTGCAGGAACAGGGTGAGTGGGGATGAATTTACTGTCCTGAAGGGCCAGATGAAACACCCAAACATGAACTTAGTAACTCTGGGGCAAAGGAAAGCAAAGTGTTTGGTACACAACAAAGCTCTCCTATTACCAACCATAGTTAAGTCCAAGAATTTTCAGGTCCACAGTCTGGGTCTCCTTTTTATTTTTGTGTAAACAATCCACACATTTTACACTGGGCCTTGCTGCTCTTTAGCTTCACAGCACTCAGGAGCGGAGCCCTGCGGGGTTTTATAAGCCAGTTGAGAGTGGCTTACAAGGAGAGGAGGCTGGCCTTGAGTCCAGTGCGGAGACTCTGAGCACCAAGGTCTGACCCTTTAGGAAATGATGTAATGTACCACCGAGCAGAGGAGTAACTGAGACCTCATCCTTCCTTTGCTGTCATGGAGAAGTTCCAGCAAGACACTCCCCATCTTGTGATTCTTTCTTGGGGATACTCTCAAAATAATCAACATTTGGCTGCATAACTCTCCTCTCTCCCTTCCACCCCCTTCCCCTCTCTCTTCCACTGCTGTTCTCATATTGAATCCAGGTCCTTGTACATCTCTCTCATGTGTGGCAAGTGTCCTTCCTTTATCCTCCTTCTCTGTCTCTTCAGGCCTTTTCAAATCAGGACCTCTCTGACGAGAACTTCCACCCTGGGGGCAGGGAGGAACTAAGCAAGATATTCCTCAAAAAGTCCCAATGACAAACCAGAGTTTGAGTCTGTCAAAGCCCATCCTGGGGCCCACAAGTGAGGTTATTATTTTTTTGATTACTTGTAGAGCATGGATGACTCTAAAGCAGCTGCACTGAAAGGTCAGCTCCCAGCAGACCCAATGATTTCCTCATGGCTGCCAATTGGAGCCCCCTCCCTTAGTCCTTTCTGGCCTATATACTCTACTCCTTCCCTGAGACCATGCACAATTAGAGTTGTACTAGTTGGAAGACCCTCACCTACTCAGATGAGGGTCCTGTGCCCATCTCCTTCTATAATAAAAAATTAAAAGCCAAGAAGCCCAGCTGTGAGGTGATCTTTCAGCAAACACAGATGAACTCATGAAGACGGTGACAAGTTGTCTAAACAGCAGCTTTCAGAAATTTGGGCAGAGAGGGAGATGCATATAAATCAAACTATGTGTGAGGAAAAGGGAACAAGCAGAACAAGAGGCCTCTCTATAATCAGGGACCAGAAATGGGTTAGGGTCCCCTGCGTCTCCCATTTGTCTTGTTTTGCTCTGTCCTATCCCCAGCCCAAGAGCTGGTTTTGAAGAACTTTTAGCCTCTCGGTTGTCGGACGTATGGGCCTCTCTAGAAATGCTGGAATAAGCCTGGCTCAGAAGGCAGTGGTGGGATCTTTGGAAGAACACAAGTGCTGGAGGCTAGACACACCTAGACTCAAATCCCAGCTCTGATGCTTAGAAGTTATATGATCTCTATTTAGCAAGTCACTGACATTCTTCCATATTGGTTTTTCCATCTGCAAAACCAGAATGATACCAACTCTATGGCGGTGGCTGAGAGGACTAAACGAAATAACAGATATTCTCAGGCCTTGGGATTCCCTGGATAATCTAAGTTTGTTAATTTTTTAATATATTTTTTTACATATTGTTGTTGTGCACAGAGCTCTTTTTAATCACAGAAGAGCACCAAGAAAACCAGGAATGTTAATTACCCAAGGGTGTCTCCTCAATGGAGGAAATAAAAATCAAACACCTGGTTCCATCCAGAAAGCCGAGGATGGATTTTGTTGACTTGTTTTGCTATCTGGGGAGGCAAACCTCACCCACATTTTGCTGTAGAGGAAGACCTCACCCAAATTCCCCAGAATGGTCGTCCCAGACTCTACCCTCTCTAGACCATCACCCATCCTCAGGGAAGATGCCACATGTACTTTATGGCCTGCTGACTTCTATGCTAGTGTTCAAAGACCACAGTAGATTCTAGGCCTTTTACCTGTAGACCCCACCCTCAGGGTCACACGTGCTTTGTAAGAGTTTCCATGTAGTCACACCTTAAGCTTTATTGTGCACCTGGAATTGGACTGACTGTTGCTTGGAAACCTTTTCACCGATAGTCCTGTGTTTTTAATATGCTGACAACGGATCCCCTGTCATTAGAGTCCCCAAAGTCTGATCCAGGTGAGGTCAATCTGCACCAGGTTTTATCCTCATCTCTTGGCGAGGTTTGCTTCTCTGTCTGACAGCTGCAGGGACCCTTTCAACACAATCATCCTGAGCTGCCTTTTGATTCCTGATGGCTGTTAAAGTACCATCAGCATAGTGGACACCTAACCCTTTTCACTCCTTGAGATCTAATCCACCCGGGCTAGCCTTTGGTCTGGAATAGGCTGGTGTTTTCTGGGATATTCACATCCCTTACTAATGCCCTGGTCGTCAGTCCAGGCCGACCTACAGAAGTTCCTCTACCCAATCCCGTCCCTTCTTAGAGCTCCAGACCCTCCCAGATCCTGCAATGGCTTAGATAAATAACCCTGGTGGTCCCTACTGTAGGCTTGGACCCCTGGAGGTCCTAGGGACCTTGAGGAAGAGGAGCTTAGTGGAAGGTTCTTAGTGTCTGGGAATGTGTTCTCAAAGGAGATGGTGAGACCCTGGACTCTTGTGTTTTTAGCTCAAGATGTGACGACTCATTCTGACACGCTTCTCTCTAGGGTGTTGTCACTTTTACCAGTCCCACTACAGCTGGAGCCAGAGGAAATGGACGTGCTAGACTTCCAGAGCTGCCGTAAAAGAGCGCCACTGTGGTGGCTGAATGGGAAATGCTCCCCAGTTGCTGGTACTGTATGGGGGAGAGTACAAAGCCTTTAGGAGGTAGTGCAGCCTTGCCGGGGAAAGTATGTCACGGCGGGGGGGGGTGCTTTGGGGTCTGTAGCCTTGCCCCACTTCCTGCCTGCTCTCCCTGCTTCCTGTGTGTGGTTAAGAGATAACCCTCTCCACTTCCTGCTTCTGCCACTATCCCACCATTATGGGCTCTCCTTTTGGAACTGGGAGCTATTAACCATTAAGAAATTAACCAGCAGGGAGTTGGAAATGCACGCCTTTAATCCCAGCACTTGGGAGGCAGAGGCAGTTGGATCTTTGTGAGTTCATGGCCAGCCTGGTCTACAGAGTGAGTTCCAGGACAGCTAGGGCTACACACAGAGAAACTCTGTCTCAAAACACACACACACACACACACACACACACACACACACACACACGAAAGAAATAAACTATTTCTTCAGTTTAGTCATGGTGTTTAGCATAGTCACAGAGAAGTAACTACGACAACCACTAAGGAAGTAACTTAAAGCAACAGAAATTGTTTTCTGGCGGTCTAAAATCAAAGGGCTTCCTTACTGGCTTCTAGGAGAGCGTCCTTCTTTTCCTCTTATACTCTTTTGGCGAGACCATTCTTGCAGCATCATAATGCCTGTCACGCAGTGTCTCCCCATCCGTCTTCTACGTTTCTTCTTCCTCTCTTCATTACGTGACTATAGGTTCTCTCCGTCTGCCATGTGGGTCCTAAGGGTTTAATTTAGGTTATCAAGCATGGTGGCAGCTGATTTTACCACTGAGCCATCTTCCAGACCCTTAAAATTATTTTTAAAAAGAGATTTAATCCTTGCACTCCAGTTGCAGAGGCAGGCAGATTTCTGTGAGTCTAGGTACCAAGTTCCAGGCCAACCAAGGCTACATAGAAAGATCCTGCCTAAAGCAAACAATGATTTGAGCAGATCTCAAGATGATGTGTGATTGTTCCTCCATCGTATTGTAAAGTGTTTTAAAGCAGAAAACATCTTCATTTTCATTATCCTGTGCAAGCTTAGAAGATCTTTATGGGGACATGCTACGCAGTCTGTTCTTGGTTTTATGCGGGTTCAACAACTCAAAGAGCAAAGATATTCGAGAGAGAGCATCTGCACTGAATGTTCTCTTCTTAACAGACTTCTTAACAAAATTCTCCAAACTATGCAGTTTAACAACTTCTTCCATTGTACTAGGTATTAAAGCAATCTATTGGTGATTTGAATACACAGGAGTGTGCCAAAATCTTACGCAAATACCATTCCACTTTATATCAGGCTCCTGATTTTGGTATGCTTGTGGGGATTGGGCCCTGGAACCAATCCCCCATAGGTACTTGGGTGTAACTATAATCATCCTTTTATGGAGGAGTGTGAGGCTCAGAATTACTAAGTGTCTTGAGCACAAAGTCTGCAGTTTTTACCCTGCATGATTCTTTGTTGTTGTTGTTGTTTGTTTCATTTTTCAAGACAGGGTTTCTCTGTTTAGCCACTGCTGTTCCTGAATGTACTCTGTGGACCAGGCTGGACTCCTCACATTCAGAGATTCCCCCTGCCCCTGCCTCCTGAGGGATGGGATTAAAGATGTGCACCAGCATGCCCATCTTGCATGAGTCTTCAATGCCGTTGAAGCTTTGGCCTGTGAACACCTTTCTCCAGGACTGGCACCTCAGTGGCGGCAGCAGCTCATTGTTTTCATTTGTTCTTCCGTCTCATGCGTGAGCTTGACTTCCCCCACGGCGCTGGTTCTGAGTGGAGCCTGTGGGGGTGTCTCCTGCTGGAGCTGTCTAGGCTCTGAAGCAGTGGTTCTCAACTTTCCTAATGTTGTGGCCCTTTAATACAGCTCCCCTCCTCAACAATAAGATTATTTCCATTGCTACTTCATAACTGTAAATTTGCTACTGTTATGAATTGCAATGTAAATATTTGATACGTGGCTCCTGTGAAAGGGTTGTTTAACCCAACCCTACAGGGTCATGACCCACAGGTTGAGGATTTCTGCTCTACAGCCTTCTATTTAGTCAAGATTTATTTATATCATCCCTCCCTTCTCTCCCTTCTTTCCTTTCTTCCCCCTCTTTATTTCCTTCCTTCCTTCCTTCCTTTCTTCCTTCCTTCCTTCCTTCCTTCCTTCCTTCCTTCCTTCCTCCCTCCCTTCCTTCCTTCCTTTGGAAACAGGAATGACTATGTGGACCTGGCTTTGAATACACAAATCCCCTGCTTCTGCCTCGACAGTGCTGGGATTAAAGCCATGCAGCAGCACGCATGGCTAATGCTTAATTCCTATTCCTGAAAGCATACACAGTTCTCTCTGATTCCAAGGCACTTCTCAGACACAGCTGGCTGACCCAGAGAGGTACAGATCCAAACCCAAACCCTCACACCGGATACCAGCCATCTCCGTCCAGCTTTTCAACTAAATCACAGTATCTAGTCGGAAGTATCTGAACTTGGGCTATGCCTCTGCTTCAGTCTGCCCTTCTAAGTAGAGGTGTTATGTGAAATGGCTCCCAAGATTTCCCAAACGAGGAATTCAGTGGAAGAAAACGCACATCTGTGTACATTTGGAAAACAAAATAGAGTCAGAAAGAAACTTCTCAATTTCTTTGTGTAGCTTTGTGCAATGGCCCTGGGTGCTTTAGTAGGAAATGTTGGAAAACCTAAATTAAGTGCTTTTCCCTTATTTAGCCTGGATACAGAGAAAGTGGAGATCCAGGCAAGCTTAGGCTACAGAGTGAGACCCTCATCTGAAAGAGAGCAAAGCAAGCCCTCTAGTTATCACTGGTGCTATTGTATGTGATAGTTAGGGTTCCTATTGCCACAAAGGGATACCATCACTATGGCAAGTAATAAAATTAAGAGAAAACATTTAATCCAGTTACAGTTCAGAAGTTTAGTCCATTATCATCATGGTGGGGAGCATGGTGGCACACAGGCAGACATGGTGCTGGAAAGGTAGCTGAGGTCTACATCTGGATTGGCAGGCAGCAGGAAAAACAAGCGAGCCACTAGGCCTTGGCTTGAGCTTCTGAGACCTCAAAGCTCACCCCCAGGGGCAGGCTTCCTCCAACAAAGCCACACCTATTGGAACAAGGCCACACCTCCCAATAGTGCCAATCTCTATGGGCATATGGGGACACTTTCATTCAAACTACCATGCTATAAATGAAAGGACTTGTTTTCTTTTGAAAACTCTGGTCCTTAGAAACCCAAACTCTGCCTGTTCATCTGGTCTTAGATATTCCAGGGCCTCGTCTGCCTCTGCACCACCCTGAATGTGCTGGGTCTTGTCAATCAGAGCTTACCAAGAACCAGCTCATAGCAGCCACCGTTGCCACCCCTCTCAGGGAGCTGGTCTTCCTCCTTGGAAGACATAGGGCCTCAGCATCATTTGTCTTGGGAGAGTCCCCAGCCCTTTAGATAGTAAAATCCCTGTTCTTGCCAATTTGCCTATTTGTGCAATTGTTCCAAGTTGTTTTGAGATTTTCCAGATGACTGTTGTGAAGCTAAAAATAAAAGCACTTCAGTTTGGGGGAAGTTTTCCTCCCTTAAATAGATGTAGAACGGATCAGATTTTGGTCTCTGTCTCAGTTACCTTTTTATTGCTGTGAAGGGACACCAGGACCAACTACCTCAAAGAAGAAAGTGCTTGTTGGGGGCTGACAGTTCCAGTGGGTCATGACCATCATGGCAGAGAGCATGGCAGCCAGCAGGCAGTAGCTGAGAGCCTACATCCTTATTGACCAGTAGGGGGCAGAGATCCCTGGGAATGTCATGCTTTTGAGACCTTAACTTCCACCCCCAGTGACACACCTCATCCTAATCCTTCCTAAACAGTTCACCAACCAGGGATCAAGAATTCAAATAGATGAGTCCATGGGGACCATTCACAGTATTCAAGGAAGGATTTTGAGATGAAGGCACTCAGGTTTTCCAAATTCCCTACTAAGGTCCTTCATTGGGCCCACAGATATGCTGGCTGGCCCCCTCAACCTCAGGTAGCCAAGCCTTCTGCCTTTGGTTCCCTAGCCTACATGGGCTAGCATTGGCAAGCAGGACTAAATACAATGACAGCATCTCCTCAGGCCGGGGAAGCTGATGGCATTCCTTTACAAGACTCTCTTTATAAGGCCTTCCTCTAGCTGGGCCTTTCCCCTGACCCACAAAGCAGCAGACAAGGGAAGCCAGGCCTTTGGGTTCCTGGAACCACAGAACTCTTGGCTGAAACAATCAATGGCAAGTACCCTTTCAGGGCATTTGATGAATTTTCCCTTAAACTCATCCTCCAAAAGGTACATATGATGTAATGTGCCAAAGAGGTGGCCTTAGGGGCAGGCCTTTGCTGGTAGAATACATGGATAAAGCTTGGACAGGGTTATCTGCACACATATATGTAATGCCCAGAACTAGGGATACCTACAGAGAGAGCATGAGCTCTGACCTAGGAACCCTCATTTAAATTCCCAGGGGAGGAGGCTGGATAGAGATCTCAGTTGGTAGAGAGCTTGACTTCCAAGCATGAGGACCAAGTTCAATGCCAAGCACCCATGTAATAACGGTGGGCATGGCAGCATACATTTGCAGTCCCAACAATGGGGACGTAGAGACGGAAGACCTATGAGAGCCCCTGCCTTCCGGATGTCAAAACGCAAGATAGACAGATTCTGAGAGGTGATGCCTGAGGTTTACCTCTGACCTCTTCACACCCACTGGCACACACATGTATCCCTCTCCCCAAACACACATACACAGACATAAAACATACCCCTAGTTCAACCCTGCTAATGTTAACACTGGGTCTGCCCAGGGAAAATCTGATGAGAAATAGCCAGGGAAAAGACAAGGATCAGTAGACTTCCTGTCTGGGGAGAGAAGTGTCACCATCACACCGATTAACCTGGACATAAAGCTTAGGTTATTTTTCTTTTTAAAATTCAGGCAATGTATTGATCACCCCAATAACCATAACACTTGTTTTTAAAATGGTGCTTATGTTACCTCGAGGATCGTACTTGAATCCTCAGTCTCTAGTACACACCAGCATTAACACATGCTAACAGGATTGTCTTTCCCTGTATTCTTCAGCTTGTCGCTAACTTTCATAGCACAACTTTTCCTTTCATTTTCCTAGACCGTCTGACGTGCCGGTTAAAGAAACTCAGCAACAACCAAACCCTAAGATGTTTTTAAGTGTCAAGTTGAGACAAGTTCTCTCATGATTTGATTGCAAAATTGATAGTCCAGGATCATATCCAGTTGTTTCCTACTTTTTGGTACTGCCAAATTTCGTTCAAGGGTGTGTGCCAGGTCAGTGTGTGGACAAGCTCAAAATCTGAATGATGTCACGAGCACAGCCCATGTCAGACCCGGTTTTGGGAGGATGTGATTTAACCAAGCCTTGTCTGAAAAGTAAGGAAGGGTTGTAAAACCACCTCAATCTGCCCGTCGTTCCACGCCAGCCGGGCCTGAGGGATGCGGCCGGTGCTGGAAATCACAGTCGTCAGCCCTCCCCCTTGGGTAGCTCTTTAGAAAGGGCTTCCACAGACGTGGTTTCACGCCATCCTCCCCTTGAGACATCTCCACCTCTCCTCAACTCCTGTGAGCATTTAGAGGGAATGACACTGGCTCTGCGGCTTGGGCAGGGCACTTCTGTGCTGTCAGGAAGTAGGTTATCAGCGGCTTCTAGAATTCAGGGATGCCACCCTATGCAAGACCTCTGACCAGGTGGAAGCCGCAGATGCCTTTAGGGATGTCATGTCTGGCCAGCTCACCCCTCCCCCTGGACCCCTGGGTGGGGCTCTTCCCACCACGACCCTGCTCATGAGGAGACTGTGGTGTGCTTGTGCCCTGTGAATTAGGGGTTTCCTCTTCCCTGCCTGCTGCACACTCGCAGTTGCTCATGCGGGTGGGCAGGGGGAGGCTTGTCATTTGAGCCACAGACATCTGCAAGGCTCGCTGGTCCTCAGATCTGCGTAGATGGGGCAGCCCGGGGCGCATGAGTACTCTTGAGAGTTCGGAGCCAGATGCCCTCCCCACGAGGAAGGAAACGTGCTGTGTGTCAGTGAGTGCCTCCTTCAGCAGCCATGGGGCTCTGGGCAGGGGAAAGCCAGAAGAAGAGTGATTCTCCGAAAGACCTACGAGCGCCGTAGAGCAGGGACTACTCTGCTAGCAGACTAGGACCTGAGGATACTTCTCCATTCTCCTCCCTTCTGTGGCTTGTTTCAGGGTGCTCATTGTTTTTCCTGTTAGAGGAGGAGAGACAGGGAAGCTTCCTTCTCAGGCCTCATGATACCCCCCGCCCCCAAGAGAGACAGGAAGCTAGTGACTGTAGAACCTGAGGCCCATCGCTATGTTCCTGGTGGGCGGAACGTGTGTCCGTAGAGAATGAGTAACACCTGAGGGGGCTGGGGTTCAGGGATGTGGAGCTGCAGGTAGAAGAGGCAGGGCAGGTGGGTAGCCGCCAGGCTGAGTAGGAGCCATGGGACTCGGGCTCTAAGGTGAAAAATAAGCCAGAGAGCCCAGGACTTTGGCTAGATGTAGTAAGGACATATGGAGCTGACCCTTCCTGATCGCTGGCTCCATAAGCGTGAGAGCCAAAACAGGCCAGTAATTGTCCATAATAACACTGCAAAAAAAAAAAAACAATTAAACAAACAACAAAACGCCCCTATAGGATTAAAAGGAGGTCTCCACACACTGGCATTCAGTCTCCTTTTTGGTAGGTCTGCCGTCAGTTTTCTTCAAGTGTGTGAGTGAGTACCTGTGTGTATGTGTGTGTATGTGTGTGCACACGCACACGTGTCAATATATGATTTTACAGAAATCAAACTCAGGAGTCATTCCTCAGCTACCACCTCTTGTTTTTTGAGACAAGATCTGCCCCTTGGCCTGGAGAACACCCCACCCCTTAGGTTAGGCTGTCCCGAGAGCCTAGGGAACAGCTTGTCCCTGCCCTCCAGAGCAGCTACATGCGTGCAGCACCTCCCCTGGCTTCTACACATAGGTTCTAGGGGTCAGAGCGAGGTCGTCATAATTGCAGGGACAGCACATTACTGACTGAGCTGTCTCACCGACGCTCTAGGCAAACCCTCTTCTGTCCACTTTAACAGGTTACCTATCTCTATGTCCCAAGAGGCCCTTTGCTGCTCTAAGACGCCAACTCCCCGCCAGGGAGAAACTTGCTCAACTCTTGTGAACAGGAAAGTTATGTAAGGGGTAAAGCAGGGAAGGGTATGGGAACATAGAAGAAGAAATAGAAGAAATGTGAGCCAAATAGCAGTGTGGCATCACGGCCCAGCAATGACACCACAGCAAGTTAGGGGAAACCCACTAACCTGGGCACGGTCTTCTGGTGGAATGTGAATGTTTATCGCTGCTGACATTATGAATGGCCTGGTACAAATAATTTTATGAGTCAACTTGACAAGGATAAGAGATGCCTAGATAACTGGCAAAATATACATGTATTTCTGGGCAGTTCTGCTTCCAAGAGAAATGGCACTTGAATTGGTCGCTTGTGTGAGAGAAAGACCCACCCTCCCTGCTGCAGGTAAGCATGTCTGGGGCACGCATAGATGAGAGAAGCAGAGAAAGTTTGGATTCCCACTCTGCTTAAACAGGGCCGTCATCTGCCTGCAGACACCAGCCCTTTGACGCTCTGGACTGAAGGCATGGGACTATAACTGTAACCTAGTTTCCCTGGGTCTCTAGATTGTAGCTGGACAATGGTGGGAATCAATTTCCACACAGCCAGTCCCTCATTATAAGCATTTTTCTACCTACCCTCCAATGTTCTGTTGGTCTGTGTGATAAACACTGCATAATATACAGACTATGGGAGAAAGAGTTTATTTCGAAACAGAAATGTCCATGCCTCTGGCCCCAACAATCCTGTTCTTCAGAATAGAGCTAACAAGGGTAAAGAAAAAAAAAAGAAAAAAGAAAAACAAAAACAAAAAACAAGCTACAGACGTAAAGGGTCTTCTTGCATCACAGCTGGGAAGGAACCAGAAAGAGCTTAGCAGTCTCACAACGGGGATCCTAAGAGAAAGGACACCAGCACTCAGAAGTAAGGGTGGTGAGATGCATTTAGCCAAAGTACCTGTTTAAAACACGTTGCTTGGGACAGCACATGCTTCACTGTGACTGCACCATAAAATCACACGAGTGAATAGGTCGTGTAATAAAACACAGAGCAAGGAAACTGGTAACTTAATGGGGTGTTTTATTTAAAATATTTTTAGGGCCAGATATGATGGTTTATGCCTTTAATCCTAGCACTGGGAGACAGAGGCAGGTAGATCTCTACAAGTTCAAGGCCAGCCTGGTCTACAAAGAGAATTCCAGGACAGCCAGGGCTACACAGAGAGACCCTGTCTTGAAAACAATAACAACAACAACAACAAAATAAATAAATAAATAAATAAATAAATAAATAAAAGACCTTTAGTTTTTTATATTTATTTTTTTGTTCCTTATGTTCCTTTTGACCCTCTGACTTACCTTGTTCCTGCCTGGCCTATGGCCTTATGACCTTCATAAACACTCGAATAGCGGTTTCAGCCTCCTCTGGACCATACCTCTTCAAGAGAGCAAGGACAGTGTTTTATTTTTTTCCTTTGTCGCAACCCGACACTTGCATTTGCCTGGAACACAGGACGTATTTGGCAATTTCCTGAAGGTGAGCTAACCACCACTGAGGACTGTGTTACGTTTAAAGATAAAACTCAGTGGATTATTGTCTCCACTCTCTTATCTCCTAGCAAAGAGCACTCAGATAAACGAATATCTAAAGGATCTCTGAAGGCTCCCAGGGAGGGCAAAATCACATTAAGAAAATTGGCATTTTACATCCAAGTGAAACACATTTGCACACTGTGGGAGCTGCTTGGAGTTGCCTGAGGCCTTGGGCTGGCTTGCCTGTCTATCTATCTATCTATCTATCTATCTATCTATCTATCATCTATCTATCATCTATCTGTCTGTCTGTCTGTCTGTCTGTCTATCTATCTATCTATCTATCTATCTATCTATCTATCTATCTATCTGTCCCCTAAGACAGTAAGATGCTAAAAAAGTAAAGTCATGCTACTGTTTATCTCCAGACCAACTGGATCTTCGACTGAAGGGGGGCTGCTATCACTCTGACTGGCAAAGCAGCTGTCTAAGTCAGGGCCTGCACTTTATGAGCTTAAATGTCAAAGATCTGAGGAGACAAGAAATGTGATAGTATAGCTTGTGCCTTCCAAACACAGCGTCAAGTTCTGACTTTAGCTAGCACTGAGCCCTTATTTCTTATAAAAAATATTTCTTATTTAATGTGTATGAGCGCTCTATCTGCATGTACGCCTGCATGACAGAAGAGAGCGTCAGACTCCATTATAGATGGTTGTGAGGTCCCATGTGGGTGCCAGCAATTGAACTCAAGACCTCTGGAAGAGCAACCAGTGCTCTTAACCGCTGAGCCATCTCTCCAGCCCTCCCGCCTGTTCCTCTCCCCAGTCTAACTACATGCACTAACCCATGCTCCCACTTTACAGATGAGAACTCAAAGCAAAGAGATCCTGTGACTCAGGGTCAAATAGTAGGTAGTGAGGGCAGGCCAGGATGCAAAGCAGCCCTGGGTCCTTACGCCTTACAGTCAAGAGGCCTTCAGGGCTGTTGGTCTAGGATGATGAAGTCTTGGGTCCTTCTTTTGCTTTCTCCTTTATTCTTCAGCACAAAACATCACCCTTTGAAAATCATTTTCCCCTGGCTTGAATCCTCCCTTTTGTTTTCAGCCTGGATCACCAAGCCCATGACTTCTCCTGATGCTCTTTTACCAGCAGCCTTCTCTGATACCCCAGAGTGCAAATCCAGTTCAGGATGTACTTTCCCTAATTGGATATGGTCACATCGACTCTGAGGATCAGGTCTGGGATGGCTACACTTGTATGTGTCTCCTCAAAACTCCAAGCATTGCCAATGTGAGAGTATGAACAGAGGCTTTAACGACTGAGTCAGAAAAGCTCTGCCCTCGCCAGCACAGTTAGGGGACTTTTGTCAAAGTAGGTGATTTGCCAAAGCAAAACACACATACACAAACAAACAAACAAACCACCACCAACAAAACAAAACAAAACAAAACAAAACAAAAAACAGTCCTCTCCTTAAAGTGAATAAGAGACAGTTTAAGAGCCAAATTTGAATGATCATGGACCGGGAACACAGACATTGTCCCAAATTCCATGTTTCAAAGTGGAAGAACTTTCATGAAGTCCTTATAGTAATGGAACAAAGAAAGTCATAAATTAAGGCAATTAAAAATATATCCTGGTGGGGACATCAGAAAGGCAGTTATAGCAAGATGAGGAAAGCATTAATGAAGGTCCCAGACACTATCTGGTGACACTGTTAGCTTTTGGGCTGGTGGAAGCTAGTGCTATGCTCAGATAATAAATTCCAAAAGGCTTTTCTTTATTAGACACAGACATGGGCGAGGAATGGCTGTTCAGAGGCTAAAACTAGGTTGAAATTACATAATTCATTTCTGGACCTGCAACATTCCAACGTCTCCATAACACTGCAGTTCTAGTCAGTCAGTCAGTCAGTCAGTCTTTGAAGACATGGCTTCCTCCTTGTTGACGCCTTGTACAAGCATCTGACCCAGGGATTCCTTTTTGGTCTATCATCTACTGCCTGAGGGTACCGCTTTCTTTCCCCACAGAGGATGTACTATTTAAGGCACCATCTTGGAAACAGACTGGCTGGCCTGCCACACTCGTGAACTAGAAGAAAAGAAATGCCTGTTCTTTTATGGTGCCCAGGGTGTGGTGGGCACACAGCAGCGCAAATGGCTGGGCTGGGGATTGAAACAGCCACTTTCCAGAACAATTTCTTCTAAAATTATGCTAATTTTTCTCTTAGAAGGGAAACTTTTTAGCCTACTGTACTTTCGAAACTCAGTATTCTTCTGTGCTAGCTATGGCTGCCTCCCATGTTGTCTTAGTGTTGTAGTGCTCTGAAGAGCCACCGGGACCAATGCAACTCTTATAAAAGAAAGCATTTAACTGGGGCTGGCTTACAGTTTCGAGGTTTAGTTTATCGTCATGGCGGGGAGCATGACAGCGTGCAGGCAGACACTGAAGCAGTCGTTGAGAATTAAGAGTTCAGAGCTCTACATCCTGATCCACAGGCAGAGAGGGAGAGCCAGAGCCCGGTGTGGGATTTGAATTCTTAAAGCCACCCCCAGTGACACACTTTCTCCAACAAGGCCACACCCTTTCCAATAAGGCCACATCTCCTAAGCCTTGCAATCCTTTCAAACAGTTCCACTCCCTGGTGACTAGACATTGAAATATATGAGCCTATGGGGACCATTTTTATTCAAATCATCACTCCTCCCCTTTCTTCCATAATGACAACAACATTTAATTGACATCCAGCTACACTGGCACCTGCCGCCCTACTGTAGGGATCTCTCTTCTTGCTTATTTCTGTTCCTTTTCGCTTTACTCCGTGCCTTTGAAATCGCCTTCCTAAAACACAAATTCCACATCCACTCAAAATTCACTTAGGAAATAGTTGCAGCTTCAGCTACAAAATCCAGCGTGTTCCTTGCCATGGGCGTACAGGTTGAACATTGAACGGTATTGGACACTCCCCGGTGGGGACTCAGTTCTTGGCCGTGTTTCATCATTCCTTCTAACTGACAGAAAGCTTCTCCTTTTTTTTTTTTTAAATTTTGCACACAGAAAAGGAATTTTCTAGGTTTAAATAGAATTTGAAATCTGGGGTTTGAGAACAATTTTGTGATAGCACTTAGTGACACATGTATTCTTTGGAATTATATGTGTTTACTTACAGATGTGTGTATGAGCAGGAGCATGCCACAGCGTGTGTGGTCGGAGAACAACTTGGTGATAGAGGGTTGGTTCCCTCCTCCACCTTGTGGGTCCTGGGGCTTGAACTCTGGTCCTTAAGTTTGGATGCAAATGCTTTTACACACTGAGCCATCTTGCCTACCCGGTGCTTTTTTCAACTATTTGTGGGAAGTTGTGGAAATTGAGAGTACTTTTTCTGAGTTTGCTAGGTATATGTATATTTTGAAACATTAAACTTCTATTTTAATATATGCTATGTAAGACCATGGGTGTTTTTGTTTGTTTTTAACAGCTCGTCTCACCAAGAGGCTGCCCTTTGACTCTGTAGTAGCATCCGCTTGCTTTGACCCAGTCATATAAGGCTGAGCTCCTGTGAGTTTAGGGACGAGACCTTACAAGACAGCTGCCCCTGGCTTTGATCAGCTGGAATGCTGTCTGAAGACTGCCATAGGAGGACACCTGCCCCTCCCCCCCACGGGCAGCTGGGGCACAAACCAAGTTGCTCCAGTAGATGCTCAGCACGACGGCTCCAGGGGAAATCAACACAGGGTGGTTCAAGGTGACGGGACAGCCAACACGACAGCCACTCAGGCAGCCATCACAGACTGATGTGCTGCAAGCCACGGACTGTGTCAACAGGCTTGTTTTGCAGAAGAGAGAAATCAAACAGGATGGTGCCATGAGTCATTGTGCACATGTGTGTATGTGTGTAAATCCATGTATGAACATTTAAAAGAAAAAATCGTTTTTAGCACTTAGTAGCACTTTAATGATTCCACCCTCACGTTTATAAGAAATAAATAGGGCACAATCTAGGAAATTGTGAATAGGATGCCGACACCAAAAATGTGTGCTGCCTCCTTTGGTACCTAATCAGTGTATAAAACAATGCGTCTTAAATCACTTTTATTGTGAAACATACCCAGGGTACACAAAAGCACAAATGAATATCAAAGAGGAGGATTGTGACTGCCCCTCCCCCAGTGGCCTCACATGCTCTTCCCTAGATTCTGTTTCTCATTCCCATGAGCATCTAGCTTTGCAGTGTTACAATGACGCTTTCCAAAGATGCAGTTTTACAGACAGCTGTTGCCTGTATCTTCAGTTTGCCTTCTTCATTTAATGCCAGCTTTTTGAGTTTTACTCATAAGAGCGAAGGAAGAAGAGCCATGAACTCAGCTCTCTGAAGAGGGAAGCACGGGGCTGGGGATGAAGCTCTGTAGGGAGCCTGCTTGCCTAGCATGAATGGAGCTCTGGGTTCTATGCCCAGCACCGTGCGCGTTGGGCCGTGCTGGCACACACCTTAATCCCAGGGCTCAGGAGATAAAGGCAGGAGGGTCAAAAGTGCAGGGCATCCTTGGCTAAATAGCGAGTCCAAGGCCAGCCTTGGCTACGTCAGGATGACAGAAAGGAGAGCAGAGCCATTGTGTCTCACCCCGGGTAGAACTAATTCGCCTGCTCTGCTGATCTCTCAACCCCTCCTTCGTGTCTACCTGTGACATGGTTTCCAGGGGCCACTTCAGCGCAAAGGCATCGCATCATCAGTCTCATTGTCATAGACCTCAAATCATGTGGCAGGGTCCACTCCTGTCATTCAACATTTCCTGGTCAAAATCTGATGTAAACTGCAGGGGTCATCCTAAATGGTGTACTAGTCACACTTAAAAAAAAAAAAAAAAAGGAAAGACAAAGGGTTTCTCTTTTTTTGAGACAGGATTCACTTTTCAGCCCAAACTGTCCTCAACTCTGAGACCTTCCTGCTTCAGCCTTTGGAGTGCTGGTATGTGTCATCATGCCCAACTTTAGAGGAGTTAATTTTAATATTTCTCCAAGTATGTCTATAATATTAAGCTCAACTACTGTATGTTTAATATACAACTACGATAAAAATTATGCTCCGGCCTATATTTTTCATGCGAAGTATTTAAAATTAGATGCAGATTTTTCAATCACAGCACAGGTTAATTAGGATTAGCCCTGTTTCAGGAGCTCAGCAGCCACCTGCCGCTGGCAGTTACAATTTTAGCATAGATGGGTCTTCAAGGCCACGCACAGAACAAACTCATCACCAAATTGATAAGTGAAGATTGTGAGGTGTTCATATTCTCCTGAGGCTAGAGGGGTATGTACATAGGAGCCTCCCAGTGGAAACAGTAAGTACTGTGGTGATCCTGGTGGAGGCTCTAGCGGTGTAGGTCTCTGTATGTAGGTGTGGTACCCATATTTCAAGGACCCTTAGGGCACCAACAGTACTGACTGCTCCATCATCCGCAGCCAGCCTTCCTCAGGATCAAGGACAATGGCTGGTGCCCTGCCAGGGAACGAATTGCTGTTTGCTTTCCCAACATAGAGCTCCAGAGAGCCTTTCATTAGGAGCTGACTCCTATGTGGTCCAAGGGGACTGAGTGTAAACCTTTGTTCTTTGAGGAGGACCAGGATTCTACCCAAGGCCAGACTGGCACCATTGAAGTCCACAGTGGGAAGAACCACAAGCCAACTCCCTGCATGGTCCAGGCAGTGCTTTATTTAGAAGAATCCACAAAGAGACGCTAGTTTGGTCTGGACGTATGATTATATGGTTTTCATGCCTTGCAGCCTTACGAGAAGTCAGGAGTGGTGACAGTAAGTCTTGGGCCACACCAGGTTTACTGTTCCCTGACTCGGTTTCTCTTTTTCTCAATCCAGCAGTACAACAGTACTTCCCCGATATGATGGTTCTATCCTGGCCCCAAATCCCTTCTTAAGAAATATTTCTACAGGTCTATAAATGTTTAAGTGCCTCTGGGCTGAAGTGAACCCTGAAGAACTCTTGTTTGCTTTCTTGTCTTCCCTAAACTTCTTTTTCTTTTATTTCTCTCTCTTTCTCTTTTCTTTTCAAGACAGAGTTCTTTGTGTAGTTCTGATTGTCCTAGAACTTTCTCTGTAGACCAGGCTAGCCTTGAACTCAAAGATCTGCCTGCCTCTGCCCCTTTAGTGCTAGGACCAAAGGCATGTGCCACTACTGCCCAGCTCCCTGAAGATTCTTGAAGCATCGTTGGAGTACTGAGAAAAATTTTTGTTCCTCAAGGCCTTGTCCAAAGAGAGAGGACTCAGTGAGTCCTTCAAAGGGAAGACCCAATGGGCTTTTGGCATTGTCCCAGGTCCATCAGAGGTGGGGCACATTAATGGGCTCCCAGCAGGCTGTCTCAAAACACAACTTTTCTATGGACAGTCATTTGGGGCTATTCAGGTTTTGCATCCTTGGCAAATGTCCTCAGATACACACGCACAGCTCCTATACATGACCCTGTATATCTCAGGCACATCACCTCCCCAGCTACACAGGCTCCTCTGTACTTCCAGTTGCTTGAAGGTTGAAGTTCCATTGAGTCCCAGAGCTGGATGCCAGACTGGGCGGTATGATCGAGATCTTAAAAAATGAAAAAAAAAAAAAAAAAGACTCCGTTTTTTTTTCTTGAGAGTCCAATTTTCTAGAATTTTTTGTTTGATCCTTTCAGAGTTGTGAGTTTAACTTTTATGATTTCATCTTAAATTTGAACTTAATTTATTTTAAAAAGTTACACACACATCTAGTACAAACTCAAATACTATTAGAAGTTGCTCAACAAAAATCTCAAATGCCTCCCCATTCTAGTTAAATGCCAATCTGTTATGGTTTTCCTGTGTATCATTTCAAAGCAATCCTGCATATAAAATATAGTTTTTAGATAGTTTTAAATACAAAAGGGGCATTGCTTCATGTTTTAAAGTTACTTTAGTAAAAGACAAGGTAAGAAGGCAGAAACTCGTAGATTAAAAAAAGAAAAATGCCTGTGGTATAATTGTTTTAAGTGCTGTGTTGATGTGTTGAGCTTAAAAATATTTTGATGCGTTTTGATGCTTGGAAAACATGATGATGTGAATCACGGTCTTGGATAAACTGTCCAATATGATTATATAGTGTGTGCTCGCTGTGGCAAGGTCACCTTAATGAGTTTACACGATAATACACAGCAAGCAGAAAGCTACCCAGTAACCTGGACAGCGGGCAGGGAGGGAAGGAGTGGAGGGGGCAGGCGGACTCAGGAGCGGCCAGTTGAGGACGGGAGTTGTGAAGGAAGAGATCAGGAGCGGTGCTTCCCAAGAGGAGTTAGTACGGTGAGGACGAGCCAGACAGGACTGCTCTATCATCAGGCCAAGCGGAGTGCCGCTACTACGCATGCGCACTTGATGTGCGCCTAGTAAGACAGAGGGACTGCGTTTTAAATTTCATTTTGTTTCAATTAATTCTAATTTCTGTATAGATGTGTGTGGGATAGTGGCTCCCATGCTGGGTGGTGTAGTTGTAAGCTTTCCACGTTTGATGAGGAGGCATCATGAACCCAAGCGGAGAAGGACGAGAAAGGAGTAAAAGCCCCAGAGGAAAGCTGGAAAGGGAGTGTGGTTTTCATGCCGTGTAGTGTGTGTGTGTGTTGAGACAAAGTTGAAGGCACAGACAGCTAAGAGCATCTGTCTTGAGTGATCTGGGTATCACACCTCTAGTTCTATGCTGGGTTCCTGTTGGGGCACAGACACACCAGGGCCTAAAAAGGGTCTGGCTTC
The DNA here is from genome assembly GCF_030254825.1 of Meriones unguiculatus. NCBI lineage: Eukaryota > Metazoa > Chordata > Mammalia > Rodentia > Muridae > Meriones > Meriones unguiculatus. The sequence continues at coordinate 21,751,263 of NC_083354.1, read as the reverse complement.
AACTACTGAGCCTGTTATGGGAGCAGCATCCGCCACTGATTCCAAACACTCCTGCACCTAATGTGTAAAACAAAATCATTCATTGCAAGGAAATCCCACAGTTTCACACACCACTAGGTGTCACCAGTAGCCAAAATGAGCTCTATCTATCTATCTATCTATCTATCTTTTATCTACCTATCTGTCATCTATCTATCTATCTATCTATCTATCTATCTATCTATCTATCTATCAATCATCTATCTATCTATCTTTTATCTACCTATCTGTCATCTATCTATCTATCTATCTATCTATCATCTATCTATCATCTATCTATCTATCTATCTATCTTTTATCTACCTATCTGTCATCTATCTATCTATCTATCTATCTATCTATCTATCTATCTATCTTTTATCTACCTATCTGTCATCTATCTATCTATCTATCTATCTATCTATCTATCTATCTATCTATCTATCATCTATCTATCTATCTTTTATCTACCTATCTGTCATCTATCTATCTATCTATCTATCTATCATCTATCTATCATCTATCTATCTATCTATCTATCTATCTATCTTTTATCTACCTATCTGTCATCTATCTATCTATCTATCTATCTATCTATCTATCTATCTATCATCTATCTATCTATCTATCTATCTATCTTTTATCTACCTATCTTTCATCTATCTATCTATCTATCTATCTATCTATCTATCTATCATCTATCTATCTATCTATCTGCATTGTCTTTAGCTTGCAAAATGTAGTAAGAGTCTCTTTGAGTTGCTCGTTCATCTATCTATACAATTGACAAGTGTTTTTCTCATTTTGTCTCATGAAAGCAAGGCAGTTTGGGCTCAGGAAACCTACTTGGTTGAGATAGTCTAATTTGGTTTATGTTATCTCCAGTCAAAACTCATCCAATTATTAACCGTCTACCACATTGCCTCGCATACAGTGCAGGAGCTGCACATTGCACAATTGCAGGAGGCCACCGATCACATGGGCCTTAGTATGGCTGATGCAACCTCCAGAGCAGCAGCTCTGCGAGACTCTGCCTCCCGGGGGCCAAAGCTTAAAGTACAATTCATCTGCTCATGTGCTCTCGCTCCCCCTCCCTCTCGTTCTCTCTCTCTCTCTTCCTCTCTCAGGCCATCTCTATCTTTCCCTCCCTCTCTCCCTCTACCTCATTTGCATTCTTTATCTCTGTATTAGCCTACACATATTCCTGCCTTGGGATGAGCCAGCATGTCCAGCTTGCGGGTTGCTGGACCCAGGGCTTCAAGCTTGCTAGGCAAGCACTCTGCCAACTGAGCTACATACCAGCCTTGCTCTGCTCCATCTTTCAGGAAAGTCTGTTCATCTAAAACCCTCTGACTAGAAATACCTGTGCCCTATACTCTCTTTGAGAAGTTTGTAGACCACAGCGTAGTTTTCCCTTCCATTTTTGTAAGAAACACTAAATTTTAGTCCTTTTCAGAAAATAACCCTCACTGAGCATAAATCTAAAAATAAAGCGATGTACTTAGCTAGCTAGAAAATGAAGTCATGACATTTGACAACACACAAAGCAAAAACAAGACACAGCTTTCTCCTCAAAGGGAGAACAGTTTGTTCTGGAGCTAAATTTGAGTGACCAAGGCCTGGAAATCATGGAGATAGGTTACCCCAAGCTCTACGTTCCCAACTTGGAAGCAGAGTTTTATAGTTTTATAGTAGCAGAACAAAGAAAGTCATAAATCAAGGCAATTTAGAAATACTTTGGTGGAAACACCAGAAAGGCAAGATGGTGGTGTGTGTGTGTGTGTGTGTGCACACGCGTGCTTTCTCATAGCCCCTTAATACTATCTGATAATATCTTTAGCTTTTGAGTTGGTGGGAGGTGGGGGTCTGCTAAATCAATAGACTCTAAAAGTTGTTTTGTTTTTTTACTCTATTAGCCATGGGATGTTGGCGCTGACACAGAGGTAGGCGAGGAACGGCCATCCAGGCTGCTAAATCTAGGCTGAGATAAGGTTAATTAGAGGACCTGCAGCATTCCAACCTCACCACGCCACTGCAGTCCTAATCAGCCTGCCTTTGTCCACACAGCTCCTTTCCAGGAATTCTTGTTGACTTCTTTGCCCTTGAGAAACTCAAGGTGATGCTTGGTCAGACCTAAGATCCCAAATAATGTGTTTAAATTTTGCATGTCTAAACTTGACACTTGAAAAGGGGTGACTGACAATAACTGTAAGTAAACTTGGGGACCAGAATCCTGGAGTCAGACTTGACTAGGCTTTCCTGTGGCAAAATACCAGTTAGTTCTCTCTGCATAACAAACCAGCCTGAAGATCAGTGACTTTTTGTCATTTTTGTCCCTCGATCGGTTTTGATCTAGGCCGGAGAAGCATTTCACTGCTTAGCTGGCTGGCCTCACTCCTGGCCCTGGGTCCTGATGGTTGGCTGTTTGTGGAGACGTGGCCGAGACTGTGTATCTGGGCAAAGAGCAACTCATCTTCCAGTAGGTGTCACACACACCGTGCTGTCCCAGTGCCCAGGAGAAGATTTAATATACAAAACATATACATTTCTTCTTCGTGGATAAATTCCCTTGTCCCTGAGGCTGACGACCGGATACTCAGGAGCCACATGGTAGAAGGAGATAAACGACTCTTGAAAGCTGACCTCTGGCCATCCTTATGCATGCTTGGCACATGCAGGTCTCCACTCCCACAACCCACAAGTGGAAAATAAATTAAAGCTAAGAATTTCAAAAGATGGGTCCTTTTGCTTCAGAGGTTTCACTTGTAAGCAGGTTCCTTTTTCCGGCTCTGTGTAAAGGCACTCACCTAAGGGCAGCTGAGAGAGACGGTCAAGACCAGAGGCCCAGGAAGGTCCGGCTACGTGCTCACTTCTAATAATTATACCTGTGTGTCAGGCTCCTCAAAGGTGTCACTGGAAATATTGCTCAGTGCTGCCCAGGCTAAATCGCTGTTGCCATGGCAGCTGAGGAACCTAATCAGATGAGAGTGATTAGGGAGGTACAGTGTGTGTTCCCATTCTATTTGCATACTGCTAAAGGTTAAATGGAACACCAGTGTTATAAATCCCACTCAGTCTTCCTGAGGCCAGGATTAGCCCAGGAATAAATTTATCCGTATTATAGCTTCTTTTTCTTATCATTGGTGAGCCCCATCATTTTCTGTGATGAGCAAACATTTACTGAGCAACTATTCCATGTTAACTGAAGCAGAGATTAGCAATACCAATCAAGCACTCTGCTCTACCACGTAATGGGCCAGATAAACAACTAACAACAGATGATATGGGAAACCTGACAGATCTGGGCTCTGGTAAGCAGTCGGGGAAGCAATAGTTCTTACCAATGGGATGAGTCTGAGGAGGCATCATAGCTCTGAGCTTTGAAGATGAGTAGGTGAATAGAGGAAAGGAAACCTCCATCGGGCAGGCTTGGTGGTGCACACCTTTAATCCCTGCACATGGGACGTGAGGCAGATGGATCTCTGTGAGTTTGAGGCCTGCCTGGTCTCCATGGAAAGTTCTAGGCCAGTCAGGGCTACAAACTGAGACTTCGTTTTAAGTAAAATAAAATAAATCTGAAACACTGAAGCTATGGGGCCTGGGGAGATGGCTCAGTGGTGAAGAACACTTATTGCTCTTGCAGAAAACCTGGGCTTGGTTCCCAGCACCCACATGATGGCTCCATCTGAAACTCCAGTTCCAGGGGATCTAACATGCTTGTCTGACCTCTGAAATACTAGGTAAACATGTGGTATACATACATACATGCAAGCAAAATATTCATAAGCACAAAAAAGTAACCTAAAAAAACTCCCTAGAGAGGAGAACTGGATGGTAAAGTCATGCGCACAGTAGGCTCGGGACAGTGTCGTCTACTGCCCAGGTCCTGTGAATCTGGGCGTGTTAGAGAGGTGGAGACTGATTCCACTCAGCATAGGACTGGAGGCCTGGGCTGTGTTATAAAACAAGAAAAAGAAGCAACGGGTATGTGAATTTAAAAGGAAACGACACACTGTCCTCACTTTACAGATATTCTGATGATCTGTGACATCCAACATCAGCTCTGATATGTTAATAGGCACTTCAGTTAGCCGCTCATCCCAGGCTTGAGACCTGACATGACCCACACTACAGAAGAAACAGGAGAACGTTTGAATGCTCATGCTCAACAAGGATGTGAGGAACAGATCTGCTTACAGAAGAAGGGACATGGAGGAGGCTTCCGTGACAATCTTCCCCTCCATCCTCCCCCACCAAACAGTAACAGCCTGGACAGAAACCACTGAAGGTAACTCTTAAAAATTGTGATAAGGGTGATGAAGAGTATCGAACCACAGCTGACGGCTTCTGGTGAGCTGGCCACAGGAGTGTGACCATGCTCCAGTGAGTATATGGGCATCACAAATTGGACTTCTTCTCTTCCTCCTCCTCCTTCCCCTCCTTCTTCCTTCTTTTTCCTCCTCCTTTTTCTTCTTGAGGAGTCACAAGGGTGGGGGTGGACCTGGGAGGACTGGGAGGTGAGTGTGCTTGGGATTCATGATGTGAAATTCCTAAATATAATCAATAAAAATACTATGAAAAAAATCCAGAACAGGGCTGGGAAGATGGCTCTGCAGGTACAGTGGCTTGTTCCCAAGCCTGAGGACCTGAGTTCAGTCCCTGGGACCAAATGTGGAAGGAGAGAACTGACTGTAAGTTGTCCTCTGACTTCTATAGGATTGCTTAGTCACAAGCATTCCCTTCTACTAAATAAAGCAATAACTGGATGAATAAATAGATAAATAAATGCAATAAAATTTAAATCCAAGATAATTTTTTGAGAAAAATGTAATATTAGTTGTTGGGATAATATTCTTGTGGAATGTATATAATTTACCCTTGCTCATTCAAATGCTGATTTCTCTACCCCACTATCTGTCCAGGTTTCAATCTGGACATTGCATTGTGATGCTTATTCTAAGCATCACCTGTCTCAAGTTTGAATAAACATGCCACCATTTGTTCCCTGTGTTGTCAATAAAACAACCAGCCCCAGTGCTGAGCAATGAAGAGAATAGGGTGGGACATCCTGGTCCAGAGAAAAGGGAAGGAAGCCAGTGGGGGAGAGGAGAGGACTTGGAACTACGGGCAGGAGAAGAGCAGAAATCAGCAGGAGAGGACTTGGAACCACGTGGAGAGATGAACTGGACCTAAGATATGACCAAAAGCAAGTATAGTTGGTAAAATCTGAATGATAGGAAACTATGTGGGCTTGGAGGTTTAGGATGGAGTAACTATTGCCCAGCATTGCGCTCTTGGTTAATTAAATAAGTTGCAGTCTCTGTGTGGTCATTTAGGAATAACCGCTGCATAACTAAAAGATAAATCAATAATAAATAAATACTAATAACCCACAACAATTAGTAAAGGGCATAAGAGCTAAATAAGCAATATAAGCAAAGACATGCCATGTTTGTGGGCAATAAACAGTTACCAATTCTCCTCAAATTCATTTTGTTTTGTTTTTCAAGCAGGGTTTCTTTGTATGGCCCTGGCTGTCCAGGAACACACTCTTTAAACCAGGCTGGCCTCAAACTCACAGAGATCTGCCTGCCTCTGACTACCAGGTGTTGAGATTAAAGTCCTGCGTCATCATGCCCAACTTTATTAGTCCATTTTGCTAAGAGCCAAGAAGAAACGTTCACCTCAGGATATTCCAGTGCTACCGTGCTGGCTAGTTTTCCGTCAACTTGACACAGTCTAAAGTCATCAGAGTGGAAGAAAACTCAACTGAGAAAAATGCTTCTATAAGATTCTGCTGTAGGCAAGACCGTAGGGCCTTTTCTTAGCTAGTGATTGATGTGGGAGGGCCCAGTCTCTTGTGGGCGGTACTACCCCAGGCTGGTGGCTCTGGGTTCTATAAGGCAGGCTGAGCAAGCAAGCCATGGAGAACAAGCCAGTAAGCAGCATCCCTCCATGGCCTCTGCATCAGCTCCTGCCTCCAGGTTCCTGCCCCACCAGAGTTCCCATCCTGACTTCCTTCTGTGATGAACAGTGATGTAGAAGTGAAAGCCAATTAAATGGTTCCCTCCCCAAATTGCTTCCTGTTTCATTGCAGCAATAGAAACCCTAACTAGCACAGCTAGATAATAAAACACTAAAACAGAATCATTTAAATAGATCAAAGGAAAGAAAGTGCTCAAAAATGCATGTGAGTGCGCGCGTGTGTGTGTGTCCCATAAACACATTGATATACAATTGATATATGGCAAACAAATTAACAGGAAGGAATGGGTTCTTGCATAGACAGTGTAGGGAAACTGGCTCACTACATAGAAAAAAAATGTTTGACCCTTAACTCTTAGTTCCATAAACAAACATGAACTTTAGACCAATTAAAGAATACAATGTAAATGGTAACCCTACAAAGCAAACAGGTACATATAAAATACATAAAGAACATGTCTATATCAATCAGAATATATACATCATATGTGTGATACATATGTCAAGATATAGTTTGGGAAACATTTCTAACCCAAGGTTAGCGCTTTTTGGTTTTTTATTTTATTTCTTATTTTTTTGAGATCTTAGTACGTAGCCCTGGAATTTGCTATGTAGACCAGCCTGACTACTAACAGAGATCCACCTGCCCCTGCCTCCCAAGTTAGATTTATTTTATGTGTATGGATGTACGTATATCCTGTGCAGTTCGTTAGAAGCCAGAAGGCACTGGGTCCCCTGTAGGTGTGAGTCAATGGTGAGGGGTACCCAACTGGGTACTTTGCAAGAGTAGAAAGTGCTCTGAACTGATGAACCGTGTCTCCTGTGCCCCCGTATTGGTTTTTGGAACAATAAGGAGAACAAGATTAGAAAAACTGAGAATGAATAGCAGGTAGGGTGGATTATTGGGCTTTCTTTAAAAAGTTACACCTCAATAACCTTGTCGGTGTTTTTGTTTTTTCCTTTTGGTTTTTCGAGACAGGGTCTCTCTGTGGAGCTCTAGCTGTTCTGGAACTTTGTAGTCCAGGCTGGCCTCAAACTCAAAAATCTGCCAGCCTTTGCCTCCCCAGTGCTGGCATTAAAGGCACCAGAGCTCAGCTAGTAACTTTGTTTTTAATACTCATTTGGCCCAGATGTTTCATTGTTGTATTTCAGCATAAATGTTCTGTTTCTTGTCTCTTCCAAGAACACTTTGCCCATCATCATGTTGCTCACCACTCCCCTCCAGTGGATGACTCTGGAATTACCTTTCATTTCCCTCCCGGCCCCTCCCCCCCCTTTTTTGTTTAGACCATGGCTGCAAATGAGGACAGCTCCTGCCACAGATTCTCTGCTCTCTCCCTGTACTGTTCCCCTCTCTAGGGACAGCTAGTCACACGAGACTGTTCTGAGCCGGGCACCACGGTGCACACCTGCAATCTAGTTCTCAGGAATCAGGAAGATGATGCACTTAAGGCTAATCTGGGCTGTAGAGCAAGACCCTGTTTCACAAGTAAACAGCAACAAGAAAACAACAACAAGCAATTATGTTGGGATTTCCACTGTTCACTATGTCTGATCTATTTATTCCCCGAGTCGGGGCTGTGTTAATTTGGTTTAGTTTGGTTTTCATAGGTGAAATGGGTCCAGGCAGTCTCATTCCCCAGACACGCCTGATGCTTCCACTAGCAACTCCTGAGTTGCAGGTGTCAGTCGACTTTGTAATTTAGGAATTACGGTGATCTTCCTTCCTAAGTATCACAAAAAGATTTTCACACATTTTCCCGGGGAGTAAGTGGCACAGTCGCTGTCATAAAGACAGTGTGATCGAGGCCACCCCAGCTCTCAGAGGAACGAGAACTAGCAGAGTCCAAGTTTGCAGGATTCAAAATTTCTGATTCTTTCAACGTTCAGGAACTCTAACTGTAGCTTGCCATGGTTTCCACCACTCACAAAATCCCTGCGCGGTAAGCAGAGATGAACAATATCAGAACAAAGCTTGGTATGTCACGGTTTTAAAAAAGTGTAGACTCTAGGGGCCCAGTCATTTGTTTGTTGTCAGTCTTCGAGACAGGATCTCGAGGAGCCCAGGTTGGACTGACTCTCTGTGTAGTCAACACTGGCCTTGAATTTCCGATTCTCCTGCCTCTGTCTCCAAGTACTGAGATTACAGGCCTGTGCCATAATGCTCAGCTAGTAATTCGGTTTTAGTCATTTAATTACTGCCACAAAATGGCCAAACCTTCAAGTGGAGTGGTGTAAAGCAGTTGCTTTATGATGTATTCAGCCCTCTCAGTGGTCTCAATATGTCACGTCTCCTTGGGAAGAGCCTCAGTTCATCGGTCAAGTCATCTCACATGAGAGAACCGCGACGCCCTTCCAAGGGGGTTGGCCAACCACCCGCTAACTCTTTAGCCTTTCTCAGGGGCTGGGAGGAAATCAGGTCCCAGGAAAGGCTGGCCGCTGGCCAGAGCAGTGACTCAGTTTGATGGGTGGGTCCAGGGAGATGCTTACTCTACTCACCGTTGCCTATCCCTGTCACAAAGCCAGCGGTACAAACTGCTGCTCCACACTCCCAGCCCTGAACACTGCTAGGCCTCAGTGCCTAAAGGAGGAGGCCTAGCTTGGTGCACCAACTACAGTAGGAAGAGAAGTAGAAAAACCACACCGTCCCCACCCCACCTAGTAGGGACGGATGCACACGGACTTGCAGGCAACTGGGGGATGCTTGCCAGTTTTCCTCGGAAGTACCTGAAATGAGGCAGAGAAGATCATGAACTCCTGAAGCTGCAGGCAAGGAGTATGGAAGAGGAAAATTGTCCACTAGAGTGGAGAGGAAGTTTACAGTCTCTTCTGAGACTATGTGGCAGCAGCTCTGAGTTCAGAAATACCCCCAAAGTCCAAAATCCCCGAATCATACACTGCCTGGGGTACAGTGGCTGTAAGGCTACCGGCTTAGATGGCATCTTATTTCAGTAGAAAGACTAGGTTTGTGGTGACATCAGCTACATTTTTGGAGGGGCCAAAGTGCAAAACCATGGGGAAAGCTGTATCTGGAAATTTTTTGCCTATTCATCCCTGAGGGCCCATGGAAGTTAGTGCAGTTGCTCAATCTCCTCTTCTTCCTCCTTTTTCTTCTCCTCCTTCTCCCCGCTTCTTCTCCTTCTCTTCCCTCTCCTCCATCTCTTTCTTCTCCTCCTCCTTCTTCCCCTTCTCCTCCTCCTCTTCTTCCTACCCCATCTCTTCCTCCTCTTCCTCCTCCTTCTTCTCCTCCTCCTCCTCTGTCTTTTTTTCTTTCTGGTTTTTCAAGACAGAGTTTCTCTGTGTAGCCTTGGCTGTCCTGGGCTATCTTCATAGACCAGGCTGGCCTGGAACTCAGAGATCCACCTGCCTCTGCCTCCCTGAGTGCTGAGATTACAGGCGTGCACCACTTCACCCTCTAAGAGAACTATACTTATGCAGTGTTAAATGTGTCCCTGAGCCACATTAAACAATCCTACTTTGTTATGTTCCTTCCTCTCTATGACCCTGTGGGATATACTTATTACAGCCATTGTATCCTCGTGATTTGTAATTGTTGTTATCAGTTTAAACTTTTGAAATAGGGCTTATCGGTGAAGCCCAGGCTAGCTGTGAATTTGTGCTCTTCCTGCCACAGACTCTGGATTGCTGGGGTTACAGTCATACCGTTACCACCCCTCAGACAGGAGACTGCTTGCCTAGGGTGGTGCTGAGAGGCAAAACCCAAGGTCTTCATCCCCTGTGCCTTTCTGTCTGCTCAGTGTAAATTGCCAGGTTTGAGATCAGGACTATTTGATTTATATTTCACTTGCAGGCTTGCTGGAATGTGAGCTGTCACTATACTGTAAAGAGAGGACAAGCTTTGGACCAATTCCAAGAAGAGGATCGGAGACTCCCGGGGTTAGGGAGGGCAGATCTAGCCAGCAGGTGTGCAGGAAGAGGTGGCTGCAAGAACCCAAGCTGCAGTGGTTAGAGTGTACCTCCCAAGCAGCCTTCATGTCAGCTAATCGTCGTTTTCCAGACACCTTGGAAAGGAGTAAAGCATATTACATCAAGGTTTGTTCTCTTAAAATTGCCCTGTGTGTAGAATTGTGGGCTTTTATCGTTTAAAAAGTAATTATGCAGAGTATTTTATAAAGACCCCCATTAACAGCCATCATTCCATATTCAACAGGAGAAGCAGCTGAAGGATTCATTGGTCAAGTAACTGGACCAGTGTCACCATGGTAACTGGAGGCAGTAATGGGTGAGAATTCTCACACTGGAACCCAGTTTTCATTTTCTTAGGTTAGAAAATTAAGACCGAGATTGTACAGACTTTGGGGGGGGGTTGAGAGAGAGAGAGAGAGAGAGAGATGTGTTTGATTTTTTTTTCCAAAACGCTTTCACACATATGGCCTCAAACCTGTGTGGGATTAGGCATTCTTGTTGCAGCTACGAGATCAGAAAGCAGAGGCATGCACAGGACAAGAGGCCTGTGAAGGCTCCAGGGCTGGTTCCTGGCAGAGCTAAGAGTTTGCCAGTTTGCTCCAGGTCACACTGTCCTCTTACTGATCCTGCCTGAAACTGAGCAGGGTGGCTACAGTTCACACAGAGGTTAGAAACCCATGCCCGCTGCTATAAAACTTGCTGCATTTTCACATTCATAACAACAAGTCTGTGTAAGTTTTGACACAGAAGTTTCCTCAGCCTCTGACCAGTTAAAGGCAGCATAGCCTTTTCCTTCCTACCACCTCCTGCTCCTCTCCCTCACCTTCCTCCTCCTCTCCGCCCCCCTTTCCCAGTCAGAGCACAGCTCATTAACAGAACAAGGAGCTGTGCAGAGGACTCCTTTCTCCTCCTTTGCTGGAGGACTCAGAGTCAGAGTCTGACTGTGGAGTCAGAGTCCTGAGGGCTCCATCAGACACTGTGTCCAGCAGGGGCACCCCAGGACACTCCATCTCCATCTCTGCCCTCCCTCTGGAGAGGGAGACACAGACATTTCCCCTGCTGAGAATGGATCTTTGGAATGAGCACACTTTGCCTGTTATCAGCAAATACAGAAGTATCTAGAAAATCAGAGAATACACATCTCCAAACATAAAACAACCCCACCTGAAGCATTGGTGGGATAGGTGTGGAAAAGCCTGCCTTGGGCTTAGAGATAGAATTATCTGGGTCAAGAATATAGCCTGTGTTAAGAAAGGATTGAGCTTCTCCAAGCTTCGGATTCCTACAGCATAACGCCACCCCACAGGTGATTTGAAGAATAAAGTGCCGCTCACCATCATTCAAACAGCAGACAATCACTAAATGTTAGTTTTCCTCCATGCAGTCCTTTCTTTGGCTCCATGCAAAGGTGAATTCCCCAACCAAGTAACCCTATGGAGCTCATCTCTACCTTAAGAAATTAAATTATTGGAGCTGGAGAGTGGTTCAAATCAGGTGCTGCTCTCAGAGAGGACTGAGTTCCATTCCCAGCACCCACATGGGGCAGCTCCAGCTCCGGGACTGTCCAACACCCTCTTCTGACTTCCTTGGGCACCTGCACTTAGGCATGCATGCTCTCCTCCCCTGACCGTTCCACCCAAAGGCTAACAGCTTATGGAACAGGCAGATGCCCAATGGCAGCTGCCTTGGGAAAGAGGATCCTGGAAGTCACTGTTATTTCAAAGGCTTTATGAAGTCATGGAATCTGATTTCACATTGCTGATGTCTTCTGTCAGCACCCTAGGGCATAATGAGGCCTTCTGGGTCATGCACCTGCCTTCCATTGCACCAATTATAATTCTGTGTCCTTCGTGTGATTGTTTGCTTTCTGTTTGTGTGCCCTCCAAAAACAGAACCACGCCTACACAGTTCCTGGCACATAGAAGATGAATGAATGAATGAACATTTTTCTTCCACTGGCTTGTCCCTCCTCCTAGCCATATATGGGTTCTTTTTGGGGGCCCAGGAACAGGTCTTACCCCTCTTACAGACAGGAACATTGGCAGAAGTGGGGTCCGGGGCACAGCTGCTTCAGTCAGACCTCTAGACAGCCAGTTTAGTGTTCTTTCCTCCACTCTCCTGTGCCCTTTCACTCTTGAGCCTGGCCTTCAGGTCTGCTTAGACATAACACTCTGGAAAAGGGCTGTTCCCTGTGTCTGTCTGATGTCCAGCTGCCACATTTTGTGCACAGAAGCTTCACTCTAAATCAATGAGTAGTGGGCTGTTCTTGGGTAGGCAACAACCCTCTCTGATGATGTCAAAGCCGGCCCTCACTTGTATAACAAACAGGGAAAGGATGTCCAGAGTTGGGGTGTGAGCTGGTTAGGAGTGCGCTGTTCATCTTGACTCGCATTTGAGGTTTGTTCATTCTATCCTCTTCAAATTGCTTCCCTACATCGGATCCTTTAAAAGTATTTCCTCCTCCAATTCACTCTAAGTCCTTATGGCAATTCTCTCCGCCCATTCCTTTTCCTTTCTTTCTTTTGAGACAGGGTCTCGGTATACAGCCTTGGCTATCTTGGAGCTCACCGTGTAGATCAGGTTAGTCTTGAAATCAGAGCTGCACCTTCCTCTGCTTCGTGAGTTGGGGAATAAAGGCACGTGCCACCACACCTCCCTCTTTCTTTTCAAAATTGTTGTTGTTGTTGTTATTGTGGGGCTAAGAGGCAAGCCTGCTTTGGCATACACGTTGAGATCAGAGAACAACTTGAAAGAGTCAGCTCTCTCCTTCCAGTGTGAAATCTAGGGATCAACTCAGGTCATTAGGATTTCCCAGCAAGCAGTTTTACCCTCTGACCAATCTCTTCCTCTACACACTCCAGTTATTATCCTGACCTTTTCTTGTTAGCACAGGGTTTCACTCTGTAGCTCAGAGAGCCTCCTGCCTCAGTTTCCCTCATGCTGGGACTTCAGGTATAACCCACCACACGAAGACAATATTCTTGATTGTCTTTTGTTAGCCATTCTTCACTAACCAGCCCTCTTTCTGATAGAGACATGCAAAAATCATCACAAACTTTCTCTCTATGAATCCTAGTTTACAATCCGGTCTTAATATTTTACTAACTCCACCTTTTTCTCCTTTCACCTCTCCATCTTTGGGGATCCTTTTAAAGTGAGCATTTGGGGAGAAGCTGACTTGAACGTTGTCAGACATACTGAAAAACACCGGCGTGGGCGAGGCACAGGCAGGTGTGTGGGTATGGTTCAGACTGTCTTAAATTACTCTCTGGTCTCAGAATCTGCATCTCTAAACCAGCAGGGGTTTCTCTGGCTTTTATGCTCCCTAGTCCATTTCAGCTTTTAAAGATACTGCCTAGGCCACTCCAGAACTTAGTCAAGGCCGTTTATAGTGGAGAAAAAGGTCACCCTTAAGCTTATTGTGGTCTGGATATAGTTGTGACAGAATTGTCATTGTAACAACTTCCTCGAAGAGATTTCAAGCCTTTTATTACCCACACAATAGCTTAGCTGTTAGGGACAGAACAGTAACACCCCTTGAAATGTAGGTGACACCTGCTTCCTGATAGGTTCTCAGCTGCTCAGTCTCTCCAAGTTCTAGGTGAACAAATGGCTTCATTGGTCACCAAGGCCAGCTTGAGTCTGTACAGGCTGAGTGTCAGAACAGACAAGAGACTGGGGAGGGCTGGGCTGGTGGCCTTGGCCCAAGGAAGAGGGCAAGATGGACCATGTTACAGACTTAGGCGTTATATACTGAGCCATTTGTGTAGGCAGTAGGAGGACAGGGTTACTAGGGGCAGGAAGCCAAGACCCACAGACCTGCAGCTGTGCAGAGACACATGGAGGAGCCTGGGAAGCAGGAAGGATCTCAGGGGTGAGGAGATATACGAAGTAAATGTGGGGACCAGGGCAGCAGGTCAGTAAGACTTAGCTCGACTTGGGCTAAACACGAAGGAGCTCAGACCCACAGGCTCGTGTCTAGATCGGAAGCACGCATACTGCAAAGCAGGCAGAGGTGGGAGAAAGGTGGGTGGGAGCAGCCACTGATGGCAAAGCAGCTTTGGAAACAGCCTGGCCACTGACCCAGACAGACACACACAACACCTAGCCGGGTCTCTGATGCTTTCACACCCTGAGTAACGATGCACGTCCTTTTCTCTCACCACTGCTCCAGAGAGGGCACCATCTCCCCCAGCGTCCCCCTGAGGGTGGACCGGCACTGTGAATTTGCACAAGAAGCCAGCCTTCTCTACATGCCTCCTAAGGAAAAATTCTAATCGCCGGGTAAAGCTGCTCATTCCGGTGAATCCCATTCTATCATTTTCCTATTCGAAGTCTCTGCGGTTTCGTTGAGAAGAGCTTAAGCTGGAAGCGTTGTGCAATTCGCAGCTACTTAGCTAACCCGTGTCCAGACCAGGCATTCGGGCCCTGGAGAGGCGTTGGCTCAAACACTATCCTACGCTGGGGTTTTCAAGTAAGGGCAGCAACAGAATGCGGCCACGTCAGTGAAGTGAACGCTACATGGTCACCTGACTTCCCACAGCTCCTGGGGAGAACTGGCTCCTCAGGTATAGCCGTGGCACAGCGGGCCACGAAGGCCGCTTCAGTCAGGACTGCAACTCACCTCGGACCTGGGGCTCCTGTCCTCCGGTAGGCTGGGCGCTCTGCCCCCGCCCTCTTGCATGCACGATGACATCATGTTTAGGGTTGAGTCGCGGCATAAAAATCAGCCTGGGGGCAGCCAGGAGCAGACACAGCCTTCGTCCCAGGCTGCGCAGGTGGCGCCTCACAGCCCCAGAGCGTGTGGCAGCTTCAAGTCGCGCCGGGACAAAGATGCCCCACAGCAGCCTGCACGCGACTGCCGTCCTCCTGCTGGTGATCCTCAAGGAGCAGCCTTCCAGCTCAGCCCCCCTGAACGGTAAAGTTTCCGCTCGCTTAAAAGAAAGAAAGAATGAAGGAAAGAGTCCTGTGCGCTCAGCCGTGCCTGGGGAGAAGGATTTGCTGCCAGGCTCTAGCAAGATAGAATAAAATCACTGCTGAGGGAGCAGGGGAGGAGCCGAGTGCCTCGCGCACTTTCAAGGAAGGATGCTGGCTTTTCCTCCGGGGTGCACGGCTTTGCTGAGGCTGGTTGGTTGCCTTTTTAACGACGCCTGGTGTACAGTTGGGTGTCCCTCTTTTCTGAGCACCACTAGCTCTGGAGCCGGGGCTGGGAAACTTGCTCGCCAGGATCCCGGAACCACCTGCAGAGCGCGGAGAAATGCCGGTCTTCTCCAGTGCTATGATCTGCAAGCAGGGGAGCCAGGCTGGCCTTCAGAACCCTCCGAGGCCTGACCCAGCAGGCTTCCCCTCCAGATCAAAAGGATAAGGCAGCCCACCCCCAGTCACCGCCCTCCACCTGGAGGACTCCACTACCCCGAACCTCCGTGCTTGTGTACGTGCACCCTTATTTCCAATTGTAATAAGGGGCTGAAACCCAAAGGGGAAGGGTGCTGAGTTAGGGTGTCAGGTTGAGGCGGGAAGAGGAACCCGAGTTGTGGGCTCGTGTCCAAAGCCTGGATAATTAACTCCTTTGGAACAAGAAAAGGAAAGCAAGCTTTAGCCTGCCTTTCTTTCCCTCAGCTGCTTTTCTGAGGGAGGAGGTGGTGACTAGGTCCTGCTGTGACAGTGGGCCACACGTCAGGGCAATACTTGTGGGTGTACAGTTCCTGGGTTGGAACATTGACAGAAGGGACCAAGAGTGACCATAACGGCTAAAAAACAATTCTCCCTGGCTAGGCAGCAGGGAGAGAGCATTGGTCCTGCTTAGTGATATCAGAGCTCTGTACCCCTTCCTCCTGGAAGTCGCTGTAGAGAAGGCTGGACCTCTGGGCAACAGGCCACCCCTTTACTGAATCTTCACCTCCTGGCTGGCAGGGTCTTCCTGCTGCCCCCTTCCCCACGCAGTCAGGAAGAAGCAGAATGTGGGAGAAGTTCCACAAAAGTGGGGGCCAGTTTTAAAAGCTGCCAACTTCGGCTAGTCTATGGAGCTTGAGGTTGAAGTTCACCAGAAGTCGCCTTAGTACCACGCACCTCACACAAAGGAGAGGAGGCCTCCCTATTGGTCTTTCCTCGCACATCTGGGGCTCTCTCTGTCTCTTCTTCTCTGGCAGCTGCTCCCCGTCCTCCTCTGTTGCCCCCCTCCTGTCCTCCTCATCCTCCAAACTGTGTAGGGGGCGCTTGCAGCAAAGCCCCACTCTCACCTCACACCGAGCAGTTTCAGCTTTTATACTGGTATTTATTGGGCAGGTTTCTTGACTGCCTCGGGGGATAAGGTCAAACAAAATTCACTGATGTGGACAGAAGGCCACTTAACCCAAAGTTGGGGCTGGAAGATGAGCTGAGTCAGGGGGTCAAAGTATACTCTGCCTGATACTCGGGGGGGGGGGGGGTGACATTTGTGGAAGTTAGCCCAAGAAAAGCCCTTGGTCAAGGGGCAGAAGCAGCACAAGATGAAGCTGAAGGTTCTGGAGACAGCGTAGAGCTCGTTTTTGCTGTGGCGGAGGGCCGGGCCGGTTCCATTAAGCCTGCTCTGCCTGACCTGAGGGCAGAGAGCCTGACCAGTTCGCTCTGCCTGGATGTGGTGTCATCGGCTCCTGGAAGCAGCAAGCACTCAGGGCAGAAAGCAGACAGGGCAAGCCCCTGAACCCCTGGTCTTACTTTGCTGAATACCCTTTCCTCAGGGCATCTCCCTGCCCAGTGCCAGCCAGGTTTGCAGGTTCCAACAGGCATGAGCTGCCCAAATCCAGCCTTTTTGGGAAAGGTAATGGTTCAATTCTAGGAAGAACGTGACCCTCAACACCTCCACCCTGATCCTACCCCTACCTTGGGAAGCTCCTGAAATTCATGGAAACACGGTACAGAAATGACAACTATGCTGAGACTCTTAGTAGGTATAAGATCTATGAAAGCTCAGTTTACATCACCTGTGGAAACTAAATTCTTCTCTTCCAAGATAAAATGTCAACAAATAGTACATGAATCTACAAAATCAAAGTGAGGACAATATAAATATGTTTTCTAAAGGTATGGAGAAAACAAAGAATTATTCAAAAGAATCCAAAATGGTTGTCCTAGGTTGCAAGTAAATGGTAAGTGACTTTAAAGGGATTGATATTTGTTAAAAAGCTTCGTAGAGCCATCTGACTCTAAACTGTGGGCAGATGTCTCATTTGATAAAAATTACCAATTAACTTTGAAAATTAAAAATGAAATTAACACACAGAGAAACCCTGTCTTGAAAAAACCTATAAATAAAATTAGCAGTGAGGCAAAGAAATGAAACAAGGAAGTAATAGCATCAATGAGAGAGAGGAGGTCAACATTAAAAAGAAAGAAATAAAAAGGCAAGGTGCTCTTTCAGCTTTTAGAAGCCATCCTTGACCTGAGTAGGAAATTCCTGCTCCTGGCGAGCAGCCAGCTCCTCCTTGACGCTACATTG
Source organism: Meriones unguiculatus (assembly GCF_030254825.1). Classification (NCBI taxonomy): domain Eukaryota; kingdom Metazoa; phylum Chordata; class Mammalia; order Rodentia; family Muridae; genus Meriones; species Meriones unguiculatus. The sequence goes on along the minus strand of NC_083354.1, from coordinate 21,733,856 downwards.
TATTGAGAAACAAAGGGGATCCAGGTTCTTAGTGTCCCAGCTATTCCTCCAACCACAGAGACACCCAGAGACAGCGGAGAGGTGCTCAGGCATTCTACTGCTCCCTAGTTACACGTGTCCGCCAGTGTACGGGGGACACAGCACATCTCAGCTTGGGGCACTTCTAGAGGGACGAGGAGGTGGGCAGGCTGGGTGCCGGGAGCAGAGGCCTGCAGCGACTGTTTAGGAATGAGGGACCTGCAGGCGTGAACCGTGTAGAGTGGGAGGTGGTGGGTGGGCTGGGTTATATTCCTGGCACGTTTCCCCTCCTCGGTCCTGCCACTGCTGGCATTGTAACTCAGAGGAGGGTGGCAGCTCCCCGCGGGGGAAAACCTCTTCGATTTGTAGGTAGTCTTCTGCTCTCTGGGTACTGCTGTGAGGAGTGCTCCAGGAGATGTTGTTGAGTGGAAAGAAGTGAGACGCTAAAGAGCGTTTCCAGCAGGGGAGGGGATAGAATGCATGGGCATCCGTCTCTCTGTGAGGAAGGAGCCCACCTGCCAGTGCAGGTGTCCACTGGCAGAGAGAAGAGAGGGTGGGTGAGAGAGCCCCACTGAACCAACACTCTGAATGCTTTGGGGTTTCAAGTCACGTGGAATTCCCTGTCCAGTTAATAATGTTTGGCTTTTTAAAGATGTCTGGGGGTAACAGCTATTCCAGAAGCCTCCTACTGAGTCCACAACCACCCCCATAAACTCTCCATCCTGAGCTCTGCTGAAGCACAGCTCTGAAGAGTCATGGTTCTGGCTCCAAGTCGGAAGTTCTTATTCAGGGACACTGACTTCCCTTTTGGTCTCACCCATTTAAAAAGTAATGCAGTGTCTTCATCACCTCCTTCAGCTCCATTGCATTGTGCTTATTTGTTTCCTCTTCTTTACAGGATCCAAGTGGACCTATGTTGGTAAGTAGAGCTCTTAAATATTTATATATTAGGAGATGAATGTACTTAATAAGAAACCTAGAAACTTGGTGTAGGTTATTTGGGGGATGGGGGTAGTGGGAAAAGCTGGGCTGGTGTTGTTGGAAGAGAAGAGGCATCATTAGAGAACGGTTCCTTGTGAGAGTTCCATTCCGCATTTTCCCCAAGCAGAAAGCCTGCCGCAGGCATTTGAACTGTGGGACTCAGGATTAAGACTTCCAAATTCCAGGAAGGATTTCTCCCAGACCTCCAGCTGCAGGGGCCCTGGCAGGAGAGAACCCTTCTTCCTCGTAGGGTGTGTATCCTACAACGAACAAAGAAGAAAGGGCTCCTTTCTGCAAGTTTGGCTCCGGCCCTAGAACTTAAGCTGTCAGTGTACCTGAAATTAACTTCTTGTGACCATGTTGTAAGCGAACTGTGGATACAGAGAAGATGGTCAGGCCTCCGTGGAGAGGGAGGTCCGTCTTCTGTGAAATGTGGTCCAGGGCTTCTGGGGGTCTGAGTCAAGAGCATATTAGGCAGCCTGGCCAGTCTGCAGCACAGGTGTCAGGGCTGCATTGTCACCCTGGCAATGTCAGCATTGGCGGGAGTAGGAAGGGGAAGGCAGACCCCTAGTCCTCTGGCCCTGTGAGTGAAGAAAACACAGATGTTCTCCCCACATTACAGCCAGGAGCTGCAACGGCTCTGGGCGGTCACAGTGAAGGAAGTTGATAATGAGAGCAGAAGCAGACTGCAGGCAAGTCTGACCTTGGTGTGCCAAGACTGGCTCTGGAATGTTTGGGTAGCCCAGCAGGCACAGGAAAGCCACGTTCTCCCAGGCCAAGCCTCCAGGCACTCTGCCCCCCGCCCCCCAGCATAGCTCCACTATTACTAACGTCTTTTATGTACTTATTATGTGCAAGGAACGTTACTAGGTGGGTGGGTAATTAGAAGGGTATGCTGAGCTCTGTAGCTGAGAATTACTAAAGTTCATAATTCAAAGCAGGACATAATGGGCAGTAAGAGCAGATTGCAAATGAATGGTCCAGGGCTCTGATTGTCAGAGGAAAGCTGGAAAGCTAAGAGACTTCCTGAAGGAACCTGGCTTCTACCTGGGCCTTAAAAGAAATGGGAGGATTGGGCAAGGTGAGAGAAGCATTGTTAGCACGGATGCAAAGGGTATCACATGGGCAGAGGCCGAGCAAGCTGGAATTTGAAGGAAGTGCATGGAGAAGGGTTTATAGAACAGTCCTGGGTTTGGACGTTGGAGAGACTAGGTCAAGCAGAGGAGGTGGGAAGGTCCACCTTGTCCTGCATGTAGTGGGCGGTGGGGGCACATCTGGATTTTAGGAGAAAGATACTCGGGCAGATGGAAGGGAGACCTGAATGTGCTGGACCTTTGTGAAAGCACTGTTCTGTTCCCTGTCTTCATACCTACCTTGCAGAAGAGCGGGGTGAGAGTCTACCAAATGGAGAATAGACAGAGTTAGGCTGCTGGGCCCCTCAGGGGCTCTCTCTCTCTCTCTCTCTCTCTCTCTCTCTGTGTGTTTGTGTGTTACAATGGAGGACAACTGGATTCTATGATTCTCAGTAAGCCATTTGGGCCTTCTAGGCTTCACTTTCCCCACATGCAACCCTGGGTGTGGAGCTGTCTAGATCAGAGCTCCTCAGATTATATCTCGGCACCAACTACATCAGAATCTTCTGGAATGCCTTCTGAAAATGAAATGCAGGTTTCTGGGTCTCAGCATGGATGTAAGGAGGAACCCCAGACACCTGTATTTAAAAAAATATTCCCCAAGATATAGAATTATTTATTCACTTACTTCTGCTGTGCTGAGGCCTTTAGAACAGTGTTCTTGTGGGTTATGACACCTTTGAGGAGGTCAAATGACCCTTTCACAGAGGTTGCATATCAGAGACCTGCGTTACAATTCGTAGTAGCCAAATTACAGTTATGAAGCAGCAATGAAAACATTTTTATGTCTGGGGTCAGCGTAACATGAGGAACTGTACTAAAGGGTCACAGCATTACGAAGGCTGAGAACCATTGCTCTAGGATCTAGATGAGCACTGCCCACTGAGCCATTCTCCAAGCCTGAGAGAGTCCCATGCACCCTTAAAGGGTCGTATGCAGAGGCTTCCCAAGATCCTTCTCGCCAGAGTTGACTCGTCCCACCACGTCTTATGGCATCACACACACAGTGGAAACACAAGCCAGGCCTCTCCCAGGCTCCCTGTGTCTCTGCCACAGCCCCCGGGCTTCGGGCAGAGCGAGGTGGGAACAGAGCCATCTTAGCAGGTGCAGCTGCCAGCAGCGTTGTTCTAGGAAGGGCTTCTTTGTGTAGCTACGTATCCCGGCCCAGGACTGTTCTTCCTGTTCCCTAGCCCTGGACAGACTCTGCCATCCGCACTGTGCAGTTAGAATGGCTCTGTGGTGAGGACAAAAGGCAAAATCTGACAATGCGTGGCAAGAACGTTGGAAAACCTAGCCTTTTGTTGTTGTTGTTGTTGTTGTTGTTGTTGTTGTTGTTTCGAGACAGGGTCTCTTTTTAGCCCACGCTGGTCCCCAAATTCATCCTCTGTAGCTGAGGATGACATTGAATTCCGATTCTCCTACCTCTACTCCCTGAGAGGTGGGATTGCAGGCTTGTGCCACCATGTCCAATTAATGTGTCACTGGGACTAGGCCTGGGGCTTCGTGCTTTTTACTCTACCAAATGGGTTATAGACCCAGCCTAAATCTGGCTTCCATGAGGGGTGCACAGTCATCCCTTGATGGGGTTACGTGCAGGAGGACAGAAAGGACAGCTCAGTAGGCAACAGGTCCAGGCTGGCAGCTGGCACTTGGCATCTGTGCCCAGAATGACACAGGTAGAGAGCAGGCCCGAAGTCGGTGCTCGAAGGCAGTGGTTTCCCAGCAGGAAGGGCTGAACAGAACATGACAAGCCCAACCAGTGCCACGCACTGTTTTCCGCAGGGTCCAGAACCCAGCACACAGCTACGCTGAGTCACCTTGTTCCGGCCTTCCCGTTACCTGATGCACAAAGTGGCGCTTCTAGAAGTCTATGGGAAAGTAATTCTACCCCTGTCCCTGGCCCTGAGCCATCACACTAGCCTCGAGGTTGATCTCCAGACACAGGACTGTCTTCTAGCCAGGATGGGCCGAGTCCTGCCCCCTCTCTGTTCCTGGGCTGGCTTTAGAACTTTCCAGGCTCAGTCATAAGAAAGGAAAGGAGATGGGACCTACCCCTCTGCCCACCCCCATTTTAAGCCAGTTCCCAGTCAGCCCTGCAGAGCGGTGGACTTTACCTGATCCGCTGCTGAGTGGCTGACTGGCAAGTCATGCTGTCATGTGAGCAGAGGACAGACTCCAGCCTGCTAAAGCAGGTCTGGGAGCCCTGGGGGTGGTGAGGAGGAGGTGACTGGAAAGTGGCCTCAGAGGCAGCTGGGTATATTCAGTTCCTTGACAACGGGTTCAGTTTATGAAAATCCACTAAGCCCTTGGCTTATAATATATGCGTTTGCTTGTATATACATTAGATTCAATGCAAAAAGTGAAAGTTTGCAGCTATCTGGTAGAGTCATTTTCCCCTGATAGGCAGGTTTTGCTAGTCTTATGTCAAGAATATAACAACAACAAAATCCCACTGTGGGCCAGAGAGACGGCTTGGTGGGCAAAGGTGCCTACGGCCATGCCTGACGGCCTGAGCTGGCCCAGGTGGGACCCACATGGTGAGCATGAGAATGAGAGAACCAACTTCTGCAAGTTGTCTTCTAACCTCTACACATGGCACATGGACGAGCATGCACATGCACACATTCATATACACAACACACACACACGCCAGTGTGTTTGAAACAGTGGAGTAACCAAAAAGGAATGTCAGTATTGGAAATGCTGGACGAAGAGCAGAGAATGGTCGTGGTGCCGGACATTGGTTTGGTTGTCTGCAGATCTGAGCTAGCATAGGAAGAGATTCAGGCACTTAGGATGAACCTTAAAGACATCACAATGTTGGGAGACATGGACACCGAGGCCTCCCCTACAGAGAACCACTTCCCTCCAAGTCATCACCACACAGAGCATCTGCGGGGCTGGCCTCTCCATTCTGGCATGTGGGGTTTGGGATCCGTGGGGGCTTGACTGTGTTGGGAGGGACAATGGTGGGCTTCGGCAGGACACGGGTCTTCCTGCCTAGCGCGGGACAGCTTGGACAGCTTTGGCTTGGGGAAGATTTGGTGTGTCTCAGGCGCTGTCAGGCATTCCCAGCACCACGGTCCTTTCTCCGAGCCTCTGTTCCTCCCACGCACAGTGAGTCTCCGTCCTAAGGAGTTTCCTTTGGAGGGCTGGGGAGACGGCCCATCCAGTAAGGTGCTAACCACCCAAGCATGAGGACCTGGTCCTCATGGTCCACATGCCCCAGGAGCCACAGAAGAGCTGGGAGGGTGACACATTTGTAATCCGAGTGCTGAGGAGGCACAGACAGGCAGATCCCTGGGGCTTACGGACCGTCCAGCCTAGCCTACCTGGTTAGCCCTAGGTCCCAATGAGAGACTTTGTCTCAGAAAACAGGCTTAGCAGAGTCTAAAGAAGGACGGTGGAGACGGACCCTGGCTTCTACATCCATGTGCACACACGTGTGCATGCTCATCCTGCACACACAGGAGCATGAGGAGATGAGGCTGGGATCCTCCATAGCGGCAGACATCATGCCCACATCCCTCACGTCCTTCGGGCCCTGCCTCCACCTGCCCTCTGCTTGCCTCTGCTGGAATACCAAGCTGCTGCCAACACATGTGCCCTGGGGCCCTGCACACGCCCTTCAAGCCCTTCTTAGAATTTAGGACCCAGAAATGGAACACGGGAAAGGAGGCCGGGAGGCAAACTTGACTTGCTACCCTAAAGTAGACATGGAGACCTGTGAGGCCCCACCCCCAAACTGCGCTAAGAGCAGGCCTTGAAGCCAAAGGAAGGGCCGAAAGGCTGAGAACGGCAGCTGGGGGCGCACACAATTACAAGGCAGAGTTAATTAAGGGGGTGCATGTCCTTCACCGGTGTCCCACAGCTGCCATCCTGAGCGTGAACAAGAGGCCCAAAGTATTCCTCCGAGAGTTGGAAAAGGCCGGACACGCTTTTCCTATTAGAGAACTGAACCTTGTCCCTGTGTCAGCGGATTTCCCTGAGGCCAGCAATCTGACCCACTCTCATTTACTGAATCTGGGCTCCAGTCTGAGTTGCTGCTAATTAAAGCTGTGACGTGCAGGGTCTGTTGGGGTGTGGTGTGGTCTGCCCACTTGCAACCGTCCTCATCTTTCCTGGGTTGCAGAACTGGGGTTTGAGTGTGTCCTGGCAGCCCTTGGCCTGTGGCTCCCCAAATCCCCGTGTCATAGCGACTATGGCTGGCCTTACCAGCCAAGTGAGAGGACAGAGGTGGCAGTATTCGTGTCTACAGTTGGGTGTGATGAGTGTGGGTGGCTAGTTTTGCAGAAATCTGGGATGTAGACGTGTGGAGATTTCAGAAGCTGGCAGGCCTGGCGCATGTCCACTCGGCCACTTTCTGGCTGGTGTTAGGAAAGTAGCTTGACTGCTCTGTGCCTCAGTTCCTTAGCTATGAAACCCGGAGTGGTGGCATCCAGTTCAGTGTGCCTCAGAGCGTGGTCCTCGGGCCAACTCTACCAGCCTCGGTGTGACTGTTAGCTATGCAGAGTCTTGGCCTCGCCTGCAGGCCTGTCCACTGGTCGGGAACGCTTCTGGGTAGCGTTATTTTAGCCCTTTGTACGAGCCTAGTGTTTGCTCACATTTGGGCGTCATGGGGCTGAGGTGAGGATCAAAGGAGATGATCCATGGAAAGAGGCTGCCTTAAAGCTAAAAGCCGCGTCTTTGCACCCAACGCACAATGTGGATCTCTCTCTTGCTCTCTCTCTGAAGTAGCGTTTTTATAGACAGTAGATACCCTTTTGTATTCTTATTAAACAAAGGATACCTAGTTAGTTAGTTAGTTAGTATTTATTACAATTTATTCACTTTGTATCCCATCTGTAGCCCCTCCCACACCCAGGATACTTATTTTTGAGAAGGGGAGAATGGAACAGAACACACAGAGCCTCCCAACCCAGAGTGCTCCTTCTGGCTTGTCCTTCAGACCAGGATGAAGATGGATCTAATCTCCTGGTACGTCCTTGGCACTTAGACACCATGTACCTGTCTGCACATCCAAGGCCACTTCAGCCAAGCGCCAGTTTCCCAGGAAGCAGGCCCCATCCCGGGTGTCTGAGCCTAAGAATTGGAGTGAACTTGGCATAGGGATGGCGAGGCTCTGAACTACCTATCCCTAGACCCATGCAAGGTCTTCATGGTTCGCTCTGCATCTGACCAAAAGTGAGCTTTAATTTGGCAAAAGAGCTGAATTCAAAGCTGGTGTGTGTGTGTGTGTGTGTGTGTGTGTGTGTGTGTGCTCCAGGCAGGCACTAATAGGTCTGGTTTCAATGAATGTGCCATTGTAGAAAAATACTTTTTTTTTTTTTTTTTAAGGAAGGGTCTCACTGTGTAGCTCTGGTTGGCATTGAACTTGTGATGTAGACAAGGCTGGCCTTGGATTCACAGGGACCCCCTTGTCTCTGCCTCTCTAGTACTGGGATTAAGGGCTAATTAAGGGCTAATTAAGGATTAACGGAGAAAGCGGCAGAAAGGGTTAATTTCAACAAGTAGTTAAAGACAAAGAAGGCCACAGGCTGGGAAAGGCCGTGGCTGTCCACCCTCGGCTGGCAGTGTCCATCGATCTTGAATACAGCTCTGCCCAGCTTTCCCTCAGTGCACAGCTCCCAAGCTCAGGTGGTGCTGGGTAGGTAGAGAAAGCACTTTTAGCAATGTAATTGATGTATCCTTTTAGTTTACAGAAGTATCACTTTACCAGCAAGCTTCCCGGGTCCCTGCCAGCCATCTGATTTATGCCAACCAGGAAGGAACACATTTTGGCTGCCACCTCCTTGTGTCTATAAAGGTTGACTCAGGGTTGGCACACCTCCAAGTCAGATGGTTCTGTTTGGCCCTCCTTGCCTTTTACAAGGCTTTTGCAATGCTTTACGTGTGACCCAATCTCCTGCGGGACCTTGGGCGGAACGGGGAAGGCCCCTGCCGTTCTCGTGGGGACACGTGCAGATTCCATGCCAGACAGGCTTGCTGTCCCTCCCTCCGTGATACATGGCCCAGCAGACGGGCCTCGGTCATGACGGGAGTGGGCTCTGCTTATTGTACACAAGGGTGACAGGAGCCAAGGAGTCCTGGTGCTCTTTTGGAGCAGCCCGTCCTTGAAAACTGCGTGAGAAATGGAGAAAGAAAAAGAGGTGACACTCAAGGTGACAAAGACGTTCTGCAGCAGATCTGAAGCAGTCATGCGAGTCACTGCTTCCCGTCTTGGCTTTGGTTACCAGGAAGGCCAGGGACGAACACCAGCTCCGACTTGAATAAATGTCTATTTTTAACTTTATATATAGATATATATAATTTTTTTTTTTTTGAGACAAGGACTAATGTATCCCAGGCTGGTCTCAAACTCACTCTATAACTGAGAATGACCTTGAACTTCTGATCTTGTTTCCACCTTCCAAGTGCTGGGATTACAGGTGTTTGCCACCACGCCTGGTTTTATGCAGTGCTGGGGATTAAACCCGTGACTTTGTCCATGCTGGGTGAGCAACTGAGCTATGCCCCCAGCCAACTTTTGTTCGATTTTAAGACATTAATATGGTAATGAGCTGGCTACAATGTAATAGTCGGAGGTTTTAAGACCAGCGGTTTTGAACACACCCGAGAGGATTAGTTTACATCCTGGTGCAGATATTCAGTGAGTGGACAGCAAGCACCAAACACGGGCCTCAGGAAGTGGACGAGCGCGGGACTGAGCTCTGCTATGAGGCTGGCAGTCTGGAGAGTCAGCAAGTGACAGGTTCTCAAAGCACGGGGCAGAGAGTTGCCGCCTAGGGTCTCAGGAGAGGGCAGTGGTTCTCGACCCTCCTAATGCTGCAGTCCCTCCATTCAGTTCCTCCTGCTGTGGTGACCTGCTCCCTAGCCATAACCTCACTGGCTACTTTGTAACTGTAGTTTTTCTACTGTTCTGAATCCTGATGTTGCTATCTGATATGCAAGATATCTGATATGCAACCCCCGTGAAAAGGTCATTTGACTCTCCCCCTCCCCTCCGGGGGTTCATGATCCACAGGTTGAGAAGCGCTGGATTAGGGGACGTTCACTGAGGCATCATTGTGAGCTGAGTCGTGAGGGTCATGTAAGAGCCAGAGAAGGGCACTGTGGACAGAGGGACAACTTGTACAGCGTCAGCTAGGAGGCTGGTCTGTTATGGGAATGACCCAGACCCTCCATGAAGAAAGAAGGAACTTGGAGATAGAGGAGCCCCCGTCAGCCAGCTAAGGAGGCAGCAGGAAGCTGCTGCTCGAGCACCCTATGATGTGGAAGACCCATGCGGGAGCTTTGAGAGGGGCCATCTTGGCTGCGGGATGAAGAATGGATTGGGTGGAAAACACAGAAAGGGACCCCAGAGGAGTGTGAGGAAAGCGGAGTGGGCTCTGGATTGAGGGAATGGCAACATGGACTCGGACCAGCTGAAGAGATTTAGCTAGCTATGTGGACAGCTAACAGTGCAGCCTCCTGTGGGTGACTGCCGTTCCCAGCTCGGCTTCACTGGGTCCTCACGCGGGCATCCCGACCCGACCGGCACTACTGCCTGGTAGGCAATAGGATAGGCAATAGGATGGGGAAGATGGGGTGCAGATGTAGCCATCCAAACTTCATGCCCATTTACAAACAAGGCCAAGCAAACAGAGTCGGCAAATGCCTGAGCAGAGCACAAGGGCCTCGTCCAGCCAGAGCCAGGTCTCCTGACTCTCATCTGAATCACTTCCCCAGGCATTTGGCAACGCTTGCTTTAGGCTGGGGATTGAAGTCTTACGTGACACATCATGCCTTAGGGGAAATGCAGGGATGGAGAAAAAGTAGACCGTGCAGGCTTGTCAGAGGCAAATGACACCCCGCTAAGTCGCTTTTCTTCCCCTCAGCGGGAGGAAAGCCTTGGTGGTTAAGGAAAACACAATAGACTTAATACCGGTTGATATAAACAAACATTGGATAGAGCTCAGTGTGGATAGAGCTCAGTGTGCTCATGGGAAAGGTGGCTCAGGCGGGGGTGATTGCTGAGTGGCATCTGAGTCACCACTGTCACTCTCAGTATCTGGGGAAGAGGTGCAGCTTTCTCTGGGAGCCATCCTGAGCAGTGCCCTTTTCTGGGGCCTTAAGATGGTGGGGAATGAGAGCAGCGGGGTGCGCTTGAGTGAAGGAGCCTACCAGCAGAGGGACTGGCCTGCAGGCTCCTCCGTAGGGGTGGAACAGCAGGTCCTGATGCGAGAAGAGCTGGGTGCAGAGATGGTGGGAGGAGAGACTCAGCTCGCCCACCCATGTTCACGATGCTCTTAGCTCCGCCCCTGTCCAGACACCTTCATCTCCTACAGGCCTCCCAGTTTGTTACTGGGTTGCGTGTTTGTGCTTCACATATGGCTTGGCTCCATCTTAAAGCCTCTCTTCTGCTGGCTGTTCCCTGAAGTGTGTCCACTTTTGATAGGCCTGTTGGTGAAATGAGTCCCCGCAAGGAGGGCGCAGGGAAGGTCCCTAGCTCGAAATGGATCTCTGGTAGAAGACTTGAGAACCACAGGGTCTGAGCACAGTCCTTGTACCTAACTGCCTCATGAGCCTGGGGACTGTTGGTGAAGACCTTTTCCCCAGGGGCAGCTTGGGATCTGGATCTCACTGTGTGCGGGGCTCTGTTCTCTGGCCTTTGAGTGCTAATGGGTCAGTGAGGGGCCATACATGCCCAGAAGGACAGTTACTTGGGCGGGGTGTGACCATGTGCTGGAGGAGGTATCCTCCTTCCCCGTGGGGGCTGCCCAGGATCCAGGATCTTGTGACTGGCTTGGGGGTGGGGGCGAGGGGGGGCGAGGGAACTCGGGAGACGTATATCTATGGACGAAGCTCGTGATTCAGAAAAGGCACTGAGGAGAAGACACTTGATCTAGGGAGGTAGGGTTTCAAAGGATACAGCAGGCTGGAATGGAGTACAAAGCCAACCGCTGTACACTAGGCATAAAATAAGACATGCGGGGAGCTCTAGGCATGTTTTAGGGTTGAACCAAAAGGAGAGGACCATGAAAGGCTGGAAACTAGGCCCTTAATCGGGGAGGATGAAGAACGGAGACGCTTCAGTTCTAGAAGCCCTGCGCTCCAGTAACACAGTTCACCTATTGTTTAGACCATTCTGAAATGACACTCGTTCCTCATGGCTGCCTGTGAGATGGCGGTTTCTCCCTACAGTCTGTCAGTGATGCTCTGAGAATCAAGGGCTCACAGCTAGCACAGCTGTGAGTGGCAGCCTGGGTAGACGGCCTCGAAGCCTTTGGTTTCCCCACTGCACTTCGTACCTTTGGGAAAGACTGTTAGAAGTAGTCTATGAACAAATGTTATCAAGTAGGACTGTCAAAACAGCATTTACACACACACACACACACACACACACACATACACACATGTGCTCTAGGGTTGGCTATCAGAAGGCCTTCCCCATTGTGAAACCTAGGAGCACTGGGTCAGCTCCAGGGGCCATTCCAACCTCACCTTAGCTCAAACCCACTCTAGGGAAGGGAAGAAAGTTCACGTCTTTTTGTTTGTTTTGTTTGTTTGTTTGAGGCAGGGTCTCAACTAGTAGACCCGTTGGCTTTTAACATGCTAGGTAGTCAAGGATGACCTTGAACTCCTGATCCTCCTCTCTTGACTTCCTAAGTTTTGAGATTACAGTTGTGTGCCGCTATACCTTCCTGTCTGTAGGCTCTGGGGACTGAATGCAGAGCTTCCTGTGAGCTACACAAGCTCCCTGAAAACCTAGCTGCAGCCCAGCCCAAGCTGATATCTTATGTTCAATTCTTACCTTTCCTCATTTCTGGTCTCCCCAGGGACCGCTTAATGGGATGTCTTATTATGTAACAACCCACTCCCATCCAGCTCTCACCTGTCTCATAGGCTTTATCTCCTGGCCACTTCTCACCACTGCCCAGACTGTGCTGAGAAGTCATCATGGTGGACAAGGACTCCCACAGTTCTTGGTTCTGCCTTGCTAGTCCCTGGCCCTGTGAATAGCCATATGTCTTAGTTAGGGTTCTAGTGCTGTGATGAGACTCCATGACCAAAAACCAAGTTGGGGAGGAAAGGGGTTATTTTGCCTACCCTTCCAAATCACTGTTTATCATCAAAGGGAGTCAGGAGATGAACACAAATGGGGCAGGAACCTGGAGGCAGGAGTGAGCTGAGGCCATGGAGGGGTGCTGCTCACTGGCTTGCTCCTCACGGCTTGCTCAGTCTTCTTTCTGTGGAACTCAGGACTGCTAGGCCAGGGATGGCACCACCCTCCCCACCAATCAGTAATTAAGAAAACACCACACATCTGGATATAATGGGGGCATTTTCTTATTGAGGTTCCCTCCTCTCAGCTGGCTTTAGCTTGGATCAAGTTGACATAAAACTACCCAGCACAACGTGTTACTCCATCTTTCTGAGCTCATTTACCTTCTCTACTAAGCGAGAGCAAGGTACCCACAGAATAGGGTAGCTGTACACACAGAACTATCTCAGAATTGTGATCCAGCCCTCAAAGTTCCTGTGAATTCAGTTGCACAAGAGCATGGCTCCGTCCCTTGCCTGCATGCTCCCTGTGGCTGCTTTTTATGCCACAACAGCAGAACTGGATTTCAACAGAGACCGTGGAACCTGCAAAGCTGGAAATCCTTCTGATCTAGCTCTTTGTAGGAAAAGTTAGTCAACGCCTTATCAAGGAGTTGCCCAGAACATGGTTAATGCTCAGTGAATCATGGCTTTGTAGAAAGAGCTTTAAACCCACTAAGTCCTGGAGTTTAAGAAAATTTAAATAGAAAACTAACTCCTGCAAATTGTCTTCTGATAGCCTTACTCAAATCACGGCATACACATGATCTCTCTCTCTTAAAAGAAAAAGAAAGAAAGAGCAAAAAAGAGAAGAGAAAAGGTGTGGAGGGGAATCCAGAATAGACACGTGTTGTTAGTGTTCCCTGAGCATGAGCATTGTGTCCTGCCCTTTCAGATGGCAGGGAACAGTGCCATCCTGCTACAGGCACCCGCCTTGCTTTCGTGGGCTGCGGTCCCCCGTGACTATGTCCCCTCACCTCTGAGGCCAGGCCTCCATTCCACCTTTCTGCCCATAATGACTGACGGTGAGAACATCCCCTCCCTTCCAGAACAAGTTCTCAGTGGGTGGATTCTGGTCCCTCCTTCCTTGTCCCCTGGTGGGACAAGAACAACCCTCTAGTCCAGGGCTTCTTGAATTTCTTTCTGACTGAGCTTTGCAGTGGGGTACTTCTGTCATGGAGTGGTCCTGTGCCTTACAGGATGTTTCTCAGCGTGCCTGGCCTCTGTCCAATAGATGCTGACAGCATGCCCCTACTTGTAATAGCCAACAACTGTACACATTGCCAAATGCTCCCCTTGGGGAAAATTGCTTCAACCGAAAATCACTGTTCTTGTCTAAAATAACACCGCAGGTGAGGCAACAAGAATTGGGTCCGGTGCGGATTAAGTTCGTGTTTCCAAAAGCAGGGTTCCGGGCATAGAGCCACTGTGTGTATGTCTGATTGGCCCTGTTGCTTCACTCAACAGAATGCAGAGGACTCAGCTCAACTATAGCTGATGCTGCATGTCCCTGGGTAGCTTCCGCCCCTCCCCCATTGTCTTATTAAGATGCCTCTCCCCTTGCCTTTCCCTCGCTCTCCTCTTCCTTCTCCTTTTAGGCAGGGGACTGCACCCAAGGCCTTCTGTAGGTTAGGCAAGCACTCTACCATGAGCTACAGCTTCAGCTAAAAGAAGGGTTTAGAGTGTGTGTGTGTGTGTGTGTGTGTGTGTGTGTGTGTGTGTAAGTCCTAGATTAACACTGGTTGTTTTTCTCTGTCACTTTCCTATCTATCTATCTATCTATCTATCTATCTATCTATCTATCTATCATCTATCTAACCACCTGAGACAGAGCTTCTTATCTAACTTGGAGTTCACAGATTCAGCTAGACTAGCTGGCCAAGATGCTCCAGGGAGCAGCTGCCTGTCTGTTCGTCCCACCTTGGCACTGGGGCTGTGGATGTGCATCAATGAGCCTGACGTTTGCATTGGCCTTAGAGGTCTGAACTCGGGTCCCCATGCTTGTATGGCAAGCACTTTACTGACCGAGTCATCCCCCCAGCCCAGAAGGGTTTTCAAGATGCCCTCTCACACAATACCAGGAAGGCTGCGCTAGGGTGTGAACATGCTTATGAATCCAACACCCTGTGCCAGCCTGTCAGCTTCTTTGTTTTCATACTCTGCCCCGCTGCAGAGGGAGTTTTTGGATACTTGTGTTCATTTATCCTTCCCCCCACTGTTACCAAATTGCTCTGTGGGCTGAGCATTTGGTATATAGGGGGATCAGAGCCAGAGCTGTTCAGAGTGGACTGATAGTTAAGGAGAAGTAGACATGAAGACAGGTAAATACAGCACGGTGGCTCAGTGCCTAAAGGGGCTTGCCACCAAACTCGAGTCTGATCCCTGGGAATCACATGGAATAAGAATAAGTCATCCCAGAGGCATCTATAAGAAGAAAAAGCCAAGGAAAAGCCACCAAACAGCCCACATTAAGAAACAGGTAGTCTTGGACTGGAGAGATAGCTCAGCCATTAATAGGTTCACAACCAAAATGTCATGAGACAGGTAGCCTCCCAGAGATTCTGAGGAACAAGAGATTTGAGGTGACGATGCAGACAAAGCCATGTCCTGAAAAGAGTGAGAAGTTTTAGAATCAGCTGGGACTGCAGGGCTGCTTAGAATGATACACACCCGTAATCTCAGCACTTGGGAGGCAGAGGCAGGAGGACGAAGAGTCTGAAGTCAGGCTGGGCCACACAGTGAGATCTCATAACATGGAAAGGGAAGAAAGGGAAGAGAAAGAAAAGTATCAAGGGCTGCAAGACAGCATGAAAACGAGGAGAAAATGAGGGCAAAGGAGAGAGCATTTGGATCCAGTGGTCTGTGGACATGGAACTGAGCATGGTGAGCAGCCAAGGTCAAAACAGGAGGAAGATGCAGAAGAGGGCTGGCAGACAAGTGTAAGATAGTCAGAGCAGAGAGAAGCCACACCAGGAGCAGAGGGGAGGTTCTCACTCGGTGGACAACCATAGAAAAGCCACAACTAGTCATCAGTCCAGAGTGACATTCAGAGTAGAGATTCCAAATTTCTCTGACCCCTGTGCAAATGCCAGTCAAGCCACAGCCTCTGGTGTGTAACAGTTGAACCCTGGGAAGGTGGTTGAAGAGAGGGAGCGCGGGAGAGCAGAGTGTTTCTGTTGGCAGGCAGGGCAGCTGCACCCTGAAGAAAAGCACCTGTGACATTTGCAGGTCTTCCCCTCTGCCAGAGAAGCAGCTTGCCAGGGGCCTCCGCCCAGTGTTTACTCTCCCACGGCTCTCCTTTCCGTGTTATCGTTACATTGTCTTATAGCTCCCGATATTAAATGGTTTCTCTCTCTACCCAGGAGCTTGCTATGAGTAACAGCCTTCTTGATCCGCAGCTTTTTCCCACTAACCGCTTTCCAGGTCCATTCACAGCGTGTTTTCTGAAACCTAAGAGGGAGAACCCACCGATGTTTTACTTTAGCCAACAACTACTTTCCACAAAAGGACACAAGCAATCTTAGCTAGAGTCAAATACTTAAATTATAATATGATCAACCTTATGAACGAATGGATAAGTAAATTGTAGTATGTACACAGAATGACATAGTACTCAGCTGTAGAAAGGAATGAAGAGTGAATGCATGCCAGAAGGACGAGCCTTGAAAATACGTTGCTAAATGAAAGAAGCTACTCCGAGACCACAAACTATGCAATTGCATTTACATTAAATACAGAACAGGCAACTCCATAGAGAGAAGAAATGGATTAGTGGTTGCCAGGGGCTGGAAGGAGGGAGAATAGGTGGAACCTATTGACTGGTTTGAGGAGACCTTTGGGCATGATGAAAACGTTCTGGAACTAAACAGAGTTGATGGCTTCACACTGCTGTGAATATTTTATTCTTTGTCTATTATACCACACACACAAAAGAATAGTTACAAAATGGGGCTAGTGAGATGGGTCAGCAGATAAAGGTGTTTGCCACCAAGCCTGACCATTCCTGGGACCCATGAGGTGGTGGGAGAGACTGATTCTTGCAAATTATATTCTGACCCCCCACAGAAAAAGAAATAAATGTAATTTTTAAAAATTTTAAAAGGGAGTCTAGAGTTGTAGCTCAGTTGGTAGAGTGTTTGCCTAGCATGCGTGAAGTCCTGAGCTTGATCCCCAGCACCACACAAAACCTAGTGTATTTGCACATGTCTATAATCCAGCACTCAAGAGGTAGAAGGGCAGGATCAGCAGAAGTCCAGCCAATGGATTCTGTGACATGACAGTGAGCACCACGGGCCCTAAATCCAGAAATTCAAGGTCATTCTTAAACTAAATGGGAGTTTGAGGCTAGTCTGGAACATATGAGAACTTGTCTCAAGAAATGTTTTTGGTTATTGTTATAAAACAAAACAGCAACCTTGCCTTGACACAAGAGGAAAATGCAGCCCTGGCTCCAACCACAAGGCCTTGATAGGCTGAGGGCATCCAGCAGCTCTTCTCAACTTTAGCTAGATATTAGGACCACCAAGACAGCTCAAGGCCAGTTAAGCAAAACCTCATAGTCAGGGACAGGCAAGATTAGAAGCTCACAGAGGTTCCTATGTGTGGCAAAGGTTCAGAAATACAGCATTAGGACAGTGGTTTGCAAATGCGGAGCCAGCCCAGCAACGGCCGCACTTCAGGGGATGCTCCAGACGTGTGGAGTTCAAAGCTCCATCTCCAAACTACAGTGTCGGAAATGTTCCGAGTTTCAGAAAGACTCAGGCCTGGGTTGTAACAAGCCCCATTTAAGTGTGGCAACCACACTTCTGAGTCTAGGCCGTGTGAACCAGAGCATTCTTCAACCTTTGAGTAAAAGTCTAGGAACCTCTGTTGTGTGTTTGGCTCTGTGACGGCTGTTGTGAAAATGTAGAGGCTTACCCAAGCCCTCAGGCGTCCTGTGGGTTAGGCTCTCCCGGTAAGATGGGCCTTTTATGGCTGGGTAATATACCATTGCATGTCTACGCCACAGTTTTGCTTATTCATTCCTTATTATTCATTCCTCATATGTTGATAGATATGGATTATGTGCACCATTTGGCTTTATGAATACTGTTGTCTGGCCAGGCTGGTGGCCACGGTCTGCTGTTCACATGTAGCACAGTTCCCTTGTCAACGGGTCGAAGGCGGCCAGCAAGAACACCCTGCACTGAGCTTGCACAGGCAGCTGCTCATTTTCATTAGGGGGCGGGCTAGCGTCATGTTAGCAACCTGCCGCACTAGTTTGTACTTACTGAAGTTCCTTTATTCAAGAACTTTATTCAAGTGTGGAACACTTCAGGATGTCCAGGCTCGTTAGCAGGAATCTCATAAATTTATAGCAAGCTACCAATCTAAGCAGTGAGTCTTAGTCCTTGGCAAGCACCAAGATCACCGGGGAAGTGAGACTCAGTAACAGGCCCTGTGCCCACTTCCAGAGTCTGGTTCAGTAGGTCTAGGCTTTTCTTGTAACTTGCCTTTTAGCCAAAGGCGACCTTGAACTTCTCTTGTTTCTACCTCCTGAGAGTTGGAATGACTCCACTATACTCCACGACACTTTACATGGTGCTAGGGACGGAATATGGGTCTTCCTGCATGCTAGGCAAGTGTCCTGCCAACTGAGCTACAGCCCCAGTTAGAGCTCCAGGGAGATGATGAGGATAACAATATTTCTTTTCGAGGAGTCCCTTAAGAACCACTCGATTAGGGTAGAAAGGCCAGCATTCTTTTGCCCGTGTAGTTGCTGCGGGGATGAAGAGCACAAAGGGCCTGCATAGCACAGAGCGGGGGGAAGGATTTCGATCTGCACTAGAGGGTAAGCAGGTAGACATTCTGGGAAGCTGCAAAGACGATTACCCACTGGAATGAAAAGGAAAGGTGAGAGCGGCACGCAGCACTCTCAGCGGGTGATATGGCTTCTCTGTGACCAACAGACTCAGACAGCAAGTCCTGAGGGCCTGCCACGAGGGTGGCTGAACCGAGGAGCAAAAGCAAATAGATAATTTACCTTTGGCATCTTGGAAACCCCACCCCCTCACTATAAAAAGCTTCTCTCCAGAAAGAACCTGACAAAAGCCTTGACGTCAGAGTGCGAATAACCATGGAGACCTTTTGTCCCTTACCCCAGCAATATTGGAGAAGAATATTGGAGAGGATTATAGGCAGGTGGGAGGGTGGGTGGAGGGGCAGGAGGAAGAGAAAGCTTGCAGTGGCTAGCAGGGTTGATTGAGAACCGCACCTTCTCACCCTCCCAACCTGCCCGCTCCTCACACCAGGCCAGGAATAGAAATGATGGCAGAGAGGGGCAGACTTTCCAAGGCCCAAGCTGATTCTAATAAAGATAAAAAGATGAGTTATGCCTCTTTAGAAAATTCCATCTATTTTGTTCGGCCTATAAGGTAAAATCCAAGGGGAAAAGTGGCCTGTTGGGGCAGCCCACTTGCAGCTTTATAAGTATTGAGTCATCCTGGCCCTCTAGCCTTTGCTCCCTGTCCCAGGCAAGGCCTGATTCATCTATAACATTAACAAAGGGAAAGTTTCCATGCCAGTGAGACTCCTTGACCTCTGTTAGTAAATAACACAATCAAAAGGCCACAGCCATCAAATATTAACCCGTGGTCCTGGCAGCTTCCTTCCCTCTGCCTGGCTCTCGCCTTTATACTTGTGTCTGACCACTTGATAGACAGGGGAGCAGGCCAAGTCCAGCCAAGGTGTGCCTTGATTTGTTATGAGAAGCCATATTCTTTAAAATAACTTCCAAAGTGAACGCCAGGGACAGAAATGTACTTTAAATGTATTTTTTAAATGTAGCTTCTATAGCCAAACAACATCCAGGAGATATGTGGTTTGGTGTTGGTTTTGGAGGGAACAGAGGGCCCCTTCCCTTCTGAGAGGGATTCTGGGGGCTTAGCTGCACTTTCTGTGGTTTCAGCCTTAGGATCAGGACTGATGGATGGCCTCTCCAGGTGGGTACCATTCCCCTGAGAAAAAGACTCCTTCAGCCTCTGATGGCCCATAGACAAGTAGGTGTCAAATGGTTCCTGCTCAGCCTCACCAGAGCAGCGTCTTCCATGGGAAGAACGTGGACGCCATATTCTGTCTGCGATCATGCCTCCCGCACACCTGATGCACACAGCTAACAGCTTAGGCAGGCCTGTAGGCCTTAGGCTTTCCATCTGGAAGGCTGTTCCTCCATCTTTGTGCATGGGCCATTTCTCCTGTTCTTTAAGTTCTTTAATGGCACCTCCCTCAGGAAGCACTTTCTCTGTTTCCTCCGTCATGGCCCTTGCTCAGTTCCTTCGCAGCACCAGCCGCAGACTGCGATCATTTGACCTGTAGAGCTTGCTTATTTGTGACTCATTACTGGTCTTGCTCCCTGGAATGTAACTCTACAAAGACAGAAAGTAGATCTGCTTCGTCATCCATCATTAGGTGTAGTACCTGGCATACAGAAGGCACCTTTGTGAGGAAATGAATAAATTAACTTCAAAATTAAGTAGCAGTCCAAGAGGGAGATTAATTAGAGATTTTCTCCTTTGTTCAGTATATGGTTACTCAGATGTGTGTATGTGTGTGTGTGTGTGTGTGTGTGTGTGTGTGTGTGTATACTAGAGGCCAATCTTGGGTGTTGCTCCTCAGGAGTGGTCCACCTTATTTTTGATACATAGTCTCTCACTAGGACCATGGCTTGCCAATTTTAGGCTAGGCTAGTTAGCCAGTGTGCCCCAGAGATCCTCCTGTCTCAGCTTCTCCAGCACCATGATTGCACGCACACCTCGCTCGCTCTTCACGTGCCGAGGCTCAGACTCACGTCCTCATGCTTGCAGGACAAGTACTTCCCCGAACGGCCTTCCAGCCCAGCCCCTGCACTCTGTTTTTACTGTAACTACCACCTATCCTGTTAAGTGTACATTCATAGTCGGCACGCAATCACTGATCATTTGCATACACGTTTATGTATTAGGTCTAGGCTTGCTTTTATTCTCCCTGGATCTCTGAATGCAGAAAAACTAGCCAAAGCTTTGACGGACTAACCAAAACCTACACATTTTCATTGTGTGGAAAATATGTTGGTTGGCAAAAAGTCTCACCAACATCTAGAATGTCAACTTTGCCACACAGGCAAGTTCTGATCGGTTGTAGCCAGTCTGGAGAGACATGGCCAATTGCCAGGCAGCTGCCTGCCTTAAACATTCACACAGACACCCAGGGCACTGACCTCAGAGAGTATGACCAAAGTTGAGGGCAGTAGGCAAGACTGAGAAGCCAATTTTTAAAAAAGGACTCCAAGGGCCAACTTCAAAATCAGAGACAAAGAATATACTTTTTATTTGTTATTATTGTTGTCAACCCAAACTCCATACGATCCTGTCAAGTCACAAACAAAATATATTTTCTTTAAAACTCTGGAGCTGGGGAGAAGGATGAGTGGTTAGGAGGCTTTGCCAGGGACTCAGGTGTGAGTCTCTGCACCCATGACAAGCAGCTCACAATAGCCTTTAACTCCAGTTTCAAGGGATCCCAACTTCTTCAGCTGGCCTCTGTGGGCACCTCACTCACAAGCACACACTTACACCCTTACGCACACAGAATAAAAAATAATAAAAATTGTTATTAATCTTGAGCACACAGGATAGCCAGGGAGAAACTGTGAACAAGCCTTTTGGGTAATGACATGGTTCATGCTTTTGTTATTATGATATATGCTATAATGTGGATGTACCAGGTATATAAACATAAGAAATTACTTAACCCATACATATTTTTTACCCAGACATCATGTCTGTACACAGGTTATAAGATTATCCTTCAAGCATTCGCATAAATTATTTGTCCAGAGCAATAATGCATCTACACGCTGTGTGCCTAGATACCTTCTGAGCACGGAGGCTACAAAGAGGAGGCCATGGACTGCAACTTCCTGGCTTGCTCCCCATGGCTTGCTCAGCCTGCTTTCTTATCCAAATCAGGGTCATATGACCACGGATGGCCCTGCCCACCATGAACCAGGCCCAACCACATCAATCATTAATCAAGAAAATGCCCCCACAGACTTGCCCACAGGCCAGTCTGGTGGGGGTATTTTCTTACTTGAAGTTCCCTCCTTCCAAATGACTGTAGCTTGGGTCAAGTTGACATGAAACTATCAGGATTAGCAGACTTTCTTCTATAGTTGGGAGACAGAATGGAGTAAGTTAGAGTACAGTTCAAACTACTGAAGTCACGAAAGGATGGTACATGGTCTTTACACTTACTTATACTCTCCTCTCTGTCTCTCTCTGTGGGGGGTGTGGCCTCATGTAACGTAGTCTGGCTTTTACCTCCTGAGTCCTGGGATTACAGGCATGCCTGGAGTTATGCAATGCTGAGGACTGAGGCAAACCATCTCCTCTCTTGCTTCATCTCCAGCCCATACTATGTGCCTTTACTTTTGCTAGTGCTTAAAATGTTCTGTAGTTAAAATTCAAAACAAGACGCAATGGGTTGAATGTGTTTGCACATAGCCTGACATCCCAGCAGTGAAGAGTCAGAGACTGGAGGTCTGTCCCGTTTGCGACCAGCCTGGTGTACATTGTGAGTTTGAGGCCAGCCAAGGTTACATAGTAAGACCCTGTCTCAAACAAAACAAACAAAACTTAAACAAAGGACAAGAAAGCAAAGATACTATACACACAGATATTTTTAATAGCTACAGATGAGTACAGGATTAGAAATCAGACCTTGCTTTTAGGACAGCTGGCTTGCTCTTGCTCTGGGTCCACTGCAGAATGCCAGGCACTCAGACTGCTGTCTTCTTATAGCTGATTGTCCTCTCCCATCATCTTTGCAGCCTGCAGAATCTCAGAATGTCCGGTTGGGGTTTTCACTATCTGGGAGTCATTTTCAGACAGGCTACTGTGCTCTGGTCTGCAGCATTCAGTGAACCATCCTATCCTGTCTTCAGCTCTGGATGAATTCTGATCTGACAGGCTGGAACTTGCCCCCACCCCCATTCTGACTGCTTTTCCGCCATCTGAACATGCTGTGCCCACAAACTTCACAAATGTCCTGTGTGAAAAATCTGTGGCTTTCCAAAGCTCATCCGTGTTTCAAATCCCAGTTCAAATCTTGTCAAAGCCAATGTCTGCTCCTCTGTGACTGAACTTCTCAACCTGCCTGGAGATTCCCACAATGGCAGTAACTCAACCCTCTCTGCACCCGAGTCACCTGAGGCTATCTCCAGACTACAGCTCTCTCCAAAGTCTCAGGCCTTTGAAGGCCAGTCCCTACAAACACATAATGGCAGTTACAAATCATGGATATACATGGTCTCTTAAGCTCACTTTAGAAATTCAGCCAAAAAGAGATGAGAAAAGAATGGTGGTTGCAAAGGGTTTGTTGTTGTTGTTGTGTATTTGTTCATTTTCCTTTTGTTCCATAATGGAGAGACTCAAATATACTTCCATGCAGATGGCCAAAGAAGTCAGGGAAGGAAGGTTGAATACAGGAGAAAGAAAAATATGTTACTGGAAAAACCAGGGGCTTTTGGAAATCTGGGAGATTTAAAAAATGTGAAAAAGCTAGTTTCTGCCTTTTCTTATTGGAGAATGGGGAGGGCATGTTGCGAATGAGGAAGCATTTGAAAGAACCAGGTGACAGAGGCAAGGCCACCACTAGATCAGACTGGTTGCCGCAGGAGAACGGGGTTAATCCGATTAAGGCAAAAGAGGGAACCTGGCAATGTGACGAGGAAAGAGAGACTGAGCAGCCTGTGGAGTACCCTTCAGTTGTTGAGGGTTTAGCCTGAGGTGGAGGAGGTGGTGATGGGAGGTTGTGACTCGGCCCACTCAGAGCAGAGGACGAGTCAGGCTCACCCTGCTGAGATTTTGAGTATTGCGGGGGTAAGGCCTAGGCATTCTGACCATCAAACTGTGATTGGGCCCAACACGTTGACTGGTGCACTGTGTGGACCTTACTGAACACTAAGTTTTACAAAC
Source organism: Meriones unguiculatus (assembly GCF_030254825.1). Lineage (NCBI taxonomy): Eukaryota > Metazoa > Chordata > Mammalia > Rodentia > Muridae > Meriones > Meriones unguiculatus. The sequence goes on along the minus strand of NC_083354.1, from coordinate 21,710,650 downwards.
AAAGCAAAAATCATTAAAAACTTATAAGCCGGTAACGCTCTTTCAAGTGGTCTGCGCTGCTGTCCTGTCAGTGTCCTTCTCCCTCCTCCTGACATCCATGCTTCGATTCTGTTAAAACCGCCTCATTGTCAGCTCCAACTTTGCTTCATACTAAGCCATGCTGAAATTACTTTACTCTGCCAGCCAAGGATCTTGGTTGTAGTAGAAGGCCACGCCTCCCACTGTCATCTTCCTTAGGGGCCCACCTGTAGATGACACTGAAGCATTGCTGAGTCCCCCAGAATGACGATCCTCCCGGCTGAGGCCTTCTCATGCCCTCTCCCTCCAGGACAGGCAAGTCCAGGCTTTAGATCCTGAGTAGGCAGGCTCTAGCACGATGCATTCCTGTTCAATAGTGAAGAAGTTTCAAAAACTGAAATTTTATGTCATCATTGACTCATAAAAATAAGGGGCCAAAATCTCAAGAAGGGGAAGTTGAGGCTGGACAGAAAGATGGGGAAATTGGGAGAACATAAGAAGGGAAAGGAGCCCCCTGGCTTTGGAGAGTGGTTGAAACCTCTCATCAGCCGAGAGCCAAGAATTTTAACATCACTAAAATTCACAATGAGTATTGGCCACATAGAAGCAATATTCCTTTTCTATAAAGATATTGCAAATAGGAACATTAAAATAGCAGAGGCTAAGGGCTGCAGCTCAGCGGTAGTGGACTTGACTGATATGCACGTGGCCATCGGTTTACTCACCAGTACCACAAATACTAACAGTAACAACAACAATAATAATTTAAAAGAATGCTAAACAGCACTGAAGGACTCGTGAGATGGCTCAGTGGGTAAAGGCACTTGCCTACAAGCCTGCTACCCCGAGTGTGATCCCTGGGACCCACGTGGTGGGAGGTGAGAAAGGACTTCTACAAGTTGTCCTCTGACTCCACATGAACTCAGTGGAGTGAATCGCTCATGTACACAGGCATGAGCAAGGTGCAAAATAAATAAAATTTAAGAAGAAATGTTATGCTTAAAGCCTAAGCATATATGACATTTGGATTTAAAAAAGTTATCACGTGATGTATGTATGTGGGGCCACGGGACAACTATGCAGCCAGTTCTCTGCTCCCAGCTTTACATGGGCTCCAGGAATCAAACTCAAGTCCACCAGGTTTCCAAGCTCTTTTCTGCAGAGCCGCTGGCTCATGAGCTTTGGATTTAACCTTACCTCTTCCCCAGCTGTAACTTTCTGAGAATCTTACAAACATGAGTATGAGCTTATAGTGAAAACATGTCTGGACTTCTTCATAACTTAAATCTAATAAAGATTCCATAATCCCTTATGATCTCTGCGTTTAATCCTGTCGGCCTGTTACACCCAATACTTTTAGATAGACCCAATGATCACATTTACTAAAAGAAAAAAGAAAAGCTCTTAGAAACCCTTTGAACAGCATCACTCCAGAACCCACCGATGCTCTGTCTGAGCTAAAGCTAAGACTCTTAAATACGAGTCACTCTGGAAGTCTGCATTTTCCTGAGTGCCCTTCTCTGTCCCCTGATACCCACACATAAATCTGTTAGCATCATTTCACAGTAAGCTCCAACTTTGCTTCCTTGAAGGAAAGAAGTAATGATCTAGTTGTAAAACTTTCTGCTGATTGGATTTGGTAACATTAAATTCTAAGTTATCTTTGCAGGGAGGGACAGTGGCATTGGGCTTTCGCTCTGAGCTTACTGAGACCTGCACAGATGAAGCCAACCCGGTTTGTTTCAGCGTTATCCAGGCAGATGGCGAAGATGAAACAGGACCGGCTCTAACTTGCACGCTGCCACAGCTGGGTGATGGCGTTCACCTTGCTTATCTCTCTCTGCTTTTAATCTGACCCTCAGATAACGCGGGCCCCATACCCTTGTGCCTCACAATTCCCAGTCATGAGCCACGCAAGGCGTTTTGAGCTGCACCATGTTAATCCTACTTTATATTTCAAGACAACGATCTGTCCACTTCTTTTTTGCCACCGTTAGGGGGATTCATGAACTAGAAAGAAACAATGCTTTGCTTTTACTTGGGAAAACAAGCTTTGAGATATGCGTGGCCTTCTGGCTGAGCATGGGGAGGAGAATGGGGTCCAACCAGTGGAAGAGGTCCCTTGGAAACCCAAAGCAACGGCAAGTGCTTACAGGAGCTGCGTTGTAGGAGTTGCTCCCAGCACAGGCTCTCGGCAAGAGTCGGAAAGCTGGGGCTGGCTGTGTAGCTCAGTTGATGGAATGATTGATCCACAGCACCACATAAACTAGGCATGGTGGTATATGCCTGAGGTCCAACACAGGACAGAGAGGGGCCGAGCACCAGAGGGACAAAGTCAGCCTGAGATACATGAGACACTGTCTCAGAGTTAAGAAAAAAAAAAAAAAAGATTGTGAAAGCTGAGACTCAGGTGAGACACTGTGGCCTTCAGTAACTCCCCCAGGTGTACTGTGGCTGCAGGTCACATGGGCTGGAAAGAAACTGGAGGACGATGGCAAAGAGCCTGCCACTGTCATACTTGATACTGCTTGTGTAGGTGCCTAGCCGTGTGTCTCTCTCTCAAGCCAGGAAGTCATGAAGCTGTATGACAGTGTCCCCCTCTCTACAAGGGGACAAAAGCCATAGGTGGTGATGGTGAGCCTACGAACTCTATGGAGTCATATTTGCCAGCCCATATCCCACACTATAGGATGGAAAGCAGGTTCCCTTTTCAGCAGGCCGTCCCAGCCATCTGGAACCACGCCTCACACCGGTGAACTGAAATGCCAAGGGGAGATACTCTGAACCTGAAGGAGTAAACTCGTCTTCAAACTTTTCTCTCTCTTTTTAAGGCAGGGCCTCAGGAAGCCAAGCTGGTCTCAAACTTACTATGTAGCCAAGGCTGGCCTTGAGTTCTTGATCCGCCTGCCTCCACCTCACAAGGACTAGGATTACAGAGGACCAGCAAAGTGGCCCAGTGGGTAAATGTGCTAAATGTGAAAGCCTGAGGACCCAAGTTCAATTCCTGGGACCCATGTGAAAAAGCATGCTATGGTGGCACACACCTGTAATGCTCAGATGGAAGGCAGAGGCAGGAGAATCTCCCCAGAAGCTCACAGGGCAGGTAATCTAGAGTACCTGTACACACACACGAGAGAGAGAAAGAGACAGAGACAGAAAGAGAATAGGAAAAAGGAGAAAGAAAGGAAAGGGGAAGGGAGAGGGGAGGGAGAGAGGGAGGGAGGGCAGGAAAAGGAAGCAGCACCAAGGTTCTAGACATTAACTGCCATAACTGGCTCCAATTCTTTTTTGAGGAAAATAAAAGAGCATGTGGGGACTTCAAACAGGTAATCAAGCACCCTTAGAAGACAAGCAAGAGACAGGTGGGAGAGTTAGCAAGCATGTCAGGATCTGCCGTGTGCCAGGCACTGGAGGAAATGTGGGGATGAAGGAGACACTCCTTGCCTCCAAGGAGACTGTAGGGGAGGGAAGGAAGAAAAAAACTCTCCCAGATGAACCTTCAGAGAGAAGGCACCAAAGCCTTGTAATCCAAGCCGGGTAACTGTGGTATTAAGCTAAAGTCTAACTGTAGACAAATCACTCCATATCAGTATTTCACCTACAAAAAACACTTTCATCTTCTCCCCTTGGCTATGTCAATGTTATAGATTTTAGAAGGATTGAAACTACTAAAATCAGTGAACCGTGCTGCTGATGGGGAAAGAAGCAGAGGGATGGAAAGGGCTTTTTTAGGCCCTGCTGCCATGAGGGCCCATGACTGGGGCCCATGACTAGCCTGCCTGTGGACAGAGGCCAGGACTGGGGCAGGTGGCGTCTCCACCCCAGCCAGCCCAGGAACACCGGCATCTGTGCCTTCACCTCTGAAGCTGGTTCCCACTGGGCATCTGGAGCTGCCTTGACACAAACAGGCATGAGCAAGCCGTCCCAACTTGCCTGGTGCAGTGGGTGAGGGTGCTTAGTCCTGCAATCCTCATAAATCTTGGATCCCAGGAGCCAGAAGGGACCTTCCAGAATACAGTATCCAACCTTGCCATCTCTACCAGAGTTGGTGGTAGCTCCGGTAGGGAGCTCGACCTGGCTGTGGACACTTGTCCTGCAGGCTTGTTCTCTGGGCATTCCTGGTCCAGTGTTCTCACTTAGTTTCTATTGAAGGCTTTGCCCACACTGGCTCTGCTCTCCTTAACACGCTCATTTTTCATGCTCCCAAACACCTAGTGTGGCTTTAACTTCTAATAAAAACCACATAGGACACAATTGAGACATTTTCCTCCTTTAGACTCCCAGAATCTCAGTTCTTTTGGGGGAAATGTCTGCCACTAGTCTGAAAATCCATTTAATCACCATGGAAGATAATCTTTTAAACACAGATTTACATTCTTTCAAGATTCGTTTTCCTGTGGGAGTGGTATAGTTTTCAGTGATTCTCAACCTTCCTAATGCTTAGACCTTTTAGGACAGTTCTTCACGTAGTAAACCCCAACCATAAAATTATTTTCATTGCTACTTGATAACTGTCATTTTGTTACTGTTGTGGATCATAATGTAAATCTCTGTGTTTTCCCATAGTTTGGGGTGACCCCTGTGAAAGCGTTTTTTGACCCAAGGGGTCACAACTCATGGGTTGAGTTTATCTGCCCATAGAATGTGTGTTTCTATTCACAGAAGAGTGACTGCTGGCCAGTATTTACCAAGGAGCATGAGCCCTGGATGATTTTTTTTTTAAGCCTGCTTCTCCTCACTGAGGACTTGTCATTTTGATTACAATATTTCGACTATAGTATTACCAGGCTTCCCTCAAGTTAAACCCCTGCCGTGCTTGGCTTTGTTTCCCCAGGCCTATAATTATTCAATATTTTCAAACATCCCTTTTGGATTGCATCCTGCACTCCAGATGTGGGCATCGGAGTCTTTATCCCCAGGGTTTTCTATCAGGACCATCACACTCGAATCCATGAGCCTCAAAGACCTACCTGAGCTATGGTCAGTCAGATACCAACCTGGAATATCAATTTTCCTTTCTATAATATGAGCTTGGAGGTCCCTGTAGTGTCCAACCCGGTGGCCTCAAGACCTAGAGTAATTTCTGGCTCATAATAGATGCTCAACAAGCAGATGGTATATTATTAGGTGTCGCTAGTTTTCATGTAAGGAGGATATGTATTATGACAACGTGGGAATAAAGCGGAGGTTAGGTTGGTAGTTTCTGGCCTGGGCTCCTCTAGGTTTTCATCCTCCACAGCACTTTAATGGCAGGTGGTTTTGAAGTGTTTGCTAGGCCTGATTTTATAAGCTGGTATCCCAGGTTTCAAAAACAGTTTACCTCTGTTCAACTCTTCTTCCCCATAGAAGTTACAGTGAAAAAAAGGTATCAAGTACTTCTGTGGACTCTTACCACTCTTGGATGAGGTCCACAGGATGCCGGGGGACTCGCCTCTTGTAGAATAGAGGGGTTATCTATGGAAAGATAACGGAACGGAAAGCAATACTAAGAAACCATTGTATAAACAGAGAGTAGACGGTGAGAAAAATTCCTCATGGAAAACTCAGCTCGAGTCTCTCTTCCTAGGTCCTACTGGCGAAAAGAACTGGTCCAAGAAGTACCCATCATGTGGGGGTCTCCTGCAGTCCCCGATAGACCTGCACAGTGACATCCTCCAGTATGACGCCAGCCTCACACCCCTCCAGTTCCAAGGTTACAATGTGTCTGTTGAAAAGCTGTTGAATCTGACCAACGATGGCCATTCAGGTAAGGAAGGGACATTAGAGAGAAAGCTCTGATACTCTTTCAGCTCCCTGGCCCCTGAAGGAGAAAGGGCTAGGAGGAGGCTGTGAGACACGCTAGACCCACTGTCTCACATGTGGGGTAGGAAGAGATGCTGACGTCCTGGATCCAGTGATTCTTCCTGAGCAGCACATCTCTGGGAGAGACAGAGAGGCGGCAGATAGGTCTGATCCCATTGGTCTGTTGACTAAGATGCTAGGGTGAATTCTGGGTTATCATTAACTATTCAGGGCACCAGCAATTCGATTGCTGAGAGTGGACACACACACACACACACCCCAGTTGCTTAGGTTTTAGTTGATTCCAGATGTAGTTAGGTTGACAACCAACCATCACAGATACTAATGAGTAATCAGACTAGGTAGGAATTTTAACTTCCTTGATTTGTCATTTGGAAGTGGGACCTACTGATTTGTTCAGTGAACACTAGGGATTGGGTACATCAGAGTCTGTTGTATAGTAAATGCTTTTTTTGTTTTTGTTTTGTTTTTGTTTTTGTAACAGAGTTTCTCTGTGTAGGCCTGGCTGTTCTGGACTTATTCTGTAGACCAGTCTGGCCTCAAACTCACAGCGATCCACCAGCTTCTGCCTCCCGAGTGCTGGGATTAAAGGCATGCACCACCATGCCTGGTATAGGTGCTTCTTAAATACCATTGTAATTCTCCAAATTGGAGAGGTCTTCCCTGAAGGTTTTACTGTCATAGACAGGAGCCTGATACATGGATATGTAAAGAAACACCCGCCATTGGCCTAGGCTTGATGCTTTCCAGGGAGACTCATGAAGGCTCTGGTGCCAGTGGAGTTGCACTGAGAAAGAAGCCATGTCTCTGACCTGGAGGCACCAGGGTTCTTGTCTGCAACTTGCTCCTGTGGCTCCTGTACCTGTGCGGGAGTTGCCTGCCTACCTGCTTTCTAGCAGGGTTGATCTGGCAGGCTTCAGCTGGCCAGGGCTCTGAAGGGTGCTCTTCCATTCCTCACAGTGAGACTGAATCTGAACTTGGACATGTACCTCGAGGGCCTCCAGCCCCACCAGTACAGGGCGGAACAGCTGCACTTGCACTGGGGGAACCGCAATGACCCCCACGGCTCTGAGCACACCGTGAGCGGGAAGCACTTTGCTGCTGAGGTGAGTGAGTGGCCGGTGTGGTAGGGAGAACCTGGCATTGGCTCCCTCTCCATGGCGGCCTTCACTGTCCCCACCATCCTCCTGTCCGCTGGACGGGAAGGTCTCACTGCCCTGCACTTCTCCGGGTGTCCTTGTCCCGTCCTTGCTGGAGCATGCTGAGTTTGCCTGTTTCTCGCACTGTGTGAGGCTGTTGAGAAGGCTGGCCTTGCAGATGGGATGCATGCGGCCCTTCTCTAGGCATGCCTCTGCTGTGTGCCGACAGGACCTCACAGTTTGCCTGGCTGCCACGGCTCACTGCTTAATCACTGCCAGGCTCGTTGCTCCTCTGTGCTTTTTGGTCTTCACACCTCGTGCTGTTTACAAATGCCTTTCCCATATCATTGTACTTGGGAATATGAGGACACTGACCCAGGGCTGTCCCTGTCATTCGCCATAGATGAAGGAGTGATGGGCATTAAGATGTGTAGGGCATCACTATGGTCAGAGATTCTCTAAAACATGGTTTGGGGTGTGGGCACAGCACTGTGCCATGTCACCCCGAGCTTCTAACCTAAAGTGCCAAAAGAGAGTGAGAAGAGAAGCAGAATGTGACAGGGTAGGATAAGGTCTGAGTTGGGGGTGTGGCTCTGAGTATGTACTGGGAAATGAGCGGGACAAGATAATGCTGTTGATCAGCCAGCAGGTCCCGTGGTAAACAATGGTGCAACCATTCCCTCCTCTGCTCGCAACTGCTGAACTGCCCGATGTCTCAAGCTAATTACGGGTCTGTTACAAGTGTGGAGGGGCTGTGATTCTGGCCCAACAGAGTGGTATGACTGGAGGCGCACGTATTTCAGAGCAGACCCTTCCTTCTCGGGAGCTCGAGAACTGCAATTTCTTGCAAGTTAATTGCAATGTTGAAGCTTCTGCTTCCCCCTGGGAGAACAAAGTGGCAGCTAGGATGTAGGTTTGGAGAGTTTATGCATTTAAAAAATATTTTTGGGGTGCTGGAGAGATGGCTCAGCAATTAAGAGAGCATACTGCTCTTACGAGAACATGAGTTGGGTTCCCAGCACCCATTTTGGGAGCTCACAAGTGCCTATAACTATCTCCAGGGGAGCTGATGCCTCCTTATAGTTTCCTCAGACATTGCATTTACCTGTTCAAACACACACACACACACACACACACACACACACACACACACACACACAATCTTTTTAACATTTGAGACAAAAATCTTACTTTGCAGCCCTAAATCTTACTATGTAGAGCAGGCTGGTCTTGAACTCACAGAAATCTGCCTGCTTCTGTCTCTTGAGTGCTGGAATTGAAGGCATGTGCCACTATGCCTAGATAAATAAAAATAAAATCTTAAAAACTATTACTAATTACTGCATGCTCTGCGCTTGAGCTAATCATTAGACCAAGCCTGATGGGCCACGGTTGCTAGTAGCGTTGAGAAAGCGTCAGGTGCTGCTGCCTGTCAGATTCTGTGTAGAAAATCTCTTTGGGGTAGTGGTTCTATTGAGTGGGAACTACAGAAGACTCTAAAGCCCCTCACTGGGAATTAGATTAGTTTTTAACCTCTTTCTAAACTCAGTCTGAATACATTCAGAGCTGAAGCAGACCACAGGGTCAAAGGTCAAGCAATAAAGATCTTGGGTAATGTAGACAAATAGAAGTCTACTGTTTCTCCAAGCCCTTCCAAGATGGCGTGGGCCATGCGGTAGGCCATCCTTTATGTGGAAAGGTAGTGAAACGAGGGCCCCTAAGGAAGCCTTAACAGGAGATCGCTTAGAAGAAATAACGTGAGAGTCAGATGTGGCATATGCCTGTAACCCTAGCACTCAAGAGGCCGAGGCAAGAGGCAAGAGGATTTCAAGCACAAGGCCAGCTTAAGCTACACAGTGAGATTCTGCCCACCACCCCCAAAGCGATCCTGGTTCCATTCCCAGCCCTTACCTGGCATTTCACAACCATCTGTAAAGTAACTCTAACCAACACCCTCCTCTGGCTTCCACTGGAACCAGGCATGCACGTGGTACACAGATACACATGCAGGCAACACATGCAGACACATAAGAAAGTAAAATGAAAAACAGCAAGAGGGTGGTGCAATGACATTAAAGAGTAGAGCTTATGCTGAATTCCTTTAGATGATGGCGATGAAGAGCGACTAGGAAAAAAAGAAATCTAGATAAAGATCTGGATATGCAATAGCCTCAGGAGCATGGGATGAAAACGCATGTGTTTGATTTAGAGCTATCTACAACAAAGCCTTGCGAAGGCTGGGTAATCCTCTCTTTAGGATTAAAAGTCATGTTTAAACATCACCAGAGTTTCTAATAACAGTAGTCATAACATGTGCCTAGACTTTCTAAATCTGAGACCTCTCAAAAACTTCTCCTTGCCTTAATAATTAGTGTCTGATCTGATTAAAGCCACCATCATTTAGAATTGCATTTTGAGAAGATAAAAGTCTACATTTGTGGAAAGTCATTCTTGTTCCATGGACTCTTAAAATCTGACTTAAGGACCGAGCTGGTAAAAGCTGTGCGGTGATTTCATCTGCCTGAGGGATAAACACCAGTGGTTGTGCATTATCAATTATGATTAAGTTGTAGCTGGCAACTGGTTTCCTGCCCCACCCCTGCTGCTTCCAGACCAAGTATAGAGATGCCAATTTACAGGAGACCACTTGGCCTCAGGCTCCAGAAAAAAAAAAGATCAAAGGGAGAAGAACCCCAAAGCATCCAAACCTTTTCATGGTTAAAATAAAAACCCATTCATTCATTCATTCATTCATTCATTCATGTCTGATGTATCGCTGCTAATTTCCAGGTACCTTATCAGACATGAGGGGTCAATGAATAAGATAGGATGTGCCCTGCTGGAACTGGACTGGAGATAGATAGTAAGGGATCAGTTCTTTGGGGGGGGAGGGGCATGGCAGATGTCTCTCTCTCTCTCTCTCTCTCTTTCTCCTGCAGAAAAAGGTTCCTGTGAGTTGCTTGTCCCCTCATCTGTCCTTCTCTCCTGTTGCAGCTGCACATTGTCCATTACAACTCTGACCTGTACCCTGACTTCAGCACCGCCAGTGACAAGCCAGAAGGCCTTGCTGTCCTTGCTGTTCTCATTGAGGTATGATCTGTTCAAAGGGCTTCTGACATAAAGTCTGTGGCCGGGAAGCTATCAGGACGAGGCGTGTGTTCCGTGCACAGCAGTCCATATAGTGAGCTGCTCCTGGATGGCCATGCATTGCCCCTTAGAGTAGGGGTTATTCCTTAAGGCTTCTCTCTTTCCTCAGAGGAAGCTTTCGCTGTCTCTAGCCAGCTGAAGAAGACGTATCTTTTGTGACATGAGAAATATGAGTCCCTGACTCTGTCCCTGTTGCATGGTCTGGGGAGGGCCTGTGGGGTGTGGGGATCCTTATGCTGTTCCATCAGGTGCGTCCACCACTGATACAACACCTAGCATCCAAGCTCCATTCTGTAATGAATTATTTAATCCATTCTGCAATGAATTATTTAATCTTAGAAAACAAGAATGGATCCTGGCATTGTGGTGCATGCTTATAATCCCAGCAGGTTACAGGTTGAGACAGGAGGACCACTGAGAGTTTGAGGTCAGCATGGGCTACATACTAAGATTATTATCTCAAAACCTTGGCCAGGGTTAGGGGCAGTTTGAGAAAGAAATAACTGCTGATAAGCTTGCTTTGTTTTCTCCAATGAGACAGCATGTTCCCATTTCCCAGTGTGCTTACTTATCCAGCTTGGAGTCTGTGAACTCAAAGTTCCCCTAAGTTCCAGGTGAAATGGACTGGTTGTAGTCTTGAGGCTAAGGTCGGACAACCAGAACACAACCTATATATTAGAACACTCAAGCTGAAAATGAGACATCATTTGCTGCCAAAGGTCAAGACCACCATATTAACACTCAACAATCTGGTGATGGGGCAGAATTTTCTTTGTAAGGCAGCTCTTTGGGGAAGGGCCCCAGCCCAGCCCTCTGATGGTAACTGTCAGTGTAGGCGGAGCCTATCTTGTTCTGTCCCTGCTCAACCTGCCTGGTCTCTGTTGCAGATAGGCTCTGCCAACCCGTCATATGACAAGATCTTCAGTCATCTTCAATATGTGAAGTACAAAGGTGAGGGGCACTTGGCTACTTCTTTGTTCACTGCTACAGAGGATGTGGTCACACCTGTGCCACCATAAGAGCAGCAACAGCGTAAGGGGCGGGTGCTATCTGTGTTCGCCAGGTTGCGAGCAGCAGGCTGCTGGGCAGTGCTGTGATGCTGGGTCAGATGGCACACTCACTGTGCACACTCACTGTGCCTGAATCTGAGTGTTTAAGCTCAGTGACTGTGTCTAGCCGTGCCCCTCCTATCAGGAGTCAGGCTGATACCCTCACGCCCCATCTATCTCTCCAGGCCAGCAAGTGTTCATCCCAGGCTTCAACATTGAAGAACTTCTGCCCAACAGCCCTGGCGAGTACTACCGCTACGAAGGCTCCCTGACCACACCTCCTTGCTACCCTACCGTGCTTTGGACAGTTTTCCGAAACCCTGTGCAGATTTCCCAGGAACAGGTAGCAAGCCAGAGTCTGTATGCTTCCTGGCATAAGCTGTGCTAATCAAAGACTTTCCTCAGAGCCTCTCCAGATGGGACCTGCCATGGAAATGCTGTAGAAATCAGAGCAAGCTCTAAGAGGAGTTAAACACTGAGCTAGGAAAATGAACACACTTCCCACCGTTCTTTAAAGAGAGCTGCAACGCTGTTTGCTAATGTTCCCCTCGGTGGCTGGCTGGCTGGCAGTCAGTGTTTAGGTGGGAGAGAGCCTGGCTCCTTTGCTGGGCCAGAATAAGGTCACACCAGGTTAACACATGGGCCCCACATTGCAGAGATGAGAGGGTCACTGCCCTCGGAGTTTACAGTCTGGTTTGGGGGCTGGGGAGCCAGGTCATTAGCAACCATCTCTAAGCCATTCTCGGGATCACCTGACTTCTGAGCTGACTCAGGCTCATCCTGCTACCCCACAGCCTAAAAGCATGAAGAAGAAAAGCATAGAGGAGGTTGGATGGTGCTACATAATAATCACCCACCCAAATCATCCCAGCCAGCCCTCACTGTCAAATGCATTCTCTTTACTATGAACTTCTGAGCCGAGAAGCCCCGATAAATGGCAGCTGGTGGGTGGAAGTGAGAAGGGATGAGCTGAATCAGAGGTGAAATGTGTGGGGAAGCAGCAGCAGCCTAACCCAGAAAATGGATTGTGTCATATTCATGGGGGTGTGAAGATGTCAGGGAGCCTGCAGTCAGATCACTGAAGGGCCTCTTCCTTCTGTCTTTCATTCTGATTTGACTATACAAATGAGCCCAGCCCCTACAGCTTTAAGAGTTGTGTTCCAATTCAGGGTCATGAAAGGCATGTGGTCTTGCTGAGAGGCTAAGGAATCTTCCTCTTCAGCTTTCCCTTCATTTAGGGCAGATTCTGGGGTTATCAGGAACCTTGACAGCAGGGATGCGCCCAGCCCAACTCAGCAGGCCCTCAGATGAAGATGCAATTCTCTGACTTTCCCTTTGCTGTCAAGTGCTTTCTGCCAAGCCCCTCATGGGCTGATTCCAGGAGCTTCTTGGAAGTCCTCTCCCCAGCAGGACAGGCCACTGAGCATCATCGGCTCATGGTGCCTTTTTTCACTTTCCCTCAGCTGCTGGCTTTGGAGACGGCTCTGTATTTCACACACATGGATGATCCCACCCCCAGAGAAATGGTCAACAACTTCCGTCGGGTCCAGAAATTTGATGAGAGGCTGGTGTATATCTCCTTCCGACAAGGTGAGAAAGATGCGGGGCGGGGTGGGAGAGGGAGGCGTCCATTTCCTACCAAGGAGACAGTGCCCTTAGGAGGCTGGCTGAGTCACATGCTGCCAAGGAACCAGAGCAGACCCAGGAGCTTTGGTGTGTGGGCTGCTGTAGTTTTCCTCCCGTGCTTGCCATGTCCTCAAGTCCTTGCAAAGAAGCCCAGGCCAGGGGTCCCCGAGGTATATTGACCAGAGCTCTTATCAAGTCTGGGAGTCACAGGTGGGGATGAGATGCTCCTGGGGACTTCTTTGCCCTAAAGGATATGTGTTATCCTAAGACACATGGAATCCTCTGCATGAGGAGAAGCTTCTAACTTCTTGGCATCAAAGGCTACATAAGCCCTGCCCTCGGCCTAGAGAGATGATTACACACTACAAGCACCCACAGATGCTTCTCTGTAAGATCAGGGTATAATCCACGTTCATGGCCACAGCAGCTCAACGTCTAATGTAGCAGGACCCATTAGGCAAGAAAGCACTCTGGGTCACAGCTTTTTTTTGTTTGTTTGTTTGTTTTGCTTGTTTGTTTTTGTTTTAATCTTGGAGCTTATACCAGTGAACACACTCCCAGTTGAATAAAGCGTAATAGTTTTGTTTATTCCAACTGCTAGCAACGTACTGTTCCTTCTAGGTCTGTAACTATAACTTGAGAAAGTTAACGTTTCACTTGCTCAGTCCTCCATCAGTACACTGACAGTGGGGGTGAGGGTGGGGCATGTTGCCATCCACACCCATGTTCAAACCTCCAAGATCACTTTCTCACCACACCTTCCTGAGCTTTGCTAAATTTGGGGATCTGGGATGGTCAAAAGCAGAGTGAGTCGGCAGACATGCCCCCCTCACCTCCTTATGTCACTCATGGATCAATAGGGCCAAACAATAGAATCAATAGGATTAAAATAATCTGTAAGCCCATCTGTCAGAGGAGCCTGGTGCTGTTTGTTGATGCTCCCTTACTATGGGAGATTGTAATTGTCACTTGCTCAGCTTAGTCACCAGCCAGTGAAGACTGTATTTCAAAGCCCTTACCAGAGGCATAAGAAATCTGCCCTTCCCAACTGACCCTTTGGCATGGCCAGCATTATGTCTGTAGACTATCTCTGTGGGTCACCCTCATGCCTGAAGATCTGTGTCCCATATTCTCCTCTCCAGATACCCCTCACTTAAGGTCATTCCCATTCTCTTCTGTTTCTGAGTCTGAAACACTATCCGGGAACAGATGGTTTCCTATATCCTGGAATGTGTAAGGCTGTGGCAATCCACTTGGTTTCTCGGGAATGACTTGTATGCCTGGGATGTTTTCATTTGCCCTCTAGTCTAGGCACAGCATTCTTCTTTCCCCATTCTTCTACGTGGACTATGTAGTATTGAACAAAACTGCTTCAGTTCTCTGTATCCCTGAGACAAGGTCTCCTGTATGTCAGGCTGCCTTGCAACTCACTATGGAGGTCCAGGCTGGCCTTGACCTCATCAGCCTCTCAAGAGGTTGGAACTGTAGGCATGAGGCACCATACCTGGTATGGAATTACTTCAGTTCTTAAATTAAAAAGCCTAGAGATAAAGATAATCATCCACAGAAATCAGGGAAGAGTTTGCTTATGGCTCAAGGGTTATAAGAGCTGTTTCACATAGAAGTCTGTATACATTCTTGAAAGATGCTTTTCCTGGGGTCAGGAGACTTCAGTTCAAGGCATTGCTTTATTTTCTCCTGGCTGTAGGGTGTGAACAGAGCACACCCTTCTTTGTCGTTGGTTTCCTTGGCCACGGATTGCCAGGCTGGAGACCTGCTCTGACATCCTTTCAGTGCCAACATATTATGGTTCAAAATGTATACTAATAACCGCCAATCCTAACTTTACATTGCAGGGTCAGTGTTTGGGGGCAGTTACAGAGGATCAGAAGAAACCATGCAGGAATTTGATTATGACAACTAAAAGTAACCCCCACTTGTACCGATGGACTGTGGCATTGGCGCTAATTAGCCATCTTCTTAGATGGGCTCAGGTCTAAGCAGCTGCTTCTAGGCCGGACCCTATAGGCAGGTTTGTAGCTAAGTGCTTTGGTAAATCCTGCAAGTCCTGCTGCAGTAGATTGACAAGGCTCTAGACAGAAGCTTGAAGACTAATTCCTGGCTTAGGACGTGAAGATCAAAGCCCAAATGCAGCTTTGCCACAGGCCCTCCTGCATGGCTTAGCCAGAGCTGTGGCTTCCGTGAGGTTAGGCTCAGCTTTCTGCTTGGAGAAGACACTAGACACTGATTATAGAAACTTGGCCAAACTACTCCTCTTCCTCACACTCTAAGACACAGGCAGCAAACAAAGCTATGCCCTGAGGCAAGATGAAGAAGCATCCCCTAGGCTCAGCTCCCATCCTCCTCTGCCCACAGATGCCTAGATTCACGAGGGCCTCTCACAGCCAAGCTGGAGCAGGTCTGGCTAACATGCAGTTCCAGGTTTATAGTGTGAGGCTGTCTGAACACACAGCCCCTCAGTGATTTGGGTTCAGTTATTTGTAGACTCTCCCATGGAGGCTTGTTTACAATTAGGCTCTATTTTGTAGAGTTTCCTTTGGAAATTAATAAGAGCTAAGAAACCCAAACATTTTTGCAAGAACAGAAAATAAAGGGAATCTCCAGGAGAGAAAATGTGTGTGTGTGTGTGTGTGTGTGTGTGTGTGTTTCAAGATTTAATTAAATTGAACAAATAGGACTGAACCATTTAACTCACCTCTGCTACTTTCTTAGAACACTCTTATAAAAGAAGTATAGAGCCTGCTTTCTGCCTGTAAGGGGCTTGTACTTCAATGTGGCCTAGTGTAGGGTTTCTCAGCCCTGGCACTACTGACACATGGGGCAGGACAGTTCTTATAGTGGAGGCTTCCCTGTGCCCCATAGCAGTAGCAAGGGTCCCTCATCCTCACCTATTAGATGCCAGTGGCATGTTCCCACTTGTGACATTCAAAAAATCTCTCTAGACATTGCCCAGTTCTCTAGGGAGAAGGAGCAAACTGGTCCCACTGAGAAACACTGTCCCCCAGGGATTGGTCAGTGACTTTGTAGGCTTAGGACTGGTTTTCCCCCCATTAGTATAGGATTCTAAAGTTGAATATCACATGCTCTGATATTTGTTTTTAATTAAATTTTTATTTTTATTTTATAAGTGTGTGGGTATTTTGCCTGCATGTATGTCTGTGTACTATGTGCATGCCTTGTATCCCATGAGATCAGAATAGGGTGTTGGATTCCGTGAAACTGTATTTGTAAATGGTTGTGAGACACCATGTTGAGAATTAAACGCAACTCTGGGAAAATCAACCGGTGTTCTTAACCATGGAGCCATCTCTAGTCTTTAGCATATTATGGCATGGAAGCCTGAGTTTTGGATGATGATCCTGAATAAACCAACTCAAGAGAAGCCTTGTTCCCCAAGAAAATATCCTTCTTATATATTTGGGTAAAGCTTAGGAGACGTGGCAAGAGAGAGAACTTCACCTGGGCACCTTTCTGCAGGACCCTCCTCATCCCTTATCTCCTTTCCATTTATGAGGCTCTCTTCTGGTGGTTGTTTTGACTGTTAGAGTCCCTAGTATAGATGGAAACCAGTAGGCCCAGCCAGGTGCTGTTAATCAGCTCTGAAAAATAGCTTCTTCCAAGGAAGACTTGAGCTTGTCCTCAAGGTGGGGTGCTAGAAGACTCACCTGTGGCCAGTTCAGTTTCCTGAGAGCCAGGTACCCTAAGTGAGGATGCTGCAAAGAGCACAGGCCAGGGCCTAGACATGGGTTAATGTCTTCTCAGTCAGGGACACCAACTCTGAGCCCTGATGGTGATAGATAACAAGGCGAGGGACTATCAAACCTTAACACTAATATCTGTCTAGCTCCTTTTAGGCATATTAGAGGCAGGGAAACTGGAGAGACACAGGAGGCCAAAAAGTTTCTATAATCATGTCTTTAGTGAGCCTGCTCTGAGGAATTGCATGTCACTCACCAGAGATCTAGAGCCAGCTGAGAGGCATTTAGATGAGTGAACGTGCTGGACTACTGAGCTTGCTAGGCATCAGGGTGGGGGGGGGCTCTAACCAATGGCCATTTGCAGAGTAACGTAATTAGAACCTGCTTCTCCTAGAGACACCTGCATAGTTTTAGAAAAAAACTTTTGAAAGAGAGAAGTCTTACCCAGCTAAGATGGCTAATTTTTTTTTTTGACACTAGAACTTATGTTCTGTGGTTATTGACCTTGTGTTCTTCAAGTTTCTATTTATAAATAAAAGGTGTTAGATGGGAGAGTATCATCGATTCTTCCAAGGTATCCTATGAGAAATCAGAGACGTTCCTACCTTCAGATTCCTAGATCTGGATCAGGGGTCTGAACTGTCAGCAGCTGTTATCAGATGTGCTAAGAAGTGAAACCCCAATCCCTCTGGCACACTATGCACTATAGGGAGAAAGAAAAGAAAGAAAGAAAGAGAGAGAGAGAGAAAGGGAGAAAGAGAGAGAAAAAAGAGAGAAAGAGAAAAAGAGAGAAAGAGAAAAGAGAGAGAAAGAGAAAAAAGAAAAGAAAGAGAAAGAAAGAGTGATAGAGAGAAAGAAAGAAAAGAGAGAGAGAAAGAAAGAAAGAAAGAAAGAAAGAAAGAAAGAAAGAAAGAAAGAAAGAGAAAACCCCGTGAGCATTCCATCTTGCCCTTGACCCAGAGCAGGCTAGTTCAGGAACAACATCTGGGAAATGATCCTGCCCCCTCCTCTCACACTGGCTCTCTGTGGCCCCCATCCCTGTCCTTTCAGCCTCAGCCCCAGCTGCAGGGCCTCTTAAAACAGGATAGGTACATACACTATTCCTTTGTCTGCAATGACTCTCTCATTCTCAAAATTATTTTAAGGCCTCTCTCCACTACCCTGGAGGTGGCTTTTCAACTTCTTTCATCTAACTTCTTCATCTTTATGGAAGCATGTGGCATATAACTGAATAGTTATTTATTACAATACAGTAAAACCAGAGAGAGAGAATATTATATACACCTTATGGGCTCCCTAAGGAAAGGATGCCTGATGTCTCATTTATTCTTTATTCCTGGCACCATGCCTGGTGTGTGTTATAAACTTGCTGAAAGAATATAACTGACCATTTCCTTTTCCCTTTCCTCCCTAAGTATCTTCTCTCTAGAATGGTTTACACATAAACCTGGCCAGTTGTTGAACTTCAAGTCTGTCTTTGCTCTATTCTTAGTTTGCCAACAACGATAAAATAAAACCATACGTAATTCAAAACTAAAACTTGCAACTGAGGCTTGAAGGCCTGGAGGAAGTTGCCAACTGACACACGCTTTTGGTTGCTCTGGGCTGACAGGGATACAGCTCCCCATCCAATTACCCGTTACCCCTTAAGCTCTAACAGCCTGGGCCACTGAACGCAACTCATAGGACAAGAGCTGGGCATGGCACCTGTCTCAGAGCATTGTGCTCTGCGTGCTTGCCATCTGGGAGACAAAGCCCTCAGTTCTTATTCCCGTTTTATAAACCAGTCAGCCCATGGTCTGTCTAGTGGTGCCTTTTGGGCAGATTTCTTAGTAGATGTTATTGTATAGGGTTGATGAGGAATAGCGCCCGGTTAGGTGGTCACTGAGTGCTGAAGGGGAGACCAGTACTGCAGGCACTTGACTCTGCGGCTTTGGAACATCACACGGTAACAGTCACTTGTTACCAGCCTAAGCCAATCTCACGTTCTTAAGCAATCGAACTGCTGTAAACCTAAGCTCTCCTGGCTTTTCTTCATAAGACTGGAGGACCACTGAAGAGTGGCCTGTGTGTCTATCCCACCTAACATGCTGCCTACGAAAGCAGTCCATGCTTTAACTGGACTTTGAAATAAGAGAAGATTGCACCCAACAACCAAAGTTAAAAATAGAGCTAGAAAATACCAGGCTGTTGTTCCAGGTGCGCCCAGATGTGCAAATGAGTGCTTGTTCTTCGGGCTGGACTTGTTTGTGTTTGCACTTGAGGCTTCAGAACACCTCAAAAGCAGTTAACCAGCATCCTCGGTGCAGCCAGATGCCAGTGGAAGATGCAGCTCCTGAGCCAGCCCATCCAGGTAGCAAGGTCTTTGTGTTAAGCATTCCTGACCTTCTGAAGTGTCCTGCTTTTCCTGGACATTGCAGCTGTCTGTATCTGTGCGCAATTTCCTTTTGCGTGTTGTGTTGCCCTATCTCTGCTCACTCTGGCTAGTCCCCAAGGACTCCATGGAGGCTCTGAGCAAGCAGCACTCCCTCATCTTCTCGGCATGAGTCCTCCTAGAAGACACCTCAGGAGTCTTTTCTGCTAGGTTCTCATCAGCTGGCTATGATGGGCCACCTTTGAGAGCAAGCCTGTCTCCATTTTCCCCAGCTGTCTCATTGTTCTTCTTTAGGAACTACCTCATGATCTCTGTTTGGAAATACCCTATATCTGTGTTTAGGCTGAACATAACCTTCTCTAGCTCTGTCCATCCCACACTATCTTTGGTATCTGTACTCTAGTTGTCCACAGGCTGCCCTCACCTGGCTGAGTCCCTGCTGAGGAATACTCTGTCTTCTAGTCCGCAAATCACCTCAATATTTCTCTCTGAAAGTCTCATTGCTAGCCCCCTGGCTCTTTAGTTAGCAGATGCTTTGGCCCTATCTTCGGTAAACCTCAAACCTACTGAGCATGGTCTGTCTCTGCAGACCTTGGTGGGTGCTGCCTAAATTGGTAGGATGGTGTCCTAAGCACATCTTCCTGCCTTAGACATCACAGAAAGGTATAACTGTTAAGGTGACATGGTCTTCAGAGTTTTTCTTCCTTGGTACTTAAGTTCTCAGCTTGTTTGGTCAAGCTGCTTTGTTTTTTTACAACACAAAAGCCTTAGCTGGAAATTCACCTATCCCAGTCTCTGGAACTTTCTTTGTCTTCATTAATGGGCTCACCCCATTGTTTCCAAGATGAAACAATTTAGTCCCTGAAAAGAGGCCAGCCAGGAGTGAAAAACTTGGGTTGTAGCACTGTGTTCACTTATGCTGTTGTCAAAATGCTGGAGAGAAAGCAAGGAAAGGTAGACTCTTCCTCCAGAGAAGCCACCAAGCTGGGCCACTCTGGAGAAAGTTCCACTCTATGGCCTAGCTCTCCGTGGGCTTTGCCCAGCAACCAACACCACAGCACACAAGTACCTCCAGCTATGTGGTAGGAGCATGTGGCTGTTTGGGCCCATGTGGCTCACGCATGTTTATGGTGACTGTGAAAGTGACATTCCAGCTTAGACAACCTAGCCAGGTGGCTTGCTGGTGACAAGCTTGCTGGGCCAGCCCTTTGAGCTCCTGGAGCTTGAGGAACAAAAGTGTTTCATCAGAGCCAGAGAAGAGACGGCTAGAGCTTAAGATAAAAACGAACAAGGTCTCTGGGCACCATAACCCAGAAAACTCAAATACTAAGTTGTTCTTTGCTGGGACCCAGGCCATGGGGAGTAGAAGCATGAAATTCTCCCTAAGTGGGAACCTGCCCTCCAAAAATCTCAAACCATACACTGCTCCCCCTATTCAGTTCACCAGGGAGGCCTGGGCAGGCTATCTGACAAGAAGAGCTACTTAAGAGCTATGAACTTAAGAGCTGGTGGTGGCCAGCCGGAACACGAACAGTCCACACCCTTGGGGACACTGTCCTCGTGACCGTTTACTTTCACAGTAGCCAGGGCAGCTGAGGGTCAGGCTCATCTCAAAAGCTGGGCAGGCTGGATGTGGCACTGTAAGGTGGTAAAGAAGGTGTACAGGTATTACGGCTCCTAGGGAATCAGACGGACTCTGGCCACAGGACAGGAGAAGGCTGGTGAGTGAAAACTTATGCTGCAGCCTCAGGTCTTGTGCCTGGGTATGCCAAAAGCCCCAAGAGTGAATTCTTACTCTCTGCTGGTACCTCACACATGGCCAGGGCTCACCTAGAGACATGATTCCTATGATGGGCTTTATAGACATAGGCTCTCTCTGTGTGTCACTACCTGTCACACATGGGCTTCCAGTGTGAAGCTGAACTAACACTACAAATAGACAGGAAATCAGGGGGAATGGGGACAGGCAGGCAGGCATGTGTGCACACACACACACACACACACACACACACACAGCTGCTTTGCAAGTTTCAGAAAACCACCAGAAAAGAGGGTGTATATAGACAGAAACTTCTTTACATGGAGGACATGGCTGAGAGAAAGAAGATCAGTGAGAACCTATAGGAGTCCAGAGACTGCTCGGGGAAGATGTACTCACAGGGGACCGTGAACTTGGAGATCCCCAGTAGGCTGTGGGACTTTAATTTCAATGGCTGGGCCCCATTCAGAACACTAAGCTCACCCTACTTATTCCTAATAGCAACTTTGGGGGAAGTCATAATACTTGAGCAGAGAAAATAGACTGGCATAGCAGAGGAGTTTGTCCAGTAGGGCCAAGCCACAATGGAAAAGGAAGAAGCAAAGCATGATGGTAGAGCAGGTGGGAGCAGAAGGCTGATGGCAGGCTTCATAATGAGGAAGATGGTACCAGAGAAGTAGACAACAGCTTGCCAAGGGAGGTTGACTCTTACCCATTGTCACCCTGCCTTTTTGCCCTTTACGCTTAAAAACTCAAGTCTTGTCCTAGCAAAGAAAGTGACTATGATAAGAAACAGGGGATACAGGAGGAAACAGTATGGATCCCTAGGTAGGATCAACCCACCAACCTAAGCCAAGATAACCACCCCCCAAATCTGAATAAGCCCTGCAATACCAACCAAAAATAAAAGGTAACTTTTTTTTTTTTTTTTGCTATGCACTGGTTAGATGCATCATGCCCTGGCTCTAGATTAACTTCTAATCTTTTCTCCCCCCTTTAAGTAGAAAACCTTACCGACACAGGACTGAGTTTGGGTATGTGGCTTCCTGAGTGTGCATGTTACAACTGGGTGATCCCATGATTTTCAGTGTGATCTGGGCCTGTGATCCTTTCAGCCTATCTTCCTTGCTTCTTTGCTGTCGCTTTGGCTTCTGGTACCCCTCAAGCTGCTCTCTAATTTAAAAAAAATTAACTGCCAATCAAATGTTTCTCTAATGAAAGACTGAATCACACAGTGATGTGTATGTAAAAATTCCATTTAAGAGATTCTAAAAACATACCTAAGCCCAATGTTGAAGTCAGGTGGCTGGCCACATGGCCTTGACCATGGGGTTGGTTGTTTGAGACCGCAATGGAAATTGGGGACAGCATTGATAGAGTCATCCCAAGAGATCTTACATCCAGCAAGCAAATGTAGATCTTATTCTATAGCCCAGAGTTTCTCAAAGTGTGGTTTACAGACCATCAGCTGGAGATGTTTGAAAATAAAATGTGTATTCCCGAGTCCCAGGTCTAATAGAGCAAACCAAGTCTCTAAGGGCTGACCTTTCGGAAAGTCCATATTGTGAACATGATCCTCATGCAAGTTTGAGAATCCATGCTAGAAAGCCACCACAGTTTGCAAATGCCCCTCTAAGTACAATAGCCAGTCAGTGCCACAAAGCCAGAGGCCAGAATCTGAGAACAGAGGTGGGGAAACGATAATGTTCCAAGGACGACTGTGGAGCTAGGACCTAAGTTCACATGTGCCATTGCTGTGATGAGGATGAGATGTGGAGAAGGGAGGAATGTGACATGTGCTCCCTGCCTCTTCACCAGGCATCATCCTTTCAGTTGCCCTGGCTGGTGTTCTTGGCATCTCCATTGTCTTGGCAGTGTCCATTTGGCTCTTCAAAAGGAAGAAAAGGTGAGTTGGTTTGGATTCAGAATTCCCATTCTCAATGAGTGGCTTATGCACCCACGATGACTGGTCTACCTGGCAAGACAACTTTGCCGAAGACCCCTGTTGCGTAACCCAACACTATCCTGGGAGTTCTGCTCCTAGACCGCTCAAGCACCGGCGTCCTTGTGTGAAACACTGGCCGTTTAAGGGTTACTGTGCTCAGGTGTGGCGGCAACCCTACCAGCTTTGCTGGACAAGTGTTCTGATTTGTTTGTCTTTGCACTAAGATCTTTACATCTGGTGTTTCCTCTATGAATCCAAAAAGAAAAATGAAGAAAAACCTGATTTCTCACTCATACCAGGTATAAGTGTGTAATTTATTTCTCTTGGTATAGAAAAATAAGAATGTTTCTAGGAATTATGGCATCAGAAGTTTGAAGTGGGGGTAATAATGAGACCTTCAGAGTGCAGGTTTAGAATGATCCAGCCTTGAAAACAGAAAACGAATAGGTTCTGTTTTAGTTAACACAGTATGATACCATTCTCTCCCAAGACCAACAGACCTGGGAAAGGTCCCCAAGAAAGGAATCAGGACTTCCAAAACTCCTTCATTCCATTCCTGAGCCAGGCTGCTCTCTGGCTTTGTCTCTCTCCTTTTTGACTAACAAGACTGTGTTCTTATTGTTCCTGTAGCAGAAAAGGTGACAACAAGGGAGTCATTTATAAACCAGCCATCAAGAAGGAGACTGAGGCCCACGCCTGAGGTCCCTGGCACCCTCAGACATCCAAGGAAGGACCTTGCTTTGGACATGCTTTGGCTCTCTGGACACTTGAAATACCTCAAGGTGTTCTCTCGAGCTCACCTGTATCCCCTTCCCCCAGTCTCTTGGGAGGCTCCCAGCTGGGCCTCCCCTGTTCTGCTGTCACAGCCCCCCCAGGGTGACCAGGGAGTGGGATGAACTGAACCAGGGGTCAGGAGCATTGAGTGAACTTCTCCAGCTGCATGAGATAGCTGAAGATTCTAAACCTGACCTGTTGGTGGGCTACTATGGTGTGAAAAACACTTGTATCCAGGATTCTGTCTGGTACATTTCTAGTGTCCTGAACATTCTAGTTATTCTCCAACCTTCCAGACTAGAACATGCACCCTTTGCTCAGGTGACACTTTTAAAACTCAGCCTCATTTCTCAGGGAGGAGTTGTCTTCCTTGGATTTCCTTCTGCTCTAAAAGACCCTCCAGCCTGACCTTATACCTATGGGGAAGAGTTGAGACTGGAAACATCAGATTATCCAAAAGAAAGGAAGACTATAATACATTAGGGCATTTTTACAGTCCTGTCTTTTGGATTATCGACACTGACCAAACCTTACAGCAAGGCATGCTCAAGTTCTATTTCTTAGTGGGTAATGAAAAGGAGACAGAGGGAAAACAGGATGGGAGGGTATACGTTGTCCATGATTCTTTCTTTGAAGTCAGAACTGGAGTCAAGATATCCAGTATGAGAAAAACAGTCCAAGTTACTGCCTGCTTAGCCTCAGGAGGGCAGTTATGCTTTCTAGTTCACTCCATTACTTGAAAACGAATTGCCTCCTCTCTCCTGGAGTAGATGTGAGCTCTGGAATGATCTACTTCTGTTTTGAACCCATGGGAAGCAGACAGAAGCAAGAATACTGGGCAGATTTGCCTTTTTTCCCAAATGTCAATTCTACCTTGTCTGATATCCTTACTGCCCACTCAGTATAAGGGCTGTCTACTCCTCTGGATGTGGGGAAATCTAGATAATGTTTAGCTAAAATCTATTTCTTCCTGCCAAAGCAGGAAGCTATCTTTGTAGAGCCAACCCAGGTCCCGGCACTCAACTACCAAAGCCAACAGAATGTTTCTAAGATCCTCCCTGTTCTTTCCACTCTGTCACTTAGTTTCTGAGAATACTCCATCCCTTCTTCATGCTCCTCCCACAGAAGTGAGAACCCTCTAGAGAGCAGTCAGTTTCATGGCTCAAAAGAAGCCTCAGCCACCAGCCCCTAATTGCTAGTTCCTTGCAGTTCATAGGGAGTTCTCTGATTAGTCTCATTCTGACAGCATAGAATGTCCTCTTGAAGCACAAGTTAATATATTTTTTTTTTCTTCTACTCCTCCGTGTTGATAAAAATCCCTTTTTCTAGTTTTGCAACATTTCTCAGTAGCAAGCCCTGTGTCTTTGTAGCATAATTCATGTGGGCAAGGTTACAGGTGACCTGATGGGGGCTCAGCTGTGTGTGCAGTATATGTGCATGCACATAAAATCTCTGACAGCCTTTGAGTCTGGGTGCCACCCTAACCTTGAGACCAACATGCCTGATGGCATCACCACAGTAAGGATAAGCCTCAAGAAGGAGCAACACAATTTAAGTGGCTTCCTGACCCTGGTCCAGAATCATCAGCCAGAAACTAATATAAAGCACTCCAGGACAGCAATACTCTCTCAAAGAACTATACATGGACGAGTTATGCACAGCAAGGTCATCGTACCTGGCATGAAGACTGGTCATAAAAGGAGAGGTGCTAGGAGGTGAAAGCAGTGGCATTTATCCTTCCCTCTTCCCCTTCAGCATGGTCCAGGCATTCAGTCCTCGTTCGATCCTCATGGCTGAGCTGAAACAAAGCCAGGGAGCCAGAAAGAGCGCTCCAAGAAGCAGCGCTGTCAACCTTTAACCCTTGAAGATGCAGCTTTCTTCCAACTCCCCGTCATTCTGTGGACGCCTGGCCACCACCGAGGGAAACTAGTGCTCTGGTATATGGTGCACAGCTCACCTTGCTCTCCTTAACTCAGCTGTGCGAGGTGGAAGGTGGGTGCCTAGGAGAGCCAGGATGGGCACAGGGCTGGGCACATGGCAGGTAGACATAACCAACACAAGGCACGGGCGGCCGGGGGCATGCTCTGGGGACACAAGGAAGGTTCTGGCTTCGAGATCTTTCCTCTGCCGCTAACGGGAGAATTTGAGTCTCTCTGTTCTTTCTTTATCATCCACCTTCGCTTATAGTAAATCCTGCATCCCTGGCTTTAATAGACATTCTAGAATTTGCTGCACTTACTGTCTTGATCATGTTTCTATTCCTCTCCCTCTCAATACTTTTCTAAGGCCTCCTGATCGGCCCTGAGGAAGTGCTAGGGGTTGACAGTATCCCTGGATCCCTGTGCCTCAGCCCATAGGTCATTATGATGATAGTCTGTTTAGCACTTCCATATTTATTGTACCAATGATTGTAATGAAGACATACACTGAAAATATGAGAAATTATAATAAAAAAATTTTTTTTTCAGATCAGATTGATTTTTTTCCAGGTTAGAGTGAATGAAGCATTAGTATTGGTGATGAGTAACTAATGAGAACAAAGGGTCTTGTCATTTGCATCCAGCTCTTAGAATCTGGCTCCAAGGAAAACACACAGATGGACTAAATCGCTTAGGATGGAGGTTATGAGGATATACGGAGTGTGCAGCTCTGGGTCATGTAGCTGCTTATTGGTGAGACTGGGAAATCCGGAGTAATTAGGGAGGGCTTAGGAGGGAAAAGGGGTATAAACAGAGCCTTCAAGAGCAAGTCATGGGATGCCTCTTGCTCAGCAGTTGGAAGGCTGAGACAGGAGCATCAGGAGGCCAAGGTCAGGGCCTGGAGGGATAGCCAAGGAGTTAAGAGAACCTGAGAATACTACACACAGTAGGTGGATAGCCTCTTTTGGCTGCCCCATTCCTTGCTTTGGATCCTTTGCAAAACATACTATCACCTCCAAATAGCCTTTTGTCTAAATCCAGATTTCACATACTGCCGTGCTGAAGAGGCAGTGCTGTGTAAGTTACAGTCGGTCCCGTTGTTGCTTGTGTGAGTTATTTGGAGAAGCCTCCAGTTTTCATTCTGTAACGGTGAACTATCCATGAGTAACATGTTCTGGGTGGTGACACGGCAGCTGACCCAGCTTTGAACTAGAAGTTTTGACGGCTGAGAATCCAAGCACTCTCCAGCTCTCCACTCTGGCACTCTCCCAAGTGTCATAGGCATTTGCAGGGATGCGGACAGGTTGGGAGCAAGACACAGGACTCCCTGAAATGCTTATGTTTGGGATTTTCTCTTATCCCTCTAGGCAGGAGGCTGGGAAGACACCTTCTGAGTCAGGCAGCATCTCCTCTCTCGCAGTCTTTCTCCCTGTCCTATAAACCAAGACTCATCTGGGTTAAGCCAGAGAAGCATGCAGGTGACAGATACCAGTGGCAGAAAGCCTTCAAGCCCTCCCTCAGCTGGGGCATTCCCTCATCTAAATACACCTAAGCTGGGCCTTGAAGACTAAGTCACAGGATACATGTGTTTCTAGCCCTTGGGAGGCTGAGCTAAGGAGGATTAGGAGTTCAAGACCAGATGAGGTAAGGAGGACCAAGAGTTCAATAATACATAGTGAGACCCTATCTAAAAAAAAAAAAAAAAAAAAAAAAAAGTGTACTTGAACAGACAGATGGAAAAGAAGAAGGACAAACCAAAGGACTATCCAACAGAGGTGACATGAAATTGCCATACAGCACGCTTTAGATCATCAGTTTTCAACCTGTGGATCATGACCCCATTGGGATTCACATATCAGATTTATGCTTAGAGAAGCGTATGTATGTATGTATGTATGTATACATACATATATATTCTCTTAGAGAAAAAAATATATATATATATTCTAGTGAAACATATAATACAACCAGTTAGCATATCTGACTAAACTAGGTCTCACATACCTTAGTGTCTCTCCTTGTGACTCACATAGAATCATTTGAATCCTTTCCATGGAGGGCCATGCAGCCATTAACAAACACAGTTTAGAAGCCCAACACTTCCTTTCAACCACTGGTGAAATGAAGGTAACACCCCTCGTCTCTATTAAAGTCATGTTCAGCTGAGTTTACCATATACTGTCTCATTTGAAAGCAAAGATTTAATGAGCAGCTATTGTCTGCTAAGTACAGCGTGATTGTGACATGGTTGTGACAGAGTCTCTATCAATGAGCTCACAGTCTCAGTTAGGGAGACAAAAGCCACTGACGATAACATATATGAACCTGAACTTAATGCTACGCTGTCCATCAACAGAAGAATGGCTAAACAAATAATAGCATACACACAAAACTAAATTCTATAAATAAAAAGTTTCAAATACTGATATTTACTAAAACAAATGAATCTTGGGGAATTGCTGGACAAAAGAAGCCAGGGACAGAACTACAGATCATGTTATTCTGTACATACAACATTCAAAAATAAACAAAACCTTTTTGAAAAAAAAATATTTGTTTGTGTCTAGGGAAGGGGCATATAAGCCACAGAGTTTGTGTGGCAGTCAGAGGACAAGTTTGTTGACTCAGTTCTTTCTTTCTACCTTTACATAGGTTCTGGGAATTGAACTCAGGTCACCAGGCTTGTATAACAAGTACCTTCATCCACTGAGCCATTTTGAGGGTTCCAAACAAGCAAAATTTACACCTCTGATGTTAGACACAAGTGCCACTGGTTGTGTCAGTGTGGACAGGTTTGAAAGGAGGAAGAGCAAGCATTAGGGGAAGGAAATGGTCTCTGTCTTTGCAGGAGAGGAGTGACAAGAGTATACAGAGGCCAGTATATATTCATTTTATTTTATGTAAATTATCCTCCAGTTTAAGAATAAAACAAATAAGGATCATGGTAGAAAAAGCCACTTATCCTTATAAATCTAATAAAGTAAGGTAAGCTTTACACGGGAAGTGGCACTTGAGAAGGACCTTGAAATCAGATGCTTCCTAGTTGGAGCTAAAAAAGAATGAAAGTGCAGAGGTATAAAAGTTCATGGCACTCTGCCCAACAGTTAGCCATAAGTCTCAGCATCTGCTTTGATAGTCTGAAGGGCAGAGCCTTTCAGAGGCCTTCTGTGGCAGATTCTTAACTTTTTTCCTGTTTTCTTCTTCTGATGTCCATCCTCTTTACCTTTCAGGATGGGGATTGAACATTTTAGTCAGGGTCCTCCCTCTTGATTAGTTTCTTTAGATGTACAAATTTTAATAGGTTAATCCTATATTATATGTCTATATTAGTGAGTATATACTGTGTGTCTTTCTGCTTCTGGAACAGCTCACTCAGGATGATCCTTTCCAGTTCCCACCATTTACCTGCAATCTTATGAAAGAAGAGGGAAATAGTAAAATCTGGAGAGGACAGGAACTCCATAAGGAGAGCAACAGAACCAGAAAATTTGAACACAGGGGTCTTTCCAGAGACTCATACTCCAACCAAGTACCAGCATGGAGATAACCTAGAACCCCTGCACAGATGTAGCCTATGGCAGTTCAGTGTCCAAGTGGGTTCCATAATAATGGGAAGAGAGACTGCCTCTGACATGAACTGATTGGCCTGCTCTTTGATCACCTCCCCCTGAGAGGGGAGCAGCCTTACCAGGCCACAGAAGATGACAATGCAGCCACTCATGATGTGATATGATAGACTAAGATCAGAAGGAAAGAGAGGGGGACCTCCCCTATCAGTGGACTTGGGGAAGGGCATGTGTGAAGAAGGGGGAGTGAAGGTGGAATTAGGAGGAGAGGAGGGAAGGGTTTGGGGGGATACAAAGTGAATAAAATGTAATTAATAAAAGTTAAAAAAAATAATGATGAAAAAAATTTCATGGCACAACTAAATAAAGGAAGCTCTAATGATGTATTTGAGAATATCCAAGAATAAGTAGGTCTTTGATTCATTTTAAATGAATTTTCATATAGGGTGAGATATCCTAATTTCATTCTTCTATATGTGGATATTCTGTTTTCTCAGCTTTATTTGAAGAGGCTGGCTTTCTCTCCAATGTATGATTCTCAAGACATCTTTGTCAGAACTTAGTGAGCTACAGCTCTGTGGGTTTATTTCTGGGTGTTCTTTTCTGTATTCTATTAGTCTATATGTCTGTTCTTGTGGCAGTACCATGCTGGTTCTGTTACTATGGATGCATAGTATGACTGGAAATCAGGCATAGTGAAACTCCCAGTGTTGCTCTTTCTGTCTAGGATCTTTGGCAATTTGGAGTGTACTTTCATATGAAGTTTATGGTTGATTTTTCTAATTTCATGAAGAACATAATTGACATTGTAATGATGGCTTCACTGAATTTATAAATCATTCTCAGTAATATAGCCATTTTTATAATACTGATTTTTTTTTTTTTTTTAGGTAAGTATCTCACTCTGCAGCCCTGGCTTGCTTGGAACTTGCTGTATAGATCAGGCTATCCTCACACTGCAGCGACCTTCCTGCCTCTGCCTCCAGAGTGCTGAAATTATAGTGCTACCTTCTGATCCTTGAGCATGGGAAACTTTCCTTCGACTATTTTCATCACTTTGATTCTTTGTTTCTTTTCTTCTCCTCCTCCTTCTTGTTTTAAACTTTTCATTGTTGATGTCTTTTATCTCCTTATTTAGGTTTAGGACTATTTTTAGGCTATCATGAACAGAATTGCTTTTCAGATTTCTTCTTCAGCATGTTCATTATTGGTTCTTAGAAAAGCTACTGATTGTGTATGTTGATTTTTGTATTCTGCTACTTTACTGAAACTGTTTTCAGATCAAAGAGGTTTCTGGTAAAACCCTTTAGCCTTTTATGTACAGGATAATTTGACTTCTTCCTTTCATATCTGTGTATCTTTTCTCTGATTTTATTGCTGTAGCTATTACTTCAAGTACTGTACTATGTAAGTAGAGTAAGTGTAGACCTGTGTCTTCCTCATTCCTGATTTTAGGGAAAAAAAAATTTATCAGAGCCTTCAAGGGGATTTCTCCAATTCTGTTCCTCTCTAAGTCTTCCTATCTTATCCACTAAGGAGAAAGCTAAGAGAAAGTCCAGGATGAACCTCACTGACAAGCTGACAGTTTTAAGACTATAGAACAGTGGTTCACAATGTTGGGGAGTGGGTCATATATCAGATGCTTATGTGACAATCCATAACTGCAGCAAAATGACAGTTATGAAATAGCAACAAAATAATTTTATGGTTGGGGGTCACCACAACATGAGGGACTTTATTAAAGAGTGGAAGCTTTAGGAAGGTTGAGAACCACTGTTACTTGACACCAACCTTCCTGCTGCACTAACAGAACTTCAGTATCTAACAGTGTGTTACAGCAGAAAAAGCTGCCAGACAGACAGTCTCTAAAATAAGCACTTAGGGAGGCCACAGCCAATAGGACATCAAAACAAGAGCACCTGAAAGAATCCTAAGTTTCTGGCCCAAACAGACAGCAAACTCTGCTTCTGGTACAAATAATCAGCAAGCATTCAATGTAGTCTAATCCTATGCAGATAACCTGAAACTCACCCTTAATAGCTTGTTTACTTACCAGGTGATCTCTGGCTCTCACCAGATAATGACAAGCCATATAAAAATCAAGAAGGGGGCTAGGGAGATGGCTAGCGGTTAGAACTCTGTGCAAGAGTAGGGACAGGAGTTCAGATTCCCAGAAACCATGTAAATGCCAGGTGGGTGTGGTGGCCTGCTTATAATTCCAGCCGTGGGAGACAGACAGGGAATTCCCAGAGCAACTGGATAGCAAGAGTACCCATATTAGCAAGTACTGAGTTTGACTGAGAGACCCTGCCTCATTAAATAATAAGATGGAAAAACAATCTAACCAAGGGGTGATTCTTGACATAAAACTTCAACATTCATGTGCACGAGTCTCTACAAATACACACACACACGGAAACAGAAAAAGAGACAAGAATAAAGCTGAGTCTGAAAAGATAGAGATTTTTATATTTTTTCTTTTTTCAAAAAGTGTATATTTATTTTTATTCAATAGTATGATGAGTGTTTGGTTGCCTGTATGTTTTACCATGTAAACATAGTGTCCTCAGAAGAAAGAAGAGGGTGTCAGAACCCTGGAATTGGAGTCAAAGAAAGTTGTGAACCTCTATGTGGATGCTGGGAACTGAACCTGTGTCCTCTGCAAGGGCAGCAAGTGCTCTTCACCACTGAGCCACTATCAGATTTTCTATTTCTTGAATAAGCTTTATGAGTGTTTCTTGGACATTAATTTAATCTAAAATTTAAAAACATTATTTTTAATTATATACATGTATGTGTGCCTATATGTGGGTGTGTGCATGTGAGCACTGAGGCCCATGGAAGCCAAAAGTGTAGGATCCTTTTGAAATTAGAGTTATAAATGATTCTGAGCTACCAGACACAGTTGCTGGGATTGAAACTCAGTTACTTTGGAAGAAGAGTACATACACTGTTCTTAACTGCAGAGCCCACATCTGAAAATGTAAATTTGTTGACATTAAGTTCACCTCAGTGTTCCCTTTGTATCTATTAATGTGAGATCTCTAGTGAGGTTTCACTTTTTTGTTCTTATCTGTTCTTTTCTTTTTTCCTTTAGCTTTATTTTTCCTTTTTTTCCTAATTTCTGATTTTGAACATTCGTATTTATCTAATAAGGCTTTGATGCTAAATATATCCCTCTCTACTCACTCCCCGGGGACTTTGATTTAGGAGCTGTTTTCCTCTCTACTGAATCATTCCCATTATAGAATAGCTCCAACACAGGTACAGCCCTTATCATAACACAAAAGAACAGACTTTATGGCTCCCACACCCTCCTCCGACCATCCTCCCACCATTCTGTAATACTGCACCCCGGAGGCTGAAATGTCCTCCCATCCTCTAGAGCCTCCTCCATTTAGCTCATCAGCCTTATCTCCACAGTGAAATTGCTTTCATAAAGGTCACCAGCAAGTGTCTCCTCTCTGTAGGTTACCATCTTCCAGCTCTTCTTACTCATCCATCAGCAGCATTTGACAGCTTTTGTTCTTGCTCCCAGCATACCAACCTCCCCTGGTCTTCCTTCCTTTCTTTCTTCCTTTCTTTCTTCCTTCCTTCCTTTTTTTCCAAACTGTTCTGCTTTACAGTTCTCACTTGGGTTACTCAGCCAGTACTTGTTATTTTGTATTTCTATAAGCTGCTCAGTGCCTTCCATCCTCCTAAAATCTAAAATGGTATGTATTAAAGCTTTTTGTAGTACTCATAATTTGTAGTATTGTTATATTGCCTTAACACAATAGTTACAGGTTTTTGAGGCAGGCAGGGTCTTACTGCAGCTCGGGCTGGCCTGGAAATGACAGTGCTCTTCCTAACTTACCTTCCCAGGCACTGGAATGACAGGTATGAGCTTCATGATTGGCCAAAACTTAGATGTTTTAATCTGTGTAGTTAACTACAAGTTCTCCAGTGACAAAAATCTCTGTAGTACCTTCTTTCTTCCATCCTTCAAACCCATCTAAATAGTGTTGTATGAAAGGCAAACAAACCTCAAGAGCATATAAACTCCATTTCTGATTTTACACAAGCACTTAGGAAAAAAGTATAGTTTTACAAGACTTATGCTGAAATGACAAGTACAAGTTACATACAATGACACATACAAGGCGCTGAGCCTCAGTGTCTTGGAAGTCACAAGTTGAAATGGTCATCTTAGAGTATGTTGAATGGAATACAAGTGTTCTGCTCATGTGAACCATAAGCCAGCTGAGTGGTTATTTTATTCTATTTTTTGACGAGATGAAACAAAATATTTATATTTTTCTACTAGAGGCTTCTCACATGCCAAGGATAATCATCAGGAAATCTCCATTCTAAAAGCCAAACAGATGATATTTAACAAGACTCACAGTGTTACTGAGAAAGGGCCAGTGAAGCTGAACCTGGCTCTGGGCTGACACCTGAGAGATACACACCCCTTCACCTGTAGACAAACTAGTAGTTCAGAGCCGTTGACCCAGAGGCTGGATTATCTGGGAAGACGATCACTATAAACCTGGAAGAGCCTCATTTCAAACAGAGCCAACCACTACCATGTGGATTCCAGAGACAGTTCCTCACGGTTTCCTGAGCCTCCTGTCTCAGAGCAAAGGCCATACACGACCCCACCGCTGCTTTATCGTCTTAGCAAGGGGTGGGCGGAGTGAAAACACTAAGCCATTCAAAGCTGCCTAGCAGAAGCTAAACCATGCTCTTTTTCACTTGCCTCTGTCTTCAGCTACTGCTATGTGATGTTTTTAAAGTTCACTCTTTCACAATTACTTAGGAGATTTTTCAAAGTAAGGCTCCAAGATCTCTGAAGGTTTTTTTCCCACTTACTTTAAGAAGCATCAAGGAATGTCCCTGTGCCAATTGTTTCTGAACACACAGATATGAGACATGCTTTGTGAACTTTAAATTATCTAATAAACTTCACTTTAAAAAGTCTCAGAACAAATTAGTGATAGACAACAGAATGTACAGCTAAGTTTCTAACAAGGCAATAACTATAGTAACAGATACTGAAGGATGCTCTACTCCAAATAAGGGAAATACTATTTTTTTTCCTTTACTATCCATTGAAAAAAAAAACACAACCTGGAAGGTCTGCTGCTGCAGAATAAAAGTCATATGGGTTCAACATATAAAAACATTATGGATGATACACAGATTCAGTTTCCATTTCCTCTAAACACTAAAGTAAAGCCTATTATTTAACTAAAAAGATAAATATCGTAATCATAAATAGAATCCCTTAGCATGCATGGTGGCATATGTGAATAATCTTCAGCAAGGCTTCAGTACTGTTAACACCAGTTTGGGTACAGGGCTAAAGCTAATGTAACAAGAACTAGGTATAGGAATCCTTTTTGTTCACGGGGAACAAAAGCTGTTTTCAGTGGAGTCTGAAGGCACTGCCTTCACTTCCTTCTAGCACCTTTCATCAGGATGCTCTGAAGAGGGCACTGCTAGTCAGGCAGGCCAGAACAGACAGGTGACACACACCTCTCCTAAAGGGTTCTGCTTCAAAAGAACCAAAGACAAACACGGCTCATATTAGACAGCAACTGAATCAATCCCTGCTAGTCATGTGGCCACCGAGTCTGTTATTCGATCACTAAAACAGTGTTCATAATTCCAAGGTTAACTGCATGTGCACGTTTCTCCCTGCACAGAAAACCTGTGTGAAGGGCAGCACACATCAGCCCTACCCCTCAATTACTAATAAGACAGCCTTTCAATGTGCATGTGTAAGCTCTGCCTCTCAGGTTTCCTAGGCAAGGGGCAAAGCAGGCTCTCTGAGACAGCTGTGTCAGAGCTGCAGCAACACTCAGTGCAAGAACACCACAGGCAACCAAGGGCTGTTCGATAATTTCCCTCAACTAAGACAGGTTTCACTGGGCAGGTTTTCCATTTCACATGTGTTGGTTTTGTTGGTGAGTATGTAGGTTCCTGCCTGTGTGGGCATATGGATACAGTTGCACTTGAAGGCCAAATGCCTTGTATCCACTAGTACTGTCACTACAAGTGGTTGTGAGCTGCTCAAAGTAGGTTCTGGGCATTTAACTTACAAGAACAGCATCTGCTCTTGCACCTCTGAGCCATCTTACTAGCCCTTCATCTGAGTTTTTATTAAATGAGCTTTTATAATTGCACCATTTCTATTATAATGCTAATACTCAGAGAATTTGCTTAGAGCTCAAGTATAAATAACAGTAAAATTCTCAGGTTCTCCATTCCTCAGATAAACATGTTATCAAAATATCTATATACAAGGCTTGTAAGACAGCATCAATAAGTAACTATGGTTTTTTTTTAACAAAGGAAAACGCCATGCCCATGTAGAAACACATGCAGATCTGTGGGTATCCTCTCGCTCTCAGCTCTGCACCGTGATGTTCACTGTGTAGCTTCTGTTCTTTTGTCTTTTCTAGTCCAGTGAAAATCTTACATAAAGCTGCACAGCCACAAACTCCAGCAAAGGTACTGATGTCACTTAGAGGTGAAGTAGCCTTTAAGGGGATAACTACAGAGGTTTCTCAGGTACTTTGTAGTCTTGCTAGAAGCTTTACTACTCGTGTGTTTCTACACTTGAGACACTCGAATACTTAAGTATGGTGCGGGCTCACCAACTAAGGTTTAGTTCATGGGTAAGATTCTTGTTAACTCAAAACAGTGGCTGCATCTTCATTTCAAACTCCACCATTCTTGTCACCTCTGTGCTGTCATGGTCAGCTTCTGTGTCACTGCCAAACCCTCTTCCTGCCGCTCCTGGTTCTTTCAGATGGTGCATATTAGGTCCACAGAGGTATCCCTTTTGTGAAGAGATCATTTCTACTTTACACTCGAAGCTCCCCCGAAGACTTGGGCTGGGAACTGTTTCCACAGCACACTCACAGTTCTGTAGCATCTCCTCTTACAAAGAAAATCAGAGGGCTTGTTGGAAGGAGAGCAAAGCCCTTGGGTATTTTTATACAGGGAATGCTGTTTCACTGCAACTGAAACTCAGATAAACTTGCTGAAGATGAAAAGTGACATCCAGCTTCAAATCTGGCAGCTTAATGTCTACCTCCAATCTTTCCCTATACCTTTGGGTGATGGCGCTGCTTAGTGTCGCAGAAGCAAATGAAAGGTGTCAGCATCACACTACTTTGTATTTTAGCTATACTCTCACAAGGTCCAGAGAAGCTCTGCCAAAGATACAACATTCATCCCCCCGCCTCACTTCTCAGAGATAAAAATGGTGAGCTTTACCTCCACCAGCCCAGCTTCAGACAGCACATATAGCAGCTTTAAACTGAGAAGGCTCACAGACTTGGCAAAATTTTACATTCTCCCAAGGAAGTTAGTATATAATCAATCCTAAAGAGCTGGATTTTTATTCAAATAAATAATTTAATGCCTGAGGAAGAAAAGTTCAAAATTGGGGGCGGGGGAGCCCTTGAGGAAAATACAGTTCTATAGAGACCTTACCTGGGCTACGTAATAATGTCAGTGCAGGTTATTGCATTTAAAGGCACAGCCCATGGTGCTGCTGAAGGACATCAAAGCCATCACACACAGAACAGCCTGTTAGTCTTCTGTTACACCCGTACATAAAAACACAAGAGCTACCCCGGTTACCACATTCAGATTTACTTGCTCAGCAGAAGCTGCCTCAGGACAGTTAAATACCGAACCTCACTCCCTTTGGGTGTTCTTAGGAACTTCCCACTGGACCCCAATGATTCTCCACTGTCCTGAGCATCCGTGATAATCAAATCTGGAGGGGAAGCCCAGAAGCATCAGTCTTTGTTTCTTCAGCTCAAACGTGCAGCCAGGCCGCAGGCCACAGGCCACACCGCAGCTTTTCCAGGGGTTGCTGCATGAAAGCACACAGACAGTTCCAGGCTAGACCGTTCAGCTGCTTTCTAAGTTCCAGGAGAAAAGGGGCTTTTTAGAAAAGGGCACAGTTGTGCTTCCTCTAAAGACACAGGTTGCTGTTTGGAGGTGCTGACTGCAGGGATTATCTGGAGCGTTGGTTATAAAGAAGAAAGTCCTTGTCTTGGCAGAGCAGGCAGAATTTCAGGCTTCGGCAGCTGCCTCCAGCAGCAAAAAATGCCCAGATGCCCATGAGCACCATGATTATATATGCTGATACCAGGTTTAGTCCATAATGAGGACTTAGGAGGGTCTGCAAAGGAAAAATAAATCAGCCTGGGCAAAAGCACAGTATGCTAAAACAGAGTCAGAAGAAAATACACAATGCTTTCAACAGCTGGACTGTCTCACAAACATGAGATGAATGTCATCTCTGTGTCAGGAGAGCACAGAGAACAATCTACTCAACAGACTGTGGTCTGTGAACTTGCACTTTGCTTGACTCAAATGACAGTCCAGAAGACAGCTCTCAGCCAGAACCTAATGGGATACTGAACAGAAAACACATGGAGCACCTGGCCCTGGTTTATATCCATTTCTGTGTTAATTAAGTTGGCCTAAGAATTTGTTAGTAAGTCAGGTACATCCAGATTATTTTAATATGAACTGTTAGTATGCAAAGGAACATGAGGAAATGGAGTTAGGTTTTTGGCTGTGAAATTTCTATGGATTCCAAAGGTTTACTCATTATAAAATACTAACAGCAATATAGCTCAGTGGTAGAGCACTTGTTTATTATGCATGAAGCCCTGGGCTCACCCCCCAGCAGCAAAGCATGGCAACAGAGTGCCAACAGGTGCTGTGACTGACATTACTGAAGACAAGTCTCCACCCTGATGGAACTTATATACTAGTAAGTAACATAGATAATGAAGAAATAAATCAATTTCAAGTAGTGATTGATGCTAAGGCAGAATAGTTAGTTGTAACAAATGCTAGGATGAGAACTAGTGATCGACTGAAGGGGTGATGGAGGCCCTGATAGGAAGGGGAATGAACTAACCCTGTGCAGCCTGGCCACAGAAGGAGCGAAGGTTAGGGCAGAGCTGGGTACAGATGAAAATTTAGCCTGTGGCTAAGCAATGTAAATGTTTTTCTCTGTGCAATTACAGGCCATCTAGAGGGTTTAGATTGGGATAATAAATAATTGGTTTTGATTTTTAAAGTGTATAAAATGGATTAAAGGGACTGGGTTAATCGGGAAATGAGTTACGAGGAGATTGCACTGGTGAGAAGGAGGTAGGATAGTGATTTAGGGAGGTAGTGGTGCAGATGGAGAGTGGACAGGATCAGTTCACAGGGCTTACTGATGCACTGAATGTGAAAGAGATGCCAAGGCTGATTCTTGTATTTCTGGCTTCATGGTAGATGAAGCGTTAAGTATGCAAAGTGTTTAAAGAGCACTGGCAGGAAGGGGCAGGAACAAGCTTGCAATGGTGGACACAAATCATATCCAAAGAGATCATGGTTAAGAGTAACAGGCCACGAGATTTCAAAGGCAGAAGTCAAATAAGCACTTGGATGTCTGAGAATAATACTCAGAGGACAGGACAAGGCAAGGAAAAGCATTAGCACAGCCTCCATATGGAATTAATGCCATTCCATGGCGGTGTGTATCTAAGGAGCTGCTACAGAGACAGGAAAAGACAATGCAAGATTAAGGGTCAGTGGTGTGAGTTCCACATCCGAGACAGACACGGTGAAAGGAAGGAACAAACTTCTGCAAATTGTTCTCTGACTCGCATGGGCGTGTGCACACACAAACACACACACACATATAAACCAATACAAACATATACATACATGTAATAAGTTTTAAAAGAACTACAGTAGAGATAAAATTTGTGGAGATAATTTTTGAGGTGTGTGTTACTGTGATAGAAGAGAAAAAGTTGTAGAAAGGGTGAAGGTCAGACCAATAAGTTTTGTAAGATGTGCCTGAGGGGAGAAGATGAAAAGACCAGTCCTAGATGACAGTCCACAACCAAAGGAGGTAAGTACTCAGGTCAGGGCCACCACCTGAGCAGAGCAGCCTTAGCCTGGGAGCCAGATATTGCATCTGTTGGCAGGGCTAAGGTCAGGTCCTAACAAAAGAAAAGATTTGACTGGGTCAATTTGTAACCACACACCTTTACAACAAGCACATTCCACTTTATCTTCACCCAACTGGGACACGCCTCTGACTAAGGCACCAAAGTTGAACTATTAGCTCTGGTCGAGGAAATGGGTTCGTTTTGCAGGTAGCATCTCACTCAGAAAGAATGCTTTCCTCAAGAGCCATACTTTGGGAATGGTAGGATATTGGAATATTATGGAAACTTTTCCAGGTTAATCCTACATTGAAGCCAATTAAATTTTAATTCATATTGCAAAATGATGATGTCCTTTGAATTTTCTTCGGTTTATTTCTTTTAGAGCCATTTTCTCTTATAAGCAAAATTACAAAAGATTGTAAAATCTTTGTTACAGGAAGTGAGAATACAAATGAGAAAAATAAATCCTAAAACCTGAAATTTAGCTAGGTTATTTGTCAGAACACAAAAATGAAGTAGCTAAAAACCAACAAAATGAGACAACATAAAATGGAAAACTGGGCCTGAGAATGTACTTCACGGGAAGCTTGCCTGAGTGCATGCAGGGAACCCTTAACTTGAGCCCCAGAATTACACACATAAGACCTTTGAAACATTATACTGCTCCTGTCTATAATACTAAGTCTAGGTGCCTGAGGCAGGATAGCCACAGACTTGAGGCTAGCTAGAGCTTCAGAGTGAATTCTAGTCCAGACTGGGCTATAAAATGAGAATATAAAATAAAAAAAGAAAGAAAGAGAAAAGAAAGATAAGACAATGAACAGAAGCTGTTTGCAACAGCATATACCTGACAAAATATTCTCTTGTAGGAAGTATAAAGAACTGAAACATTAAAACAACAGTAGGCATCTAAAACTAATCAAGAGAGTGGACCCTGACTAAAACGCTCAATCCCCATCCCAAAAGGCAAAGAGGATAGACATCAGAAGAAGAAGAAAACAGGAAACAACCTAGGACACAGAGGGCCTCTGAAAGGCTCTGGCCTACAGACTATCAAAGCAGACACTGAGACTTAAGGCCAACTGATGGGCAAAGTGCATGGAAGTAAGTAAAAAGTGGGAAATAGTAAGATCTGGAGAGGACAGGAACCCCACAAGGAGAGCAACAGAACCAGAAAATTTGAACACAGGGGTCTCCCCAGGGACTCATATTCCAACCAAGGAACATGCATGGAGATAACCTAGAACCCCTACACAGATGTAGTCCATGACAGCGTAGTATCCAAGTGGGTTCCATAGTAATGGGAAGAGGGACTGCCTCTGACATAATCTGATTGGCCTGTTCTTTGATCACCTCCCCCTGAAGGGAGAACAGCCCTACCAGGCCACAGAAGATGACAATGCAGCCATTCCTGATGGGATCTGATAGACTAAGATCAGAAGGAAGGAGAGGAGGACCTCCCCTATCAGTAGACTTAGGAGGGGCAAGCGAGAAGAAGGGGCTGGGAGGGGAGGAGGGAGGGGCTTATGGGGGGATACAAAGTGAATAAACTGTAATTAATAAAAAATAAAAAAAAGTTTACTGTAAAAAAAAAAAAAAAACAACAACAACAGTAGGAGGTAGGCAAAATATTTGAACAGGGACATAAAAAAGAAAGAATGCAAGTGCCTACCAGCCACATGAAGACATGTTTACGTTACTATCAGGACACAAAAGTTCAGTGTGCTTCCACCATATTCCCAGCAAGACAAGGCAGAGTCATACCAAGTATTGGCACAGACGTAGAACAGAAGTTCATAAATAAATGGCTATAGTTTATGTCAATCCAACCATGCTACAAAATCGAGTGATATGACCAGCTGATGATGCACTCCTTTGACCTTAGCCAGTCCATTTCTAGGTATGTATCTAAAGAAAAAGTGTCCACATTTGTTTGCTGATGTGTAGCAGAATGCATAGTTATAATCACCACAGTAGTCAGGAACTAGAGAGCTGAAGAGAAAGCTTGGTGCTTCAAGAGCTTGTTTATAACCTGCATTCAGATCCCCAGAACTCCCATAAGAAGGTGTGTATAGCTGGTAAGGTGTGTATAAGATGTGCCCGAGTGTGGAAGGGGGAAAATGCTTTTAATCCTAGCACTCAGGAGGCAGAAACAGGTGAATCTCTTTTAATTCAAGGCCAGCAAGGGCTTCATAGTGAGACTCTGTCTCAAGAAAAGAAAAGAGAAGGAAAGAAAAGAAGAGTGCTGTGTGCAGGATCATGGACCTCTAACCCCAGTGTTGGGTATGCAGAGACAGGTAGATGCCAGGCAGGGGCTTGCTGCTCAGCCTGTCTAACCAAAATGTGGAGTCCAGGTTCAGTGAGAGACCTTGTCTAAAACATGAAGTGGAGAGCCACAGAGAAAGGCATCTCAACATCCTCCTCTGGCCTCAACCTGAACACACAACAGCATGTACCTCATGTACCTCACATGTACCTCACACACAAAACTAAAATCAGAAAGGGCCAGGACATGGGACTCACACCTGTTACCATAGCACCAGGAGGCTGAAGCAGGAGGAGTGCAGTGGGCTTGGGGCCAGCTGGGAAAACAAGATGAGATAGTCTCAAATATAAAAATACACAGACATATAGACAAAACATGGAAATACTCTAAATGCTCTTATGTTGTAGAATACATATTATGGTTTATACATGGTGGAATGCTATACATTTAATGAGGAATGTTACAAACACATTGTTGACTAAAATGAGCAGAGATGCGCAAGCAAACACCATATAGACCCATTGATCTGAAATAGCCCAAGGCAGGATCCACAGAGCAGACAGTGACTGAGCACAGGCCGCTCCCGGGGAGAGTTGTAATGGTCTGATTTTCATCTACGTGCCAGTGCTAAGTATGTTCCTGTGAAAATTCAGCAAGACGAACATGTGTGTATTGTTTTAGTAAAACTGTTGTTGACTCTGGGAAATCTGACATTGAAAAAACTCATTGTTAACCATTTTGGTGTTTTGTGTTTTGTCTTCTTCTTTTTTTTTTTTTTTTTTTTGGAGACAGGCTTCTCTGTGCAGCACTGGCTGTCCTGGAACTCTCTCTATGGGCCAGGCTGTCCTCAAACTCACAAAGATCTGTCCGCCTCTGCCTCCCAAATGCTGGGATTAAAGGCATGTACCACCACTGCCCGGCAACCATTTAGTTTTTAATCAATGTTTACTAGTCAACCCTTATGTGTAAAAGACTTGTTTATTGACAAGAAAAATAGCTCACTTTTCATTATCAAACTAGTTGAGACATAAAAAACACATAAAATAATTCTAGTGAAGAACAAGAGAGCAGTGAGTAAGGTTCAATGGTAGTGCTCAGTCTGCAGATTTCTGAGCAGGTATCACAAACAGTGAAAGCATTCCCAAGTTATAGGAAAGACAAATCCTGCATGGAACACGGCAGGACCAAAATGTGCATGCTGTGTCTGGGGTGCATGACATTAATTGTGGAGAGCAGCTGGAGGTAAGCTTCAAAGGCCCAATTTAATAAACCTTACATCAAACAAAGATTCTAGGTTTTATTCCAAAAGCTTCTAAAGCCCATGTCTACTCCTGGGTGAGCTTGGCTCCCAGGACACCCAGATCTCTGGAATTTCCCAATTCCCTACTTTTCAGTTACTCCTTGTGCTTCTTGGCTGGCTCCTTTTTAGCCCAATCTCAATGATGGAGACCATGGACCCCATGCTTGAGCATCTTCTCTGTTTACCCACAGCTCTTTGGATTATCTTTCCTCAACCAAACTCCTCCCCCAAAGTTATCCCCCCCCCTTTTTTTTATCCAACTTTTACCTGACCTCTCGTCTTGGATGTTTAACAGAGCACCTCCAAAGTAATGGGCCCCAGATAGAACTACTGACCATCCTTCTCCAGCCCTCAATATCAGTTGATGACAACTCATCTTTTCAGTTGTTCAGGCCAAAATCCTTGAACATATCCTTGGTTCTTCTTCTTCCTCTCATATGCCCCATACATAGTGAAATCCTATCTCAAAATATGGATCACTTTTACCATCTCCCTGGCATAAGGAAACTGTTTTAATATTGTACATAAAATGTACAAAGGATCTAGACAGGGCCATGGCAAGATCACTTTGATAACTGTCATGTATTTGAATGACAAATTACCAGTCAGATCAAAGTCATTACATACTGCTTTAAAAATAAATCTGACAAGTGTTTGAAACTTTACTTTGCGGACTGGCACTGCTATAATGTCAGCGCGGAGTGGAGCCAGCATTTCTGCTACTGGTCAGAACATGGAAAGGGTCACCATCTTACAAAGCCTGTTTTAGCAATTTCTATCAAGCACTAAAAATATTCACACCAACTGACTTCACAGTATGGGAAAGTTCTATGCACACAGTCAAGAAAGCTTCACAACAGCCAGAACAACAACAAAAACAAAATGGAAGTGATTAACCAGTCAAGTTAAGCTAATTTTCATGTGATGATTTAAATGTACTCAAATTTGTATCTTAAGGAATTTGTAATGAAGAAGATTGCTGCAGATACACTTTATAACACAAGAATGATGCCAATTCTTTTAGGCTTGACCATATGTCCACTTAAAGGACAGCCATGGGAAAACTCCCAAATTCACAGTGACTGTCACTCTGCTAAAACCTGCATGACCTGCTGTAACAGAGCTTTCCTAAATTGCCCTCACTTCCCCATGAGTGTGTACTCTCTCTGGAGTGGAATCCACCCTCATCTGCACTTGAGCTCTGCAAGCTCCGATAACACAGTGACAGAACTCACCTGGGTGGACACCAGCAGGTGGGTCAGGAGAACTGTGAGGGGGATGTGCCACTTACTCTTCTCACAGCCATCAAAAAACACAATGCCCCAGAACACGTGCAGCATGATGATGACCAGCGTCATGAAAGCTGAAAGACAAGTCAGCAGTGAGTGGCAGTCTACAGACAACATACACCAGAGCCAGCCAAGCCCCACTGCCATGCAGCAGCTCTGAGGGCCCTAGCTGCTGCTATAGACTTTGACCTCCAGAGCACAGAGATGTCTTTGAGAAGAACTCCACGTTAACTTTTGAAGACGCATATCTGTCTGGAAGGGAGCCCAGCCTTTGTAGCAGCTATTCCTCTAGAATATGAACCTGTTAGACAAAAAGCCAACTTGGCTTTCAAGGAGTTTCCCTGAGGTTTGCAATGAGATTAGTACAAAATCTACACAGCTTAATTTCAATTAGCCTGTGGCCCTACTTAAAAAGAATTTTCTCCATTGAGTACAACATCCTCTGTCTAAACAAGTTTCCACACTGAAGGGGAAATTTATCTTCAGAAAATTTTTTAGAGAATGAAATAAAAAACCCATCAAAAGTCATTAAAATTATCTTAAATTCGTTTTAAGCAACTGGCAATAAATCGGCACCTCCATGTCTCTGGAATACTGCCTGTGTATGCGTCCTGTGTTCTGAAATAACATTTTTTTCTTTAAATCAGGCAAGTCCCATATATTCTGCACACTTTAACATGAAAAGGGGCATATAGATTTTCTTTTTCCTGCCATATAATAAAGAGAACATGAGCTTTAACCGGCCATACAGAAAAAATCCCAGTCTCGAGTTTTGTTCTACACTGCTTGAAGGAAAAATAGCCTGGCATAGCAAAGGAGAATAGTTGTATCTATTTCAGTCCATCAAAAAGTTCAAGCTACAGTATATACTCTATCTGTACTCCATACCAGTTAGTTCTCAGATCAACAGACCACTAGCCAACTGACAAGACATAAACTTTCTAAGCTGCTTGCCTGTACTTCCTAGTTAAGTAATGATTTTATTCCTTCTCAAGTCTCTGATGGGGTTTAAGACTACATAAGTTATAGTTTTAGTTGGGCTTAAATTGTTTAGGACTTAAGAAAATGTTTTAAGGTCTAGGAAGTTGTTTTTTAAGTAGATAAACACAAAATATGACAGAGAGTGATTTAGATACAAAGCTTTAGACTCACCTAGATAGGATAGATAGTATTTTCTTCAAGGTTGCCAAATACAAATGAGCTAAATATTTTGAATGTAATTTTTACAGATGGCTTTCCTCTTTCATAACTGTTATGATATTGAAAAAAAAATCACTTATCCAAGGACTTGTTGTCAATGTGAC
Source organism: Meriones unguiculatus (assembly GCF_030254825.1). Lineage (NCBI taxonomy): Eukaryota > Metazoa > Chordata > Mammalia > Rodentia > Muridae > Meriones > Meriones unguiculatus. The sequence continues at coordinate 21,665,686 of NC_083354.1, read as the reverse complement.
TTACTGGTACCCATTCCACCCGTGAATCAGAAGCAAAGGGGCAGGAGCCCAGCAAAGCTGCTTTAAACAGCCTTCCTGAGTCCCATGCATGGTTGAGTTTCAGAAGCCTGCCAAGGAGGTATTCTCATAAATGTGCACAAGGATTTGGACCAGCACTGCTGCGATAACAAAGAATCCTCACCCTTACCACATCGGAGCAGTAGATTACAATGTACTCACACACTGAACTACTATATATGACCCACAGCAAGAGTAATCTAAAGAACATGGTGCTGAGTGAGAACAAACAGGCTGTGAAAATACATTTGATCTCCTCCTCCTGAGGGGGAGCAGCCTTACCAGGCCACAGAGGAAGACAATGCAGCCAGTCCTGATGAGACCTGATAGGCTAGGGTCAGAGGGAAGGGGAGAAGGACCTTCTCTATCAGTAGATTTGGGGAGGGGCATGGGAGGAGATGAGGGAGGGGGCTATAGCTGGAATACAAAGTGAATAAACTGTAATAAAAAATAAATTAATTAAAAGGAAAAAAGAAAAAATATTTTTTTAAAAAGAAAATACATATTATTCACATGAAGTAAGAGACTCACTAACAATATTAAAAGACACAACTGAGCTGGGTATGGTGTCACACACCTTTAATCCCAGTGCTCAGGGCAGCAGAGGCAGGCTGATCTCTATGAGTTCAAAGCCAGCCTAGCCTACAAAGTGAGTTCAGGACAGCCAAGCCTACACAGAGAAACCCTGTCTGGAAAAACAGACAAACATATAAGTGCTTGCCTAGAGGAGAGTAAGCTGTCACATCTCTGTAACAGTGTCTACACATCAGGCCCTGGCAGGCCACACTAAGGATTCAATTCACTTGAGAGGCAAAGTTTTGAACTAACAAGGAAACGGGGACCAGGGAGGACTGTCACCAGGTGTAGGGGAGTGATGATAGGTGATGTCTCTAAAGCACTGCACCTTTTTAAATTGACCATCTCTCTTTCTGACTCTTTATTCTAGTAAAGCTACTGAAACTCTATTTACCTTTCGCTCACAGTCCCTTAGAAGATGGTAAGCTCCCTAATGCATTTTGGCCAGGGCATGAACATTCATTTAATTGAAAAAAAAAATTGGAAAGAACTGGAAATGGAGGCCTATAGAGAGGAGGTCTCTAGCTTCTGCTGGGAACATCCTTCCCTGCAGCCCCTTCCTGGTATCATTCATCTTTAAATAAATGTCTATTCAAACGGCCCTTCCTCCATAAGCTGTGACTAGCTTCAATTCTCAGTAAATATTTCTAAGCACCATGTAGTAACAAAGAACTCCACGAGGCTCTGAGGATGGCCATGAACAAGTTGCCATAGCTCTTGCTTATATAGTTTAGAACACAACTAGAGAGAGGCATTAAACAGTAGTCACATCAGTCATTCACAGCTGGGGAACACATGAAAAAGGCAAAGAACTTCACTGTTTCCATATGAGTCAATGCCGGCCTTCCTTTCTGTAACGTTTATATTATATTTTGTATTTGCTTTTATTCCTATCATGGGCAGAGAGCATGGAGAAATCTTTAAAATAATTCATAGAGTGCAGAGTTAAATAATCGAAAGGACTTGTCCCCCAAAATTAAGTTAATGAGCTAGGATATGACTTGTACTTGGAACCCCAATCCCATACTTTCTTCCCTACCAAGCACTTCTGGGAAGTGGCAATGAGTCTAATTTATAGCTGGCCTGTTCTACAACCATAGATAACAAAGGACTAACAGGTACATTTCATAAACTATGCCTGTGTAACATAAAGATTCATGTATATACAGGTATCATACAGTATGTGTGTTATTAACACAATTGACGGAGATAGAGATGCTAATTAACAATCCCATATTCTTATTCTAATTACCATTTTAGGAACAAATCCACTTTCTAAGGGACTAATTTTAAGCTGGCCTTTAAATCAGCCTGGAATGCTGAATGGAGTTAGCACCACCTAGAGGACAAAAATCAGAAATACAGGCAGGTGGAAAGAAAATAGCCTCTTTAATAGTATTTAGAAAACTCACAAAACTGAAGCAGTAACAGACTTTAGCCATTAAAACGTCTTTTGATTCTTTCTTTAAAATCTAGCATGATGATCATTGAAATCCCTGCCAGGAATGCCCAAGTTCAGGAATGTTTATGGAGGTGGTCTACGTTGGAGGCAGCTCTAATAAAATCACGGCTATTAACCCTTTCTTTTACTCACAGCCAGGGTTAAGGGTCTGGACTGTGTGCTGTGGCCTCAGAAAGTCAGAGACCTTCCTGACAGGGAAGACTGGCTTGCCAGCTGCCCAGAGGGTGGCAGCATTAAAGCCTGTGGGAGAGGCTAAGGTTTAACTTAACAAGGAAACGGGGACCAGGGAGGGCTGTCACCAGGTTCAGGGGCGTGATGATAGGTGATGTCTCTAAACTACTGCAGCTTTTTAAGTCGGCCATCTCTCTCTCTGACTCTTTATTCTAGTAAAGCTACTGAAACTCTGTTTATCCTTTTGGTCATAGTCCCCTAGAAGATGGTAAGCTCCCTAATACATTTTGGTCAGGGCATGAACATTGATTTAATTGAAAAAAATTAGTATGCGAGTTCCTTATTTCAATGACATAACTGTGGGTCTAGACAACTATAAGTTCAACATATTTCTCTTCTATTTTTAAACAAAGTGAAGTTTAATAATATTCTGACTATAAAACAAACTTGTTATCATAACTTGTAACTGGTGAATAAAAAGAAATGTGTAAAGAGTTGGTCTTTTTACTGCATCTTTGCATAAAAAGATTAATTTGTCTACTTTTCACTCTGAATTTAAAGACCAAATCACACTGCCTATCTGTAAAATTCACTGAGTTGTAGATTAATCCACCATTAGAATTTAGGGCTAGGGTTTTTGTTTTGAGTACCTAGCACTGGAAAGAAGAAAAAGCAAGGGCTTACAGGCTTATGTTGAAGATAAATATAAAATCCCAAAACAAAGAGAATATATTTCATAGCTGCTAATGCCTCGACTATAAAAATAAATATATCCCTCTTATGCAAGGTAAATTCCTGTATTGTTTTAAAGCACTCCAATCAACCCCACCCCCGGGACCCTCACTTGCAGTACCTAAGAATACACTGCCTTTAAATGGCTGGACATAAATCCCTGTTCACCTGAATTTCAAAGCTGATGGGCTGCAATGAGGAATGTCCTTTAGAGCAGAACCCTGGACATGCACAGCTGACACATACCTGAATTCAGGAAGAACTGAGGAGAATCACCATGAATGCCTACTGTGCCTGGCCCCAAGGAGTTAGACAGGGTGTTCACAAAGGAAAACACTCCACTCATGATTCCAAAGCCCAAGCCAGAAACTAAAGAGGAAGAAAAACATCGTTAAACCCTTTTCCTGTTATGAGTTTGGTTCACATTTAATTTGCAAGGACTAGGGGATAATACATTTCACTGCAGGGAAATGGGTCTCTTTCTTAGCACATGTAAGGCCTGGGCTTGGTTACTACACCAAAACAGAAAAGCACTGCTGGAGGGTGAGAATGATTTGGGTTCTTTGGTGTGGAAGGTAGAAGGCAAAAGGAAAACAAACCGACCAACAAAAACACCTGCTCATGCCAGCTCTGGAATCGCTAAGAGAAGAGAGGAGTAAAGGAAGTGCAGAGCAGGATGGAGTAGATAAATGAACAAAGAGACAGAGAAACTAGAGAGGAAGAGGGAGTAAGGTATCAAAGGTCCAGCTTTGGTTTATTGTAGCCAAACTGTGAGGGGATGACTGACTGTGAGGTGGGATTCCTGGGCCAGACTGAGCTAACTCCACGTAGAGACCTACATCCAGTGCGCGTGTGCATGGTGAGCGAATGTTGGGCCCCTTAGAGCTAGAGTTACAGGTGGTTGTCAGGCACCATGTGGTTCTGAGAACTGAATTCAAATCCTCTGCAAGAGCAGTAGGTGCTCTTAACAGCTGAGCCATCTCTCCAGCACTTCTATTATTTTTCTTCATGACACCACAGGATCTAACTTACCATAGGCCAACAGTCGCATTGAGGGCGCTGTCTCCTCAGGGTTTAAGCTTTTCAAACCCTCATTGGCTTTTCTAAAATAAAAACACATTTTTAAATTTTAAATTTTTATTTTTTAAAAAGTAGTATATTAAGCAGGGTACAGGACCCTTCAAAACCAGATATTAGTGAGGCTTCTGACCAGGCTACATCCTAAGCCCACAATTCACTTAAGTCAAACCCAGCACATTTCAAAAACTGAAATTAAATGAGATTTCCACCAACTTCATTTAGCTGATGTCTCCACAAAAGGAGAAATTAAAACTATTTGTCATAAGCCAGTATAGACTAAGTTCACTGGGAATAATAGCAATGTTTTAATTTCTGAGGTCAATAAATACTTATCTCATTATCCTGAAGGACCTACCACTCTGAATTTTCTTTTTCTCAATCTTTTATATCTTTATCTCCAACTTATCGGCATTCTGCTGTATTTTCCACTGTGGCTCTATTCTCCCAATCTCCCTTCTACCTTCCACTCCAAAGAACCAAAATCATTCTCACCCTTCCAGCAGCCTTGTTTTCCTTTTGGTATGGTAACTAAACCCATACCTCACACATACTATGAATAAGATCTATCACCGAGCAACACTTGCAGCCTGCCCCCCAACTTTTCCCACTACTCCCCACAGCAATTTATTAAAGAAGATGATATACTGAGGAGCCAAATTCTCAGGTTGGTACTTAATCATACAGTCTTCTGATTCTAAAATATTTTACATATTTGATTCATATTCCCATAGGATTCAGCAGAAAAGGCAGTCTGCTATTTTTATAAATATACTATTATATGACAAAATGCTGCCTTTACAAAAGGATATAAATACTTAAATGAAAAGAAAAATACTTCTCAGTAAGAAATCAATCCAGAGTGATTAATTACATCTACACTTCTGTTACAGCCAGATCACAAATGTACCAAAAATCAGCCTCTGTTCCCCACCTCACCATGCAGACACTGGGGTTGCTGTGGTTCATTATACTACTGTCTCTGTTGCCCAGAAGCTCTGCAATCATTTAAAAGCTGAAAGGATATTCATATTATACTTCCTATAAAGTGCATCTACTTTATAGTAACAGAAGAATCAGTATTTTGGAATGACCTGTCAGCCAGTGCTGAGACAAAAGGAGGTGAGATGAACTCTGAGAAGACACAAGTTAACCAGAGCATACTCATCTCCCAGCTGCTGCGTTAACTTAAGCTTCAGGGAAGCCAGGTGGGGTGGCTCACGTCTGCAGTCTCAGCACGTAGGAGGCTGAGGGAGTAGAACTACCGCATGTTCAAGGCCAATCTGAGTTATACAGTGATACGCTACTCCAAAGGCCAACCTAAAATAAATGTTAGAACATCAAGGAACAGAGAGTTATTACTGTTGGTCTGCTCGTGATATAAAAATAGGACCTCTGTAAATACAAATGTCACTGATTTATTAATCATTGTTCTGATAAGATAGAATTCAACCAAAATAGCTATACGCATAGTGAAGTGTGCTCTACTTTTCTAGACTCAAAAGGAACCATTTGCTATTTCAGTCTAGTCCACTGGAAGCACTGTTTGGTAGGGAAAATGTGACCCAGATAGTTAATGTGACTGTCTCTGGAACAGCAACCAACTAAATTGTACAGTTTTTCTTAATAAAAGAAGCCCACTTTTCAGAGGAATTCTTTTAAATGATAGTTAAACCTTATGATTTATACAGTAGTAATAATCTGTATCAGCATATGTACCAGTGTAATTTAACCAATAAATTTGGGAGGATTTCTGTTTTGCATAAGCTGTTTTTCTCTATTGGCCACACTGTGGTACTGCGATAAGGAATATATTAACTTTCTAGGCATGGTGTCCCATGTCTGAAATCCCAGCAAGGTCAGAAGTTCAGACTAAAATAGAGACAAAAACAAAATGATAAAAAAAAAAACCTCAAATGGTGCATTTCTATGCAGAACCCTTCATAATGGAGCACCCCTTTAATCCTAGCACTTGGGAGGTAGGTAGTTGGATCTCTTTGAGTTCAAGGCCAGCCTGGGTTAAGAGCCAATTCCAGGCCAGTCAGGTTACATAGTGAGATGCTGTCTTAAATAAGTAAGAAGGAAAAAACATGATTTATCAATAGTTTCACAAAATTAATATTGTAAAGAATTAGAACTTTTCATTTTTGTTCTTGGAATCTAGTAACAAATGTAACAGAATCTAGACGTCAATAACCAGAGAAGATATCCCACCCAGCACATCAGTCACTATCCTGTTCATCAGAAACATGAAAACTCACTGCGTTTTGTGCTTTCTCACTTCCTAATGTTAGCAGGAAACTGTCAGTGTCACAACATTTCCTCTTACAAACTCTGGAACAGAGTATGAGGAAGTTTACCCAACTTCTAAATTTATGTATTTAAGATATTTGAGGGTTTTGTTTTTGTTTGTTTGTTTGGTTGGTTGGTTTCTGAGATGGTATCATGCAACTGGCTAGCTTCCGTATCATTGCAGAGCTAGGATTACAGGTGTGTTCCACCAAGCCCATTTTACTAGGTCCTGGGGAGGGAGCCCAGAGCTTTCTGATTGATAGGCAACAACTCTGCAACTGAGTTACAGCTGTAGCCCCTAAAACACCATTTTAGAAAATGTAAAAGACAGTAACACTTCTTTAAAAAAAACTGTAGTGGGGTGAAAGGTATAGTTCAGTGAGGGAGGGACAAACAAATCCATGGCAGGGGTTTTTTCTTTTCTGTAAATGTAAGATTTCTCTAAACTCACTAAATATGTATTTTTATTAGAATAAAAATGAATTAGGTTACAAAAATTTCAAGCCAAGAAAAAAAATTCTATATATTTTAGGCATTGCACAACACTTTTAGGCAACAAAGAGTTATGAAAACATTTGTTTTAGGTAATAAACAGTCATTTTTTAGGCCACGGTAACTTTAGTTTTAACATTTGTGTGGAAAGAGCCACCACTTGTGGCTGAAAGTTACAATTCATTCACCAACCAACCAACCAACCAAGCAAAACCACAACACTCATATGTCTTGAATATATTAATTTAAAAGTTTGATAAACTTCCTCATTTTGTGTTACAGAGTTCATGACAGGAAATGTTGTAGCACTAATAGTTCCCATTATTAATATTCATTCATTAATTCATTCACAATGAAGTAACTATTCCTGACTCATGAAATAAACTTATTTGATTGCAAAGGTTTAGAAAATGGGTGGAAATGCTCAACATTTTAATTTTGGAAGCAAATGCGGGTAGGAAAACTCTGATTGAGGTAGTCCTTTAAGCTAAAAGGCTCAGAACTCTGATGAAGGTAGTCCTTTAAGCTAAAAGGCTCAAAACTTATTTTGGGCTATGTAAGCAAAATTTGACTAAACCCAAATCCCTATATTTGAATGCAGCATAGCATACGAGACTGGTTCTACAGAGAGACTGGTTCTACAGAAATTGTCAAAATTCTCAAACTTGCTTCAACAAAGCTATGCAACATCCAACACTGGTCAATTCTCCAGGAATTTGAGAAGTTTGGTTTGATTTGTTTGGGGATTGTTTTGTTTTTGTTTTTGAGATGGTATCTCATGTTACCTAGGTTAGCCTAAACTTGGAAGTACCTGAAGGTGCCCTTGAATGCGTGATCTCTTACCTCCATCTCACAAGTACTAGAATTACTCACCAGGCCTGACAGGAAGTTTTGTAGAATATACCAAAAGCTTATTAAATATGAACTCTGCAACGCAAACAAAGGCATCTACTAATGCATGTTTTTCTGATCACCTGTTTGCAAATTTGCCAAACATCCTTTAGGAAGAACAAGCAGAGCTCTAGAAAGTCAAAGGATACCCTAGGAAGCCAAAGAGGCTTCTCTCAACTTCCTAGTTTGATAGCCTGCTTTGAAATGCCAGGATTTCTTCTTCACATCCAGATTTTGGCACTGGTGAAGTTGGGTCTTGAAATAAGAGGTTTCTAAACCCATGTCCTAAACTGTAACACCGTATTAGAAATTAAGCTTTTTCAAAAATTAAAACCATCATGTAGAAGTGCAAAGGCCAGTGTCAATGCTGGTTGAAAACTTGGTACACTGTAAGGCTGAGTTACTTAGAAAACATCTGGTCCAGGGACTGCTTGGATAACACTGCGGCACAACCATGTGGTTAAAAGCAGGCACTGACAAAAGGGGGCATGTCCTTTGCCAAAGTAGGGAAAGACTTAGAAGCTACAGCCATGCCTTTGGAGATTCATGTAAAGAACTGAGCTGTGCTGAGCCTTGACAGGGACCCTAGGACAATCATGTGGCTGAAATTTCAGTGGCACAGGCCAAAAGTAGAACCATTTGATTATCTCAAATAATAATATACAGTTAAAATTTAGATTGTAGATTTAGGGTTAAGGGGTATGAACTGTTTGCCTCCCGTGTGAATGATCCTGCACTCTATCTCCAGTACTTTAAAATAAAAACAACAATAAATTAAATCTTAGGATGGTAGTAACTAATTTCTGCATACCACAAACATTCAACACAATTAGATGTCCTTCTTACAAAAACTTAAGTGTTACTCTTTGTTTCTTTGAAAGTTCTGGGCCTAAGGTTTTCTCTTCTGAACAGCTGGGACTTCTGGCACATGGCCACCATGCTCAGCTTGAAATGTTACTTTTTCCCTCTCTTTCTATTTTTCTTTCTGTCATTTTAAAAAGTAATACTGGGGATCAAATCCACCAGATTCTGATTCTAGTGTGGACTCTCCCAACTAAGCTACATTCCCAGTCCTTAACATTACTTTCAATATTTACTTAATATTCCTTAACTTTTTCCCAGAGACTAGCAATTTTTATTTTAAGCCTTTTCGCTTACTTATTATTTATTTTCTCCATGTGCACACTGGTGAGCACATAAATGTCTCGATACACATGTGAAGGTCAGAAAACAACTTGAGGGAATCCTTTATTTTTTTCCACATTTATTTGGGCACCAGGAATTGAACTCAGGTCATCAGGCTTGGTAGCAATCACCTTTACCCACTGAACTATCTATCATCTTGCCAGGCACCCCAAAGCTATGGTTTTTGCTTCTAAGAAATGGCTTCCTGGTTTCAATTTGTAACTTCAGTTGTTTGATTATAAAAAGGAAACCTAATATCTACTGCCAAAAGCAAAGTGTTTTTTTTAATCCAGAATAATAATATTAGGAAATATATTAGGAAATCAAATGACCAAAAGCCTATTCAAGGTGTTGTCGATAAGGCTCATTTAGGTTTCATCTATGAACTCTATGGAGCCTCTCACTAGCAGAAATGAAAACAGAACAGCACATCTATCATTCCATTGAGCCTTACTACATAAGCAAAACTAATCTCATGACTTTCTGAAAGAACATAGGCTCCAAGTTCAAGCTGTTTCTCAAATTAATGCTTTCATGTGAGGTCCTCATGGGTCTAACAGATAACCATATCCTAGTCCCCAAAAGAGAACTTACAGCTAGCACTTACAAAAAGGGAGGGGAGCTGGGCATGGTGGTGCATGCCTTTAGTCCCAGTACTTGGGAGGCAGAGGCAAGTGGATCTCTTGAGCTCAAAGACAGCCTGATCTACGGAGGGAGTTCTAAGATATCCAAGGTTACACAGAGAAACTCTGTCTCAGAAAACAAATAAGTAAGTAAACAAGATATATTTTTCATTTGAAGATCTGAAATATTTTTAAAACGAGCCCCTGTTTCCCACTGATAGTCAAAATAATGGAAGGCATAATCTCCATAAGAATGACTTTAGGGAAAGATGAAGTACAAATGGGAAGGCTCTTTATTGTTTCAGTAATTATTTCTCTGGGTTATTTTTCTTCAAGGTACTTCTCATTTTCTAAAACAACGTATCTTCTTGTTCATTGATTTTTTGCCAGTTTCCTTCCATTATAAACTCCAAGATGCCAGACTCCTTCCTCTATTCTTCTCTCTCTCCTCCTCCTCTCATCCCCCTCTGGTTTTTTGAGACAGGTCTCACTATACTCTGGGTGTCCTGGAACTCACTCTGTAGACCAAGCTGGCCTCAAACTCACAGAGATCCACCTGCCTCTGCCTCTGCCTCTGCCTCCCGAGTGCTAGGATAAAGATGAGCACCACCACAGCTTCTGTCTCTAAACTACCTTCGTACCCCCAGTTTCTACAAGTGTATGGCATTGAGAAAACTCTCAAGAAACACTTTTAGGAAGAAGGAGAAAAAGGAGGGAAAGCCAAAGGAGGTCAGGAAGGTAGGCAGACAAGCTGGGTCATAAGTTTAAATACTTGATATTTTCAGGGTAGAAATGTTGCAATCACCAAATCATAATTCAAGTCTAAATGGGAAAATAAAACAAGCATCTAACTTACTTTAACAGTCTATAATATGCAAGCCTGAACAGTTCTTGGATACAGACAGAGAGCAACACTCCAAAGATGAGCAGGTATTTCTGTACTGGTCCATCTCTGTTGTCAGTAATGATTCTCACTAGGTACCAAAACACGGATGAAAGCAGAAGAGATACCAACCAGAAGAAAGCACTGGAATATAAAAGAAAAAAAAATCACAAGTTAACAGAAGCACAGGATAAACAATGACTTTAAATCTACTTGAGAAGAAACTAATATCTTGATTTTTTTTTTTAAGTAGAAAAAATCCTGAAGTGATTTTCAGGATCAGCATTTGCTAATCAATGGTCCTTTTTTTCTCCTAGTGAGAAAAACAGTCCAAGAGGAATGTCAGATGTGCTCAACAATAACAGTGACCCTGCTGTGTGTACACTAAGACACCATCGGCCAAGGACTGGCTAAGCAGAACTTGGTTGGTGGTGCTTTTTCCTGTGACGCTTTGCCTCTGACGTGCCCATAGCAACATACAAGCAGTGACTCTTGCAATTTTCATATCCTCAAAATTCACTACAAAATACTCATTTAATGGCTACTTATCTGTAAAGACAAGTATCTTTTCTGAAAGAAAATGAATACCTAAACCTGTATTTATAGCGTTCCAGTGTGTAAACTTGAGATGTTGAAAACCTGTGCTCTGGTCTAGTTGTTTTCCAGGCCTGGTTCTTAAACCACCACCGCCATACCACCCGTCGTCCCCCAACCCCTCACCACGCAGATTTTAATGAGGACAGCAAGCTTTATAAGCCTTTGGTTCAACAGACTCTATTGTTTTTTAATGACAATAGCAATGGAGCGCTCTTTAGTACAATCAAAATGACACTCAGGTAGGCTGGAGTCCCTGGCCTAGCTAATGAGCTGGCCCGATGCCAAGTCCCAGACACTCTCAGCAGGTGCAAAGAGACCAAGATTTACCAAGCTCTTGAGGAGGACATGCCTAGTTGGGTGTTGCTGCGTTTTCTCGGGTGTTGCTTCCACCCTTGGCTGCACCCCAATCATTAGCCAGGGATCTACAAGAAAACTCTGAGCCCAAAGCCCTCACAGGCATTCTGAGTCGGAGAACGGGGCAACCGATCCCCAGGTGATTTTAATGGCCGAAAGTGAGAACGACTCACTGGGCTCCATACACGAATATATCTCCACCTTCCCACACTTGGCCCACAGAAGCCAAGACCCGCAGGGCGCGCCTGCTCAGACCACCGGCCTGCTCTCCCCAGACCCTTTCAGGAGCAGAGGAGCCTCCCCTCCTCTCAGCCCTGAGTGGTCCCACAGTGGTCCCTGGAGCTACTGGGGGGTTGGGGACCCAGGTTAGGGGAGGGAGCCCGCGGCGTCAGGGACTCGGCGCAGCCTCACCCGGCGATGAGGAAGATGACGCGCAATGGGTCGGTGGCGATGGTAAAGATGTAGAGAGCGAGCGCGGGCCCGAAGGCGATGAAGGCGCAACCGAAGAACACGGCCGCCGTCATGGCGCCCGCGGAAGCCAGTCCCGGGGCCCTAAGGGGACCCGAGGTGCTCACGCCGCCGTCTTAGCGGGATGCGGGGCGGGGCAGGTCTGTCAAGCGCCTAGTGCTCCGTCAGAGCCCGGGGCCCGGCGGAGCTCTGGAGGCGGGGCCTCAAGATGCTCCCGGGCTCTTCGGCGTGAGGAGCGGGGCTGAGCGGGAGGCGGAGCCTCAGGGTGCTCCCGGGCTCGTCAGCGTGGAGGGCGGGGCTGAGCGGGAGGCGGGGCCTCGAGGCCCTGGAAGGCTGGACCGAGCGGAGGTAGACCCCAGGGGGCGGAGCCTCGAGAGGCCACACGGCCGGGCAGGACCGGGGGTGGGGCGGGACTCTGGAGAGGGAGCGTGGTGATGCTCAGCGGCCAGTCAAGGAAGGGCGCGGAGGCGAAGCTTGGGAGGTGGTTTCAGGAGGCGCTCCGGGAACTGAGCGAGCGAACGGCGCTGCGGGGATCGGACGGCGGTTTCCTGAGGGGATCGTGTGCTGTCAGAATCTGTGCGGGGACTTGGAGAAGCTCCGTACGCGGTCAGAGCGGCGGTTCCTCGAGGGGCTCCGCGTGCAGCCAGGACTGGGGCGGGGGCCTCCAGGGGCTCTGCGAGCGTTCGGCGCTCCGGGGTCGGGGCCGCGAGGGGCTTCGCGTGCTGTCGGAGCAGGCTGGGCATGGTTTCCTGGAGCAATGAAAGTTGCGGGCAGCGCTGGGCGGGAATTTGGGTGTGGAGCGTCCAGCGCCTAAACCTCAGAGGTTCCGAGGAGCTGCACCCAGCCTCAGACCCCGATGCGTTGCAGAGCGTGCCTCACCGGAGACTTCAAGATGTGTTCAGTGCCCTCTCACCCATGGGTACACATTGTCACTTGTGCCGGCCGGCTGTGACATGGCCTAGGGGAGGTCACTAGCCCACTTTTGTGCTAACGGTCAACTTAAGTAAACAGGACAGGGGCAAGAGTCCTTTTAAAATAAGTATTTTTGAAGTACATTTTTCCATGCGCATAGTTGCAGGAATGTCGTGCTCCACCAGATGTAAACATCTAGACTGGGGGGTATGATCCAGGCGATAGAATCTTTCCCGATGGAAAAGGGATGAAATACTGATGAATTGTTCTGACAATCTGGTTTCCCTGCCAGTAACCCGTTCGAAAACTGAAATTTTTTAAGGCATTTCTTTCAGCATGTATGAATTCAATTTCAGGACAAACAGCCACAGCTATGTTAAAGATTCTACAAGGTTGATATTGACTAATTACAACTTCACGATTATGGAAAGTTGTAATGTTGTAGATACAGAGCCAACTTATCTCAGGCTATCCAGCTGCTTTAATGGCTATGTATGGGCCATCTCTGCACCTGCCTTAATGTCCTTGCGACTATCACGTGACTACTCACCAACCCAAAAGCTAAGAATGTCATCAGCTGGCAATATCTGAGGCCTGCAGCAGAGATGTCCCTGTTTCTCAGCGACCCACTAATGTATCTGAAAAGGGCCTTGATTTATTACTTTGTTTTGTAACTATGAAAACTTCATGTACCCATTTTTCATGTTAAAACACAGTATTTGGGGCAACCCAAATCCGTGTTCGCAGGCCAAGATCACTCAGATTTGGCTCCAGAATAAACAACTGTTTAAACCCTTTGAAATGAGGCTATCCCTATAACAACATTAACATCACCTCGCTATGTTCTTAGTCACAAGTCCATTTCACTGGCGCATCTGTCTTCCTATTTAAATGTAAGCTTTTGGAGGGAAAAGACTGTTACTTCCCGGGGTCTAGAAGAAACTCACTACTTTTTCAAGGAATAGAATAATTTTAGAAATGAAACATAGAAGCATCTGAAATCTATTAATTTAGCAATTTATGAGAGGCTTGAAATAAAGGTTATAAAGCTCCCTGGTCATTCATATTTAAGATACATCTTTATTCATGTTCAGTAAGAATTCCTCATGAATTATCTTGAAGACCAAACCTGGCACACCTATACATTCTTTAATATCTACTGCCGTAGTCTGAGTGTGACCTGTCCCCTTTAGGCAGATGTGTTTGAAAACTTGGTCCCCAATTGGCAGCACTGTTGAGGAAAGTTGTTTTCAGGAGGTAGAGCATTGATGGAGAAGGCAGTTCACTCGGGATGGGCCTGGAGGTCTTGTAACCCAGTTCAATCTGTGTTCATTGTTTGCTTCATGATTGTGGATGCATTGTGATAGCTGCTCCTGCTGTGCCTTCCCCACCCTAATGAAATGTAAGCCCCTCAACAGCTGTAAGCCAAAATAAACCACTGCTCCCTGAAACTGTTTCAGTTGGGCATTTTGTCACAGCAATGAGAAAAATAACTAATGCAGCTATCTTAAATAACTCTTGGAAAGCCTCAATAAAGACAAGACAGATAGAAAAAGTTGGGAACTAGTGAAAGCATTTTGCTTATCACTTCTGAAAATAAGGTCTTTAAATAAACTATTTCTTATGGGAACATCATCTTTGCCATCTTTTACCTTCACATTTATAGCCCATTTATTCTACTAAATACTTTTCTCTTTTAAAAAGATTTATCATTACTATTATTATTTTGAAACAGGGTCTCATGGTAGTGCTGGTGGCCTGGAACTCACTATGCAGACCAGGATGGCTTTGAACTCATAAAGATCTGCCTGCCTCTGCCTCTTTAATGCTGAGGTTGAAGTCATGTGGCACTATACTTGGCCTTATTTTTATTATTTTTAATTATGTGTAGGTGTGTACGTCTGCATATGGGTATCTGCATGTAAGGGCAGGTGCCCACAGAGACCAGAGACATCTGATCTCATGAACTGAAATACAGACAGTTGTGAGCCACCTGATGTGGGTTCGAGGAACCAAACCTAAGTCCTCTGGAAGAACAGCAAATACTCTTAAGAGCTCATCTGGAATACTTTTGTTTTTCAAGCCAGGGTTTCTCTGTGTAGCTTTGGCTGCCTTGGACACTTCTTTGTAGACCAGGCTGGCCTTGAACTCACAGAGATTCACCTGCCTCTGCCTCCCTGAGTGCTGGGATAACAGGCATGTACCACCGTACCCAGCTGGAATACTTCGTTTTTAAACTGTCTTATCCTTTCAAAACTAATGTACAGACAATAGTGCAGAATGGTTCACCATTAGGTAAGAATGTTTTATATTGACCTGGAATCAAAATTATCAGTGCAGTTCGGCTACTTCAGCTCCAAGCAGAGATTTCTCCACAGAAGCATAATATATTTGTGTCTTGAATATAAATAACTTTCTGCATATTTTATTAAAGTCTTTTTAAGACAAAGCCTCGTTCTATATTCCAGGTTGGTCTTCAACTTGCTGTGTAATCCAGCTCTCCTGCTTGAGTTTTCCTAGTGCTGGGATTACAGGCATGAGCCACCATGCCCTGAGATAAACCTTCCATTTGACAAATGTGTTCAGATCAAAAGGTAATTTAGTATGTAAAGGCTTTACTTGACTCCTAGGTTGATAGGGCTAGATTTAATATTTAGTTACAGCAATTGTTCTTCTGTGTCCATGTTTGTATTGTTATAATTTCTTCTTTAGTTTCAAAATAAGATTCTTCCCCCTGTGCTTTAATGATTTCATTACTATTATAACCAGCACCTGTACATCTTTATTATAGCTACTTCAAATGTTTTAGAAGCATGGTAAAGCCTGGTGTGGTGGCACACACCTGGAATCACAGTACTTGGGAGAGAGGGACAAGAGGTAAGATCTTGTCTGAAGAGTGGGAGAGAAATGAAAGCAAAACTTTAAAATTTTAATTGTTATTTATCTTTTATGTAGTGTGTGTTCATGCATGCACAGACTTGCATGTGGAAACCAGAGGACAACCATCTCGGGCCCAGACTCAAGTTCAGATTATCAGGAGTGACAGAAGTGCCTTTATCTGCTCAGCCATATCACTGGCCCCAGAGCCATTCAGGGGGAGTAGGATCTTGTTTTCAGGCCAGGCTGTTCTACATAGTAAGGCCTGTCTCAGAAAGAAGTACAGCAACACAAAAGATTGGCCCATAGTCTTTTTAGGTTGTTTCATTTTTATACATTTATTTGTGTGTATGTCTGTGTGGAAATCGAAAGATAACTTGTGGGAATCAGTTCTCTCCTTCTGTCATGTGGTTCCAGGATCTAACTCAGGTCATCAAGCTTAGTGGCAAATGCCCTTACTGACTGAACCATCTTGCCAACCCCATAGTTACCACCTTCATTTGTTTATTTTTCATTTGTTCCTTAACCTGTCTAGATTCTGTCTAAAATCTGTCGGGAAGGCGTGGACAAAAGGGAACCCTTGCACACTGTTGAGGAAATGTCAACTATGGAAGTTAATGCCGTGATTCTTTATGACCCAGCTACCTGAAGGACTCTAAGTCAATGTATCACGAAGACAGTCGGTGTTTATCACAGAGACATATCAATGTTTACTGCTGTACTATTCACAGTAGCTGAGTCATTTAACTAACTTAGGTGTCCAATGACAAAGGAATGGATAGAAAAAAATGTGGCATATATACACAAATATTTTCAGCCACAGAGAACATCATTTGCAAGAAAATGAATATAAAGATACTCATATTAAGAGAATTAAGTCAGTCTTGGGTAAATATCAGATGTTTCCCCTAATTTAGGGATCCTAGAATTTATATAAATGACAACTCTCTAAGGGAATAAAGAGGACTAATGAAAGAGGGAGGGAAAAGATAGGAAGACAGAAGAGTACAGTACAGGGAGGTAATATGCTTGAAGTACCTTATATGCTTACCTTAAAATGTTCTTTTGAGACTCACTATCATGTAAAATGAACATAAACCAATTAAAATGGTTTAAAATTCATATATATTCTAAAATGTAAAATCCACTTAAGAGTCATGAACATTTCATCATGTAGTTTTTATTTTAGATGAACATTATTGTAAAAAAAAAAAAGGTTCACCTGGAATAAAATCCATTTTTAAAAAACATAGCATGAGTATCAGTACAGTTAATGAACCGGCTTCAATAGACCAGCCAGATGGCAGGTCCACACTACCCATGGGAGCTTTCCACAGTAAGCCACTGAAGCAAAATAAAATATGTTTAAGCACACAAGAAAAAGTCTATGAAGAAACTCCACAGTTCACACAACAGGCGGGCATGACTTTACTTAAGACAGTTCACGGCATTTTGCATTAGGGAAACTACAGCATCAGCTGTAAACAGTCAAGACAAACCCATCTGTAAGGCCAGAGCAATGAATGACCATAAATTTACTTTTTAAAAAAAGTACAAAGATGAAAAACGAAGTTCTGTTAGTTCTTGGCATATGGCACATATTTCAAGATACAAAGAAAAATTTAGAAAATCCTTAAAACAAGTGCTTGCTGATTTTCATTTCTGTACTCAGTGGTTTAGTTTTTTTCCTAATGAACATGACATTCATAAATTTTATTAGTATATACTGGCCTGCTATGTTCTTCTGAATCAAGGGATCTCATTTTTACACAGTCCTCTCTGTCTTTGGATGTGATGAGAAAGATAAAGAAAGGTCTCTTTGTTTTGTTTAGTTTTTTATTTTCAAGTCTAAAAAAAAATCAAGTTGTAGAAATTTTGAGATCAATAAACCAACATAATGAAATGTGGTTTTAAAGTTCTAGGCTTAGAATCTCATTTTTAGAGATTAAGAACCATATTTATAACAGAATCTAAGTCACAAGTTTGAAAAGAAAGTCTGCTTAATTTGTTCTTTTACTGCTCATAGGAAGACACTTCATAAGCCCTAATTTGGAGCCTGAAAAACGCAGTTACAATTTCTTACTTGTAAACCACAGAACAATCCATGTATATTGCACAAGTAAATTCATTAATGGACAGGGCAGTCATTTTTTTTTTTTTTTGTATGCTACTGGGTATGGATGTACATGCTTTATTCGAAACAAAGGTATCATACTTCTCTTTTCCTTCAGTTCAAAACAAGACAAAACAAAACATGCAGTCTAAACTTGGTTGGATACTCACTGTTTTTCTACCAGTTATTAGAATTTTAGTTAGCTAAATGAGGTATAATTTAAAAAAAAAGTTCTTCAAAGTAAAGACTATAGTCATCAGGAAATTTATAACAAAGACTGCATAAAATGTCCTCATGAATAGAAAGAGGCCCCGCGGTACCAACTGACGCGCAGGCAGATCGCCTCATCATCTGTCTGAAGCAAAAGAGGCTAGAATAAGTTCCCAGTGAAACATTTTACAACCAGCTGCTTCACATGTTACTGTTACAGCACATTTCACTGTCTGATACCCCAGGCTCTATCGGAAAATTTTGAGTCCAGTCGTTGTCAAAAATTAGCACAATAATAATAAAGTGCAGCCACTGACCCACTAATACTGCTGCAAAAATCTCTATGTACCCTATCTGTAAGACCACAGAAATGTTCTCTCTCTCTCTCTCTCTCTCTCTCTCTCTCTCTCACACACACACACACACACACACACACACCTAGATTTCTTCAGTCTCAGCAGGGAACAGACAATTATCTGTTGCTAAATTCATCTACAAATAGAAAAAATAATGCACCATATGTACATTACTAAGCAAAGTAGAATATTTGTTGGGTTGTTTTTACCATGCAGAAAGTGAATTTCCTATGGCCTGAGCTCAAATTATATACAATTTAGAGAAGCTAAATGTAAGAAAATAGCAAGGACAATTTGTTTCTATATAACAGAGGATATACTCCCAGTTTGCTGCTACTTCAAAGAGCACTTTTAGACTCACCTAACATTTACGGGCTCTTTCAACGAGAAGTTCATGGAGACTAGTTATTAACCTATAAAAGACACAGAGGAATGAAGAAATCAAAAGCAAAGTATTCTGTTTAAAAAACAAAAACTGACCACAGAACATGTCAGTTTTGGTTTGCGGACAACCCCTGAGATAGAAACAAAGCGTTCAGTCATGGTAACTGTGAAGAGAATTACATTCGCACATGGTATCACAGCTCATGCTGTTTGCAAAGCAGTTTTTTACATTGTAACTGCCTGAACTTTTTTTTTTCCAGAAAATACATTTCTAAGAAAATACATGTTCTTTTCAAAATGTATTTAATTTGAAGATGTTAGACTTATAATCAATTCTCAAGGAGAGAACTGCTTACACTGGGACAGTAATATGTGACTTCAAGCCAATAGGTAACTAGGGAAAAAGAAGGAAAGGCTCAAGTTTGTCAATAGTAAAGTCAGGGTATCCACCAAAAACAACTCTGGTATGCGTGCAGCCACTGGAATGCTTCTGAGTGTTCCAACAGAGGGGAAACCCTGACTGGCCCAAGCACTGAAACCACAGATCTGAATCTGAAGCGTAGTTGTCTGTGTAACCAGCTATCCATGTCCACTTCCATCTCCAATTATTTAGGGACAGCTCAAGGGGTTGGTGGTGACTGCTGCTGTCACCTGTTTTTATGCCCTCTGTGTTTGGACACGGAAGGCTACAACAACAGCAGTGACATGACCATCTGTATTTGGCACAAAGGTTAACACTAAAATACCCCCCCCACGCACGTACACACACACACACACACACACACACACACACACACACACACCGAGTGTGGTGGTTTCACCCACAGAAGAAACTTCTGAACTCTAGCATTCAATGAGAGAGGCAGTGAAGCCTTGGGTTGGCTTTGGCCCGGATGGCCACATCACTTCTCTAACGACAAACCTAAATGCTTGGGCTCGGTCATATATACTCAGGAATGGCTATTTGAAAGCCAAAACCTGGATCACATGTTCTCTAATGAAAAGACAAGATTTCTGGAGGATGTACTAGTCTAATTACCTTTATTTTTTTAACCCCACACAGAACAAAAAGTCGTTACTTTCAGCATGACCAATAGCTATCCTTTAAAACTATACCAACATGTTTACTCTCTCTCTCTGTATAGGTATGTTTTCTGCAAACTAAAATCTAAATCTAATCCTTGTTACCTCTCACAGACAGGGATTGTGGTTAAGAATTGGGTAATAAGAGCTAATGGGTGAAACTCAGAAAGAATACATTACATATTCTGATGTGACAAGACACAGCTGGATGTAGAAATTAACCCCTAGTGACTATTTCTCTCCCTATGTGAAATCTCAGGTTATGAAGTTCACAGACAGACACAGCAGAGCTTGCATATATTACTGGTTTTAGACAAATAAGTAATGACAGGAAGTCAAGCAGAAGGGACAGCAAATATAACCCTCAGAGACAGTGAGACTGGAGTGCTTCCTACATCCTGTTTCCAGACAGGAGGCAGTGGCAGTCGACTTCGAAAGGGATACAGAACTCAGGGATGAGCAAGGCTGATAATCACCTGAAAAGATGAAGATGACATGGCCTCTGGTGAATAGATGGCCATTTTTATGAATCTGAAATGTTATCAGAATTTAATGATTTTTAAGAACACTACCAAATGAATGCTACCAAAAGAAGAACTTTGGCCGTATGACACAGGCCAATTATCCTTTAATTTTAAGTAGATCAATCTCTATTTAATGCTCTGCTCTCTTTAAACATTTTCAAATACGTAAGTCTAGAACTTCATGCCACTAAAGTGCTCTGTTAGGAGTCTAAGATTATGCTGTACCGGGGAAAGGCTGACACTCATGTGCAAAGAAAGATAGCAGCTTCCAGGACAGGCAATAAAACAAGGAAAAACCAGTTAGGTCCTGTGTGTGTCTCCACATCATTGCTTCCATGTCTGAAGAAAGGAGCCCGTTCTTTTGCTAGGCCGTGAGGCTGGAATCCACTTGGCGTTCTGTGTTGAGAGGTCTAGAGTTCCGTGGTGCTCTCCGCAGCAGCCAGGCAGGTGACTCTGAGGCTGTGTAACCTGCGCTTTCAGAGAAGCAGGGAAGAGCCCTCGAGGTGTACTGCTGTCTCTCAGAAATGAAGAGTTCATCAAAGCAGCGAACAGCGGAAGAAACTGGTCTTCTTGGACCGGTTTTCTGTTATTTTCACTGGCCCGCCTGTTCCTGATGAATTGCCGTCATTCTGAAAAACAAAATATGAAGTTTCTAAAGGGACCAAAATTTCATGGTTTGACCCCAGTTAATCTACAAAGTAAAGGCGCGTGTTGGGAGTGCATGCTGGAACACCCCGCCTGCGCTCACTCGGAAGAGGAGGGGCAGCTAAGCCACAGCATTGTCTTCTTTGCAAGTGGTGGATTACCTAGCACTTTTGTTTTAATCGTGTGTTAGGGAGGATGCCCTATTCTAGTTCAAAGCAATTTCAGCCACAGCCTGTAGGGTGTCAAGGAGAGTGATAGAGACAGGGCTAAGACAGCAGACAACCCACTAAGAGGCGGGAAGAGTTGATAATAGAAGGGAGATAATTTCATCAGGTCCCACATTAAAATGAACTTTGGGGTGTCCTAAAGATTCATCACTGACAGTTTCAAATTGAGGCCAATTTGAGCAACTCCAAGGTCATCATTACAGAAATACAAAGATGAATTATATGAAAACTGAGCTAAATAACTTTATGAAAAAAGCAATTCCGCCATTATTATTTTCACTCTTCTGATAAAAATTCAAATAGCTATTGTTAGCTTACAGGCAGGCTGCTTCTGGGTTGCCTAGTAACTATGAGGTCATCATGTGCTGCCTATCAGGTGTGTGGCAGGCACACCTGGCAGAAACTGCACACCAGATATGAAAGGACCAACCTGTCAGCTCGTCGCTCTCTCATGCCTTCACTGCTTCAGCCTCACCTTTCTCTGTCGGGGCGCCCCTCCCCCTTCCTCTCTCTCTGCCTCTGTCTCTGTCTCTTTTTCTCTTTACCCACATGGCCCACTCATGCCCTAACTCCCTTCACCTCCCCTTCCCCCAAATAAGCCTCTTTCACATCAGCTCTGTTGTATGTGTGGCATTTTTAAATACATCATAACAACTACCACTTGAAGAGCCAGAGAAAAGAGCTGAGACAGAAAGCCAAAGAGATGAGAACCGTGGTGCAATCACATGAAAGTATAAGAACGACTTTAATGTGTTTAATGTGAGCTCTCTATTCTGCTGAGCGCCAAACTAGAAGGCTGTATCATGGAAATAAAACCGTAAATGATACAAACCATTTTTCTGTTCATTTTTGTCATTATATCCCGTGCAAGTGTAAAAAATGCCTAAAGGTAAAACAAACAAAAAAAAATTGTTAAAGAATTGTATTTAAAAATTTAAATATAAAATTTTTATTATTTATATACCACTTCAGGGTTTTTAATTGAAAAAAAATAGCATATAGAAAAAATCTTAGAATGTACATGCTATTGGCTTTTTCAGTTACATCAGATTTTCCAGGGTTGTCACATTGTCATTCATTCATCAAATATTTTATGCACGTAGTATCAAGTTCCTAATATGGCACACACTGAATTTTGGGTAGCTTCCTCAATACACCAAGAACAGGACAGGGGCTCTGTCTAAACCACCCTATTCCCCTAGAAAAGGGGTCCAACCTCTGGCTCAGATAACATTTGTCTTAATCAGGGTTCCTATTGCTGTGATGAAACACCATGACCAAAGCAACTTGGGGAGGAAAGGGTTTACTCAGCTTAGGCTTCTACATCGCAGTTGATCATCAAAGGGAAGTCAGGAGCTGATGCAGAGGCCACGGAGGGTGCTGCTTACTGGCTTGTTGCTCCTGGCTTGCTCAGACTGCTCTCTTACAGAACCCAGGACACCAGCCCCCAGGGGTGGCACCATCCACCATGGGCTAAGCCCTTCATCAATCATTAATTAACAAAATGCCTTACAGGCTTGTCTACAACCTGATCTTACGAAAGCATTAATTGAGTTCTCCTCGGATGACTTTAGCTGTGTCAAGATGACATAAAACTATCCAACACAAAGCTAAATTTTAAGAAGTGAATGAACAAGTATGTATTAAACTATAGCTCTACTATCTATCTTCACAGAAACCTACACTTTTTTTTCTGACCTCTTCTGAGAACATACCTAACTATGCAGAATCTTCCATGCTTTAATACTTCAAAACTGCTGGTTCCTGGAACTCAGCTAAATCCTACCCAATTCTCCCACTGATTCTTTTAAAAAAATCTGTCGTCAGTTTTACTTTGTTTCCACAGTTACAAAATTCATTCTGTGGCCATGACTGAGGGGGCACCACATGAACTGGCATAGGAAACTCCCCTCTTTTGATGGAAGGAATTCTTTCAGAGCAGAAGAAAACTGTCTTTTTGTCATTGTTTTCTTTTTATCTATGCTTATGAAAATATATCAGTGGCAATTCCCTGTTTAACACTCAGTAGCCAACTTGAAGAATGAGTGCTGGTTATTTTAAAGAAAGAAAAATCTCTGACTAGTATCCAGTGACTACTATCATTTAGTCTTGGTAAGGAGAAAAAAAGGATCTAAGACACTGAAGCTTGGTTAGGAAACCGTCAGGATTACCTACCTCCTATTACACAAGAGTTAAAAAAAGGGACCACCCAGAGTTTTCTGGAACAGGTTTTCTTCACAAAGGGTAGAAATACTGGTGATATTTTCTTTGTTAATTTTTTAAAAATTGATCATAAAAGTATAATATTAATTTACTCTTTAAAAACCTTAATTGACTTTTTCTAAAAAATTTATTACATTTTATTTCCTTATTGTGTTTGTATGTATGGATATCTTTGCAACAGTGCAAACACAGCAGTCAGAGGACATAAACCCTAGAGCTCACACTCAGGTCCCCTGGCAAGCTCCTCTACTCCTCAGCCATCTCACCAGCAGCCTCGATACTTTGGCTTTAACAACTGATGTAATGGAAATTTACTAAGACTATCCTATGGAAAACACTTTCTCATAGATACTAAATGCCATAGTATTGCAGTGTCGTGCATAATCTACTTCAAATTGCAAACAAAGGGAATCCATTCAAGAGAGAGAAGTTTAATTCAAGGGATTCAGCTTGTCTGCTACAGGCTAGAAAGGGTGATAGCACACTGAGCAGACAGTCTGCGACTTCCAACAAAGGGCTGCACTGAACTGAAAATGAACTTGTATCTCTTCTGTTCCAGGAATCTTAACTGAGCAATTTTAACCTAACACATGTGGAGGCTGCATGCTAGAAATCCAGCAAGCAGAGCCCCTGTAAAAGCCCACGGCATAAAAGTGCACAGGAGGCTTCCAAGTCAGCACACGTTTCTTACCTCTTCTACGTTTGTACTGGATTTTGCACTTGTCTCGAGAAATTTAATACCATAGTCAATTGCCAACTGAAAGACAAAAGGGAAAATCAAATTTGGTGGAAATGGCTTGGGCAGACAAGGCATTTAGTAGACTTCCATCATGTTAGAAACTGGTTCTGTTGCACTTGTGGGTCTCTAAAATACACACAAGAAGGAACATGAGCTGTTCTCTCACCCTTACCCCCTTCATTTACTCCCTTATCTTCTCTCCAATGTGCCTGTCCTAACTTTCCCTTCCAAATAACTGCTCTGTGAAATGGAACAAGTCTGAACTCCTTTTACATTTCCATCTAGTCTCAAAGTCCACGGACCACGACTCAAATTAAGCGAAGGTTTTTAAGGGCAAACTGTTAGTCAGACTGAAAAACAAAACACGTTTTGCACCTATCACTGGAGAAAAGTTTCAGACTTAAAAAGGAAAACCTTCTCAAGAACTGAGAAAAATATCACAGAAGTAAATATACATAAAAAAATAACTGTTTGCTCTATAGACTTAGGACATTACAGGCACCTGTAAATGCTACTCCTCATGAGTTGCAGCTAACCAGCACTGAAATCCAAGAAAAACAATGAATTGGAAAGTGATTGTGGTTGAAATTTCACCTACCCTAGTATATTTTTTTCCGAAACTGAATTATTTTAACTTCAAAGCTGAGCTTTTCACACAGATCTAAAAGAAAGAGCCTGAACTCAAAGCTGCAGGGCGCTTAAGAAAGGACAATCTGTATCTCCCAGCAGATTCTTTAGGGGTGAGTCATGACCGGATGGGATAAATGGGCTTGATTTGAATACTAATTCCTACCCTTCAAGTATAGACTACATCTCACTGCTGTTTGATAGCCAGTTCTTAAAGGATTAAAACAGATATTTGAAAAAACGTAAATCAATACTAAGAAAATGAACGTTGAATGGAGTAGATTCCATCCATTATCCATCTGGTCAAATTTACCTTCTCCCCTCTTTCTTTTGACACTTGTCTTTTGTCATTCATATCACATTTGTTACCCAGGATCATTCTTTCAACATCTGAAGAGGCATGCTGCAGGGAGAAAATAGTGCATTGTAAGAATAGCCTGAGAAAGATCACAGCAGTTCAATGGGAAAATCCTAACCTGTCAGAAGCTCGGCAGTGTGTTCAGCGACAAGACAATCTTTCATTCAACACAAGGCCCAATTCAGAGAAAAGTAAAGATAGAAGGGAGAGTTACCTCAGTTTGGAGCCTTCACAGAGCTTGTGCAAACATTTCCCCGAAGGCTCACACTCATTCTCATAACTCATAAGATAAATATATCTTATGGTTATCTAACAGTCAAACTCTCAAACAATTATTCTAGTCAAAGAGAGAAATGCTAAAGTATTGACTCACCCAGTAGAGAAAGTAATCTGGATTCTGAAGTATTTAAAAATATAAACTATGGGTTCATTCAAATGTGCTAAGTTATTTCCAGTCAGTTTTGTTTTTGTTTTTTCCCCTGAAATACTGTGGAGGTTTTAAAGAAAACTTAGTATCAACTATCCTGAAACTAACCCAAATTTCAAAAATCTAAAGAAGATAAAATTTTAAAAAGGCAAAGGAGTTGCACAAACATATTTATTTCTGTGGAGAGTGGGGAGTCAGTCATCTTGTCTGTGGCTCTGCCTTGACCGGCAGGTCACTGTATAGACACTGGCAGATCACTTCTTCCTTGCCTGTTTCCTCGCGTTTAAAAAAGGGACCCAAATTATGTTGCGTTCAAGCTCTGACCTAAGTTTAAATATGAAAATGCTCCTCTACCCACTATTTATATAGGGCAGTCCACCCAGCACCATTGAAGATCTGGGGGTTTTCCCCCTCAGTAGACAGGGTGGGCCTGTCCATTCTGCTCCTCAGTGGATCTCCAGAAGAAAGCAACACACTGCCCACCACGTATTCTCAGAAGGTCTTTGCCGCCTTCCTTCCATACACACCTCTTCAATGTTTCTTATCCAGTTTTTAATATTGTCAAAGGATTTTTCATTGGTGATGTCATAGACCAGCATAATTCCCTATGGGAGGAAACAAAAGGCTTTAGTTCATATTCCATTTACTTACAGGTCCCAATGCTGAACACACTTTCCTCTCTCTCTTTTGTCGTTTTTGGTCTTTAGAGAGGAATTCATAATGAGTTTGAAAAATGCAGAGGCAAAAACAAATGACTTCTGCTATCATGTCACTGTATAAATGAACTCTGTCAACATCTTCACTGTTAACTTTAATGAATTAGTGATTGTGGGAAAAGTGAGCTGCTCTTTCCACCCGACCTCAGGTGATAATAATCGGCACCAAAGGGCGCTTCAATGGAAGACAGGCAGAGACAGTGAATGCTGAGAGGAAGAGGGACGGTTCCAAGGCACACTTGCTTATTACAAATGGAAATGACCACTTTTCTTACCCCTCTACTGAGACCATGCTGTTCTAAAATGTTTTTCTTTCAGTACAGGCTAACCACAATGTTACTGTTTGTTCAACACTAATAAATCATATGAAAATACAATGCATTATTATGGGTTAATTAAAGGCACTGTCATTAAAGATTCTCCCGCCTGGTAAAATCTAAAAGATTCATTTTCCAAATAATTCAAGTAACACTTGTATGTTAAGTACGAAGACCACTCTTCAGTGCTATGAATACTATGTGAGCTGAACATGGGTGCCCTTATAGAAGAGAGGCTGGAGGAGATTAAGAATGAAGGCAGGAGGACAGCTGAAGCCCAGGGCAACAGCTTGAGGAGAGCTAATGGAGGAGAATCTATTAAGTTAGTACTGGAGAAGAGATCAGGCTCTGAACACAAGTCCTGGGCTCTCCGGGGCCATTCTTCAGCACTTTGAGTGCTACATGCACTTAGTATCCACCCATTCAGCAATGTGTGGTAGAGTGCTTGCCTAGCGCGGGCAAACACTCCAGGCTTGACCTCCGGCACTGTGAAAGAGAGCAGACAGAAACCCAGAAGGGACACTGAGTCTAAGGCCGCCCGTGTTCAAAATCCTAACACTCACGAGGCAGAGAAGAATTTCAGGCCAACCTGGGCTACATAGTAAAATTCTATCTAAAGTTTTCACACACACCACTAAAAAATCCTTCCAACTCCGAAGAATTGGTTAAGTATGTACTACATGCCAAATACTATACTTGTACTAGGTACTGTGAGCAGTGAACAAGAAAACCAGGGTCCTTTCTTTTCATGAACAGCTAGCAAAGACAACAGACATATACCATTGACTAGAATTGTTACAAAGAAGCATGGGGAGCTTTGAACTAAAACACCAGGAACATAATCTTTTCTGGTAAAGTGCTGAGGGACAGTTTCTCTAAGAAAATGACAACAGGGCTGGGAATGATGAAGAGGGAAGCCGGCCAGTGCCTGCCACATGAGGGAAAAAGGATCAGTAGCTTTCTGTTACTGAAGGTCCAGGGTGTACTCAACTGACTCAAAGAAAGCATAGCAAGATGCACAAATGTATTGGGAAGAAGGACAAGATGGGTCCCAGAAGGCAGACAAGGCCAGATGTCCTTCAAGGAACACTGTCTAGACACCAGCTGTTAGGTATCTCCTATAGTCAACACAAATTCTCATTCTCATAAGTAAAGGAAAAGATTTTGCATCCCTCTCAAATCTTCTGCTTTTCCTGTACGGTCATGTGGTGAAGGCAATAAAACCCAGGCAGCCTGTGCAAACACCTCACGGCTACGAGGGTGTTTCCCTCACAGCTAGTCCTTGGGTCCCGGAGATCCCATGAATGAGGTATTTCCCTCACAGCTAGTCCTTAGGTCCCGGAGATCCCATGACTCACTATTTTCAGAGCCTAACCTCTTCTCCTGCACTAGCTTATTAAGATTCTGCTCGATTAGCCTTCCTGGAGCTGCTGGCCCAGTCTCCAGCTGGCTTCCTGCTTTCACTCTGAACCTCCTGGCGTCTCTTCTCTGTAGGCACCTGGTCAATTCAATGCTCAAGCATTTGCAGTACCTCCACTGTTCTCAAAATTAAATTCCACAGAGCAGGAGGCAAAGTCCTGCACAGGCTGCCTTCCAACCTTGCAAATATACACAAATCACATAAAACATATTAGACAAAAAAGCCAGAAAATAGAAAATGTTGAGTTATCTCTCAGGGTAATAAGGTTTGGGATGATTTCTTAGAATTCTTAAAGCTTTTTTATACCACTTAAAAAAAAGATTTATTTGTTTGTTTGTTTATTTTATGTGCATTGGTGTTCTACCTCCATGTATGTCTATGTGAGGGTTTCAGATCCTCTGGAACTGAAGCTACAGACAGTTATAAGCTGCCATGTGGGTGCTGGGAATTGAACCTGGGTCCTATGGAAGAACAGTCAGTGTTCCTAACCGCTGAACTATCTCTCCAGGCCCTATATCTACTTTTTAATAGCTAGGAAAAAAAGTACTGTTGTTTTTTGTTTTTTTTTCTTTTTTTCTTTTTTTGAGACAGAGTCTCACTATGTAGCCTTGGCTGACCTTGAACTCAGAGATCTATCTGCCTCTGCGTCATGAGTGCTGGGAGTAAAGGTGTGTTATTGTTTAAATGACAAGAAATATTCTCCTCTCTACCCCAACCCTCCTTACTACAAATGCATATTTCACTTTGGCTATACACTGTACACATTTGTTTGTTTTTTAATTTTAAGGTTTTTTAAATGTAATTTAAGTGGAAAACTGCACATTTTAAATGAAAGTGTTTAAGTTGTGTGCTACCTATAATTTATCACAACACAAAAATAATTACTGATGCAGAATATTTAGCTACCTACAGCTCAAATTAAGCAAGTAATCACTAAAGCACTCTTATACTTTGGGCTAAAGGATGAAGCTCTACCATTCATGTGCCCTGTCTGCCTCAAACATCCCGTCCCCTTGTCAGCACAGCATGGTGGGGGGCAGAGGCTTCTAGCTCAGATACTACCATGTATTTAACAGGGAGACTCTTGAAGGCAGTATTTGAGCTTTCTCAGTCTCCAGTGTGAAGCTGTCCTGAGGATCTAATGAGATGTTATTTGTAAACTACCTAACCAAGAACAGAACTTGTACTCAACAAACAGCAGCTATATATTACCAACTCACCTCTTTGATTTCAACAGCAAAAGCCATTTCACTATTTCCTATGTTTGTAAGGTAACTAATATTAATATAAATCTGTTAGAAATAAAAATCAATTATACCAGTTAAACTTTATAGATCTATCATAGTCTACAGTGAGAACTATTGCCTAAGAATTCAGAAGTCGCTGGTCTACGAGAAATAACAATGATGTAATGATATGGTCCTTCTTTCCCTTTCAGCCTAATTGTCCAATCAGCGTTTACTGCGAAGCCTATAAAGTTGCTGACATGTTTAAAACAAAATTAAGAAATCTACATAGTACTCTAGAAGAATGCTGCATGACTGATCCAACCAACCAAAGCTTCCATGAACACCACCTACAGGAAACAAGCATACTACATGTAAATACAACAGCCCACAGCTCACTGGAACAGAGCCTGAGAGAGCCAAGACTTGAGTGGAACAGTGTTTCCTGAAGTCTTCCACTGACTTACACGTCAGTGAGTATTTACCAAGTATCTACTATGCTAGGAACCAGGCCTGTACACAGCAAAGCAAAGAGAGAAGAAAAGCACAGTCCCTGCCTTCAGAATGGACAAGCTGATACTATCCTGAGTAGCAATGATCTGTAATCACATGAGGTAACAGGAAGGACAAGGAGGCAGTAGGAACGTGAGAAAGCCAGAGAATCCTTGAGTCTAAATTAAGTGACATATCCCACTGGCCTGTTTCTTCACACCATGATCCAGATAGAGCTAACTATCCAAGGGAGTCGCCTGCCCCACAGGTAGTGTTCCTGCCTACTCTCATGGGAAAGGGACGATGGGAATGGCATGACTGCCTAGGCCAGAATGTAAAGCCCTGGCCAACTGAATCACCAGTGTGTCTAAGATGCTTCTGATAAAGTTACCCATGACCTATACCAAACCTTCCCTGTTAAAATCTTTTTTATCTTCCCTGAGAAACACACACCAACAATTGTATCCCTGGCACCACCAGAGGAAGTTTCTTCCCTCTAATTCCAATCTAACCAAAATAAAAGAGCAGCAACCACTGTCTTTATGATAATGAAAATTCTTTACAATCTTAAAGGTATATGTTCTGGCAAGTTTACTTTTGGAGTTTTTGGGTTTTTGTTTTGTTCGTTTGTCAGCTTGACATGTATATGCTAGAGTCATCTGAGAGGAGGGAATTTCAATTGGGAAAATGCCTCCATAGGATCGGCCTATAGGGAAAGCCTGTGGAGCATCTTCTTTTAATGATTGATGTGAGAGGGTTCAGCCCTGGGAGGTAGGAGGTGGTCCTGAGGTGTCTAAGAAAGCAAACTGGGCATGCCATGATGAATATGCCAGTAAACAGAACTTCTCCGTGGGCTCAGTGTCAGTTCCTGTCCCTGCTTCCCTGGATGATAGGAATATAAGCTATAAGTGAAATAAACCCTTTCTTCCCCAAGTTGATTTTGGTCACCATGTTCCATCACAGCAATAGAAACCCTAACTGAGACCGTACCACAACGTCAGTGTGGAGGACACATTAAATGTCACTGTGGCGTCAAAAGGAATCTTCAATCTGATGGAGATTAAATACTAAAACTCAAATAATGGTGGACAAGGGGGAGTGGATGAACCTGCAGATCCAGGTCATAGCTTCCTGGATGAAAAGGATAGCCATCATCCCTTCAGCTCTGTTACCCTCTGTCATTCCCAGGACTACAAGAGTCACAAGAGCTGTGCCCTGCAACCTACCAGGACCTCCATGAATTCAATGGTTTAACTTTCAAAGACTGTTTGAGCATACCAGATTTCATCAAAATTCAAAGCTCAAACTTGGGCTTGGCGTATGGCTACTTAACTTATTTTGTTTCTAGTGCTAGAGTTTTAATATCAAGAATGTTATACACACATTCTGCCCCTGAGCTACATCCCCAGACTCCGGCCTAAAAGCTAGCGATGAAGCTCTATCCTGGGCCTTACAGCCCAGGCACAGGCCACACACCTCTCATTCCGAGTTACACATCCACCTCTGTACTCCAAGCAGCACAGAATACCTGCCCAGAGCCAACAGGCACTATAAATCCATTAGAGAAACACGTAAGGACAGAAAACAGCCTGCAATGGAGCTATGCCTATAAGGACATAGCCAGGAGTAGCCAAGGAGGGCCAAGGTCCCTGAGTTATGAATTATTCAGTCACTTCCTAGCCAGTCAGGGAGACTCCAAAAAGATGAGCCATGTGCAAGGCTGGGTTGCAGGGGTGGAGAAAGAGACAGGGTGCAACGGCTACAGTGCTGAGGGACTAAAGAAAAGACGAAATGAACACCTAGTCACAGGTCTGCGGTTTGCCAAGACTGTCATCAAGTACTATTAGTACTTTTCTTAAAAGGAAAAAAGGGCTGGGCATGGTGGCACATCTGTAATCCCAGCCCTCAGGGAGGCAGAGGCAGGCAGATCTCTGTGAGTTCAAGGTCAGCCTGGTCTAAAATTGAGTCCAGGATGCCAATGCTACATACATAGAGAAGACTTGTCTCAAAAGACAAAAAACAAAACAAGAAAAGGAAAAAAAAAATCTCAAAACTGTAAAAGTTTCTCAGCCACTGTGGAGGAGTTCTAGACTATCTAAGAGCTAATGGCCTAATTACTTATTATAAAGACTAATAGATAATAAAAAATACAGTTTAAAAAAATCCTTAAAATGTCTTTGTTTTCACAATTAAAAATTTATTTTCCTTCACTTTACTATGTAAAGAGGAGAGAAAGGCCTTAATGACTTTGTAAGGATGGAATGAAGTCCTGGCTGAATGGGTATTATTGATAAGGACAGCAATGCCTTGGACTCATGGGAATTAGCAAAGCCTTCCCCAGGTCAGGCTCACAGAAAGGGCAAGCCTTTCCCAGGCCAGACCCAGAGTAAGCAAGCCTTTCCCAGCTCAGGCTCAGGGAATGGGCAAGCCTTCCCCCAATCAGGCTCAGGGAATGGGCAAGCCTTCCCCAGGTCAGGCTCAGGGAATGGGCAAGCCTTCCCCAAATCAGGCTCAGGGAACAGACAAAGCCAAAACAGGCAAAGCCTTTCTCTGGTCTGTGTACAAATGTAGACAGAGTGTCAAAGTGGAGTTTTTGGTTTCTTTGGAAACTTAGCTGTGTCATATGAATATTTTTTTTTGTTCTGGTCCCAAGTGTGAGAGGTGGGAATGTTTTTTCCCCTGTGGAAAATAGCCCCTATAACAAGGCATGTGATTTTTGTCAGCTGGAAACTACCTCATGTGAGGAACATGGTTTTTGTGAGCTGGAAAACACCCTCAAGTGGACTCCGAGAAGGGATAAATAGAAGCCCATAGTGAGAGAGCACTTTTTGCATCTCTACATTTTGGAATGGTTTGCATCACTCTGCTGGTTTTCGCAGAGAGAATGTTCCAGTGCGGAGTTTTGCCACTTGAGCAGACTCTGCCGTTCCACTCTTGCTGAGTAGTACACTGCTGTTGCTGTTGCTGTGGCTGCTGCTGCTGTGGTTGGTGCTCTGCTTTAACTGGACTGCTGGTATCCAATGACCCTGAGCAGCAGGAAGTAGTAAAGGAGGCCTGCAGCCCCTTTCCCTACTAATCTCCTACCTAACAGAGTAGGTGTTTGAAAGATCTAGGCCTACAGATGGTGCCCCATACTAAAGTTATTTTTATAAAAGTATGTTTGTTTCTCAGTTTCTCTCTTAACCCGGCTATCACACAAATAATTGAGACTCTAGTATATTATTTTAACAAGCTTCACAGCATAAGAAATGAGCAATTCTTAATCCATTCTTAACCCTCTATGCTAATTTGGTATATTCCAGAGATACTTGCACTTTGTAGCTTTTCTTGCTGAGCTCTCTCTCCTGGTCCCTCCTGGATGTCTGTGGCTGACTGAATCTCTTACTTCCTCCTCCAACTCCTCCTCCCCTGGCTGGCAGGAAGTCCACCCCTATTCTTTCCCCTGCTCAGTGACTGGCTGTAAGCGGCTTTATTGGCATATCAGGAGACAATTGAGAAGCAATGTTAACACAACACTGAGACAGGAGATTCTCAGAACAAGGTTTGCAACCAGATATGGGAGGAAGATACAGAAATCAGCATTTAAACTCTGCAATTATGCAATTCTGCCTACCAAGTGTACAGGATGCATTAATGGAGACTGCAGCTTCCTCATCCCAGATGTCTACTGCCTGAACTGCTCCCCTGAGGAGATCTCCTGTGTAGACAAGTGCCCCTCTACCTCTTCTGCATGCAATCAGGGTAATCAATGCTGAGATGGTATGTGTAAGTGCTGTTCCACCAAAGCAAGCAAAGCTGGATCCCAGCTTGTCTGTATGTGTTTCCATGTGCCTGTCCTTTCCTCATTTGCCCCATCAGGGTTCCAGAAGCAAGCTGGCCATGCTGAATGCAGTGGTCCTAGACTCCAGCTCCATAACTACATAAAGGCAACAAATACCCGTTTTATTTTCACCTAAAGGGTTAGAAACCCCAAAACACACTTACCATGGCTCCTCTATAGTATGCTGTTGTAATTGTTCGGAATCTTTCCTGGCCTGCTGTGTCCCTAAAATTTGAAACAAAGGAAGGAAAGAGTGATTTTAAGTTACCAGTGACATGGGTGAGGACCCCAAGTCTGCTCACAGTGCAGTGGTGGCAGAAAGAAGGACAATGAGGCACAAAGGCAGCACCAGGGACCTTGGGAGCTGGAGGTAGGAGTGGCCACAGGAGCCTGTCAGAACTCACAATGACTTGGATGAAAAACTCGGACTTGTTGGTAAAAGCAGCAATGTGGAAATACACAGGTCCCACTAGGAACTGGCAGTGTGGGAGGAAACAGAATAATTCTAAATTCTTGAACTCCCAGAGGCAGCAATAATCCTTTCTATAAGTGTTACATGA
Source organism: Meriones unguiculatus (assembly GCF_030254825.1). Classification (NCBI taxonomy): domain Eukaryota; kingdom Metazoa; phylum Chordata; class Mammalia; order Rodentia; family Muridae; genus Meriones; species Meriones unguiculatus. The sequence goes on along the minus strand of NC_083354.1, from coordinate 21,631,570 downwards.
TTAAGGCATTTTGCTTTCTTGACTGCATGTGTGATTTCTGCACAAAGCAAACTGCTGAACCCGACTTACTACTGTGTACATTCTGCTCAGTAGAGCAGAACAAAACATGTCTTTCCCAGAACACTTTCAGAGCCTGTAGTTAATTACACAGGAACAAGGACTCCAACATCGTTCTCCAAGTTTCCAAAGACTAAATATAAACATCTCAAGATTACATAATCTTTCACCTATTTTCTTCCTTTTGCACTAATGACATACCACTAAAACATACCTATTATAGGATGGGAGTGTGGCTCAGCAATAGGGCACTTGCCCAGCCAGGCCCTATGTTCCATCTCTAACACCAATCCAGGGCTGTGTGAGGGGGAACACACATACTCCCCCCTCACTCTTTCTCTCTCCAAAAGAAGGAGTTATAATTAAATTTATACCCTCAATCCTATGAAAGAAGCCAAATTTCCTTGGTAAATGGGAAAAAAGTCACTATTTTAAAGTTGCTATTTATAGCTAGAACTAATTCACTTCCTGCGATACTAAGATAAACTAAATTCAATTATAATTTAATTGCAAAGAAAAGAAGAGAGCTGTGGAAATATATTGAAAATCTAATACATAGTAAACCCTACCAAGGGATAAAGGTTCAAAGGAAATATGGTCAATTAAGCAGAAAATGCCTTAATCTCCGTATCTACTTTACAAAAATACTTCTGCCAGTGCTCACATGATGCTCACCACAGCCCAGCATGAGGTGAGTGATACTGTCATCTTTACTCTGCAAAAGATGGAAAAGGCTCAGGAGAGCTGTGGTCCCATCTCTGCTACTAAACAGCTCATAGCCTTGAGTGAGACTCACGGATTGCAGGTCTCAGGTGTTGGGCACCAGAATGAGACTGACACCAAACCTGAATCTTGTTATTCTCTTCCATACCAGCATCAAAAATGTGGGAAATTTATTTTGTGCTTAGTAAATAAGGAGGAACACAGAAGCCAAGTACCTTTGAGTAGATTGATCGTCTTTCCCAGATTCAAATTTAGAAACAGCATACAGGCATGCATGCACGCATGCACGCGCACACGCGGGCGCACGCACACACACGCACACACACACACACACACAATAAAAAAAAAAGATGATTGTGTTTCTCTTGTGATGGAACAAGAGTGTGTGAGACAGCAATAGATGCCAACTTCCTACCTGTGAGCAGCAGCCACAGTATGGGACTGTGGACCTGTGCCTTCACCTGTGATATCTGGTGCCATCTCTAGGTGGACAGTGCCAGAACTGAAGTAAGTTACAGAACGCCCATGTGGTGTCATTTAGAGGACTGCCTGGGATGGGGCGAAGGGGAACCCCACAGACATTTGGTATCAAAAATGTTTGCATTTTTAATTGTTTAAAAATTCACAGTAGCTGAATCAAGACAAGGTATTATTTGTTTTCCCCTTACTTCTCAGTTAAATAGGCTCTACTTGATAAATTATAAAAATATCAGAATTATAGAGAATTCCAATCTCAGCAATTCAGTTAATTTACAGGTAAGAAAAAGCAGAGCCTGAGAAGATGCAATGGTTTGCAGAAGTTTCCGCAAAAGGCCACATCTTAAAGGCTTGGTCTTTGGGGTGGTGGTGTTGGAAGGTAGTGGAAGCTTCAGGGGGCTGGGCTTAGTGGGAAGTCCTTAGGTCGCCGGGAACATGTTCGTCAAGGGGGTGGTAAGGCCCTGGGCCCTTCCTTCCTTGCTCTGCCATGCACACCCTAACGGCGCCATCCAGCACGTCATCAGAAACCCAAACCAATGGTTCACCTAATCTAGGACCAACTGTGAGCCAAAGCAAACCAATTCTCTTTATAAACGCAGTGCCTCAAGTATTCTGTGTTAGTGATGGACAGAAAGCAAGCAATTTCCCCAAACTCCTTAATTTAGAATGTTGTGGCTAGAAGTTAGGCCTGACTTTCAGCCATGGTCTGTGCCATTTTTGTTGTGTCAGTCACAGCTGCAGCTACAATGAAGAAATTTACAGTTTTAGAATCTGTTTTTTTCTTGTAAAGAGCGTAGAACAACCTCTTCTGGGTCAGTTTCTGCTCCTTACTTCCCCATTCCAATGTAGAGGAGGCACAGCACTTACTCCTTCCCTTCTGGTTTTTACAAAGGAAAGGGCTGAGCAATTGGATCATGCCTCTAATGTCCTGAATCAAGTTTTAACCCACTTACAGTTCCAAATTCAAGTAGAAATTCCATGTGTCTTCATTTTTTTACTTACCATATCTGAAGTTTAATTTTCTTTCCATCGAGTTCTATGGTTCTGATTTTAAAATCAATTCCTGCCAGAAAACAAAGAAGGATATGCTAAGTTCCTCAAATTCAACCCAAGTCTTATTAGGGAAAGAACAAAGATTTCTATTGAAAAAAAAAAAAAAAAAGCTCTCCAACGCACTGGAAAATGTGAGCACACGGAGGGTGTGAATGGCATGTTCCCTCTGAATGCGAGCTGGAGAAAGGAATGCTAATCGCTCTGCAAAGCATTCCCACACATGTGAAATGCAGGATTACAGGCCTCATTATTTGGGTACAAATGGACCACATCCTGCAAAGTTACATAATTCAGAAGGACTGAGAACATAACATATTTTCTCCTTCCTGAAATATATACACAATACTTTGAGTCGCATGCCCCAACCTTTTCCTACAGAGGGCCGGGGAGCCTCTCTTTAAAACAATTTTCTTCCCTTCTCTTTATTTATTTTGTCAGAACCTGCACACTTCAGAAAAAAGAAAATGAGACTGCCCATTTGGTGGTGAGGGAGGGAAAGTTTATTCTATTTCATACAGTTAGCAGGGACTTCATATACATCTTAATTAACATTCCCTGAGGATTACTGCCTGGAACTGAAATAGCTAGAATGGTTTTTAGCCCTGGTCACATTTTGGACCACATTTCAGACAGAACAACAAAAAAACTTCCCTTGGCTAGGACTGCCTCCTTCCCAATCTTCTGAGACTGACCTAGCTGGTCACCAGTGATATTCAAAGCTCCCTGTGTAATTTGAGCTTAAATCCAAAGCTCAGCAGTCCTGGGGGGTGGTTTAGAACTCTGGCACTTCAGAGGTTTGACATCTCACCTATCTATCCCCAAGAACTTACTTAGGGCCTTACCACAAAGGAGCAAAGCCCTTGACTTATCACATGCTTCATCAGGAATAAAGAAAAAACATTTGAGACAGGGTCTCATTAGCTAAGGCTGGCCTCAAATCACTACGTAGCTGAGGGTGACCCTGAATTGATCTTTCTGCCTCTACCTTCCAGGTGCTGGAATCGCACTCATGGCTACCACGCCACCACTTATGCAGTACTGGGAATCCAAGGGCTTTTTTTTTTTTAATTTGTTTATTTCTGTGTTTGCCTGCATGTACATCTATGTTTCACATGTACACTTGGAGCCCACAGAGGCCAGGAAAGGGCACCAAGATCAGCAGGAACTGGAGTTACAGATAGTTGTGAGCTGCCATGTGAGTGCCGAGAACTGAACCCAGATTCTCTGCAAGAGCCTCAAGTGTTCTTAAGCACGGAGCCATCTGCCAGCCACAGAAACTGAGGGCTTTTTACATGCTAGCTAAGCACTCTACCAGCTGAGCTACAGCTCCAGCCCCACGAAGGAGGGCTTCTGTGGAGATCAGAGAACTGGGTGGCAATTTACTAAAGCCCCCTCATCTGGCCACTCGGCTGTATTTAGTTTTTTTCCATTCTTTTATCTTGTATGCTAAACTTAGTTTCCAATACTCTTCAAGAACATATATAAACAGTGTGTCCTATAAACGGTCTCCAACAGTAACTGCAGCATTTGGAGTGTGGATAGGCCTCACACAGCCATGTGTAATACTTCCTCAGAGGGAGGGGAGAAGCACCCAAAAAGACTGTTTCCCAGCTCCAGCTTTCAGTAACGCATATATATAAAAACCAACTGGATTGCACCCTCTTCCCGGAATGGTACTTTTCCATGAGGGAGCCTTCGTAGCTTTCTGCATTTGGAAAGAGACAAAAAAAAAAAAAAAAAATCCCACCCAAGCTGATCTAACAAACTAGCCTCTTAATCATTCTTTTCTCTCAACTAATGGCCTTGGACTGTGAGCAAATACAATCTGATACCAGTGTTCTGAAGTTACCAGGCTCGTGTTTCTTCCTCTACAGTAGTTGGCACTGCAGGGCCGTTGGTAATGTGAGCAAAACTTAGCAGTGCAGAATGACCATTACTCCAGCCTCCCACGGCGCCTATGTCTGCCCCCACTTGTTTCGGGTGCAAATACCAGTTTTTATTATGATCCGACTTTTTCAAATAACCCCAAATTCAATGTAACAAATGACCCTACAGAAATCCTCTTCTGAACAGAAAGTGTTCTCAGTGGGTAAAAACAGCACTTGTCAACCTGAGTTCAATCCTGGATCCCACAGTAGAAGGAAAAAATTAATTTCTTAAAGTTGTCCTTTGACTCTGTGCATGGGCATGGTAGTTTGTCCCCTACAAACAGACACACACACACACACACCCCGAACACAATGTACACACACAAAGCTCAAGAGCATAATAAAACAAAACAAAACAAAACAATAAAAAACTTGTTCTACTCTTCATTCCTTTTGGTCCCCACTTCAAGAACAATGCCTAACACTCAGTAGGCATTTAACAATTGTTTCTTGAAATTAACGTTCAAAAAAATTATAATTATTTTTTATATATGCGTACATATATGTATGTAGGTTTAAGTGTGTGCAGAGGTAGAGGTGTTGGAGTCCCCGAAGCTGGAATTACAGGTGGTTGTGAGCTATCTTATATGGAAGCAAGGACTTGAACCTGGCGGCACATGCCTTTAATCTCTTTACACATGGATAAAATACAAAATCTGAAAAAGAATAGCACTGAAGAGGACTGCTACATCTCAAAAAAACAAAACAAAACAGAGCTTTCAGAAGGAGGTAGCTATATTTAGGGTCAAAAGGCTCTTCCTATTTCAATAGACTTTTAAGGAGCATCAGGTTTTGGCAGCAAGTAATACAATAATTAGTGTTCAAAATGACAGCTTTGTGTCACCCTGACTCATGAGCATTCTATGACCCACCCACAGATATGTGTGGCTACCCACAGATATGTGTGGCTCACCCAGCTGGCAACTCAAACCAACATCTACCTTGGGACATCAGACTCCACAGTTGACTGTGCTACTCAAATACACCCAATAAGATTAAAAAAAACAAAAACAAAAAAAAAAAAACAGACTTGGCTTCCCCATTAGTATTTATCTATTCAGATAACACAGGAAACAAATTGTAAGAGAACAAGCTCAAGGAACTGAAGGCCATTTTCATTTCGACATTTTTTTTTTCCTGAATGATTCTTATGCTAAGTGG